>NC_049169.1:28189735-28812860 GCF_009769625.2 Cygnus olor | reverse complement strand
TGTGGATTTTGATGATCTGCTAGAAGGCAGGGCCATTTCCTCCCACGCTGTGACATGGGTGCCTGCGAGAGCCTCACTGGCAGGAGCAGCACTGAGGGGCTACTCAGAAGTGCCCATGAGCAAAGCAGGCTCTCAGCATGTTCATGAGCATGTGAGAAATACATCACTCTTTAAACTGCTTGTACAGCAGAGGGAGGGTTTGCTATTAGCTCTCTTGATAAACATATCTCCAGATTCGTGACTTGAAGAGAGTGATGAGCTCCATGCCGAGAAAAGGGAGGGGAAAAGAAAATATTGCCATCTGCTTGTGTAGAAGTTTAAATTCATGCACAAGCCCTTCTGCACAGATAGAGAGGGATGATTCTTCCCTTTCTGCTAGATTCAGCCTTGAGAGTGCGGCAGTGTTCTCGCAGAGAGACCTGAAGAAAGACTGAATGAGTATTGACAGCATCAAACCTCAGGTTCTGCTTTAGGTGCGTACTTTGAAAGCCTGCAGCATTCAGAGAACCTCTCTCCAAGCCTATCAGTCAAACCATCAGCCTGTTTGCTGAAGCTCCACAGACAGCTGGGGGGGCCTAGGCTGCTTGCACAGCCTCCCAGGGGACACAGCCAGCATCCACAGTGCTACTGTTCCCATAGGGTCAGTACATAGAGTTTTGCAGGTTTGGGGTCTAGCATCGTATCGGTGTGACTGGGTTTCAAACATTAAGATGTTAGGTGTTGCTGAAATCCACCTAACTGACGACGGTATTGCTGTCTGGCAAAAGTAAATTTAAAAAAAATGAAATCAGGTAAAAATATTTGTTTTTATTTATAATATTTTTGGTAACCCAGATACGGAATTGCCCAGACAACTGTGCCTTCATCATGCGTAACTGCCAGCTTGCATTTTTGCAGGCATATCTATCCTGACAAAGGATTTTAATATTTAAAATCATGCAGATTATCTATTCAGCCCTCAGAAAACTCATTGTCATGAATTCGGTATCTCAGTTTCAGGCACTTCAACTGCTGACACCTTTCTTCAGGCTACAGAGAGACTTTCTTAATTGTATTAAAAATCCTGTGCAAACATTTAAAAATATTATTTAGTACTCAGTAAATTTTTTTTTATTTGAGTATGTTACCATCTATCTATGTTTTCATGAGTCTCTAGATCTCAGAAGTGGTTTTTTTATTCTCCTTTTAAAATGTATTTTTATTCTAAGAGCCTCTGTTTATGCAAATTTATCAGTCACGTCTACTCAGAAATGCTTATATCATATCTGAGGTCAGGAATTCAGCTGTATTTAAATTATATGCCAGATGGATGGGCAATGCATACATTTCAGTTCTTTGACAACTTAATGAACATATCTCTTGGCAAGATGAGGTTATCTGAACATCCCAAATCATCTGTCACAGTTGTCTCCAAACTTTTGGGCTGCAGTCTACCATCAGCAATGAAAGCTGACCACCACACTGTCTCGTCAACCTTTAGCTGAAAAGGCTCTAACAACTATTTGCTTGCCTAGGGTAGCTACAGGCTTCTCATCATGGCCTTGTCAATTACAAGGCCATGATGTAAATCCTGATTTGTAATGAGTTTCAGAAATCTAGAGACGTTAGCTAATTAATTCTCTCATCCTTCAAGTAAGTTATATTATCAGCCATTTTGCTCAACTGGCACATTATGCAAAAAAAATGCTTGGGGAAGAAAAAAAACAACCAAACAAAAAAAACAGAACAACAACAACAAAAAACACATTTTCAAGCTGACCAATAATCTGGCTATCTTATTTTGTTGTATCCTGAAATGCTGCTTGGCCTAATCTTTAAGAAGAGGTTAGGAAACAGAGCTTTTTTCACATAATATTTTGAGTTTCTCAAGAAGGAAAAATCTGAAAAGATGTTGAAATTTCCTGCAGGAGGCCAAGACTTGGCAAAATGTGCTAAACAAAACATTCTTCATCAGTTTTACCACCTACACACCTAGCACACTAACATAATCTGTACTTATTAGTGCTGCATTCCCTTGGAAATTGGTCATCTAGTGTCTTATATTAGGAGCCCAAAATGTCCTTGGATTGCTTAAAATTAACTGGGGATAACTGGAAAGTTGGCGTGTATAAATCATCCAAGGTCACCCATGCAATGATGTTAGCAGCAAAGCTGCAATGAGAACCTGGAAGTTACTGGCTTTCATCCTAATGGTCACTTCACCAGACCAAGATACCACCATTATGGGAGATAATGATAATAAAACACTGCAGTGCTCTCAAATTGCACAGGAGCTGCACTTTCACTGTTCTGAAAAGCTATCATTCAGTCTGAAAGTTATCAAAATTGCTGGCCCAACATACTCTAAATACAGAGTGTCACTTATGAAGAACATGTAGTTTTTCTTAGTAGAGTAACATTACAAAAAGAGAAAGAAAAAGAACATGGAAGTAGAACAGAAAATCCTGTTATAATGTTAAAAAGGAATGAATGGAAAATGATGGATATTATTCTGCTTTTCTTCAGGCTCCTGCTGAACTAGGATATAATAGTGGCTACAAGACACTGGGACCACTGCTGCCACACTGGGACCACAGTGGCTACACAGGCGCTGGCACCACTGCTGCCTAGACACCACTGAAGTTGGAAACCCTTGCCATTGCTTTCTTTTGCCATGGGTTAGCACAAAGTCATTGGCAAGGGGAACCTCGAATAGACTACAGCAACCTGCTCCTGTCTAGGTGACCCTCATTTCTGGCTCTTCATTTCTTTCACCCTCCCACTCCCCAGCTAATGCGACCCCCCTTTCTCCTTGTCCTTTCCATCTTTGCCTGAGTGCTTCTCCTCCTGGAACCTCAAATGTACATCTACTTGCTTTGATTTGTGGACAATCATCCAATTCTGGTCATTCTTACAGCCTTTCTTTCAGATATCCTCACCTCCCACCACTCTTTTGAATAACCAGACCTGTCCTTCAATCATTCTTGCTGGCTTCATCAGCTTCTTGCTGTCCTCTGACTCCCCCCATAACAGCTCAGGGGTTGTGTAGCCTCTTCCTTAATTTGGAAACAAAAACAAACAAGCAAACAAAAAAAGTCAGGCTTCTGTATCCCACTTATTTTGCCAACTACCCTGCTATCTTATTCTACCTCTCCTTTTTAAGCTCCCTGACTGCAGTCAGTACCTGGTGTCAATCTCCTTGGCTTTCCCCAGCTGTTTTCATTGAGCCTTACTTTCAACACGACCTCTAATGACCTCTTCCTACCTAATGCTGTGGATCAGCAGTTATTTTCTGTCCCTCATTCAGCTTCACCGCCACTTCTTTCTGCTCTTCTTGGCCTATCATCTTTCTTTCTTTATCGAGAGGTTCTGATCTGCTCATGTTGACAGGCTATCACTGACAATTATCACCGACAATTACATTTTCAGGAAACAGCCTTTGTACCTTCTCCCAAGCTGCTCTTCTCTGCTGAGAACCCATACCCTTGTTATTTTTCAATCCTTTGAAAACTCTCCTTTTCCATCATCTCTCTCCCTCTCTTCCTTTAAAAAAAAAAAGAAAAAGAAAAAAAGGAAAAAAAAAGATGGAGTATTCTGGGATCTCTTCTCCCATCACGCTTACCAACAAACACTGTCTCATAATTTCCTTGGAATCCCACTCGTCTGTACCCATCTTCTGTTATCTTTTAATTGTAAGCTTTTAGACAGAGGCTGCTTTTTCACAGAACCTAATACAAAGAGGTACTTGTCCGTAATGAGGCTATTAAGCAACATGGTTATATAAACACAAATTACAAAGGGAGTTCAGATTTCATTGCAGCAAGCATCATATGAAAACCTTGTCATGAAGAAAAGAGAACCAAAATGCTTAAGAATATGGTCAAGGCCTTAAAAACTCCATTCTTAGACATGCTGGGCATGCACAGGTGAATCTGCCATCTTTGGAAATTAAGGTTTATGCACAGCATTCAGACTTCACTGAAAGCAACAGGCCTTTTATTACTAAGTTCAATATGGCCAAGGCTTTTCTATCCGTGTCTTATCATACGGACTTTGTGAATATTTGCAAAGAAGCACTCCATTAGAATACACCTAACAATAACATTTCATAGTTATACTCAGTCACTAGGAATTATCTTGACAGCTTGATTTCTGATTTTGTATCAGGTCTGTATGCTAGGTCTGACAATACCCAGGTACCAAAGCCAATGTTTAATGGATCACAAACACAACTTAAGAAAACATAGCTTGTTTTGTTGCTTTACACAGCCTCTTCTGAACTTTCAATTAATAAATTATTTAGCACTTGTCCTTAGATGGCATGGCTGAGATGTCAATACCACCCAAAGCACCCACATTTACCAAGCCTATCCTGTATGAAAGGGGATGAAGATGTTTGTGTAAGGAAAATGTCAAAGCGGGAAATTAACCCCTTCGGGGGGTTTACACAGTCAAATATTGCAATGACATATCAGCATTCATCTGATGCCAAAGGATCACGATATCCCTGCTGATACTGTTTACCAGTTAGACTTGTGGTTCGCCTAGTTCAAAGAGGGCAATGGACTCTTTTTGTAACATTGCCTTTAAGTTGGTATGCTAATAAGCAAATATAACATGAAATTTTATTCCTAAAGATACAGTATTGAATTTTCTCCAATACAAAAGGACACAATAAATCTCACCTTTTGTGACGACACGTCTCTTAGAGGAAGGTCATCTATATAAAAGAGTCTCCACAAAAGCTGTTCTGTCTTTTTGGAGATTTACATTGGAAAGAGACTGAATGCTGATGGGGGCCGATCACTTCAGTCCCTTGTGTGCATATATGCTAACTAAGCTGAAATACAAGACTGTCTGAGAGACGTGGTAAAACCATGAGGGACTTCCACATCTATCTCCATCCTTTTGAAATTCCTCACACAAAGGTTGTGCTGAAAAGGATTTGATCTGCCCATTCATTCTCTTTACACACACCTCTTTTCTACCTATGAAAACCAGAAACTACTCACAGCAAACACTGAAAGAAAAACAAGCTTCACACATTCGAACAGCATGGACTGTGACCAAATAATCCACCTGGGCTAAATCCCTAGGCTGCTGGGTTTAGTGACCCAAACTACCACGCCAGCTGCCTGGGGCGGGAACCAACCTGTTATGCGTACTACTTCCAGTCTGCCCCTATGCAAAGAGGTGGGGGCAGCAGCATTCCACCCCACCTTACTGCAGATACCCTTACCAACGCTTAGGAACTTACAAATGAGTCCAAAAGCATTATCTACTCCTATTAGCACAGGTCCCTCACCTTCCTTGCACCTGTTTCTATACTCACTTGTCATGCTCTAGTGTGATGTTCTGTGCCTTCCTCAGGGGCTTGAACCGCCACTACTCGGAACCAACTACACCACACTCTATCAGAGAGCCTGAGAAAAGCCCATATATACACATATACATTCCCTCTTGAAACCAATCAAAAGATTAGTTTTGCACATAGACTATGACATAATTACGGTTCAAGTCCTGCTGTACCATGCTCTCACTGAGAACTAGTCAAGTAAAGAACATGAACACTTACGTAAATTATCAAGATCTTACAGACTTTATTGAGACAATTTCCACAAAAGAGAGGGAATTTTTTCCTTGAGTAGGGATTGCAAGAATATACCCAAAGTTACAGGGATTACATGTCAAATGGTACTCTATTTTCTTTTTTTTTTTTATGTCCATCTTGCTGTAGCTTCGACAGAATATGTTAATCAAAATCCTATAGAACTGTATTTAATTGTGTATTTAATTTTCATTTACATAATCATCTTACAAAAGGAGCATTTCTCCTTTGTGCTGGATGTCTTACGATTAAAAGTTGCAATTACCCAAATATGTTATTTTAGGAGCCCCATCACTATCGCTTCTATTGCTCAGTCATTACCATAAATTATTACACAGGAGCTAAATATACATTTCCAGTCTTCATGATGTCCAAACAGTCCTGCAGTCAGAGAGATCGAATGTTCCCTGCGGTGTGCCATAATAATCTGCATTGAGTGTTTTGGATCAAATAGGAGAAATTTCCAAAGCTTAAGGGCCTTAACAGGGAATTCAGGAAACACATAATTGCAGAGTGCCTTAATTTCAAAAATAGGATTTGTGTGCCTGTAACACAGGAATTGCTTATGGAAATGGGCAAGCACTTACACTGATATATATCTCCATAATCAGTGCAAAGCTACAAATGTTTTACTGCTAAATATGTATTGTAACGACTATACAAACTTGATTAAGCATAAAATCAACTTGTAAGGGGTGGGATATAGTGGAGTGGCAGAGACAGAATATATTTTCCAAAAAATAAAAAAATAAAAAATCAAGAGTAAAGCAGAAGATCTCAGTCACTTCTGAGGGGACAACAGAGCATGAAATACCAACCAGCTCACAAAAATGTTTACCTCTGGGCCTCTGCTTCTTCTGTTACTTCTGTTTTGAGAAGACAAATGCATAATCTATCTGTAGCCTATGAATATTGTCTAGGCATTTCTGCTCCCTGCTCAGTTTCACCCATTAACACTCAGGGTATGCACAAATAAAGTCCTACTTAATCTCAGCATGGAAGTGGGTCACAGGCTGGAGGTGAGCCAGTTCCACGGGAGGTGGTTTCACTGAGGGACAGCAGCAGGATTTTAGCTAGCTCATAAACAGGGGTTGAAACTTTGTTGTATCCTCCAAGCTGCTGCCTAAAGCAGTCATCATAAATAGGTACCCTGCTCTTAGACTGTCTCAAGAAGCTGATCCTCCAAAATTATTGTATTGCAAAACTATTTTTAGCAATTTCTTCAGTTTGCATAAGAATGTTAACATGCCTGAGCTTTACGGTTATAGAATGAAAACAAAAGGGGTCAGGAAAAGCTGCAGTTAATGGTAGCATGAGAATTCAATCTATGCTGCTTAAATGCGTTGGCAAAGCTTAGGCAAGCTGATAAACTAAAACCATGCAGAAAATGCAATACATACATGATAACCTTCTTCTTTGTGACGATAACCTCAACAAATGTATTTCTGGCTTGCCTTCTCTCCCCTCCAACATGCTTGTTTTCAGAGTTTGCCTTCAAATTCTTGAAATTGAAATTTTAGCATTTCATGCAAATAGGAGAGAGAATGAACTGGAAGCATGTCATTGGGTTTTGCTTTGTTTGTTTTCTAAATGATTGCTTACATTCTTCAACCATAGACCTTGTGGGTTTACTTAAAATATGACAACAGTATCATGGATAGGTGGCATAATAGTTGGAACTCAAATGTATCCTTTCAAACTTGGTATTTTTAATTCCACATTACAGAAGAACCTGTCTTGGCTAACAAATGAAAGGATGAAAAAAACATCTTTAACTAGATGGCTGTTTTACAAAGGTGAAGTAGACCTTTCCTGAATTAGCACAGGGATAATTTTGAATAATCTCTGGAGACAGTAATTTACCTAATATTTGGAGGAGAAGTTTTATTGTAACTAATGCAGTTTGTTGACGATTGTATCAGACAAATTCTGTTTTCAAATCTCATGCTCATTAAATGTAGTGCATAGTACAAAAACTGTGATGTGAAGAGTAAGTCTCACTGGACTGCATCAGTCACCTTACTGTCTAATGACATTGTTTTTTAAATGCATTGGGTACGTAAAATCACTATGTAGTGAAAATCTCAATTATTGCTTTGTTTCCTAAGTATTATGAAACACATGGTCAGCTACATTTATTTTACTTCAAATGGCTTGTTGTTACTTATTTCCTCTTTAGACTATTAAAACTCTGACTTATTTACTGTGGCACTCCTTTGACCATCATATACTTATGTAATTACACAGTTCAGATAAACAAAAACCACCACAAAAACTCTTTGCTATTTATAACGAGCAATCTTTAAAATTTACTTTTTGTTTTGTTTTGTTTTCTGATACTGGCTAGTTAAAGACTTTATCCATTTAAATGGACAGCTTCATCGTATCTTTTCTAAATATAAGCATGAGCTATTTTCAGGCCACTCAAGGAAAGTCATGGTGTGTAATATCAAATTCTTTGATTTGTTGCTGGCATATGCATCGCAAAATGACATCTTGACCTGCTGTTAATGGACACAGCCAGAGAATGCTTATGATCATTACTGATTTAGACCACTGATTTCTTTACATTCAAAATCACTTCAGTAAACAAAAGCAGAGAGCATACACTGAATTTTAGTTTTGAAGAATACTGTATCTCAGGCTGAGACTTCTCTTTTCTCTGAAAAGTCAATCAGATTAGTAGCGTGCACTTCCATAGCTCTCAATGAGTATAAACTGGAGGGAAGTTGTCTAAGTGGTATGCAGAACTGTACAGTCAACTCCTGGTTGTCTGTGGGTGTGTAACCCAGGTTGCAGATTAGCAGGGCTATGCTAAAACAAAGCAGAAATAAAAGGAAAAACACCCACCATTTTCCTTTGAATTTCTCCTGCAGCTTTTTAGTTCAGCTTAACTTCATTCCTCAAGAAATGTAATAAACATAGGAAGTTCTTACAGGCTAGCGTGCATATACTTTGTATTACCTATGTTTTATGCAAGTTAGTCTACACCATTTCTGTTTTCAATAATTGACAGCTGACTGTGTAACTATGGAAGAGCCTGGCAACCCATAGTTTTACTCAGTATTTGCTAAAAAACAAGTATTAGTCAAAGTACATCTTTAATTCTCCTCAAAAACCACTAGACTTCCCTTTGACTTTATTTATTAAACCCATGAATAATAGCAGCTTGCTGCAATACTGGGCTCGGATTAATGTAAGTAAAATGTTCTCATGCTTGGAAGGCAAAGCACAGACAATACAAGTGAGCAAACTCAATGCACTTAAAAGGAGATGGATACAGCAGGCTGCTCTGCCCTCGAGGCCTGGAGACTGCCTGAAAACCATTGTGTAATAATATTTTAGGGCTATACCAAAAACCTTGCATTAATTTGCTAACTATCCATTTTATTCATTTAGAGGATCAATGCAACAATAACTGTGGTTTCTTTATGAAGGAGTTGGGAGAGGGGAAATTGTTTCCTGTTGCACTCTCGCCATTATGCATTTTTCTCTGCATAACATAGACAGTGACTACTTCATGACCAAAGCCAAAAGACACAGATAGGCAGTGTGCTAGCCAAGCATCATAGCATGATAGCACCAGGAAGGCAGCTGGAAGGAACCAGTGGCCTCCCTCTGTCTTTAGGAGGGAAATCAGACACTGACAAACCTCGGGAAGCTGCTGCAAGAAGCTACTGCTGAGGAAAGTGGACTCATCTGCTGTGGAGGGAGGATGGCTGAGATACTTCTTAAGGAGCACTGGAGCAGAAGAAATACAGGACTCAATATATGAAATACTTCACATTGAACAAGAACTGATGGAGAGGTTACCAAAGGGCCAGTGGCACAACTAGAGGGCAAGAAAGCAAGAGGGGCAGACAGGCTTCTCGAGGGCACCTGTTCTTACTCTTTTTTTCTTACCCAGGAAAATTAAAACAACTAGCATCATATAACCCATGAGCATCAAAGATCAACGCAGACATAAAACACTGTGACACTCTTTGCTATTCTGAAATAGAAGAGTAACCTACCAGCCCTGTATAAGCTTTGGCACCGATTTTACTCCCGTACTAAAACGAGAGCAAAAAGCTTTTCATACTGTGACACAACCGTGTACTGAGCTGGAAGAAACCTTCTTGCTCTTTTGAATTTATCCCCCAATGCATGAGGTTTGATGTGCTGACTAGGATCAAACGACACCCATGGCAGAACCTGCAAGCACTGCCTTACTTCATGTCTACATGTAATGAACCTCTCTAAGGTACCGGACATCCTGCACCAGTGAGTTCCACTGAGTAATAACTTTGCATGGCATGTTACTCCATATGTTGGCTTTTAACTTCACTGCACATCCCCTTGTTCATTTAACACTGGAGAGAATAAAAGGAATTACATCTGTCACAAGACTTCTTATTGGAACAAGTATAAAAATTCACTTAGAGAAAGACCTCCCTTGTCAGGTAGCAATACACTCGTGTATTTTTCAGTTAGTCAAAGGAATTATGTTCATATCAAAAGAAAAACATTTAGCAAAATATTTGCTTTCAGACTTGTTTACTGTTTATTATTTTAATTTACATCAGTTACTGCTTGCAAAACTTCCAGGGAAATAATTTTAAATTGTTTTTTCCTTTTCCCACTGCATAGTAAATACAGCCTTCTTAGTATTTCAGAAGCATAGTACTATAGAAACGTGAGGGCCAGCTTCTGCTCCAAATGAAGTTAATGGGAAAACACCAACTGACTTTATTAGGAGCTAGGCCAGGCCCCGAATTCTCAGCTTGTGAAATTTCATAGTTGAAAATTTTCCGGCTAATCCTCAGAACCGACTACTTCTACAACTATAACACTATTTACAACTTTATTTATATGTACTTCTTTATTACAATATGTAATATCAATGTTCCTTGTAAAGGTTACTATTTTATAGAAATTAGACTGAAGTTATTGCCAATCAACCTTTTAATAAACTTAAGTGGGATAACTTTCAGAATTTTTCTCAACATACGATTCAGCTTTTATGCACTCCTGCTATCTTTGACAATTGCTTAACTACCTTAATTTCAAAGCCTTTTCGGTGTAGTAAAAAAGTCCTTTTGGTGGAAGTTTATTGGTCCCGTTTCAAATTACGTTCTGAAACATCCTTGTACTGATGATGACTTGGTATTTCAGCAAGTTTTCTGTTTCAACACAGTATATTAAGCCATGCCTCTCAACCAATCAACCTCAGTATAAAAGTGTAAGTGAGGTCAAACAGATTGCTCACTAAATCTTTGATCAAGTTGTCTGATCACATATAGACACAACTCTCTGAATTGTTGCATATGTTGTATAATGTTATCATACAAATTTAAGCATTTCCATTATTGACTGCTGCTCGTGTATGTATATATTAACTTGCTGGTCATAAAACTACAACAAAGAACAAGATACACCAATACTGAATTAAGACCTCTAGTCTTGTCTCTCAAAAAAATTAAGAAAAAAAATCAATGTTCTTTACGATCGACTGACTCATGATGTTGTGCTTCAAATATACACATTTTCCAAAATTAAACCGTGAAGTTAATGTCAAATACTGTGTTGTAACTTTAAATATAACTGACATATTAGAACAGATAGATGGGTAATTATGATAAACTACACAATAGTGCTACTGTAGATAATATCATTTATCAATCCTGTGGTCCCCATCATTCATGCATTTACAGTTCGGGAATACAGTGACTGCAAAGGATAATAATTCATAATGGCTACATTCTCAGTACTTCATGCTAGCTCACTAGACAAAATAAAAAAGGTTAATTGTATAACTGGAAAAATGTAAAATTTTATTCCAAGAAAATTAACAAGCTACACAGGTAAATTTTGGCAAATGCAACTTTATATTGAAATCCACACATCTGTATCTTAAAGAAGGAAAGACTCACAGACTCTAATGTATTTCTAAAATACTAAGAAATCATATTATATGCTTTCACAAGTTAAAACTTAAATAATTTAAAACAACCAATACACCAAAATGTGCAGAAAATATAAACAAGACTGTGCCTTCAGTAGAATAAATGCTTCACAAATTGTGCAAGATATCATACTAAGGCTGCGGTCTCCCCATGACAGCTGTCTTAAAATATAAACATACATCAACTGCCTGTGTTTCTCAGAACAAACTAGAAAGGGCGGCACACCTAGAAAAAAATCATATCATCCCAGTGATGTGCATACTGATTTTGGGAACCATTGGAGTAAAAAGGAAAAAAGAGGACTAAGTGATCTCTCATGCACTCCCAAATGACTGACCAGAGTTACTGATTCAATTTTCCTTGCTTATTTGCTTCAATGCTAAACAAAATGGAAGATACTAGATAACCCTTTAAGGCAACATGTGTTTATTCTGTATAATTATAACTGTTCAATTATGACTGGATATTATCATTAACGTTGCCTAACAGACTGATATCTAGCTTTTTAAAAAATATAAATAAGAGTCTATTAAACTTTATACCAAATCAGCAAAACCCACAGAATACAGTTAAATGTTAGTAATTTCACCGTTAAGGAAAATGGTATTTAGAAAGAGTAATATATTTGGGAAAAAGAAAAAAGAAAAAAAAAAAAAAAAAAGAAAAGTCTAAATCCGAACAAAAATACTGCTTTGGAATGCTCCCCAAAACTTACTCACAAGGCAAACAGATTTGTGTGATAATCCAATAATGCATGGCACATCTTTAATCAGTTACAGTACTTGAGTCCCCAGTTTTCAGTCTTTGCAAAACAATAATTGTATGAAATGTTTTAAAGGTCTTCAGATGTCTAAAATTAGTTTTATCAACACATTAACCTCATATCAACTTAATTTATTAAGATGTCCAATGCTAATCTTTTTGATGGTCTTATTTTATGTAGTGATATACACAGCATTTAGCACTGATACTTAGCACCTGCTACTTTCATAATCTAGATTTCAACCACATAAAGGAATTCAGGGCAGTAGTTCAGTCCTTTGTTCTTAATTACAAACCTTCAGCAGTGGTCAGCAGGAACATGTTTAGGTTTAAAATAGGATTAGAGGTGAGCTATTGCAAAGACTGCAGAATGTTGCCCAAATCCTTACAACTGCTGACATCCCATTCTTGATTTTCTTCTCAAGACATGGCTACAGGCCACAATTGCTTAGCAGAGAATGGTAGTGTTTCACAAGGCTAAAGATTTACAGATGCTCCCTCATATAACACAGTAAGGTTCCCTTGGTAACCTGGATTTTCTGCAGTAAAGAAGGGTTGTGCTGAAACAGCGCCTCAGCTCCCTGTTGGAGAAAATGCAGACAAAAGGATTGATTCCAGCTTGGGCAAAACTCATCCAGACAGCGGCCGTTAGAAATCCCCCTGGTACTACAGGCCCTCTTGCAAAAACTCTCCAGTAACAGGCTACCAAATAGGGACCCCACAAGGTCAGAAAGAGGAATGTCATGATGTAGAACATTCTGCTGATTCTCTTCTCCATTTTGAACTCGTCTAAAACCAGTAGCCTTCTCCTGCCTGTGGTGTTCGCGTTTTGCCTGATTCCCAACAAGGTTGGCGGTGTGGGACCCCTTCCAAATCCAGCCAGCCAATTAGCAGCCGCTTGACCGCTCGCTCCAGGACCATGGAAAGTCCAGTTCTGGCTCACTGCTGCAACAAACTGGACTGGCTTCATTTTCCTGCGGTCGTGAACAAAAAATATCAGCTTGAGGTAGACAAGCTGTGTGGCTAGGAGGATGAGGGCAAGAAGAAGCATAAATCCCAAAGAATCATTAGCCCTGAAGGAACGATGCTGGAAAGTGCATTGGTCTTCCTCCCTAATGAACGAGTAGGTGCCCACATCTAAAACTGGGGGGAAAGCCATGGCTACAGAGAGGGTCCACACCATACAGATAACGGCCAAACAAGTCCAGAAGGTCAGCCTTTTCGTATAAAAACGGTGGTGGGCAATAGCTAAGTATCTGGTGACGCTTATGCAGAACAACATGAAAGCAGTGTGAAAGCAGGACAAAACCCCCAAAAAGGCAATCACTTTGCAAGTAAGAGTCCCATACGTCCAAGTAGAGCCATTTTTTACAGAGGTGAAAACAAATGGGAAACAAATTGCAGATCTGAGGATATCTGAGCAGCAAAGATCCAACAGGAAGTAGTAAGGAGCTCTATGCAAGGTCTTATCTTTGACTAGCAAAATGGAGATCAGAAGGTTACCCACCACACTGACTCCTATTATGAAACCCAGTGAAGTCAGTTTCAGAAAAGCTGTTAAAGGAGAGAGATTTTGTAAAATGTTGTCAGCTGCATGGCTGTAGTTCGCCATAGATGGATGGATGATATGTATATTGCCTCAGTCAAGTCTCATGATCTATATATAAGAACAAGGAAAAAATAGATCCATACATCTTACTGAAAATGTAATCCACAAACAGAACTGATCTGGTGTCTAGTCATACAGTACATCCTCTTCTTTCTGATTTGTCATGCCATCAAAATATCTGAAAAAAAATCGAGCTATCAGTTCTTAAGTTAACAAGAAATGATGTCAGAAAGTGCTAACAAAGATGTTAATTTATGGAGAAGCAAATGAAGTTGTAAATTTGAGTACTATTGTTTGTTTTTAAAAATCTCGAGGCTTTTTTTTTGTTTTTTATACTTACTGTTTAGCATGTTTGATTATTGGCATTTCACAGATTTGGCTCATTACAGTTTCAGAACTGACCAGTGCCCCTTTTATTCGGTAGCATATATAATTTTACAGTTAAAGCCTCAGAGATTTTATGAATCAAAAAGATTCCTAGTTTGCAAGCCCAAGAGTTAATCACTGGCATCTTTAAAAAAATCCCCAAAGGCTGCTGATATTTTGACATTACCTATATTTATTTTACGGCTACAGTATTTGTCAATGTTTTAGAGGCAGCTGCTGTGTTGATACGGATCACACCCAAAGAAACCCTGCAGAATTTATGTTTTTTAACCCAAGTCACCAAAGCACATTAATCACACTGTGTTGGTTCATGCACATTGTAAGAGAAACAGTATTCATTATTCCCCTCCCTTCCTCCTATAAGCCGTAATTTTATCATTTGGGCTTCCAAATAAACAGGTATGCCAGACAGGCGATAGCACTATGCTTTAGGGTCCCCCCCCTCCCCGCTTTAATGCAAATCTTTAGAGCCTCAACATAATTCAGAATAAGCAACGCTCGATGTAAATACTGAGAAAAAATAGGCAACACACCCAAGATACAATGCCCATCCTTTCAGGAGGGCTGGTTTTGATTATGCTTAAATAAACATATAATAAATTGATATATATATATATATATATATATTTAGCTAATTAGGGCTCCGCGATTCCCACTAATCCTCCCGGTGAACCTCACTGGAACATCATTTCGTGCAATAAAATAAAATAAATTAAAGAACTGTCTGCTGTTGTTTTATTATTATTATTATTATTATTCCCCCTCCCTCCGGAGCCAGGGACGGGAGCCACAGCAGGCATGATCAGGCTCCTTCGCTCCCCACCCCGTGTTTCCACCTCGGGTGTGCACAAAGGATATTCCCACTGAATCCCAGCAAAACCCTTCCATTCTTACCGTCCACAAAAGAGCCTGATTGCTGCTGTGTAAACAGAGGCTGATCAGATCATGGCATCGTTTTAAAACCATGAAATCAGGCTCCCCCTCCCCCCCCCCCCTTCCCCCTCACCCCCCCGCCGCTTCCCCCTCCTCTGTGGAGCCGTCCCCGCCGCCCGGGCGGCCCTGCCTCCCCTCGCACCCACCCCACAGACCCCACACACCCCACACGCACCCCACAGACGCTCGCACCCCCCGGGAAAGAGCCGCCCGCCACCCGCGGCCATGCCGGGCACGACTGCGCCGCGCCGCCCGGGTGCCGCCGCCTGGCAGCCGCAGCTGCCGGCGCCCTGCGGGAGCCCCCCGCGGCGGGGAGCCGGGGCTTTGTCTGCGGGCTTCGGCTCTCATCGCTCCCCCGGACCCCATCCCCGAGCCCGGGGGGGTGTCCCCGCACCTGCTGCTGCGGCAGCCCCGGCTCGCCAGCCCCTGCCCTCCTCCTCCTACCTGTTGGTGCCGGCGGTGCCCACATGCCACAGCTGCTCCTCCAGCGCTGCTTTATCCCTTTTTTAAACCCCTTTTCGCTTTCCTCCGCCGCGTTCCGTTCTTCCCTCTCTCATTCCTTTAGGATTATTTTTATTTCTTTTTCCTTTTTTTTTTTTTTTTTTTTTTTTTTGCCTCGGTACCTCGCCTGAGGATTCAGTCAGCGGCTCGGCCGGCGCATGCCCGCTGCGCCTCCTCCCTGCGCGCCGAGCCCCGTCCTCCCTCCCGTGTCGCAGCGGCTCGGGCTCCCCCCGGCCCTTGGCGGCCTCAGCGGCGGCTGCTCCCTCGCTGGGGGCCGGGCAGCCCCCGCGGCGGTTGCTGTGTCCCCGCCGAGGGGATGGCGGCCCCCCCGGCAGCGGCAGCAGCCGCCGCTTCAGCGCGGGGAAGGCGGCAGCGCGTCCCCATCGCGATGCATAGCCCGGCTGGATTTATCGCCGAGGGAAGGGAGGGGGGAGGAAGTGGGTCCTGCGCTCCTTGTTTGTGCCGATGAACTCCCCCCCCCTCCCTCCCTTGTGCTGAAAATGGGGGGGGGGACGAGGGAGCGCCCCCTTCTCCTTCCCCCTGCTGGCCCCTGCGGCGGCGGGGAGAGGGAGGGGGGCTCCCGAAGAAAGCGCCGCGGTTCGGGGCGGGCGCCTCGGCTGCGGGGCCGCTAGGACACCGCACCTTCCCCCTGCCTCCCCCGCTGCCCCCCCGGCAGCCGGCGGCACGGCGGCGTTGCCAGCGTGCAGGCACGGCCGGCGCAGGGCGGCTGGCAGCGCTGCATGGCGGCGGGGCTGAATGCTAATGGCAGCCTGCTCCGGCCGGGGCGCGGCCCCCGGTTGTGCCTCGACGCGCACCGAGGGAGCGGGGAGACGCGAGGGGACGGGGTGGGTCGACGTCCCCCGAGATGGCACCCTTCGGCCCGGCCGTCCCCCAAAATGGCACCCTTCGGGGGGACCGAGGTGGTCATGGCGGGAGGCAGCCTGCAGCCCAGCTGCTGCGAGTGCCTGGCCGACCGCTGCCACTCGCAGAGGGTATAAAACCCGGGAAAGAAGCAGAGGGTTTGGCGAAAAACCTTGACAGAGCGTGGCCCTCAGCCCTCCGGCCTCTTGAATCTTTGTAGAGGTTTATCCCAGACAAGTGGGCACATTAACAAGAGAGATGCCCCAAAAGCCTTCGAGGAGGAAGTCATGGAACAAGATATTCCAGGGTAGAAAAAGGCTTGGTTTCTGAGGAACCTCTTCACAGGGAGCCTCCACTCAAGCCAAAATAAGTCCTTCTGGAGAATGGGTTTATGGGGTTGATTCATAATGTGTGGCACGTCTTCAGGATCGCCAGTAGACTACTAAAGCTGTTATCAAAGTTTGGATTCTTCTTGGTTTTGGCACTTTCTAAAAGTCTTTGGAATTAGTGGCCAAGCAACAAAATTAGCTTCAGGAGCAGCGTGATTGAGCCCAAAGGTCTGCAGCCACTGAGTAATACAGTTAACTCAGAACAAAAAATTGCAGTGTTTCAAGCATGTGACTTGCTTCAAATAAAACATTTTTCTGAGTAGAAAACTCACATAGAGCCTTATCATAGATACCTTATCATTTTTTCTTCTTTGTTTCTTTGTCTCTTTGTTTCTTTGTTTCTTTCATGAACGTAATTACTATGACCTTAGGTTGCTGCTCATCTTTGGGGCTGATCTCACTTCCAAAAATTGCCGTTTTGGGTGGTTATTAAAGCTACTACTTCAAGATGTGCTTCTCATGTCACAGTCAGCTGAGCTAAGCAGACCTCTCTGGCTACCCCTTTTCTGTTAAATATGTGTGCTTTCTCATAGAGCTGTTACAATTTATATCGCTATATAACATTTAAAAACTTGCTTTTCTTTTATACCTGTCATGGACTGCTGGAGTCCATAGACTTCAGAATTCATGGACTACTGTTCAACTGCTGCTTTAGCATAATCATCATATGTGTAATCTGAGAACTAATGCTCTAATTTTATTCAATGAAATATAGACATCTAGACTGAAGTTACATATAACTAAGCTAGTTTCCCATTGTAAATGGAAGAGAAGAGAAGAGAAGAGAAGAGAAGAGAAGAGAAGAGAAGAGAAGAGAAGAGAAGAGAAGAGAAGAGAAGAGAAGAGAGAATAGTTTAGTTGGAAGGGACCTACAGAGATCAAAAAGTCCAACTGCCTGACCACTTCAGGATTAAACAAAAGTTAAAACTTATTAGTGAGGCATTTTCCAAATGCCTCTTGAACACTGACAGGTATGGAGCATCAACCACTTCTCCAGGAAGCCTGTTCCAGTGTTTGGCCACCCTAACGGTAAAGAAATTTTCTGAATACCCAGTCTGAAACCTCCCCTGGTGCAGCTTCTTGCAGTTCCCATGCATCGTATCACCCATTACCAGGGAGCAGAGACCAGCACCTCCCTTTCCATTTCCCTCCTCAGGAAGCTGCAGAGAGCAATGAGGTTGCCTCTGAGCCTTCTTTTCTCCAGACTAGACAACCCAAGTGTCTTCGGCCTCTCCTTACAGTACGTGAGAAGATGTTTTAGGGATCAGATCACCTCATTTTGAAGCACAAGTCTAAAATAGGTCAGATGGATACACTATTCTCTGGGATAGAATTAAGCAAGAGCAACCCTTGTTACAAACGGAGAGATTTCTGGTGAAGTGTGAAATAACACTATGTTAAGCTGTTGTGCTGGGAGCAGGTCACTTTCCCCATGGATGGAAAGCAAATCCAGGAGTCGTGGACTGGGAATCTGGGAGATGAAAGGAGTGGTCTGTTAAAGATGGCTCCAGGAAGCATGAGCTGAAATGAATATGCCTTTGGAAGGGGGGGAGGAGAAAAGCTACAAAAGGACAGGTGAAGAGATCTGTCGTCAGTAGTTCTTCAGATCTGTACTCTTCAGTTCTTCAGGCTAGAGATCTGAAAGGTACAGAAAAAAAAAAAAAAAAGTGGGGAAGCCTTTGTTGTAAAGTGAGTTGATTAGGGGTAGCCAAGCAGAACTTCTTGGGGCTTTGCCACAAGAAGGGATCCTGAACTTGGAATAAATGGCCCGCTCCTCAGTGTAAGGGAGACAGCATTAAGGACAGCATTAAGGACAACAGGAAGGAAGTTTAAAAGAGAGGACTTGCATGCTATATAAACATCTCAGAGGACAGAAGTGATTACTCCTGGGAAGGTAAATAATCTTTCCCTGCTGTTTTTATGTAAGTTCTTGTCTGCTTTTCCCCAGGAAGGAAGGGGAAAGGGACAGAGAACAAGTCAAGTGTAAGAGCAAGAGCATTTATGTACCCCATTGGAGCTAACAGCAGAATGATTCAGGCGTTCCCTAGAAAATATGAGAGTCAAGACTCTTTCCCTCATTTCCTGATTTAGATCAAAGACGTGAACTATCTGCAGGTTTGGGTAACCCTACTGCAAATTTGTTGATCGTTATGGTACAGAGATCTTTCCATGTCTCCTGCTGGAGTTACTTATTTTTTTGTAAGTAAAGACCCACAGCCTAGAAAATAAAGGGGGAGGTACTCAGCATTGCTGTTGGTAACTGAGGATTCCATATTTTGACTGACATTTTTTTTTGCTATTTAGGTAATGTGTAAGAATAACCAAGGTCTGGGTCCAGTGAATTGGACCCACTAGGTCCATTCCCAGAACAGGATCACCTTATTAGAGAGTCATACTTTGAGACTTTTGGTCTTTGACAAGAGATTGCGGCAACCCATTGCCATGAGGTGGTGGAGATGTTTGGGTACCAGGAGTTCTGGCACCTGTGTGAGTGACAGTTGAGTACTATTGTAAAGGAACTTTGTTGGCATGTAAGAGCAGTTTGGGTACATGGCACTTGATTTCTTTTGAGGAATTGTGTACCAAAGTTATAAACCAGGTCGGGTTGATGGGTAGGTGATTCTCATTGTTTTGAGCTTTTTCCTCAGAATGGAAGAGGTTTTTTAGAAAAGTCTGACACTGACAAATCTCACTAATGGAGTCTGAGGTAGAGATTGGGCTGGAAGACAGGCTAGTGATGACGAGTAGCTATCAGTTGAAAAGATGGGGTGAGATATTGGCCTCACCAAGGTCAGTAACAACTCTCACCAATTTCAGCGGAATCAAGATTTCAGTCCAGGGCCAGAAGCTGTGAGCAGCTAAACTGTAAAATATTCATGTCTCTATTCTCTTGATCATTTGAGTAATTAAAGCGTTTATTAGTGGTTCTGAAATTTGGATGTATGTGTTGCCTGTGCAGTCTGCAAAATGCAAACTGTGAAGCACTGTGGGATTTTGTGACATCTCTACAAAACCAGAGATACTCTGCAAGGTGTACCCACCTCTGTGCAGAGGTCAGCACAAGATTTATGTATTGCTTAAGAGACTGTGATAGATGCTATCAAAGTACATCCTTTTCAAAGGGCTCAAGGAATTCTTCCAAGGGAAGTTTCATGCCAGCGCTGTAGATTTGTGCAACTTTGAAATAGTATTTAAGTACAACTTATGTAATACAGAGACCTGTGAAAGACCCCTGCACAACAGAGAATTTCACCTGCAATATATTTGGTTCCTGTGCTTTGTAAAGTGTTTGCAGAGTAAAGACATTGATGGTAGTGTCTGGCTGCGGGGTTGGCTCTGAGCACAGACATAAATTTCACCCCACGCTAAAGATGCCTGAACTGGTCTCCACCTCAGTGATGCCTGGTTTCACGTATAGCAAAACCACATTCATATGAATATTGAGAACAATTCCTGTGGGTAATTATTGCAATTTTTAAAATTAATGTTTTGCCAGATCCTCAGTTGTTTTATAAATATTTCTCAGAAGTGTTTAATGAGGTATTTAAAAAATGTTTCCAAAGTGCCCTTTGAAAGTTAATTTTATTCTTAAAAATTGAACTATGTTGCATGCTAACACTGTGATAAATAAAGGTTTAAGGGCCAATATACATAAACTTGTCTGCTGAGCACATAAAAAGGCTTTGTCTTGCAGAGGGAAACAACAGCTCTGTGTGACTCTAATGGCTGTGAGAAACCAACGTGCTTCTGAAAATCGCATTAGATACTCATCGGTGTCCTCAAGCTTCTAAACATCTTTTAACATTTTTTTCATTACAACTATATCTGAAAGACTGGACACACGTCTTCTGCATCTAGTTTTCATAGATATACTGTTAAATAAATATTGCAGTGTTACGTTCAGTTATTTTTTATGCAATTTAGGTAGTGTGGACAAGTAATTACTTGACTTCACTTGCTATCAGGTAGTCAGAAATGCAAATGAACTTAACCATGCCCATGACTAATTACCAATGTTAAATTGCACTGCTAATTACTTGTTTCTACAAAAAGATAAACTACATTTTTAAATTGCTGGACTTCACAAGTGGCCTTTTTATATATTTGAGAGAGAGAGAGAGGCAAAGAAGGGTTCATGCTGCCTTTGTGGTTTGTACTCCATATGTATGTTGTAATGTACTGAAGAATTACCAAATTTCTTATTTTCACAGCCAAGGTGGAGTGATAATAAATAACTGATTAAAGACACAGATAATCACATCCACAGTGATGTGAATAGATGATTTATTACCACAGAAGTATATTAAAAAAAAAAAAAAGATAAAAGGAACTTTATAGTAGATGAAGATGTAGTTTCATGTAGATACATTTTTGAATGGCTGAGAATATTTGTCTAATATTGGCGTCTTGGATTTCTTGTAAATTGTATGCATAGATAATGGTGTATTTAAAATTTAATCTTTGAATAATTTGTTTAGCTCAAATTTACAAAAAAAAAATAGCAAAACAGAGGGTAAACTCTTATCTTGTGTGTCCATATTATCTATTTTTCTAAATGTGAATAATGCTGTATTTGCAATTTTGTTAGTGTAAAGTATTGAAATTCTCCTCCAGTCAACAGTTTTTAGTTAATATGAGCAACAACGTAGCCTTCAGTGAGGTCCTGAGCTGCTGACCTTGGAAGGACACTTGGTGTTATTCCCTGCCCTCCTGGGAAGGAGAATGAACCTCTCATCAGGACTCGAGAGAATGCGGACCAAGCTTAGGAAATTACCCGCTATATCCAGTCTTTCTGCTCTCCTCCCGTGCCAGAAATTCTGTTGGTGTTTTGGTAATTGAATGTGGAATGGCTGGAAATAACTTTCTTCTGTCTCCCTAACCAAAAATAAAATACCATTGCTTACAAACGTGGTAGATGGGACTTGTTGAAGCATGTGCACAGACACTGGGAATAGTCTTACAGAAATAGCGATTCATTTATTTAATATATTTTCATCTGTGCCTTAATTAATCCAATTAATTGTACATATTTTAGTATAAGCTATATACAATATGTCTTTCAACTCCTGTAAATACATTCCATTCGCCGATACATTTTCCTGTGCATGACATATGGCTATGTGAATACATCATAGTGGTACAATTCAGCAACCAAGATAGTTGAAAGGAACAATGCTGACAAGTTATGAATTCATGACTAAATCACCATTGGTGAAAGCTGTATCTTTTGCAAGTGCCTTGTCTAGCCAGTAATACAAAACCAATCTGGTAAGAAACTGGTAGAGTCTTTCAGAATCCAAAAAAAGAACTGGGAGAACTGATGAGGGCCATGCTAATGACTTTTTGGCTCCAATGCATGGCTAAGCAGGCTTGGCCTCCCTGACTGTTCTCCACAGACGTTACCTTCTGACAGCATGCTAACCGTGTTTTGGTAAGAGTGGAGCATCCCCACTCAAGGTAATATTTCTAGCCAATGCAAGCAGCACTCACCATTAACATAGAAAGCTAAGTTCATTTACTCCGGTAGGGAAATCTGTTACCGTGATTTTAGAAGTGTAGTCTACTAGCTTTACAAACCGATGATAGACAAAAGCTTGCAGATTTTTTTATTTTTTTTTAAACAAAGGAAGTGTTTGGTTTGCATTTGCCCACCTCACCCCTTCTTAAGTATTATGTTTGATGGTCCTTTTGTCTAGGCTATTTTAACACTTGAGCTTCAATAAAATGCTTACTCAGAGGCTATGCAATGCTCCTGGTTTACTTTACTAAATGGAAAGTCAGGACTTGAAATAAGCCAACCACTGCTGAAGCACACAGCGGCTCTGCAGTGTCATGGTCATTAACCGTGCCAATCACTGCATTCAAGAGCCTTTTTTTTTTTATATATATATATCACCATTACAGGTGCCACTGCAACACTGTGGAGCAAAATGAATAGAGTTGGTGACATTACAGAGACTGCTTGCCTTGAGAGAGCAACCTAAAAATGCAGGAGAGACAGGGGAAGGATGACTTCTTCCAGCTGAGCTGTGTCCAGCATTTTCATGCACCCAGTGTTAAGTGCAGACAGCCCCGTGTTTGTGATGCATGTAGCTATACCAGTTATGTAAAGCTATTCTGTCCTGAGGTCTTGTGTAGTTTTCCAGCCTGTATGGGTATGTGTGCAGTGCTTCTTCAGCTTTCTGGGGTGGTTCCTGGGCTGGTACGGTGCCAGGTATTGCTCCCATCTATTTTTTGTGCAGTTGGCTCAATGGAGATTATTAGGAAGTGGTTGGGACCTGGTGAAAGAAGTGATTATGGTTCATTATTTTTCATATACTTTCTATCATGAAGCTAGATAATGACTAAGTAAATTTATGCACATTTCCTCCCCTTCACTGAACCTGAAGACTCTTTTTAGTGAAGTTAGATACATGAGCAGAGAGGTCTCACAGGCAAATGAGATTCCTGTAAATTTTGTGAATGTAGGTGTTGGCATCTTGTCCTAGAGTTTACCTTTTTCCCTTGCTCTTCTTTCTCATGGGCCACCACTTGTGATCTCAGGACACCCTAGGGACTGGCTGATGCCTGACACTTCAGGTTACAACCATCTATCCACTGGTCAAAACCAGCCATGGCCTGGAGTCTTAATCCGTCCTCATCCAAACACTTCATGACCAGGCTTGGCTCCGCTCAGCTGTGCAGCTGACCAGGGAAGGAATGACAAGTAGCAAGCACAGCACTGTTAGAACCAAGGGCTTTGCTGGTTCTGCGAGTCTGAAGATATCCTGTTTGGTAGTTTAGTATCAAACCATCCAACAGGAACACTGCTGAGCCCCTCCTTGCTTCTGTTGCACAGTTACTTCTCCATTTCTTCTGGTGCTCACAGAAATATTTGCATGACCACTATTGGTGTGCAGCAGTATACCTCAGTCACTTTTTGCAGAGCCGAGTTATATCACTTCTCCCATTTTCTACCATCTTTAAGGCTAGGTTAGAGGTGAACCATGAATGGACAATATGTTGTAGGATTAAAGAGACTATTTGGCAATAACATTTTCTATTTCTAGCAATATACTGAGAAGGGGATTTAAAAATAATAGGATAAAGTAGGATAACTGTCACTGACAGCTTTCAGGGAACTTTTAGGGCCTTCTCAGGGACAAAAATTCAGTGTTGGTATTAGAAATATGTATTTTTGCTGATACAATTGGTTCACAGCTAGGCATTAAACTTCCTACTAATTTATTGTTTCAATTGAAGGTAATATAGGCATACAGTATATGGGCTCTGAATCGATTTAAAGCTCTGCAAAGAAAATATAAAGTGGTTAAAAAGTGTTATCCTGAATGATAATTGCTTTGAATGCATAAGATTTAGACAATGGAGAATCAAGTCTCTAGCATCAGAGATGGAGAGTGAATGCTGACTTTGTGAGCAGTTAGCATGAATATATGTTCTACTCATTATATTTAGGTCTTATGGTCTAGAAAGTGGAAATGCTCCTGGATACTACTGTGTCACTTGTTACCTGTTTGATGCAACTAATTTGACATATGAAACCTGGTGCCATGGTTTCATTTTGTCAATTTGTAGGTTATTAAGTTTGAAATGCTCTGATTTATATATGGAAAAAGGTGAAGCAATTTTAAGTCATAGAATCACAGAGTGGTTTGGGTTGGAAGGGACCTTAAAGATCATGTGGTTCCAACCTCTTCACCATGGGCAGGGACACCTCCCACCAGACCAGGTTGCCCAAAGCCCCATCCAGCCTGATCCTGAACACTTCCAGGGATGGAGCATCCGCAGCTTCTCTGGGCAACCTGTGCCAGTGCCTCACCACCTTCAGAGCAGAAAAAATTCTTCCTAATATTTAATCTAAATCTGCCCTCTGATAGCTTAAAGCCATTCTTTCTTGTCCTGTCACTAGGATAGTGATAATCATTCCCCTGACAAAGAATCTCTCCCCATCTTTCTTGTAGGCCCCCTTTAGGTACTGTGAGGGGGGAAGACTGGAGGTCTTATGATACCGATGAGGATGCAGAAAACAGTCTCTGGGTAAGGGTAAGCCATCTATAAGAAACGTGACAGTTGGAATTGTTCAGACACTATGAGAACAGCATGGCGATGGCACAGTAGGAGGAAGTGCATGATTGCAGCTCTATGATGCAATTGTAAATACAAAATTATTATTGAATTGCCTGTTTCGTGGAGGTATGAAAGAATGAATGTTTTATTGAACTGTCACCTACAAAACTAATCTAGCCTAATGTTAGCAAATGGCAATATCTGGTGCTTAATTGGACTAGTATTTGCATATAATTAGGCAATGTTTGAATGCCTAATGGTATTTAAAGAAAAGAGTGGAAAATAGAGCAGGAACAGGATATTGCACTGCACTAAATCAGACACTCAGCTGGCAAGAGAAACTCATGGGTTCTGATCCCTGCTACCTGCACTGTTTAGTGTTGGTTTTGGTTTGTTTCCTCACTGGCTGCATAAGGTCAGGCCATGGAGCAACAATCAAGACCCAAATCTTACCAGAAGAGGCGTGTCCTAGGCAGTGCACATGGGAGTCAGTTTCTGTTTTCAGTTTTTGTTTTCTGGTTCCATTGCTCTTGCATTTCTGCATATAGGGGATCCAGGATGAACAGGAATTCCAGATCTTCTTTCATGTGTTGCAACTGCTAGGCGGTAGTGCAGAAGGAGGGCTTCCTGCAGTATTTGTGCATTCGCTGGGCTCAGCACTGCTGCTGATATACCTTACCTGGCCACACCAGTCAGATCAGACTCTTTTAGAGTCTTTCTGGGGGGGATGGAGGCACTTAGGTTATGCTCCGTCTCACATCTGGATCACAGAGGTTCTGAGCTGCGTACTCTTGGGCAGTCCTGCACATGGATGGGAAACTTGTGAATGCAGGTCCAAAGCATAAATGCCAAAGTGAAAAGTGAGCACTGATAAGTCTTGCTGTTGCTGCAGTGAAGGGTTCCTGGGTCACTTTTTGGAGGATTTATGTCCTAAATTCTTTTCAAGTCATGGTTTAGATATCTAAATCATGTCTGAAGCTCTTGCACTTCCACACTACATAATTTTGTTAAACTTCAGTGAACTTATTCACTCTCCATTATTAATATAAAATGTGGAAATAAGAGACCTAAATACTAGTGATCTGTTCTCCTTAATCTGGGATATGTGCCTGGACATAAAAGCACTCCTTTGATGAGTGAATTTACCGGTTCCTCACAGTACAGGACAGGGAGCCAAGGAAAAAGTACCTGTTGGGTAATTCTGTACTGCATTGCAAGTTTGGTATTAATGTTATGCTTCAAAAGCTAACAGAACATTTAGTTGATATACTGTATATCTCTATTATGTATAATATCTCCTCATAAATATGCATGCATAACAAAACTGTGGCAATTTGAGGAATTTATGTAAAACTTACGAATTCTCTTTGATATCATGGGTCCTCAAGATATATCTGTTTCAACCTGCATGCTCTCTACTGAAAAGGGAACATTTTTTTATCTCTTCTTTTTCCTAAGCTTTTCAGCGTATTGAATTTTAAAAGGACATTGCCATGAGGCCAACCATGGAAAATAATGAAATGCTGACAACCTGAAATAGAATGGAGGACCCTCAGACAAAAAGAGCTGGCAATTGCTCAGAATGATTTATTTGCCGAAGTGGGTTAGTTGCTAAAACACAGACCGCAACACAGGAAAACCTGGTGATGCTGAAACAGAAGGAAAGGTTAAAAAGGGAAGGGCCATTCTGGAGTAAGACAGACATCAGAAGAAAAAGCTTGTTGCAGGAATGTAAGAAGGTGGTTTTTATTTTTTTATTTTTTTCCCTGCTGTCATGAGCAGACATAGAATCAGTGGAATTGCAAGACTAGATTTAAACGTACTTTTTGTTGAGGTGAGCCTAGTTAGGTAATGGAGCTGGGGTAGCCTTCAGTAGATACAGCGAGAAGTAAGAGACAGCTAAAGTTACAGTCTTAATTATGAAACTTTCAGACTTCTGCTTTGCTTTGCAGTCTTGGAGTGCAATTATGAACCTGCTTATACCAAAACTATTTTTAAGGTGAGGTAGGTGTTCAACTCTTAAACCCTTTAACATTTACGGAAAAAATCTGCTAAACTGGGGATATGGATTCAAATATGGCTCCTAATGAACAGATTACAACACATTTCAAAACAGGAAATAATGCTAAATACTTCTTTTTAATGTAAAAAAAAAAACGAACAAACAAACAAACAACGTACATGTTAAATTATGCCTTGAGGTTTCTGAAATTCAGAGAAGCATAGATTCGCTTAGGTTGGAAAAAACCTCCAAGAACATCAAGTCCAACCTTTAACCTAGCACTGCCAAGTCTACCAGTGAACCATGTCCCTAAGCACCACATCCATTGAGTGATATAAGAAAGAGTAAGAGGATGAATAACTACTAGTACTAAGAATATGTTGAGGTTTTAACATTGGGTTACCAAGTGCTAAAATGAAGAAAGGAATGCACGTTTAGTAGAATTTGAATCAGCATTATGGCTTAAGGCTTGGGTATGCTGTAATGTGAATAAAACTGCATTACACAGCAGTTTTAAGAAAGGATTTCTGAAGTGCCTGTACCAGGGGATGGTGAAAGATTTGTTCTGGTCTGTTTAGTGAGTAAATCCTAGAAGGAACTGTTTGAACCAGTGTAGTTTATGGGGTTTTATTATTTCTGTGGCAAATTTAGAGAAGCATATGTACTTATACAACTCTTCGCAAATGTCCCAGTTCCATATAAGTTGCACATTTCTCAGTCTTGGTAATGAGACCAGAAATAGTTACTGTAAGCAGGTGGTAGGGATCAAGTGGTTCAACAAGGGAAAAAACAATCTTTCACTCATGAAGTTTACTCCCTTAGCGTTTGTTTCTTGACAAATAAGAATGTAGCTGTTGCAAACACAGGACAAAAGGAAATAGTTTTTTCCACACCAAATAGCGAAAAAACGAAAGCCCAGTCCTGTAAGAGGATGTGAAATCCTTACTGAACAAACAGCTCAGCTGCTACTACATGAAAGAGGGTGTATATAAGGTGAGTCTGTCAGCACCTCTTCACCTTGTTCTGTGACATTTGCTTTGCAAAGCCTGTATTTTGCCATAAATCCAGTAACTGTCATTGTCCTGCGTTAAGACATTTGGCATCATGATATATTAAGGCAGCAATCTGACAATGAGTATGTACGGTCCATTTCAGCTTACTGGGACTTTGCTTTGAATACACTAAATTTATTTTGGTAGGGTGCATAAAGTGACCACGTGCTGTACATTCGGTATTGGAAGGTCAGTAGTCCTTCTGAAGTAGAAGGGATTTTCATAGTTAATTCCTATTAAGGCTATTGGGAGCTAAGCAAAGAAACGTACGCCAAAATTCATGAAAGTTCAGATTTCGAGTGCTTTGTATTTCTAACTTCTGAAATTGAGAGCACATAACCTTTTTTTGCTGGGATTTCATTGCTACTTCTGGATAGGAAAAGAAAATTTACAAAGTGCTTCTCATTCAATACAGAGGACGTCATGCAGACAAGGTGAAGGGAGCTCTTAAGGAAGTTTGACATAGAATGGATTTTTCTCATTACTGAAATGATAGAAAAAACAAGACAGAAATGTAAGTTGGTGTACATCCAACGTGCGCAGCACATATGCATTAAAAGTGTGTGAATAGACACTTTATATTCATCTGGCGTCCTTGAGAGTGGGCTTTCCTCTGGATTTCCCTTTTCCTTGGGTGATAAATCTTGTGGGGCGGAAACCAATAGAGTGTAAGTTCAATATATGAGTTCTGAAATGTATTTGTAAAATAGGAGTGGGGAGAACATTTTTTCCAATACGTATTAAGATGTAGGTCAAATAATTTACTGGTAGCGGACTGAGAGAAAAAAAAAAAAAAAGACAGCGTCTATTTTAAGAACCAATTTAGATTTTCACATAAATGGAAATCAAGAATAATTCTACTGCATTACACAGAAGTGTAAGGGCTGGTGCAAGGTCAGAATGAAGCCTCTTGTGATTTCTGTTCAAAATGAATTTAAATCAGGATGACTGTACTGATTTCAGCAACTTCAGGCTGTTTTTTAACCAGAGGAAAAATTGGCATTCTGTTATTCGAATAAATAATTCAGCTAATATTTTGCTAAGGAACGAGGTGGGGATGGAGCCTAACGTGGCTGTAGTTCCCCCCTGAGCACCACGCAGTGCAAGGTGCACTACTGCTCAAATGACAGGGAGCTCTCCAATGTGTCAACGTGGCTACTGCATCCAGACCTGCATGTTGTCTTTGACCTTGTCCAAAGGTCCCACTGATGCACAATCTGAACACCACATGCAACACAGTGTTTTATTCAGGCTGTCGATTCTTAATATTTTCAAAACATTGAATTTGCCAGGAGTCGAGGTAACTTGCGTTTGAGGCTTTGAACTGAACTGAATTCCTTTTGGAGTACAGTGCTAGACCCATAAGCCCGTCTCTGAAAATTCGACTCCAAAAAGAGGATTACTGTACATATGCTATATTTGCTCCCTTTTTTCCATAACCTTTTAATGCCTCAGGGATTGAGTTTCACTAGACGCAGTGGGAGAATCCTGGTACATCTGGTTTCCCTGTGGTCTTACATGATGACTGAACAGCCTCACAGCTTTTGCGGTCAGATTCCCTATGGGCTCACACTGTGATTATATTTGTTCACCACAAATATATCCTTGTTTGCCATAAAGATATGAGTGAATCGAGTTGCTGTTTATGCGTCCCATTTACAACTAAGATTTCATAGAATCATCCGGTAAATTAGGTTGGAAAGGAGCTCTGGAGGTCACCTCTGCTGTTTCCTGGCTTGGTCTCTTCCCAGAGATGTTTTTTTTTTTCCCCTTTTGAGGATGAGCAATTTAGAGATATCCTTTCAGCCACCCTTAAGTTCCGACAGTGACCTCTGCTTTCCTACCTCTCTCATATCCAAGCACAGACCCCAGCCCACGTACAGGTTATATTTTAAACAATTATGTATGTGGTTTTTAAAAATAAAGGGTAACATTTGAGACTGAATTTTAAAACCTGAAATCTGGCATGGGAGAAGGCTAAAGACTGTCTTAAGCCACACAGCTATAACTGAGAGTGTCTAAACAAATACCTGGTCTGGCTTTTGTCGTAGCAGGAGGTGACTCCTCAGAGAAGGTAGCAATGGCCTGGGTGTTCATTGGGAACCCAGGGAGACCCAGCCGTGTCACATCGCAGGCAGGATTTGAGGTTATCCAGCACCCCTTGCATCAGGACAGCCTGCTGCCATAACCCAGGCATGAGAGATGGCCATGACAAAGTTGCATGGCATTCAAAAGACACAGTTTGATCACCCCTCTAAGAGCTTGATTTAATTTTAAGACAATAAAATTTTTTGAGCTGACTTCACCGAGTTTTTCACGAGGGTCATAATTATTACTAGATAACACTGACTGGTTCTTGGGAAAGCACTTTCTGCCTACTTTTAATGTACAGTTGTTTCTGGGATTTACGTTTCTTTTCTGCAAATACAATAGAATGAAAAACATGACTGTGACATTTATTGCTGAGTCCTGGTTTCTTATAGGCAACTGCTCTGGATATATGATCACCATCTTTAATTTTTATGAAGAGATGAAAAGTGACTTGTGTAAGGCCCATTGAAGTACTACTTTTTATGAAAAAAAGGACCTTTATTTTTTGATAGATACAGACTATAAACACTATAGATAATAAACTCCAAATCTCAGGTAGACTTCTGAAAGTTGACCACAATTGGCCTTTCTTCAAAGCTGAAACTTTAACAAGGCATAATTGTCCCTTGCTATTCATGAAGACACTGAAATAAATATCACAGTTCGAGGAAAAATGAGTCAAGATGGCTTCTGCCAATACTCCAGATCATATGAATAGATTAAAATACATTTTAAAACTGCTACCACATGACTTATGAACAATCACAGCTAGATCAAGTTAGGTTAAAGTCTAAGGAATAAGTGCAGGTATTTACTGCATAATTTCCATAGCCAGCTGAGTTCTGAAAAAGGGTGGCAGAAAATGTCCTTCAACAGTTCTAGAATTAACTAAAGACATTCTGGTTTCACAGGTAATTCATAAAATAGAAAGCGAACATATTTTGATAAAAATGAAAGATTTCTTCACTTTAATTGTGCCAGGATTAAAACTGGTCATGTTTTAGGACTGCTGCTATTCTGTGAGAGGGTAGGGAAGGGAAATGTTTTTGTATCATTTATTCTTTGTATTATAGCAATGTGTGTAAAGAGCTGCACAAACAGAAGAACAACAGAAAAAGACAGACCCTGCTCTAATAAATTTTAGACAGAATTTTGACCCCACTCAGATAAAAAGATATTTCCCAAGCTCTTACATTTGCAAAGTAACAGTATGAAGATGTGCACAAGTGTTTTAGTGCCTTGAATGAATGGCAGCTGGAAAAGCTGCTGGAAATATTGTTTCCAGTTAAAATTTCCAAGACAAGGATGAGTGAGGAGGAACACAGCTAGTACAGTGATGCTCAGGAGGACTAACTTTAACCCAACCCAGCAGCAAGGCTAAGTTTCTTATGACCACTGTCTGGGGACAGGATGCTTTCTTTGCTGCCTCTGCTGGTTGCAGCTGCTAGGTCTGCTAGAGGTCTTCACTTCAGGTCTTCACTTCCATCAAGAGCTTGTTCTCTCTGCTTAGCACTCTGATTTTACTTTTCTCATGAAAATCTCAGTTCTGATCTGATTAGATGAATGATCCAGAATCCAAAGGCTATGCTAGCTGCCTGTTGTTCCTGCACCTTAATTTGGTAGGGCCTCCCACCTATTTTCAAGTAAGTAGGAGCTGAGGAGACCAGCATAACATCTAAAAATGTTTTGAATATCTATAAAATTCTATTGCTTTTTTGGTTTTATGCTTTTATGGTAGTTACCATACCATAGTTTGGTTTGTATGTTCCAGCTTACTGAATATTGGAAATATTTAGGTGATATTGCCTACTCACATAAAATCTTCATAGTTTAAAGCTGGTTGCATTCTTTTAAGAATGTTTTGGGTGCTGTCCACCTTTAGTTGCCTCAAAGGTCACCCGATATGGTTTGCTGCATTTGATTCTGAATAGTGGTCTTGTTGAACCACCCCCACTTCTGTTGACTTCAGATCACTTCCTAACAATGTGATCAAGTGGGAACTGGGAGGACAGGCAGATCCAAGCCCTCCTTTCCACCAGTCCCAAGAATCTCTTGTCATTACATCAGCTTAGATCTGCCAAACCTTTCATCATGTGTAAAAAAATGAACGGAAAGGTTACTTTTGTAGTGTAATAATTACAGCCTTTGCCATGGTAACAGACCTATTACAGTTCTTCCATTTAGGCATGTTTTATCCTATTAGAAATGGTGAACTCAACTCCCTACTCCATTCTCACAAAGCTTACGTAAACAGCTTTTTGCACAGAGGAATCAAGGCTTCAGACTGCATCTAGTCAGTACAGGGTCTCTGGGCTAGTCCAGGGGTAGCTCCTATGGCAGGGACACCTTGATTGCAAACTACATGCACAATATGCTCCAGAAATCCCAGGGAGGTGCCAGATGCTTCCTGTGACACCACGGTCAAGTCACTGACCGTGACTTCCACTTCTCCCACTCATAGGATAAAAGAGGTATGCGAACATTGACATCTATAAGCATAAAAAGGCTCTTAGATGGAAGATGCCACAGAATTGCTGAGTCTCACTATAGTATTACAGCAGCACCAGGATTTGTCTGAGTGGGTGAAGGGGTTCACAGCAGTTTTATCGGTTTTAACGCACCCAGAAGAGGACGGGTGTTAGGAACTGGAAGCAGTGTTTGCATTCCTTTCTCAGGTACCGTACCGTTGCATGCAGCAGGATGCCAATGCCCAGCTGCTGTGCAGCACTTGAAGGCAGCAATGAGCGATGAAGGACGTCTGTCCATTCACAAAGGGACTGTAGGTTGGCTGCAAAATGATTGTGGGATGGCTGTGTTTGAGCTACGCTGTTGTTAAGGCAGATGGTAATCACAGGAGTCAAAAGCTATGTTCCCGACTTACAACTTTCCTGCGCTAATGAGAGGGTAGGTTGTGTTTGTTAAGAGGTGGGCGTTGTCAGGCTGGTTTTGCTTTCTGCTCTGAAGACAGCCACTAATGGTATTAGCTTAGTGCACAAACTGCTTTGTGCACCGAGCTGAAGTCCCCAAAGAACTAGAACCCTGTTTTCATAAAATGCTGGGATAAAACAACCTCTTTTGAAGTCTAAAAACTGTATAAGTCAAATAACTATAAAGCATTAGAACAATTTTTCTTTAGGAAAAAAAAAGGAGAAAATGGTCCTTTATATGCTTTGGGTCTCCAGCTAGAAAACTGCCATAAATGGCTTTTCTGGTACAAAGGCAACTACATAATAGTAATGTTCAAAATTTGCAGTCTAAAGGAAAAATAAATACTTCAAGTTTCCCTGGTACCAGAGAAAACAGGCTTCTTCAAAATTGCAAGCTGTCAGATTCAAAGTAAGAGGGCCAACCTCTTAAAAGTGCTCTCAAGTAACTAATATTGAAATGAGATAATTTTCACATATAACAGTAACAGGACAAAGTATACAATTTGTACAGAAAAGAAAAGACATCTTAACAACATCTAAGTTTGTAAAGTCACCTAACGTAAGCAAAAGTATATAAGAAAATATTTAATATAAGGAATTGCAGCAGTTTCAGTCATTTCTGTCATCCCTATTTTCCTTTTCATAACAATTACTCATCAAACTGGTAACAAATCATACGTGAAAGTTTATTAAAACAGAAGAAAAAGAGGGATATCCAATTTTACACTCAAGTCATTGACAAATGCAAATCGCCAACAATAAAGCTCTGTCAGAGCCTAGGAAACGCCATTGTGCTGTGCAAACACCTTTCAATGGAGAACATAAAGCTTCGGGCAAACACCACAGTTCCTCATATCCCTACAGCCTGACACTAATTATTCTGCTAAAATTTCATTCTCCTGGAGTGAAACTGTTGCACAGTCCTGTGAAACCATTGCCAGGGATCTTTTCCAACGTGAAGATAAAGGAGTCTGAGAAAAGCTGCTTGTGATAAAACGTATTCTATTGAAAGAGCATTATTTAATATTCTATTGAAAAATTGGCAGACTTCTCAAATTTTGGGAAATACAAAGTGAATTTCTCAAATTTTGGGAAATACAAAGTGAATTGAGTTTGTCAGGTTTTTTTTTTTTTTGTTATCTTTTGTTTTGAAAGGGTATTAATGGTTTAGCCAAGCTGGAATACAGAAGATCACACATGATGTGTGCTTGCATCCACCCAGCTGAAAAAAATCACATATTGGACCATCTACTGCTCCAGGGCGGCCTTTGAAGGTGACACCAAAGCTCCCTGTAGGGCTGTAAATTTCATTCATACGTATGAGAATGGTGCACCACGTCCCATTGTGATGTTTGGAAGTTACAAAAGAGGTTTGAGAAGAGCTACACTGCAAGGCTTACATTTCATCACAGCAATTTTGTGACCATTATTATTCCCATAGTTTGAGAGCAGAAACCACCATTGTTGCGGCTTGCTGTGTTGAGTCCTACAGTTTCAACCCCACAAAATTTTGGAAGCTTTAATTTTACCTTCCTCCCGCTATCAACCATGAGACAGAGACACAAATTGCAAGACTGAAATGAACAAGGCTTCTGTCTCCTCAGAAGCTAGAGAGGGAAGTCAAAACAGCCACAAATGGCATACAGAATATAGAAATCTATAGAAATAATTTGTAGAACATGATCTGCCCATCCAATTACTTATGTTAAGACCTACTTGACAATTCTTCTAGCCATTGCTTTGTGCTCTAGTGAACAGAGACATTTACACAGAAAGGGGAGGAACAGTATCAAAATATATAACTTTGCATCACATTTAACCTTTTTCCCCAGCTCCAAAAGATAAAAGCCAAGATTTCTAGCAAGAGTGGCAGTGCCCACAGCACGAGATCAGAAGGAAATTACGTGAACTGTGGAGAGTTCACCTTCCTACACTGCTTATTCCGCTGCTATTTATTTGCTTTTATGGACTGTATTCCTTGCATCAAGCTGACAGCTAGAACAACCTAATAAGCCAGAGGGATTTGTGATAGAGATTCTTGGCTGTGCCATTTCTCCTTTGGTACTGAGAGAAAGAATTGGGTTCCAGATGTGCTACTGAGTAGATTCTTTCGACCATATAACACAATCTGACTGAGTATGAATAGAATTTTGCATCAGGACTGTTTACTTTGGTTTTGGTCCTATTCTTCCATGGAACTCCAATGTATCAATAGATAAGAAGCCTAAATGTTTAGCTAATAACATTAAGTTTGTTATGAGGATGACACTCAAGAACAACAGATCTGTTGACTAAAACCCGGATTTTAACAAAGCAAGTGGTTTCCATATTGCAAAAGAAATGTGCACAACTGCCTTGATATATTTCTAACAACCCTCCAATGCAGAAACACTACACATAATTCCTCAGTAAAATAGCTAAATCTTCATTTTCAGGAAAAAAAAAAGAGAGTTTAAACCTTGTGTGCTTAAAGGAAAGCTGAGTGCAAATAATAAGCATGTGACAACAAAACATAACCCTTATTTGATTTATGTAGTTTTACATGCAAAATTCACGTTAAAGAAAATTAATGGTCCCATTCTGGTAACAAGAACCTGGGCTACAGAAGGGGCACATTCTAAAATAAAAATACAATAGAATGAAGTTTTCCATGTTTTCTTAGCTCTCCCAAATCTTGTCCCTGTGACAGCAGAAGTGAGCTGTTAGGTACTAACTGTCATTACAAAGAATGTGAGCACATGCACACATGTCAAAGCAGTCTGCTCGCTAGTTGTCTCGTTAGAGGTATTTCCAAAGCTCCATCATCCTGACTGGAAGACTAATAGCTGCTTCCACCTGATTAACCCCTGAAACCAAAATTGCAGACCTTGTTGAAGGTCTCCCTCACACATTTCATTTGTAATCATCTACTGTGAACCACTCTATGGTTTTCCTTCCCCATTCAAACAGTTTTTTACCCTTCGCTAAGGCAGTACTTAATCACAAGCAATGTAAAATCACCTTAAAGTCATGAGGACAGGATCCTACAAATCCCTTCTACTGGGTACAATCTCGATTTGTTGTATTGCACAGTAAGAGGGGTTTGCAGAATTACCTACTAGAAGTTTTTGAAAGCTATCCAGAACTGGAACACAGTGTTAATTCCCAGACCTCAACCCCAAGCAGTATTTGGAAATACACTTCATTTGAGCATCTTCTTGACATCATTGCTGTCCATTTCTTTTCCTGGCATACAAGCCGAGGCAGGCACAGAATCCAATGACGCTGACAGCGAGGCCTAGCAGGAAGGCAATCGTATCTCCTGCATCCATGGCTTCAACCGCTGGCAGCACCAGCAGCAGCGAAGCAAGGGCCAGGAAAAATTTTGAGGTGCACCCGGTAGAAGACATGCTGCCGACCCCACAGGGAAGTTAAACGAGGGAAGTGCTGGAACGCAGGGACCTCAGCGATATCTACAAGGAAAACAGAAGGAACGTGACAGGATTTCCCTTCCTGCCCCCTTGGATTCTCCCCCCAAAAGCCAACCAATGTGACTGCTGCATTACAAATATCTGCACAGGAGCTAGGACATACAGGTTTTATCTTCACAAGCAACTACAAAAATGAATGACTTAATATGAGGAAACTAGTGGGTTTGCAACTCTTTTCACTTCCTTTTCCACTCGGCGGAAATAAATATCTCAGTCTCATCACGAGGTCAGGTCAGCATGTGCTCTGCTGTCTGCAGTGGGGAGTGGGCACAGCCTGCTTACTCCAGGCTGTGCCTTCTTCACCGAGGGCCTTTTCCTGTAGGTTTTCTATCTTTTGGTACGGCACAGCTTCTCTGCGTACGTAGGGCGATGGGTATGTGCTCAGGAGGTCGCGGATTTAACCTTCGGTCCCTCTTCTGAGCAAGTTCCCTGTGCATACTATAGGACAAATACCCTTTCTGTTTGCACCATCTACAGAAGAACCGGTTTGAGGCAACCGCGAAGAAACCGAGGGGAAAAAAAAAAACAAAAAACGCAGTTTGCCCCGGGGGCCACACAAGCGCCTTGTGGGGGGCGCGCTGGCGCAAGCCGCAGAATCCCAAACCCGCCGGGCCACAGCCGCACCGGGAAGGCCGTGGGGCACTCCCAGCAAGCCCCTGCCCTCACCGGGACACCCGCCCGCCCGCCCACCCGCCGCGGGACCGGCCGCTGCCCCCCACCCCTGCTCCCTCGGCAGGGCTCAGCGGCCTCATCGCCCCTCGGTCACCTCCCGGCGCAAGGCAGCGCCGCTGGCTCCGGGCTGGGAACGTCCCCGCTCAGCTCCCCGCGGGGCCGGCCCGCGCCGCCTCGCCGCGCTGCCGGGGGCCGCCGGCCGCCATCACAGGAAGGGGCGGTGGAGGGCCGGAGCCAGGGGCGGGCGTGACCCGGCCGGGCCGCCTCCTTCTTCTCCCTTCCCTTCCCTTCCCTTCCCTTCCCTTCCCTTCCCTTCCCTTCCCTTCCCTTCCCTTCCCTTCCCTTCCCTTCCCTTCTTCCCTTCTTCCCTCCCGGCACGCAGCGCCGCGGCGCGGCCCGGCTCCAGCCCTCCGCCGAGCCCCCGTTTGCCTTCCGTGAGAGAAGTCGCCCTCCCGTGAGAGCCGCCATGGCGGCGGCTGCTGTGAGGGGAGCAGCATCCCGAGCCTGTCACGGAAAGCCGGCTGCGCGGCTGCATCGAGGCGGAGTCAATAAAAACGCAATTGGGCTGGTTGTCTGCTCTTCTCCCTTGAAATGATTAAATAGCACGAGTTGCTTTCAGTCCTACTGCAGCCGCTGCCAGCTTCACTTCAGTTGTAGGTTCTGGTTACGAGTGTTGGTCGGTGCCACCATCACAGCCCCCGCTCACCAGTGCTGGGGCAGTTTGACAGGGGGCACGGCGCCTTCTGCGACAAAACGGGCAGAAGTCAAGGGTAATCAGGCGTCACCTGAGCTCACCCCCAGCATCCAAGTCAAGCTTGACCTATTTTTTTTTGTTTTAGACCAAGGTGCTTGTGAAAGTACCGTGTTGCAGTGTGATATCCTTAATATCCTTTTGTTACGTAGAACAGGGCTAATTTTTTTTTTTTTTTTTTTTTACTATTGTAAATGCCACTAGTTATACCTAGCTAGTTCCTAATCAAAGCTTAAGTATTTATTTTTGGGTGGAAAATGTGTGTGATTATATTTGTATAAAAGACATATAAACAATTATTATGAAGTGTGTGTCTTTGGAATGGCCATAGAAATAATCAGGCATAACTGTGCTAATACAGAGGTAAAATCAACCAAGACTTTGTAACATGTTATGTAAAGCATTAATTCATGATAACCCACGTTGTCACAATGTTTCCCTGCACTTCTGCAAGAAAACAGCTTCTGTAATCATTTCTCTTGAAAGAAGCAATCTCTGATGAGCTTCTTAAGAACATTAGAAACTCAGATAGATTGTCTGACATACGTATAGCTTTGCCTCTGCCTTATATAACTTCACTACGATTGCCCTTGAGCAACCATTCATCATGCTTATAAAAACTTTGTAAGTCTGAGCTGGGATATTACTGTTATGCTGACCATAATTACTTTATTACTGCTAATGCTTTCCTCGTGTCTGGATCCATCAACTGTTTTAGGCTATGAACTTCCAGGGATAGGAGTAGATTTATTTTTTTTTATTTTGTGTGTGTGTGCATTCTTTTTATATTACGTGGTGTGAAAGCTTATTTATAAGCAAGAGTCCCTAGACACTGTGGTAATACAAATAAAAATAAATATTAGTATAACAGATAATCATCCCTTTTGTTCGTGAAAAACCTCCTTCACAGTTTTTTGTTATGAAATACTTGATGTCAGTTCCAAAGGCATTTTCTTGAGAAGCTGAACCAGAAAACTCATTACCTGAGAAAAAGACTGAAATTTCTGAGATAAAGTTACCATGTCAGAGAGGAGAGTAATGTTACAATTCCCGACCCATTCCTTAACGAATCACAGACAAATCTAAGCCCTATTGAATCCGGAGAGCAGCAATGTGAAGTGCAGGAGGTAGGTAGGTGTCACCTTAATCACTGCTGTCATATCAGAAAGGCGCCTTGGAGTCCTGGCCCTCTTTGTTCCCTGCTTGGCCTTTTTACTGCATCCTACACTGTTGACAGGTAAATGTTACAGTGTTCAGTATGTCAAAAAATGTTTAAGTCATCCCTGTAAATTTCAGTGTTGTATTTGCTGTCACCAGCACTTACCAACTAAAATTTTCAATAGTTGTCATTTTAGTCCCACAAAACAGATGCGAGGGGGTTGAACAATGTCTTTCAAGTTTATGTATTAAAACTAGAAATGTCAGTACCAAAGAGTTATGGCATCTTTGGACTTGAGTATTTTGAAGGTGAGGAGTGTAAAATCCCAGGGGAAGACTGGACCTAACAAAATTATCTTGCTGTCTCTTCCCTCTTCTCAACAGCTGTACTAATTTAAAGACAGTTGAAGTCACGTGGACAAGTACAGTAGGAATGTTGTGGAAAATATTGATTGTTAGATATGTCATTTTTTAGTAATAGCATGGAAGTGCCATTGAGATTTAGAAAGCAGTGCCATTTGGGGATATATCTCTGGCTTATTAGATCTTTCAATGCCATTGCATTTCTTAGATTTGGCTTCAGAAACAAGGCTGCTTTGAAAAAATGCCAACAAAATCTAAACAGTGAAGGAGACTCTAGTGGTTTTTCATGCTGTCTGAATAGCAGAGAGATGTGTATTCAGCTTCAAGCTCTGCCATCAACTTCCTGCATCACCTCAGGCAAATCTTCCTTTTGACCTATCACCACTTTGATTGCTTAGCTCAAGCTATTATGTAACTAATATTCAGAGGAAAGGCAGAGAACTCCCAGAGCTGACAAGCTAAAGCTTTGTAAATTCTGAGCACAAGGCTAAGGAGGTATGCATGAGACTGGAAATTGAAAATAAAGTGCACTTTCTGGACAGGAAGAAGTTACGACATAATCAACAGAGCAAGGCTGCACCCTGAAAGGGGGATTGTTTTTCTCCTTTTTTTTTTTTTTTTTTCTCTGCTTCAGTTCATCTGCTCATGAGAGCCATTTGTTTAAGACTACACTGATCTAAGAAGTATTCTGATCAATTTTTGGACTTCAGTTGTAATGAGAAACGCTAACTCTGATTAGTGATAAGACATTGACTGTGGGGCAATACTTATCACTTCTACATCAACTTGTTCACCCCTTGAGCTACTTTTCCTTGGTGATACTTAATCTGACATTTTAGCTGTCTATCACTATGTCCTCACCTCATCACTTTGCTCGGATCCATCCATTTTTTTCCCTTACAAAAGTTGGGACTTGCTTTATTTGGCTTTCATTTCTCTTTCTTTGAGCTCCCCATCAGGAAGTAGGCTCTACCACAGGCACCTCATTTGCCTCTGCAGAGAAAAGAGGTAGTTAAAACACAGCTTGAGTTACTTCTATCATTAACTTGTTCCACATTTGCTTCCCAGTCCACTATCACAAAAATGTTGACTTCATCCTTTCTCTTCCTTCCTCTCTCTTTATCCCCTTCCTTCCCATCATGTGTATCTGCTTTGTCCTGCCTCATTTTTTTCCCCTCTGTTTCTTGAAGTCCTTAAGTTTCCTCTCAAATCAGTGTAGGTAGTCAGACCTTCCCTATCATGAAAACACCAGTTGGATTCCCTTCCTGTAACTATCACTCTGTTTTCATTCCTGTCATCTCTAACCTCTCCAAACATGCTGTCCAAAGCTGCTCTAATTATATCCTACACCTCCTTCAGTGTGGCTCATCCTTCCTCCATCAGCTGAAGCTGCTCACATTCGTATCTCTAGTTAGTAACTCAAATATGAAAGCCTGTCTTTCCTTATTGTCTCTCTGATTGACAGACTGCTTTTGAAACACTCATTCCTCTTCCCAAATCCAGTAATCACTTGCTTTTTTAAAAAAGCTTCCTCTCCTGATTCCTCACTTCTGCTTCTTAAATCTTTGTTACTGAGTCCTCCTTTTCTGCTGCTGAGATTGCGATAAGTTTCCATCTGTGTTTTTAATACTTAAGTGTCTATATGTTGTCTCTGACTGCCCTGCTCAACAAACATGGCTTCAGATATCATCCTTCAACTCACGTTTTCTTTATCTTCCCTCTCTTTTTATTCCCATCTGGTGGTGTTTAAGTCTTACTGCATCTCGCAGAGCAGTTCCTAGGCCTAGCAATTCCCTTCTGACTGTGTTACATGAAGTCATGGACTTACAATTATTCTTCTCTCTTGCTGTGACCCCTGCAGCTTTGTTTATTTAAAGTGCTGCTGCCAAGGTGCTTCTCTCAGGTTTGTCATTTCTGCTGTGTTCCCTCACTTCTTAATCCTCTGGTGTTACCTTCCCTCTTTTGCTGAACCAAAGACAATTTTCTTCTCGGTCCTAGAAGGCCTTTGCAATCTAATCTTCCTTCATACTGGTTTATCCTATTGCCATGTCATGAGGTTAACTTCTACCTTTCTTTTGTCACCCCTGGCAGACTCCTTTTGATCCCCCTAAGAAGCAAAAGTTACTTCTTTCTGAGAGCAGGGAAAGGCATCAGGGAAAGAGACAGAAAGAATTGCGCCACTTTTTGATACAAAATTCTTTCCTTTGGCACCACATGCTTCCTGCTGTCCTTTATACAGCCATGAAAATCAAGGATTAAATAGCCCAGTGATTCCTTTTCCCTCAGCCCTTTGCTCCTCTAGTCTGGCAGGGGATCTCCTCTGCCGCTGGAATCTCTTTGAGCTCTCTTGCCAAGACTTGAGAGGTGTCTCTGTGCAGTGCTGGCTGGAGCAGAGAGGCACGGAGGCAGCTGCCAGCCCTGCAGAAAGGAGCTCGAGCTGGTGCTGGCAGGAGGTGGGAGCCGCGAAACCGCAGAAGCGAGTGCAGAGCGTGCCAGCCAGAGTTAAACACCCACTGATTGACTGCCCTGCCCAACTGCAGGGGAATGCTGGAGCTGCCCGTCAATAATGGCAAACCCAGGGATTCCCTGTGATTATTGTGAGCACCATCATGCTATTATTATTATTATTATTATTATTATTATTATTATTATCGAGTAGCATAGTATATTAGAGGTAGATATCTGCTGGAACAAAGCATCCAAACTACCTCCAAGGCTGAGTAAGTAACGAAAGACTGAGTCCAGCCTTCTTGACTTCAGTCTGTCTTTGTACTAATGTGAACTATTGAGATGTTATTTCAATATGCATCAGTGTTTCCACAGGTATTGGAATATTGTATTGTGTTTGGTTGGTTCTTTCTGAGAAAAATCAATTATGGTACAACATTAGCAAGAAAATATATACAGCACCACCAGCTTAGCTTCAGAGGACCTGGTTATGCTATATTCATCGGTATTGAATGGTAAGCAAAAGAGGATACAACACAAGAATGACAGAATGAGATTTAAAGGGGGAGTAGCAGCTGTCATCCACACATTGTTTTGTATAGTACATTTTTTTTTTTCCAAGCTATGCTCTCAGATGTTTTCTTGACACATATGGTTGTAATAAGTAGGAGAAGCTTCATGAAAATAAAAATTGATTTAAAATATAATAAGCTTGAATAATCATATGTTTCAAATCTAGATCTAATCCATATTTGGATGCATGCTTATCTATAGGAACATGTAAATAGCCTTTTTTATTTTACCAGCTTTGACATTATTAGAAATAAAGCTTGTCTGCTTAAGTTCTGAGCATCTAAATCCAAGTGTGTTAGTCATAAATTAGAAAACTGGTATAATGAAATTGTCCTTTACATATGCATGCCTGAAATATACTTCTTTATTTTTTATTTTTATTTAAAGATTGGTGCCTGCGAAAGAATGTGAAATAAGTGACATAAGAAGATAATTAGGGAAAACAAGAGGTTCAAGGTGGTGTATCTGGCAGAAGAAGGGGAAGAAGTCAGAAGAAGGAGCTGTGCTGTATGTCCAAACTCACTGATTAGGGGAGGAGAATCACAGTGTCACAGAACGGGGGACACTGGAAAGCATGGTGCCCAGTCAGGTTTTTAATATCTCCAAAGATGGACACTCCACAACATCTATGCACAATCTGTGCCAGTATTCAGTCACCCTCACAGCAATAAACCAATAGATAAATTCTTATGTTTAGATGGTATTTTCTTTACATCAGTCCGCACTCATTACCTCCTGTCCTGTCACTGGATGCCTCTGAAAATAACCTGGTTTTGTCTTCTTTAACAAGATATTTATACACATCACTAAGAACCCACTTGACCTTTCTCTTCTCCGAACTTAGCAATCCCAGCTCTCTCAGTCTCCTCTCATATGCCAGATGCTCTAGTCCAATGGTAAGGGCTAAGCCCATAGAAGATCCCATAAATAAATAATTGCACTGAAAGTCACCTATCCAAAAATCGATTTGCATCTATTTGGTAAATGCTGAAGATTTGCTGTTGTGAGTTAACAAAGTGTAGTTTATTTGTGGAATATATTTCCCATATCTTATCTTGGTCATAGAAGGCTCTAAAAATACTTTGTGAAATAGAAAGTAAATCTGGATTATTTCAATGCCAGTCTAAAGGGAAGGGACATCATTCATGAGGGACACATTTAATGAGCCAACTGTCCGCTCTCAATAGCCTGCAATTCATTCCAGCACTTGGTTATTTGGCTCCCTTTTCATTAGCAAAAACAGTTTGAGTTTCACTGTTGAACTAAACACACAGCTGTTGTTACAAAAGACACCATGATTTCAGAAAAAATATAACTGCTTAATGTCTTTGTGTTTCACAAATTACACAAACCTTTAAAGGAAAGTGCATTTATCTTCTGTTACCCATTTGAAAATTCATGCAGTGAGAAAAATCACTCATCAAGAGTAAACTGAGAAATACAGTTGTAAATAAATGTAATTAAAACTGACACGTCTCACCTTAATGGCTCCAGTGACCATGGTGATAAAAATCTAAGATACATGAAATATGGGATCTATGTATATTTTGTGTATGCTTACTAATAATATACATATAAATAATGAAATAATAGTAATAGCAGGTTTAGTATTAAGGCACCTGATCCAAACTTAGCCACCAAAGTTATTGGAAGATTTTTCACAGACTCAGTGGGTTTTGGATGACGTTTAAATATTAGCTTTCATTCATTGATTTCATGGCATATTACAGAGGAGAGTGGGGTTGGTCGTCTCCCTTTTACAGCCAGAATAAACTACACATGGAAAGATGAAATGAATTCCTGAAATTCTTGTGGAAGATCAACAGCAAATCAGGAAAGGATCCCACATCTTCTTTTTCTAGCCACTAAATTACAGTGTCAAACTTCCTGCAAAACACTTACAATGAAAGTGACATACATTATATATATATGATATTGATTGTGTCCTAAATATTTCAGTCTTTAGAAGGACATGGCTCCTGATAGCTCTTAAACATCTTTATTATCTATAGCTACGTATCCCAGTTGGCAAAAGGATAGAGGAATTATGCAATATTTTGGGAAACCAACTGACTAGATGATGACGCTAGATCACAGGAGTAGGAAAAAAACCACAAGGGACGGCAGACACACCACAGTCCAAGGAGTCTTGTGGCTACAAGTTTTTTTTGTTTTTTTTTTTAATTTTGCGAAAGACCAGTCCATATTTTCAAAAATCAACATAATTACCAAAAACCATTTGTAGTGACTTACTTCTATTCCCATTGTAGCTGACAGTAACTTCCATAGAATTCTGGGGAAACGGAAAAGGAAAATTCCTTTGTGAAAGCATTCTGTCTCTGGCAAGATGTATGGAATTTCCTGCCAAACCATGAAGCCCCCGAATGTCTCAGGAGAAGTCTTTTGCAGTGACAAAGTTCAACATTTTCCATGCTGACTGTCCTTATGTTCCAGCTGTGATACAGGGATTACTGTGATGGAAGCTGTACAGATATGTACGTCATAGATATATATTTCCATCACTATTTTCAGGATTTATTGGTAGCACCTTAAATCACAAAATATTTTATTTTACCAATCCTAAATTTCAAATGGGTTAGAGACTGCTAACCTACATGGCTATTTGCTATTTTGCTTACTTACTTTTGGGAATCGGTCCCTTCTTCAGAGCAGTAGGGAAAAATCACACATTTTATGCATTAGGGGGGTGTTACTTCTTTTCTGAAGTGTCTGAAAATATGTTCTGCAATCATTTCATCTGCAGGTGTGAACTCATCAGTATCAGAACAAAGCAAGCCTCAAACTTAATCACTTATTAGATAAAATGCCCAATACCCACGATAGCACGAACATGTATAAGACACCCACAAACATGTATGTATGTATGTAAAGATATGTATGTATGTGCACAGCTATACATGCACACACATACACTCTTGAAGTACTTAGGATGTTTCACTTCCCCCTCAGCCTGAACACTGTCTGAACTTTCTGTCTGACATCCTGTGAAGCACTTAATCACGTGCCAGCCTGTAAGTATATCCTCAGTACCAGGACAGTCAGCAAGACCATTTAAATTTAGTCACACGCTTGCTTGCCTCCCTGCATCAGGAGCAAGGCATTCAGCACCCTGACAGATAAAGCCCTGAACGTGCATCCCAGCAAACAGAGGCAATAAGGCAATAAGTTCTGCAACTGGCATCCCACCTTTTGATAAGACTCTTCTGAGTATTAAGGTTGGGTTTTCAGTCTATAGGAGCCAGGTTTTATGCCTCAGGGTTACGTGCTGTTGTGCACCTCTGTGCACAGAATGGCAACGACTGCTCAGCCAGACTTTGCAATTACAGACATGTATAAGAGACATCTACATTAAAGACAAATTGAGTGCATTCTAATACATAAGGCGTCTGAGGATGTGGAGAATAAACTTTAAAAAAAGGGGTGACAGTAGATTAGCAAGTTTGAAACCAATTTTATACGAACATCTGCATTCTAATGCTTTTGACTAAATTATAGATGCATTGTCTATCTGTTCCCATTGCAGAATATCTTGAAAGTATTTAATAGGTGGTGCTAATTGCTCACATTCGTAGTCTCTGAGGACTCCTTTTGCCAGTATCTGTCATCTTCTGGAAGTGTCAAGCACTGAAGGATTCAAAATTTATTCTGACTTTTTTATGACTTTCAGTCCAAATAGAGATAATAAGTCACACTTTCTCTTCACCAGCCTGTAGTAATGTAGTCTTTTATTTATCCATGATTGCAGGCAATTAGAAAGCATATATCCGTTAGACTGCATATTTTGGAACACAATAGCTACATGCAGATTGGCTTAGATGGTGCTTTCCTTACAAATGTTGTCCTTCTGTTTCATGACTTTTTATTATTTTTGATGCATCAGAGAAGATTTATGTGTGTCTTGGGGAGGCCATAAAAGAGAAAGTTGTGTGGGTCAAAGAGGGTATACGACAGGACCACAGACGGATATTTTAACAGTAGGTATGGGGAGAAAATGTTGTGTTTTGATTTAAAGAGAAAGTTATGACAAGGCCTATTGACAATCAGGTGTCTGGCAGAAACTGTGGGTAGAAGATGGCATTGTGAGCCTCAGATAGTGGTTGTATTCATATGGTGGGAAAGAAAGCAGATGAGTTTGGCTTGTGAGTTTTAACATGTGAAGGCAGATGGAGGCCATCTAAACGTACTGCTTAAAAGCAGTAATTTCTGATCAGTTTTGTTACTTTCATTGCCACTGGACCAGGTGGCTTGCACTATGGTGTTGAGGCTGTCTTGGGAGGTCCCCAGTACCGGGTTTATGCTGGACAATACAAAAGAAGGGAAAGAATTATAAAATTTCCAAGCTCAAGCTGATGGTGATCATTTAACTTTGGCAGGGCAATAGTCAGCTGAGTATGACTGAAAGAAGAATTCAGGACCAGTCTGGATTTGAATCAGTGCACAGATGAAAGGCTGCAAAACCCATTAACAGCCACTGAGAAATCTTCGTTCCTCGTTTTGTCACAGGTTTGTATAGAGAAAGCTTAGCAACTATTACTAAAACTTCCCCTTTAGTCCTTTGTTTTTCACAAGATCACTTTTTACTTCGTTCTTGCACGAAAAAACTAAATTGTAAGTCACTGTGACAGTAAGAAGTTTGTAAAACACGTCAGTGTGTGAATGCTGCTCTTAGGAAGATGAAGAACACTACCTGGACTGTTTAATAATCCTGTGGTGTTTGGCTTTATTCATGTCTCTGTGGGGTCACAGTTGTTCTGCTGTCTGCATGAAGGACAAATGATAACCCTTGATGTCATTTTGACATTACTACCTTTTGGCATTACAAATCTCAGTAAAGGACTCATACAGAGATCAATGCTTTGGGCTGTATCTGGAGTTCATATGCTAAAGAAGTTTGATATGAAGTCTTTTCCCCAGGTCAGCTAATTCTAGATACATAACTCATTCCTGGAAGTGGAGTGTATTAAATGCCTTTTTTTTTTTCCCTTTCTAACAATATTCTAAGGATCTGCTCTAAGTTTAGCATAATGCTGAAAGTAGAATAAACCTTACTGACTTGTTTAGTTCTCTTCCTACCATTGACATTTCCAAGCTGATAAGATGCAGCAATCATACTTCCCTGAAGATCTCAAAGTTACCAAAAGGCATCTTACTTATCCTTTAGATGCAGTTGACCTTATGATGAGATGAATAATGAGAGAATTAATGTTATTTAATCCTCTCTGTGATCATAAGGGAATTTGGCACAACACTTTCTTTTTTTTTTCCTGTTTATTCTTACTATGAATTATTGAACTGAGTTCTGTGTGTTGTTTTCAGTGTCTCAGTTGTGACATCTGATTATCAGTAACTAAATGCCCCATGGCTTCATTAATAAAGATACTAATTTATTGGAAGAAAGCACACAAATATAAAACCTTGAAAGCACTGCACTCATAACCTTGGAAAACATAGGCTGAATTCATCAAGCAGACTTAGGCCCTGTATGTATCTCCCTGTAATAATACCACTGTAATTGGTACTACCCACCTGCCTCTCAATCCATAAGCATCTGTAATCCTGCCACCAGGCAGGACTGATCTGCCCATTGACCATTCAAGAGAGACCTTAACTCAAAGCTGCAGAAGTGGGGTCCTCAATGAGCTGGAGGTGTCTCCCCCGAGTCAGTGCAGCATCAGATTCTGGCTGTGCTCGAGGTGTGCTTCAGCTGGCCGTGACCTTAAGCACAGCCCAGGGACCAGGTGTGGAAATGCCACTGTGAGTACACAGTAGTGGACTGCACTGAGCAACACCTTGTACCCAAAACATTCAGGTTCAAATCTTTACTACAGCACGATTTGGAGTACAGACTTGAACTTCTGTTTTCCATAGAAAGCAGGAGTGTTCTGGCTGCCAAATTGCTCTTTCTCTTAGAAAGACAAAATGTCCTTAGATACACAAAGATTTACAGTCTGGTGTTCCAGGCAGAAATGGGTGGGTGTTCATGGAGAGGTCAGCTGCTTAGCTCAAGCCCAAATTGTTTTCCTGTGCAGTCAATTCTCACATGGCTTCTGCAGTCTCCCAGATGTCCCCTGTGCAACCCAGGGCAAGAGGAGGCTGGGCACAGTGCTATGTCATGGTGGAATTACGCTCCAGCGTGACAGGGCACAAGTGACAGAGGGCTTAGAAGTGTGGAAATCTGCTCCCAGGCATGACTGAGAACATCCCAGAGACAGGCACTGTTTAAGAAATGTACACTTATGGCTGTGTGGGACAGGGGATCCTGCCAGGGTCAGGGGATCCTGCCAGGGTCAGGCTTTGTCTGTGCCTAGTGCCCGCCAGCAAGGGCCCTGCTGCGCTGCATGCAGACCTGCTGCCTCAAAAGCTTGGTGTCACCTTTTCCTTTTCCTGCTGACAGCTAATAGTAACACTGAAAAAGCAGTAATATATTCCCCCGTTATAACATACTGAACAAAAAACTATGCTAGCTATATATCTTAACATTGCCCTTGCATGAATGGGAGCCCCTGGCCCCTCAGCATGGCTGCTTTTGGGGGTGACAGGTCTGGATGTCTGTTTGTGCCATGGCTGGCTTGCTGTGGTTCATCCCTGTCCGTGGCCTTCTTGGGCACATTTCCCAGTCCTTCCTCCCCAGCACTCTCCTAAATACCTTTCTTTGTCTGTCTCTCTTATCTCTGCTGAGAATGACTCTCACGTAATCCATGGGGCAACCCCCAAGAAAGTTGTTGGTGACCACAGTTTCTTGTTACAGAGATGAACAGTGTTATTTCATGAAGGGGCGGCAAATCCTAGAATACTGATAGACTTTTTTTTTCTTTTTTTTATACCAGATTTGTCTCTTTCTCATCCCACAGTTCTTTAGTGAGTCTGACTTTGTTTTCTAATTGTGCAGGTATTTTGTTTTTGTTTAGCAAACTGTCAGAAGCTGTCAGCACATGATTCATTGATATAATTTTGCAATCATATTATCTGTGCAAAGAATTATAAAGAGCCATGAAGACTGGTATGAGTGGAGAGTGAATGGAAATGCTATGGTACAAAACCAGAAGGAGCAACAAAAGAAAGACATGTGTTTTTGACACCTGTAAGGGCAGGTCTTTAGGATCTCAGTGCATCTATATACAGCTTCTCAGGACACCCAGATCAGAAGACAAGGAACAGTGAGTAAGTCCTAAAAATCAGTGTAGGAGGAACAGGAATTACACTCTACTCCTAAAGAATATGGAAAAGCACATCTAAAAACAGCATGTCATCACCAACCCAAGAAGAGCCAGGGAGATGTGATGAGGTCTCAGTAGCTGGTATCCCTCATCTTCTGTACAGCCAGGACAGGCAGACCGACCACCTGGGTACCTCCGTCCCGGTGCTCGTGAATGTGTGGGTACGAGACTGTGACATGGATGAGTGAAACTACTGTTGTTTTAACATAAAACCATCTGTCCCACACCCTCAAAGTCTTGTGTGGGGCTTTGCAACACTGATGCACGTTTTTCCTACACTCCTGATTTCCTACATCCTTCCACAGTACTTGCTTTATTGTTTTAACATTCTTCAATCGGGATTGGAGTTAATATGGACTCATTATCATACATGTAGTCACATATATAATTTTTAACTGCCTAAATTCGTGTCCTCCAAAGTATGATCCTGTTGTCAGACACTGCTGTCAGATATAGCAAGTCTGGCAAAAGCAGATTTGGCAGGAAAAATCTATTGCTTAACTGTAACTATCTTGAGGAACTGTAGTAGGAATACCTAATTTTTGCCAATCAGTGTAAAAATTCTAAAAATCTCAACTAGTTAGATTTTATGTCGGTAACACTGGCCCTTCATTTTGATCATTTTGTGGTAACAGGTCTTTTTCAACACTCTCCCAGATGTATTCATGGAGTATTTAATTGTATATTTATTGTCATTGTACTTCAGGACTGACGGTTCTTTTAGGTAACTTCGTGTGCTTCTCTAACTTTTTATTAATACCAGTATGTTGCATCCATTGTGTATCTTCCTGAAGGTGTACTTTTGGCTTGCAAGTACAGACAGCTAGAGCAGGAACACTGATGGCTCTTACAAGAAATCTCTGTGATTCTGCTTTCCTGTTGAAGCAGGCATAATGGTAAAGTGTACGATTGTTATGAAATACCCTTACATTCTTTATTATTCACTTCTTTTCATCCCATAACACAGGATGAAAATTATATGTTAATTCTGTTAAGCAGTTTGAACTGTTCTTGCATTTTTTCTCAGATGAAAATGCCCTTTATGCAGGACTCGTCATAAAAAAATATGCAATATTTTCTGCTGAAATGTCATGGATGCCAAAGTACCACCCAACACCTTCACAAGATGTATAATACTTGTGCAACAGGATTCTATATTTTGAAGGAAATTTGCCAGATTCTTGCAAATGTGGGTGCATTAGAGAAAATATTTGATCAAAATACTTAATAAATTTGATAAAATATCAGTCCTATTCCTTGATATAATAATCTGTAGGTGGTGGTGATGCCAAATGCTGTGGCCTGATTTTGTCACAGTTAGTGTTAAAGGGCTTATCCCGACTATGCACAGCTTGAGCAAAAAGTACCTAGAGTTTAAAAAGTCACCAGCTTGCTCACTCCCTCTCTCTCTCAATATAGTTATAATAGCAGTGAAATGCTTAGGTACTTCCTTTGTTTCAGACCACTTTTTCAGTATTTGCTCAAGCCTGGCAAATGCAGCTTTGCTGCAAACGTTATAACTATCCATCGTGCATACCTGAAACAATACTTATGTCAGTGATTAATGGGTAGCCTCCCCTCTCCTGGTCAGGCATGAAAAATGAAACACCCATGACCACTGAAGAGAGTGCATAATCGGTCACACATGCCAAGACCCCGGGCTGTATATATCTCTGATAGGACAGAGAGAAACCTGACCATCCAGGTCCCACCTGTCCTGTAGAAGAAGGCAGCTTTGGGCTGGTGATTGGTTCTGCCACAGCTGATTGAGCACATAGCTGTGTTAAACACCAGCTGTAAAGTATCATACTGTAAAAAGCTTGCCATTTTCCCTACATTGTGTAAGCTGTATGGCTGCACTCTGATTCCTTAGTACAGTGGGCTGTGAGCAAAAATGAAAAATAAAATAGAAGAAAAAGAAAATGAAAAAGCTTTGAATACCACATCAAAGCTCCGTGTATGAGCATCAAGGCCATGAAAGACACAATCCTATCCCCAGAACTAGCAGTAGATCTCACTTTGTTCTTGAAAAGAAATAAAAAAACTTTTCTGTATGTAAAAATTCCTGATCCATTAGGACATTGACAGCTCAGATGTCTGACCCTGAGCTGGACCTGGCAAGGGGCAGGGAGCTGCACTCCATTACACTCTGTCTGAGGTTATTATGTTGACTCTGGGAGAGATGGAGAGTGTCTTCCCCAAGGAATGCACGTTAAGCGAATGGGGATCCAGCAGTTGGCAAAGAATAGCGAGGAGCATACACCCTGTGCACCCAGGGTTACTGTCTCTCTCCATAAGCCCTACCCAGGGGTTCTGCACCTGTCTTTGATGTTCCAGGTCCCAGCTTTCATGCAGCCCTGCTGCTTGACCTTGGCTCATACTGATGTGAAAGAGCTCTTAGAAATTCTGCAGGAAGGTCAGAAATTATAGACAGAAGTAGGATTGTTGAGACAAGATTGTTAGCAGCTCAAGTATTCAAGAGGGAAACCATGGAAAAGAGTAAAGCATGGAAAGGTGTAAAACCTTAAAGTAAAATAAAACAAACAAACAAACAAACAACTTCAAAAAGCAGAGAGTTTGGCCAAAGGTTAGCCAAAAATCATAAAGTCATTGAATTGAGACATCATTATTATCAGTGTCAAAGGATCTGGTGGGGATGGCAGCTCAGCGTGACCTAGGATTCCTTCCAGGCAGCTTCCAGTTGTTTGCTGTGCAAGAGCAGAAACCAGAAGAAGACCTTCCCAAAAGACCCTTACCTGTTCCATTTCAGGCTGCATGGTGACAGTTGAAGAGGATCTCTAGTGGCTACAAAAACCAGGTATTTAAACAGTTTGGAAAGTCCTATCGGAGGGAAATTCATATTCATGGGCCACGCGCAGCATGTCTTAACTCAGTTTCCTGGTGGCCCAGCAAGGCTGTCAGAATTTCGTTGTATTTGCTGCAGATGTTTTCCCTGAAGCTTTCTACAATTTATTGTTACATCTTTTTCTTAATCTTACTCTCTTACTGCCCCCCAAATTAATCTCAATGCTTATTTAGTTAATTCTTTTAAAAGTTATTATCTGCATCTGGAGGGTATGGCTGTCTTAAAATTGGTTCTTCTCAGTGGTTGTTAGAATTAAACACTAGCTGAAAGGACAAATGTGAAATTCTCATGTCTTAATATCTTTCCTCATCTAATAGAACTTATAAGTGATTTTGCTAGGTATTTGAGATGTCCTTGGTTATTATCGATATCCCTGGCTATTGACAGTTAGATAAATTTCTCTAAGTTATTCTTGCCAGTTTACAAAAACAAATTTGTTTTTATTTCTATTGATCGTAAGTCTCATTATTATTGCCACTTCTTCAAATTTTCAAGTCTCCCATTATTTTCCAAGAGTTAAGGAGTTGTTAAGACTTTTTTTTTTAATTTATTTAATTTTATTTTTATTTTTTGGTGGTGAATGTAAAGGGGTTTTTCTTTACAGTGGTTTTGTTTCTTGTTTATGTTATTCCATTCTTGAAAATCTAAAGTCCTTAGGTTTGCTGTCTTTAATTCAGACATGCAATTTCATTTGTTTATATTCTCCTTCATTTTAAGATTTCCAAGAATTGCCATTCTCATGTATTACCCACACATTTGATACACAACATTTTTAAAATGTCATGCGGTGTTATTTTGATCCATTTAGGCCAAGGTCTTGACCAAATCTGGAAAGGATTCCTCCTGAAAAATATCATTTATAATTTGCTCATTACAAATTTGAAGAAGAGAGCTGAAAACTTATAACTGTGATTTCTTTTTCTGTTTTCAAGCCCTGTGTTTTTTATATTTCTATAAATTCATATATTTACATATATTTATGTTTTATATTATAAATAACTATGTCTTCCTCATCCAGAAGATCTAACATCTTTCACAACTGCTGTGGACTTTGACCATATTTCTCCATTTTATTTCTCAACACTGATAGATTTGTACTTCGGTTAATTTGCTATTGAATGCATAATTAGGAAAAGACCTTGAGCATGGTGCTATAATAATATCACTATATTATTAATATGAAAATAATTTAAATTAATTTAAAATTGCTTTCTAGGGCTAATGGAGATCTTATTTGATTTTTAAATTATTAAAACTTACCTACAATGCAGATATATGGCTAACAGACTTCATTATTAGTTTTCTATATAATGTGATTTTTTAACTACTATGAGATTCTGCTAAGGCTTGTACTCTGCTAAGGCTTGTAGTTAATTGCTTCTTGTCAACCATTTGTTTGTTTGTTTTTTTGTTTGTGTTTATTATATCCACAAAAGTACATTTTGGATCAAAAATGAGTGCATTTGTTATGATCTTCCTAAACTCAGATTCTGGATTAGATGATATAATTTGATGCCAGGAAGGGACCCAGTAAGAGATGCTTGTTTTTAAACAAGAAGAATGCATTGGAGGTGGGGAGGATGCCAGAAATCACGTGTGATATATTCTTATGCTTATTAAGATTCAACCCAAAAGTTCATTTTGATTCTTCTAGAAGAATCATGGTTTATCTGAGCAATGTAAAATGACAAACTAGTACATTCAAGTTGCATTGCATTACCTTAAAATCAGGAAATGCATTTGTTTTAGTGTGAACTCACCAGTATGAGTTTATTAACACAAAAAATACAATTAGTTTACACATTATTCTCTCATTTATGGCGCACATTTTCATCAGCTAAGAATCTAATGGAAGATTCCAAGGGCAAGAGAATGAACATACTTAATTAGTAACTAACAGTCCTTGAAAGCTAGATGTGATATTATCAGCATAGTACAGAAGAGGATCTACCAGGACAGGGAAATACACTTCCAGAATCACCCAGGGGATTTGGGTTTCTCTGTCCCATAATGTGGTTCACAGCTTCTCAATTCACACTTCTGCTAATCTGAACTTGAAGCCATAGACAGTTAAGTACAGTTACCTGCAGCTTGTAAAATGTTTAGACTTGTTTAGGCGTAGGCGAACTTTGTGTACAAAGTATTTTCTAAAGGTGGTTACAATATCAGGTGCTTCACCGATATCACAGAAAAGATCCTCATGTCATCTCCAGTCATTAAATTATCTTGCTTTACAGGTTGGTGAATAGGTGTTACATCTCCTGGGAAGAGGAAGGATGCTAGAATGATAGTCAGGAAACCCAGATCATATTCTTTTCACATTTTTTTGATGAGCCCTTATCAAGTCATCTTGTGTCTTTGTGCCTTAGTTTCTTCTCCCATTTCTCAGTGATGCGGTTTATAATCTTCTTGGGACAGGAATCACCATTCACTACATGATGGTACAGGGCCTTACAGGGCAGCCCTCACCCTGGGAGTATGAGGTGAACTAATCACATCAGGAAAAGAGGCAATTTGAACTCGGCCATGGCCACTGCTACTGATACTCATACTCTGCAGGATAATTATCTTTACATTTACCCCTGGGTAAATGTGGTGGTTTTACTTGGGTGGGCGGCTGAGCTCCACCACAACCGCTCTCTCACTCCCCCTCCTCAAAGAGGAACAGGGAGAAAATACAATGAAAAGGGCTCAAGGGTTGAGATAAGGACAAGGAGATCGCACCGTAATTATCGTGATGGGCAAAACAGATTCAGCACAGGGAGATAGTAAGATTTATTGCTTATTACTAACAAGCTAGAGAAGTGAGAAACAAAGGAAAGAAACCAAAAGCACCTTCCCCCCCATCTACCCTCTTCCACCTCCTCCCCCCAAGTGGCGCAGGGGAACAGGGGAATGGGGGTTATGGTCAGTCTATAGCGCTTCTTCTCTGCTGCTCCTTCTCGGTCACTCTCGTCCCCTGTGCTGTGGGGTCCCTACCACGGGATGCAGTCCTTGCTGAACTGATCCGGTGTGGGCTGCCCACAGGCAGCAGCTCTTCAAGAACTGCTCCAGATATGGGTCCATACCACGGGGTTCATCCCTCAGGAGCGAACTGCTCCAACCTGAATCCCCCACAGGCAGCAGCTCCTGCCAGGTCACCTGCTCCTGCGTGGTCTCCTCTCCACGGGCTACAGGTCCGGCACGGAATCTGCTCTGGCAGGGGTCTTCCACAGGCCGCAGTCTCCATCGGTGCAGGTCCACCTGCTCCACCGTGGTCTCCTCCATGGGCTGCAGGGTGGAACCCTGCTCCACCGTGGTACTCCATGGGCTGCAGGGGGACAGCCTGCTTCACCATGGTCCTCACCGCAGGCCGCAGGGGACTTCTGCTCCAGCGCCTGGAGCACCTCTCCCCCTCCTTCTTCACTGACCTTGGCGCCTGCAAGGCTGTTCCTCACTCCTCTCACTCTCCCAGCTGCTGTGTGGCGCAGTGTGTTTTTTTTTTTTTTTTATCTTTTTTTTTTTTTTTTTTTTTTTTATCCCTATCTTAAATATGCTCTCACAGAGGTGCAAAGCAACCTCACTTATTGGCTCAGCTCTGGTCAGCAGTGGGGCCCTTACCAAACATGGGGCAGCTTCTAGATCCTTCTCACTTTTGCCACCCCTATGGCCCCCTGCTACCAAAACCTTGCCACGTAAACCCACTACAGTAAAGACAGGTGGGTAATTACTACAGAGTACTCAGCTGCAAGCTCATCCTGAATTTAACTGCAAAAGGTTGTTCCACTACACATACTTGGAATACTGTTGCTTTATGTATACGTATGTGTGTGTGTTTGTGTATAGATACAGTTATAGATATATTCAAATATAAGTTTATACATACATTATATACAGTTAAAGAGAGAAAGTTACGTGGTAATATTTATAAAATGTTACTCTTATAAACAGATACATATTTTTTCTTCCTTGGTATGGAGATCTTATTTACCCAGATTTATACACCTGTAGCTTGTTATTCCATGTTAAAGAAAAGATGACTAAAAAGGATTAAATATAAGGTAGACAGAATATTCAGCAGAGATGTGTCCCTCTCTGGTTTAGAGACAAGGACTTGCAGAGCTCAGATTTCTTGACATCTATGCTTTTGTTAAGAAATTGCAGAGCTCTAGTGTTCTGCTCTCTTTTCTCTGTGCCTCATTGTACCAAAATGGGGTATCAGGTCCAATTGCAGTGTTACTTCACAGCAGTCCACATCACGGTAGCAGATGTCAATGTTTAATACTGTCTATAGCTTGAATTGATGACAGTGTTCAATGTAGAAGCGCATTTTAGGGCACTGAAGATGGACCAAGAATTCATATTCTTCAGGGAACTGATTAACTTTAAACTTATTTCTTTCCTTGTGTCTATATTTAGTGTAAGAACAAATCATTTTCATATAATTTTCTGTTCTGGTTACAATCTTAAGAGTGTCAAGGGAATGGATAAATGGATAAATGTTCTGCTATTTTCTCTTTATTATTATAATTTTTCTCACAAGATTGAGAAAAAAGGGAGAATATAATGAGAATAAAAATGCACAGTGTTGAAGCATTAAAATTTGGTGATAATTCATTCCTGTGACAGACTACAGCAAGTTCAGAATGCAGTGTAAGATATATTCATTCTCCTGACAAAACCTGTAGAAGGAGGAGGAAATGGTAAAAAAGTAATTTACTCCTGTGACAATTGTTCTAAGGCAGCAGTCCCATGTCCTCTTACAAATGTCCTTTGTGCCAACAAAGCTAGTGATATTTTATTTTAAAATGCTCATTAGTTCCGATTTATTTCTAATGTATGGAAACAGTACTGTTTTTTGTACATAGGCCATTAGTTCTACTTTAAGAATATGAATATCAGTTTGCCTGTCAGACTATTTAAATGGAAATATATCTTCTCTCTGCATTTCTAGATGTTGACATTGATATAACATTTTTTATGATGCAATCTAGCAAAACTGAAAACAATCAGGTTTTTACTTTTCCTTGTGTGGGTTTAGTTCTGAACTGCTGTGTTATTTACATCAATGAAAGTAGTAATAGTTCAATTTAGATTTTTTTTCCCCTCAATTTAAACCTACCGCAGCTACTGAGATGTGGAATAATACACTTTTTTTTTTTTTTTTTTTTTTTTTTTTTTTTCCAGCAATGTTGATATGAGATTTGTGGGTTGAAATATGTCACTTGAAATTACATGTCCACACAAAATTTAGCAATAGCAAACACTCGAGTAAAAAACTATTAGAGCACAGAGCTGTATCTTTCACTAAATTGTTTCAGTTGAGTTTAATATAATCTTACTGAGAAATTGTCCCAAGAACTTTATTGTTTGGTGATTAACCAATAAATAGCATTCAATAGATTTTAGTTTTAGGCAGTGTTTTCCCTGTGTTGTAAATCTTGAAGTGGTTTGCCAGACTGGTTTAGACACTAGAAATGCTGTAATTGTCTGGGTGGATAATGCTGTTGCTATATGCTCAGCAATTGCTTGCACGCTGTTGGTGATTAGAATATTTTCTTTTGTTGACAGAAGGTTACACAGACCCTGGACCAAAAACCAAGGGGTAACTGGGCTTTCCTTTGGGCAAGATATCAAAGATCTGGAACAAAGATGTCTTTAGTGTGTGTCAAACAGCCAAAGCCTGCCTCAGAGTTGCAGAAAAATAGAGGTTGTATTATCTCACAAATCGTTGTCATGAGACTAACTTGAAAGAAATCTAAATCTAGTCATCTGTCACCCTGAAGGATTCATGTAGTAAGGTATTTAAGGTAGCTAAGATTAGAGTAGCTTCATTTGCAATTCAAATTTGCTACAGACTATTTTTTTAACATGTGTACAAGAGATCTAGGATGTGGAGTGTAGTTCAGTGGGGGTTTATATTTTAATTGTATTAAGGTAGTGCTTCTCAAACTATCTTTTGCCCACATCTGGCTTCCCCTACATCTAATTTCTCAGGGAAGGCTGAAGTGTGTGTACACAAACCTTGCTCTGCCCTGCACCCTGATTTCTGGCTTTCTTCCTGAGCAGGAAGAGGGGCTCAGCATTGCCCACCTGCAGGTGTTTCTGAAGGGCTGGCGCTAGGCTGGGCCTTCCTCAGCCAGCTTCCTACAGAGAGTCCTGTCCATGTCTCTCATGGGTCTCCCTGCACACTGCAGAGGAGTTCATGGGATTTATTCAGGAGTTTGGATTCCAAGCAGTTAAAAAATGGTGCATTCTCTGTGTGTTGCAGAATTTAAAGCTTTTTTATTTTTGGATCTGACTCTGAACTGCTGTTGGCCCCCATTAACGTGCCAGGCAGCTTTTACAAGCTAAAAAAATTGCAATTTAGAACTGCAAATCATTAATTACCCTTTTTCTTCACTGCTTTATCAGGGTGACTTGATGGTTTATGATAGTACAGGTCCCGAACAGAGACCAATAAAAGTTTTATTTCCTGTTTAGGTCTCTGTTCCTGTGTACTGGAAATTCAATAAACCAAAGTACTCTCATCTCTGTCCTACCACATTTATTTATTTATTTTTTGCTTCAGTTCTGAGACATGGCAAATCCATCCCAGGTAATTTAACTTCTTCAGAGCATACCAAGAGCTAGATGCTGCAGCTGGCAGTATAATGTAGAAGTAATGTTTTTCCTCAGTTTGTGTGATTCTGAAAATGAAGATTATCTTAATACATAATCTTGCAAAAGTACCACAGCTTCATTTCTAGCCTCCTGCAATTACAATCCTGTATGATAGGAGCTGCAAGTAGAAAACATTAGTGGTGGGAAAGATTCATCCACCATTATTTAAACAAGCAAGGATTTTTACTGCAATAAAAAGGGTATCTTGTTGCTACCAGTGTAACAGGGTTATTTTAATGAGTACCATCTCACCCCCCTATGGTGGGATCTTTGAGGGGGTCTCATACTCAGCTGTCTCTGCAAATATACACCTCATTTTTGCCTTCCAGGCTGCCTGTAGGGCAACTTTGTTCCTGGCACCACCACCAAGCTGTTGGATGTGCTGGGGCACATTCTCCACCATAAAGTGATGTTAATTATGCCTGGCTACTATCCAAAATAGTGCTCTTGAAGCTCTTCCAATTACTTCAGATAAATAATAAGTAAGTTGTTCAACATTTTTAATATGGTCCATGTATTATTATTATTCTTTTAACCAATATGTTCTTTCAGCTACAGCTCCCAGGAATCAGACTTGTCCAGTGACCAAAAGCAGAACATGGGCAATACCTTAAAGTATGGAGCAAGTCCTGTTGGATATCACACCAAGGATAACCCAGGACAGTTAGCTCAGGAGCTGGAGAAAAGCATCATGAAAAACAACCAAGTGAGAACAGGGCATATAGGAGGGAAGAATATTTGTCTCCAATTATAGCAACATAATGTTTAGATTGGTTACTAATAATGAACAAAGATGTGTTTTGTTTCCAAGAAAGAATATATTTGTGGTAACAAATGAATAACTGTGAATAACTGTGAATAACTGTGGTAACAATGAATGGTCATTGCCTTTTAACAGTGCCAGAATGAAGACAAAGGAGGTTGAATTTACTTAACTTTTCTCAGGTAAACCAAGGGATTATATAGAATTTACTATTAATTATTATTATTATTATTATTATTATTATTATTATTATTATTATTATTATTATTATTATTTAATTATATTATATATTATTATTATTAATTATTAATTATTATTTATAGAATTTACTTAAATTTTCTCAGGTAAACCAAGGGATTATATAGAGCAACACCTTAGACTTCAGATTTCAAATAGCAGAAAAATCTTTAACTCTGTCTCCTGCAGAGTTAGAAACATCAAAGCTTATTCCAGTGAGCAACTGGAAAGGAACTAATGATTGTGAGAAAGTGTTCATCTTTAGATCTTGAAATCAATGTCCCTAATTTCTTGGTGGAGATTAGACAACAGTAAAACAATATGTTTAGTCTCAAAGCTTCTCTAAGAACCAACTAACAAGGAAATGTTTTAATGAAAATCCATATCGTGCTGATTATACTGTCAATAATAATGAAAATGTTTCTGTTGGTCTTCAGGGAAGTGGGTTAGATATTGCAGCATCTCTACATAGAAGTTGCCAGCTAAGTGCATTTTTTTCTGGAGACCTGTCAAAACCTAACACAACAGTATGTTCCTTCTGCGTGAGATGAAATAGCTACACTGCCAGTAAGAATATGTCAACATGGTAAATTTTCGCCTCTCTGGAAGTGGGCAGCTTGATGATTGCAGCCTGACTGTGACACCAAGGAACATTACTGTCAGCTCTGCTACCTGAGACCAGAGAGGAAATACAAAGGTATGCCAGCTTAGATAATCTTTTGAACAGTTTTAAAATGCAGACAGTATTTTCCCCATCTTGAAAGACAAATTGCATGTCAAAGGTATCACTATGTGCTAAATAACTGTGTGATAGTGGGATGCGTTTTACCTCTGTTCTAATTTGCTTCCAGTAAAACAAATGCACACACTGAATAATTTGGATTTGTGCTTCCTCTGTATTTCCCTGTTAGAAGGTAGGTCTCTGGTTAGAAGGTAGGTCTCTTGAATTAGCACCTGCAGAGACATCTCCTGAAGCTGATCTGTCATGGCTATCTCCCCGTAATGGCAGCATCGCTTCTTTTGCATGTCCATTAGCAGGTCTGTCACAGGGGGAATGCTGTGAGCATGTTTTCATTGCTGCTAGTCTTACTTTTAAAGTAACTTAAAAAAGATTATTATTTTTTTTTTCTGAAATGAAAGATCTCCTAGAGAATATTAGAAATAACATTTTTCATGTTACTTTTCAAATAATGCAGTAATAATGATGTAATAATATTTCGTACTTCAGTAGAAGTTTTCATTCAATATTATCAAGGTGCAAAATAACTGTTTTCTAATGTCTTTACATGAATAAGTAAGCACAAATCTAGGCCTGGTTCTCTTTCCTCTTGTGTTGGCTTTGTCCTTGCAAATCAGTCATTTTCAGTAAAGGATGATTCATTTTTCTGCCTGGAGGATGGACAGACTTCTGTAGACCCATTCCCATGTCCATCCTGTGCCATGCCACGGAAGACTGGAGGGGCAGGGGAAGATAGGGGCTGAGAACATCAGTGACAGAAAGTGCCAGTGTGAGGGAAAGGGAGGTGTAAAGTTCTCTCTGTCTTTTCTAGGAAGTACTCGTGCCTTCACGTCAGTGCCTTGCTGAGTGTGAATGGAGACATACTGCAGGGAGCAAAGCTGTGCGGGCACTTTTTATTTCAGTCACAATAAATACTGTGTGGTGCTGGTATGGACAAGTATGAGCAAATTTAAGACATTCTTCACGGTCCATGAAGACTGTTGTGTCTACACAGCCCCCATGAAACTTGGTGCTTTTGTTTTCCAGATAACACCTCTGGGAACATTTACTGTGTGAGCAGCAGTACCTAACTGTGAGGTCAAGGGAGGGCGGGAGAAGCTGGGGATGAATTACAATAGTGTCTTGCTTTAAAAAATAATCCAAATACAGGACTGTCTCTCTCCTGATCTGACATGCTGTAAGGTATCATGCTGTCCTATAAGTTCCTGATTGATTGTGCAAGGGCATATAACACTTGCAATAAGATGGATAAATATTTTATTTCCTTCTGAAATCTCTTTTATGAGAGAGAAAAAAATTCCTCTCAATTTGCAGGGGATGGTGAATCTTTAAGAAATTCTGGCACAGTTGTTTGCACACCTACACAGCACTGGCTTTGCTAGGGAGTTTTATACAAAATGATATAGGTTCATAGAATGTCAGAGAGGATGCGGCTTGACTTGGATTTGATACTAGAAGAATCTGTTATGGCAGCAATTCACATCAAGAGCACCACACTGTCAGGTGTGAACATGTCTGTAGGCATCCACATGTTGAATGCCCCACCAAGTCACAACATGCAGGTGTTTTAGGGAAAAATACCTCATCCTGTAATTGGAGTCATTGTAACCACTGTGTGGATCACAGATCTTCAGTACCGATTTTCTCAAAAGAATAGCTGATTTTCTCCCAATATCCTTGTAATAGGTTAAGACTGGGTATAAGAAATAGACTTTATTTCAGCAATCACAACATTACAGAGATCTTCCAGTCTTGTCCATTATGGAAATTAAATTCAGAATACACAAAGAGGCAATAGTTAGGCTAGTGTTTTTTTGGAGTAACTTACAGCTGCTGAAGGTGTGGACCCAGATGTGCAATTCTGACCTAGATACCAGTATTTCTATGCTTCATTAGAAGCTGAAAATATTTGAAAATTTGTTTTCTCCTACTGCCCTCCTATTCAGGGGAACTGTGTCCATTTCAAACTGGCTTGGGATAACTTTTGAACTTGATGGGACTTCCTGCATTTCCTTTCCAGTTCTCCTTCATTCTCTGAAATTTTTACACATATGGTTTTGAATATTCCTAATTATCCTGATTTCTAAGATTTGTTTGAGAACTTCTCCATTGTACTCCTTGTGTTGCATGTTGTCAAGTAAACTGAATAGAAACCTCCTTGTTCTTCCTTAGTTTAAGTTTTGCTTCTTAAACTCAGACAGTTCTGAAAGTTAGCAAGCTGTCACTTCTCTGCATAACTTCGAAATCATCACCATATTAAAATAAGCTCCTGTAGAAGTTAAGTCAGCTTTTCTGAATTTCCTGCTGCTGGTTCATTAAGTGGCAATGGCAATTTTTCCTAGCATTAGACTTCTTGACATGCTAAAATTTGAATGGTGAGTTTTATATATTTTTGTATCATCATGAAGATGACAGATAATTCCTAGTATTCGTAACTCAATCTCAAATTCTTATTCTCTGTCAAAATTCTCAAGAGACAACATGTACTGGCATTTTCTATCAAGGCCATAAATGTCTTAGTCTAGACTCGTTAGTCCTGGATCTCTATTTGAAACTACACTTTCAGCTGACTTTCAGCTCAGTGCTTCTTTTTTGTCTGGTAATTGATTTGGAAGCAGGTGACCTCCTTTTTTGTGCCTTCTTTCTCAACATTTTCTCTCTAAGCCAGATCTTTTACCTCTGGTAAGTCCAAGTCTCTGGAGACCTAAAAGGTCATTGTTCAGATGGCAACATCTCTTCTGTTGCCTGGAAAACATTTTCTGATTTTCAGTTGTTTTTTCCCTTCTTCCTGTGAGGGAGTTAATTTCAAAGGCTTAATTGCCTGCTTACTATCTATTACATTTTAAAATATATGTATATGTATATACACATACATATATATTTGCTAAATGCAGAACTTGAAGCAATATTTTCACCATTTTCATTTTTACTGAGGTCATAAAAGGAAAAGAATCATGTAGTTATCCATGAGAAGTGTCTGCACCATTTTCCTCACAAGTAATTCTATACTTTGTGGTATATTTTGAATGTTTCTGTGGAACTTAAACTACTGTTGAGTAAGTGTTGATTGATTACTACAAGAACAGGGTTTTTGGCAAGAATTAAGCTTAACATTGGCAAGTTGCTTGATAATTATTAGAGTGTGAAAACCAACACAAACACATGCATTATGCAGGGTGCTCAGTCTCAAATCACATTTAAAGTGATTCGTTCCTCTTGGAAGTGATTCTAGAAGCCAGAGTTATGCTATTTAACTTGAAAAATAAAATAAGAATAAGTTTTTAGTAATATTTATTGCTTAAATATGTAAAAGTAGTTTAAATTGATTTCAAAATAAGGTAACTAATATGTGTAGATCTTCCTCAGCTACATTTCTTGCTAAAATGTTGCCTATTCCTTTTCTTTCTCTTTGGTGATTCTGCTAAGATAGTTGTTGGAAGTGCTTCCTTTTTGTTTTGCCTTTAGTAATTTAATTGTAATTCTGTCTAGAAATTTCAGTGAAACCAACCAATTACAATTTGCTATGGACTTTTGTTAAGAAAGATGAAATATATTTACAAAGAAGTAGTGGAGGCATTTTCATCTTGAAATGGAAGGAAATTTTTCTTGGTAAATCCCAAGGAAAATGTCATGAAAATAAAATTAAACAATTTAAATACAAACCAGTATCTACTGTTGTGCATCTGCAAAAAAACAGGTTGTAACACTGGTATTCAGGAGAAATTCTAATCCTGGAACTGCTCTGTAGAGAATGGTATTTGGACATGGAAATTCACTGTTGTTTGTTTGTTTGTTTGTTTGTTTAAACAGCAGGAGTCTCCAGATCTATTGTAGCTGCCTCTCACTTGACAGCAGTTCAGTTTTATCCAGCTGGGCATACCTTCTTACATAAGGGCTGCTCCACCATCCTCTGTCCTATGTCTTCCTCTTCCTTATGCCCTCACCATCATACATCAACCTGACTGTGATGAGGAAATGGGAATCTCTAGAAGTTATTTAACCTCTTTTAGACAGTTTTCTTCTTTGGATAAGAAAAAACATATTTTCGGGTATCTTCTTTTCTCCACTGGTCAAGGGGTGAGTAACTCAAATTTTGATTTCTAAATGACATCACATTATAATGTCTGATGTCTAAATAACATCATGTTGATGTTATGAATCTTACAAATCATCTCTTAAATCAGAAACTTTACTGTTGGGAGAAATTTTCATGCTGCATAGTACAGGTGGAGAATAATATGCTCCTACAAAACAGGATTCTTGGGATTAAGACTCATAGGATATGACACGTACTTGGTGATTAATACATGTTAACTGGAGTCACAATGCGATAGAACCACCAGGTTACCTTTAAACCAACCCATTAATCATAAAAGGCTCTTAATTATCAGCTTTACTTGGACTTTGCAGATATTCAGACTTTCACCATGAATAAAATTGTAAGGGCTTTTTTTTCCCAATTGCCTTGTGTACTATTTGAAACATATTAGTGCAATAGTTTCTTGGGGTATGAAGAAAATGTGGTGTACCTCGACTTCAGTAAGGCTTTTGACACTGTTTCCTACAGCATTCTCCTCAAGAAACTGGCTGCTCAAGGCCTGAACGGGTACATGCTTTGCTGAGTTAAAGATGGCTGGGTGTCAGGGCCCAAAGGGTAGTAGTGAATGAAGTTAAATCCAGCTCAAGGTGGTGAAAAGTGGTGTCCCCCAGAGCTTAGTACCGAGGTCAGTTCTCTTCAATATCTTTATCAATGATCTGGATGAAGTGACTGAGTGCACCCTCAGTAAGTTTGCAGATGACACCAAGTTAGGCGCAAGTGTTGATCTGCTCGAGGGTAGGAAGGCTCTGCAGGAGGGTCTGGATAGGCTGGACCAATAGGCTGAGGCCAACTGTATGAAGTTCAACAAGGCCAAGTGCCAGATCCTGCACCTGGGGCACAACAACCCCATGCGACGCTAAAGGTTGTAAAGCTGCCCAGTGGAAAGGGACCTTGGGGCATTGGTCCATAGATGGCTGAATATGAGCCAGCAGTGTGCTCAGGTGGCCAAGAAGGCCAACAGCATCCTGGCTTGTATCAGAATTAGTTTGGCCAGCAGGACTAGGGAAGTGGTTGTCCCTCTGGACTTGGCTCTAGTGAGGTCCCACCTCGAATACTGTATTTAGCTGTGGGCCCCTCACTACAGGAAGGACGTTGAGGTTCTGCAGCATGTCTAAAGAAGGGCAATGAAGCTGATGAGTGATCTAGAAAACAGGTCTTATGAGAAGTGGCTGAGGGAACTGGGTTTGTTTAGCCTAGAGAAAAGGAGGCTCTGGGGAGACCTGACTGTGCAATTACCTTACAGGAGTCTATAGTGAGGGGATTGGGCTCTTCTCCCAAGCACCAAGTAATAGTGTGAGGGGAATTGGCCTCAAGTTGCACCAGGAGAGGTTTAGGTTGGATATTAGGAGAACTTTCTTTACTGAAAGAGTTGTGTGGCATTGGAAAAGGCTGCCCAGGGAAGTGATTGAATCACCATCTGTGGAGGTCTTCAAGAAACGTGTAGATTTAGAACTTAGTGGCACGGTATAGTGGTGGAATTTAGTACTAGGTTAAAGGTTTAACTATATGGTCTTTGAGGTCTTTTCCGACCTGAATGATTCTATGATTCTATGAAAAGAAATATAGTTATAGGGGTTTGTTTGTTTTGCTGTTTTGTGTTTTGTTGTTGTTGTTTAATTTATTTTTGTTGGTGGTGGTCTTTTGTTTTGTTTCATTTTTTCTTTTTAGTGTGGCATTTATCTCCATTATGCCTTGCTCAAGCAGTCCTGGATTTGGCAAGGAAAAATCTCGTCTTAACATCTAGAGATTTTCCGAGGCAATCTAGATCAGCATATATATTATAGAGCACTTGGAAAAATCTGATGATAAAAAATAAGATCATCTTGACATTGAATGTGATGGTTGTATGACCCAAGGAAAGATTCTGAATTAATTTATGGAGTGTATATATAGATTTTGTATTTTGAAAATTCACTAGGTACCCACCTGCACATCCCCACCTGTATATGAGGATTTTGATTTTTATTTTCACCTTCATTTAGATTAGACATGAGGTAATGTTCTCTTCAGAAATTCCCGTGTTCTCCTTAGAAACTGATGGCACTGACTTAACCATCTTTAAAAAAAAGATGGACAAACTGCAGAAAAGTGCATCAGCTAGCAATGTTGCTATCAAAAATAAATAAATAGCATTATTCAATTTTCCAAATAAATTGAGTAGCTGAAGTATTCCCATTAGGACCCGGGGTTCAAAAATCATTAAAGTTATGCAACCCTGGTTTTCATGGAGAGGGATTCAAAGCAGTTTTGTTGATTATGGATTACCATCTAACTGAGCTGGGAAAGTTGAACAGGCAAATAGTGAAGGATACGTACAAAAATATAGCTATTTATATAAACATATCACACATTTAGGTATTACTGTACGGATAACACTGATGCACATGTATAGTTCAAAATCTTAAATTATTTGTAGTAAGAAGAATGTTTCTGTGGATGGATTAAAGCACAAGACAATGAGGCCAAGATTATTTATTTATTTATTTTTTAAGTATACCTATTTACTTAGATTCTTATGGTTTTCCTTTGGATTTCCAAAGTCTACCATGAGGTACTGCCTTCAAAACGTAGCTTAGGGTATTCACTTGCTATGATATTAGGTATTGCATATATTTTCTAGCTGTTCACCAAGTACACAGTTCTGACATAGCATAATATATACAAAAGGATGGTAGAATTGTTATAGTAAGAACATATATTGCACAAGTCCCAGACTTCAGCATGTTTTAATTTTCAGACCTTCCATAAGTTGCATTACATTGTTTAAACATGTACTTCAAAAGAGTGGATAATTTGACCTGCATTCAATATAAGGACATTGCTGATATGAGAAAAAAAAAATGTAGACATGACATGTGAAAGCACTGTTCAGATCCAGACTGGTAACATCAACCAGCTTCCAGGCTTGTATTTATAATTAAATCTGAGAGCCACTTCATAGTCAGATGACAAAGTGCTGAAATGTGGAGAGCTGCAAAAAAATAATAATTCTTATGTAAGTGGAAATTGCAATACTCTATGTATTTGTCCAAACTAATTACAGAAAATAGTGTTAGCTTAGAGATGTGTTCAGCTTTCATGCTCAATGTCCCAAATCTGAAATGCTTTTGACTGAGAATATTTTGTCACCAGTGTTTAGAAGTCTTACAGAAACATACATTGACCACTATATAACAAAAGCAGTGGAACAGCTTAGTGTGGTTAGAAATTCTGTAAGCAGAACAGACAAATGCCCAATCCTCTTTTGGCTCTATAGAGACAGTCTTTTGACTTAATAGATTTGTTTCCATATAATTGGGGGCAGGACTGAGGCAGAAGGGCATACTGGGAAATTCATTCTCCTACCTTCTTAAACAAGGAACTGATTCTGACATAATGTGATTCTCACATAATAGATGATTGTCACATATGTTGCAAAACCCACTGTTGTGCCCTCCTCTACATAAGGCTAGAACTGAGCCCAGTCTTTCTATTTTAAGCACTGAAATACAGAGCCTAATTAGTGATGTACTTATGTATTATTCCTACACCAGAGAAATAACTCTTACAGAAGGCTTCCACTTGTGTAACATATGTTTATTTAGCCTTTCATATTGATATTATCTAACTATTGCTTTTATGGTTCAGGCCATGGATTATTAATTGAAACAGTAAAATAAGCAATCATCTCTGGTTGCCATAGCAAAGCTACCCAAAATATAGTTGCTGAGGAAACCATACAGAGAATATACACAATATGTAACCTAATAATATTGACATACAGCTTTAAGACTATGGTGGTACAAAATATAATTGCACTCTTTCTGGGAGATTAACTATTGAATCTGATACATGCTTATTCATTTCTTTTTTGGAAATCTTCCTCTTGCACGTAAAGATATAACTTTATCAGATGTTATCCTAATCTTTAGACTAATCTAATCATTTTAAAAATAATTTAAAAAAAATCTGCTTCATCAGACTTTGGAAAATGGTTCAGATCATAAGTGGGTGAAAAGGGAACAAACATTATCATGATGAATGCTGCTCTTTTATCCAACAGAGAGCTACAACAGTGCAAAATACTGAATACATTATATATATATATATATATAACATATATATTTCTTGTAGCATTGTGGTTACTTTATTTATAAGCATAGGAAAAATGCTAAAATGACCACTCACTTCCAAAATGGGATCTACAACATGTATTGTACCTTTCCTGACAGATTTCAGAACCTCCCTATGCAACATTTTCAAGGGCTTTGTTCCTCCACTGTTAGTATGGTTTTCCTAGTATCTACCATGAATATTTACTGCTGCAGCCTAAGCCATTTACTTCTTGTCCTATTCATCATAGGTAGAGAACAGAGTATTTAATCCCTTTCTGCATTCCATCCCTCAATGTACGTGAAGACTTACCATGTTTCCAAATTAGTTATGTATCCTTTGATTAAATAACCACAATTTTCCATTTTTTTTTTCTCAATACCTTGTGTTTTATGCTTAGATTGCTACTACTTTCTTGACATTCTGTGCCCAGAACTGGATCCCATTTTCCATCTGAAACCAAATCCATGCTACACAGAGCAAGGGATCTATTGCACATCTCCAGCTATTCCTAATTATAAATCCTAGCATGTCTAGCTGTCTTTTTCTTGGGAGTAGGACTTTCTTCACTCATCACTCATGTTCAGCTTGTGATCCACAGTAATCCCAAAGATCCACTTCTGAAGAACTGCTACTGAAATCAGATGTGTTTTCTTCATTTGTGCAATTATTGCTAAGAATAGAAACCTGCTTTTTTTTTTTTTTTTTTTTTTTTTTTTTTTGGTGAATTGTTTCCTGTTCTATATCTGTAGATAATTTTTTTTGTTTCTTAATATTTGAACTGTAATGATGCCAGCCAAGATACTTGTAGCCCTGTTTTTATTTGCCTTATGCAAATGTAACAATAATTATAATGAACAAACAAACAAAAAAAAAATAAGAAGCCTTCCTATTTAATTTTCAGACTCTTAATGAAAATGTTTTTTGCCACTAAAGCCAGGACCCACTAGAGTGGAACTTCAAGACCTCCTTCTGGTTTTGATAGCTATCCACTAGCAGCTGCTGTCTAGACTCCAGTTGTCCAACCAGTTTTGCATCATGCAATAGGACATCCAGCAATGTTTCCCTAACTTGCATATGAGAAGTCTGTCCTGCTGGGTTGCTTTCCCTAGACATTCAGCCAGTTGAGACTTCCCTAAAGGTCCCTTACTTAATTCTACCTCGTGCAGACAAAAAACTCCCTTAGCCTGTTCTTCCTTTTCTGTAATGAACTGTTACGCATTGACTGTACTCCTTGTCTCCTAGTGTTTTTTTTTTGTTGTTGTTGTTTTTTTTAAACCTTAACTAAACCTTGTTTCAGTTGGTTCTACTTTCTCTATATTCTTGGTCTCTAAGCTACTGTCTAGGTGCAGAGTGTACAGGCCAACATATCTCTGCCTACTCTGTGAAAAAGTTATATCCTTTACTATTGACAAGTGAATCGTGAGTTTTTCCACAAAATATATGCTGTGACTGCTTAGTCACTTCCTTGATCACGTAGCAAGATTTCCAGCTCTTCTTATTTGTCTTCATGCTTCTAGTGATGATATGCAGACATTTAGAATATTTACCTGATCAGCTCATCTTCCCCTCTCTCCTATGCCCCATTATTTTTTTTCTTCTATTTCTAGACCTTTCCCAAGGCTGATGTTGCTGTTCTTGTCTTTTGTGACAACCTCTTCACAACAGATTTCCATGTGATGTGTGGAAAATTTTGCTTTTGCCCAGCATCTGAGGGAGAATGACCATGGAAGGAGTCACATTCCTCCTGACAGTGCCATCTGTGTGAGTGTGTACCTATCCCCACCCACCCACCTAACCCCTCACCCTTTCCCCAGGACGTTACAAATATTCTTGACTTGGGTTAAGCCAAGGCTGGTCAGGAGGGGGCTGCTTTGTGAGAAGGGTTGGGCTGGCCTTGTGGTCATGGTAGCCCAGTGCCCTGTGAGGCCATAGCCATGAGGCAGGTCTGAGACCTTGCTGGGAAGTCCAGGAGGCAAGTCAGGGTCAAGATCAAGACCATCAGTGCACAAGGCCAGGCACAGGCAGAGTGACAAGGTGCCTCCAGCAGGTGTTGAGGGCAAAGCCTGAGCTCAGTGCAGGTTCCATCTCCAGGGAGGCCGCAGAGGAGGCTTCTCATGGCCTTTTCTTGCAACTTCGTTGTTTTCTGTGAAGTTGGATTCCAGGACACCTGCGCCAGATCAGGGGAGACCTTGAGCACGAACACTAAACCCCCAGAGGAGGAATACAGAGAAGGTTAGACTGGTCAGGTCCATGATAGCCTGTTGGTTCTCCCAGGTCCTGCTGGGTTATTTATGGTGGTATCCTTAGTTTTTCTTGTAGATGAGTAATAAAGGGACACAAAAGCCTTGGACATCTTTTAGATACATCCTGGAATCAACCTCCTGAAGGTGACATGGTTCTCAGTCTCCAGGTGATGCCAGAGTGGTGTACTGGTCAACGTCATGGAAGGTACATGTTTTAACACAATGAATTCAGGCAGAAAACCAGTCAACCACGGACTCATCAATAATTTTAGCCAGAAACGTCAATAAGGGTTTTTAGGAGGCTGAGCTTAGGAGGTTGTATAGATTTATTGCCTTAATGCTCCCTAAGCAAAGCCTGAGCAGTCTGGAATGGTTCTGAACTGTGTCAGTGAGTGATGGATTAAAGATTCCCCAGGTACCACATACAAAGCGACACTGCTGACCTGAATGGTTCCTTGAAAGCTATTCTGGTTTATTGTGTCAGTGATCCACAGATAATAGGTCTCTGGGGGATTTTTGAACCAGGTTTTTCAATTCATGAGGTAGTAAGGATGCTCTGAATTGCCAAGTCTAGGCAAACTTTGGAACATCTCGAAGCATATTCGAAGGGCTTAAAGCAATGTCTCACAGACTTTTATTGAACTTGTAACAGATTTAAAAGAGGAACAGTCAGGAAATGCAATGATTCTGGACTGGGGGAAGGCATGAGTGGGAGGGAAATCATGCAATGCTCAACCAGATTCTTAACCATAGAAACAATTTTCAGGCACAGAGGTAAGAAAATGGTTTCACATATTTTCAAGCTTTGCAATACCTGCACAATATTGTGTCAAAGTTTCTGAATTGCTGTAGACTCACGGAAGAATATATTTACATTCTCCTGCTAGAGTGAGAAGTAATCACACAGTAATTTCATAAGCAAACTTAAAAATATTAACAGTTCTAATTTTTGAATGATAGCATATTGATAGTTTTGTTTCATGTAATTAAAAAAAGGCAGAAGGAAAATTTCAAAGTTAATTGCCACAGTTTCATGTAATGATGTGTTATGGAAGTAGGAAACTTATTCTTGGAAACTAAATAAAATCTGTCAGTGATGGAACTTGTTACCAGAAAATGCATCTCAGATAAGACATTTCTGTTTATTCAATCTGGTTAGTGTGCTCTCACAAAACGTCACATTATCACTTCGTCATTTCTTGTTTCATGTTTGCATGGTCTGACATTTAATTATTACATTAAAAAAAGTTATTAAATAAGTAATAACAAATGCATATATTACCTATCCTGTTCTCATTATTTTTTAAGATAACTCTTTTATGAGTAAACCATGGAATTAGAAAGATTTTGCCTTTTAGAAAAAGTCTAATCAAAACATGAACTTCAATGGATCATTAAATGTTTTTGCCAAACTCTGTATTTTCAGAAACATAAATTGTAATTGAGAGGTCTAGCTCAATTTTATCAACTTGTGGATGAGTGGTTAATTAATACTGTTCATGAATTGTTATTATTCATGAATTCTTGTTATTCATGTCTGGACTCGTGTATTCAACTGAAATAAGACTAGTTAAGAATGTGGGTTGAGCTCACTAGTCTTAGATACATGGAGTGTCTTTGCAAACAAATTTCCTATTTTTGAATCATGCTTGTTGTGTCCTTATGAATCCCAATGTGCTGCTTAGGCTTTACTTACATAGCTTTAGGATACCCCTTCAATGTTTTAAGAAGAAATGTAGCAACTGTTGTGCCTCTAAACAACAAATGACAATTCAGCTGTGTATTCTTCATTGTGATACATACCAACTATGAGAAAATAGGATTGTTATCTTCTGTCAAGCCAATGATGTGAATGACAAGTGTCACTCTTCCTTAGTATCTAAAATGGCACAACCATAGCTGGTGCATGGTACTTGTGTCTGGTCACATGAGACATTTAGTTAACAGGTGGCCTGCATAAACTAAAATAGATGTGTGGGAAAGGTTGCATTGAAATGCATGCTGCATAGCTCTTTTCCTAACCTTTTCCTATTGCATGAACACTTTCTGTTCTATTAAATTCTGTATTAAATGAACATTGTATCCTATAAGAATTATAGCAAGAGGAAATTATTCTCACATCACATTACAGAAATGCAAAGCTTCAAACAATAATGTCAAATTATTTTTCATGATAAGTTTCTTCATGTGAGGCTGCACTTACTGTTTTGCATTCATAGTTTTAAAGTTGTACCTCCATTACATTACAAGATGCAGGTGGCCTAATTAAAACTAACTTATTAACAGTTGAGTGGGAAGATCAAATCATAATGAAGGAAATATTATGAATAATATATAGTCATTTATAAGCAGCAGAAGCTAAAATAGGTAGGCAAATGTTGAATTAGTAATCCCAAATTTATAGAGAGCACATTCCTACTCTCCCATTTCGAACCTTCAAAGGACCCAGCCTGTCATGTCTATTCATGTCTGTTATACTCTCTTTACCTTTTTATTTCACCTGTAGCTCTGTTATACTTCAGTTTCTTTAGTGTATCTATAGATAGATGAATTTATAGGCTTTAAAATGATTTGTGCTAGCATACATCAAAAACACTTACATGTTTCTGGAGGCTGTGCACCTGTCCCAGGAAGGATTGCTAAGAAATAACATGGTTTGGCAAAAGTAGAGCACTTACAAAGAGTGACCTTAGGCAAAGCGCAAAGCTAGCATATGCCACATGCACCTGTCAGTTGTGATGGTGACTGACATAGACCAAGAAGAAAATACACTTCAAAATGGAAACTGAAATATACGCTTCAATGATGAAAACCCAAACTGTGCAGAAGTTGTTTGGTGGTGTGCCACACAGCCTGTACGTGTGTTGGAAACATATCTGACTCATGATATCCTGAAAAGGGTTGAAAGCAGATGAGAGGCATCCTCATTATGTGGCATGTTACATCCTGTACCAGTGTGATGCCATTTACACTAGAGTCTGTAGCAGTGACAGGAAATGTAAATACAAAATGCCCTTAATAAGCTTCTCTTTTCCTTTCTTCCTTAAAAAAATAAAACAAACAAACCAAAAAAAAACACCACACCAAAACCATAAGAGATGGGGTACATTATTTAAAATGTGCGGAATGGGCAGATTGACCTGTATCAAGAGAATTGTGATCAGTTGCTAATCAGTGCAGTGTTTTAATGCTGTAATATGTTTTGTTCAGAGCTATTTTCCATAGTTTTGCCCCTCTTCAAGATTTGTTGGATACACTCCTGCAAGGATACGTTTGGGAAACAACTCATGTAACTGGTCCACATGTAACTACAGTCATTGCTGACAACATCTGTAAGCACAGACATATATGGTTTCAGGATAAGATAAGCTTATATCAGAAAACACAATGTACCACAAAGAAATCTACAGCTTTTTACTTTCTTTTTATTTTATTGGCCAAAATATGCAGGTGTTAGCTTTTTAAATCAAATCAGAATTCATGCCACAAGCCATTATGCATTCCATTTGTGCTAGACTTAATCTGAAGGGATTTGGGGTGGGGGACAGGCAGAGCAAAACAGCTTTAAGCCTGTTGGGAACTGCTTGTTCCCAGACCTTATTTACAGTCATACTGTTCTTTGAAGAGCTTTTCCTAAGGATCACAATGATTGGAAATAATGCAAACAGGGTCCATATATGAAGGTTTAAAAGGACATCATAAAGATGAAAATCATATTTAAAATACTTTCTCTGTGCAACAACCAACACCGTGTGGTGATTAACAATATGTTGTGACATTGTCAGAGTGAATTTTTGCAAACCAAATTCACTTTTATGCATACTTCATATTTCCTTCAGCACAGACAGTGAAGCCGGCATTTTTTTTTTTCATTTTTTTTTCAGTTAGTTTAATGTTCTTATGCCTGATTACAATGCTGGCATGTTTGTTGCTAGCAACCCCGAGCTAGATTGTGTCTTTAGGCACAGCCCTGAGCAAGATGAGCAGCACAGTCTGAAGCACCACAAAGGCAGCCCTTGGAGGCATTGTGCCTCAAGGACGCTCCTCCTCTGCTCATGTTTGGTGAGGGGGGAAGACAAAGCAGGAGACAGGAAGAAAATTTATAGCATATCTTCAGAAATAATAGCTTACTGCCTTGCTCACAGTAGCCAGCTGTTCTGACTATAGAATAACTGGGTGAAGATGGAGCACTTTTGGATGGTATTCACTTCTACATGCATTTCGTTTCACCTTTCCAAGGTTGTTTATTAGCCCAGACCTGCTTTTAGGATCCCAGGGGACTTACTCTCCTTTTTGCCAATGAAATGGAAGGAACAGGCTACATCACAACACAGTGAGTGTTTGATGTGGGATAAAAGAGGCGTTTTGGCTTCAACTCCCGTTTCTAAACCCTATGTAGTAACCATATAAATGACTTAATGAGTGTTAAGGAAATCCTGAAACTTTCTCTGTGATCTCCTTTAATTTCTCTAAGGTCTTACCAGCCCCCAAAGAAGTGGAGATCTGTAATTCTGATTGGAGGAGGAAGTTGGAGCAATTAGTAAAAGTGCAACCTAGAAAATACCTCTAGCTGTCTTTGAGACAGCAAAATCCCATTGCATTGGCATAGGGAAGTAGGTTGGATCCTCCCGAGTCTAAACCCCACTTTACAAATACTGTGACAGTTTGCAGGACCATTAAAGCGAATTCATATTTTCACTTATCTGACATCAGCCGTGTCACTGTAGAAAAGACTTTGATCTGCATTTTGACAAGAATTGTGGAAGGGTCTCACACTGGTACACATACATGGTACACATTCCTGAATAAACGAAGGTTGGGTTTCTAACTTCTAACCAGCTTCCGAAGAGGAGAATTTTCCTCTCTTCTGCTGTCAGGGATTTTTAGGATACAGTTGCGCAGCCCAAAGCATGCCTCATGGAGCCATCTGCACTAGTCAGGATAGCAGAAATGTGTAGCTATGCCACCCTGGTTCTCTTCCAGAGCAGACATCCTGTTATTAATGAGCATTAAGTAGCCCATGCACAATACTGTAAAAACTGTTCAATCACGTCTCCTGCATGTGAGCTAACTTGGCTGTCTCTTCATAGCACCGAGTCCTGCCATATAGATATTTCCAAAGGAAATTAAGGACCAGTCTGAGAGACCCCTGGCAGAGTGAGGCTCTCAGATGCCCAGCTCCCTACTGGTCTCACAAATGGAAGAACTTTTCTTCCACTAATATTTGCAGACAACATTTAATAGAAAAGAAGTGTCAGTAAAAATACAAAGTGTTCTTATTTGTAATTTTGCTTTCCCATTTCAGAAGCAAGAAAGATTCTTTTTTAGAGAAGGCATGTTGAGTTGTCTAAGGGGCACGAATAGCTCCTTGGCTCAAATGTGGAGGAGGAAGCAATATGATGACAGTTACATATTTTAATAGATTCCCAAGGAAGCTTTACTGGTAAGGTTATTATTTACTCACCCTAGCATAAAAGACTGTTACATTCAGTTTAAAGTAACTTTCAAATTTGCTCTTTCAAGGTGGTTTGAATGCATGGTTCAGGTCTTTTTTAAGAAAACGATTCTGCTAAGCTGACATAATGCATACATAACAGCTGTAGAAAATATTTAAAAAAAAAAATTAATTCCTTGCTCAGAGAGAGGATCTTATGCCAGGAATCAAATGGAGAAGACGGCTGCCTCTTTCATCTTTTAATAACTGAAGTGTGGCCCCTGGAGACTGAAGGTCACTGCCTGTAATGCTTCATAATGTGATATGCAGTGCCAGCATATAATGCTCCAGCCTGATCTCAGGGGCAGATGGTTGAAGTCACAGGTACAAATATACAAACTTACAATTTCATGCTGTTTAGATAAAGACAAAATGCTGTGTGACGGAACCTGTAGCCTCTGAAGTCTTTGCAGACTTTCCCTCTGCATTACAGATGAAAAGACTCATAGCTCACCAGACTGTTAATCTGCTTTCCTTTTTTGTGATCGTTCTGTCAATCATCTTCCCCACCAAAAATGTATTTTGAAGTCATTGGCCAATTTCCCCAAAATTTGACTTGGGTGAAGTCTCAAAGACATTAAGCTCTTAAAAATGTCATAGCAAGCAGTGGCTGAGTAGAGGAAATATGTCAGAATAAAATACCCATGTAAATGCCTGCACTGGCTGATACATGACCTGAATGATACAAACCTGAATGGTTATTTGTTGGGTTTGAGCTGTTGACTGGCCTGGGACCCTGTGCAGAGGGCTGCTTGGATGCAGCACAGGATAGCTGGCCAAGAGGTTAACACCTGTTTCTGGAGTGGGAAAGGGATCTGGGGACTGGAGGGGACATCTGGTGGCATCCCTGCCTATGGCGGGGGGTGGTGGAGTTAAATCATCTTTAAGGTCCGACCTGAGCCATTGTATGACTATGATTCTATGAGCAGATGTGGGGCAAGGGAATGGAAGAAGCTATGAGTACAGTGCCTGGGCACCAGGGACAACCCAAGGGTGTTACAGGGCCAGCATGATGTGGGGAGAACAGAATTTTGTGGCAGGTGGGACTGTGGATGTACAGCAAACCATGATTAAAGCAGGGGAACTTGTGGAGCATGTGTGAAACTACTACTACATACAGAATCATTTTAACAGCTACATACAGGAATTATAATTGTGGGGATTGCAGCTAACTTTTTGATTTTTTTTTGACTAAATCTATTTTGAGATCACATTCCTAAAGGTAGTCAGTGTAACTATCATTCATTTTAAATATCTGGTGTGTTGACCTTGTCTGGTTGGCAGATAGCCACCTAGATGCTCTCTCACTTCCCCTCCTCAACAGGACAGCAGAAGAAAATAAGATGGAAAAGCTTGTGGGTCAATTTAAAAACAGGGAGATCACTTACCAGTTGCCATCACTGGAAAAAACTGACTTGAATTGGGGAAGATTGACTTAATTTATTGTCGATTAAATATAGAACAGAATGTTGAGGGAAAAAAAAAAAGACAAAAACTAAAACACCTTTCCACTATCCTCCGTCTTCCCAGGCTCAATGACACTTCTTCATTCCTGATCCTTTTATCTCCTCCCCCTGCTGAGTGGTGCAGGGGGAATGGAGAGTGGGTGTTGTGCTTAGTTCACAACACTTCATCTCTGCGGCTCCTTCCTCCTCACACTTTTTCCCTGCTCCAGTGCAGGGGTCTCTGTAAGGGTCTCACAGACTGCAGTTCTTTAAGAACTGCTCCAATAGGTGTCTGTACCATGAGGTACATCCGTCAGGATTGGACTGCTCCAGCATGGGTCCCACACAGGCTACAGTTCCTGCCAGACAACCTTCTCCACCATGGGCTCCTTTCCAAGGACCTCAGTTCTGGTCAGGGGTCTGCTCCTGCATGGACGACTGCAGCCTCCTCCAGGCCACATCCACCTGCTCCACCAGGGGCTCCTCCATGGGCTGCAGCGTGGAGATCTGCTCCATGTGGGACCCACGGGCTGCAGGGGGACAGCCTGCTCCACCAGGGGCCTCTCCACAGGCCGCAGGGGAACTTGTGCTGCGTGCCTGGAGCACCTCCTGCCCTCCTTCTGCACTGGCCTTGGGGTCTGCAGGGCTGGTTCTCTCACATGTTCTCACTCTTCTCTCCCAGCTGCTGTTGCACAACATTTTATTTTTAATTTATTTTTTCCCCCTTTCTTAAATCTGATCTCCCAGAGGCCCAACTAGCATTGCTCACTGGCTCAGCTTCAGCCAGTGGTGGGTGCTTTTTGGAGCCATCTGGAGCTGGCTCTGATCTGACCTGGGGCAGCTGCTGGGCTCTGCTCACAGAGGCCACCCCTGCAGCTTCCCACTGCCAACACCTCACCACTGGCACCTGGTACAATATATTAAGCAGTTTGAGTATTAAATACACTTGAGGATTAGAGCTTAGCATCAAGCTCCGTTAAAACATGGATTCTTAATCGGTCCAAAGAACAGCAATATCGCATAGAATTAAAGTGCTTTTGCTAGCAACTGTCAGGCAAAAACTCAGGATGTTCACAGCTGCTAGACCACCGAGTGCACAGACTTTGTGGGTAATGTTTAGATTCTTAAAATTTTGGACCATTACCTAACAGTAGGGACAATTGGGCCTTCCATAGGTCTTGTCAGTGCCACTTGCCTTCCATATATGCTATGTGCATACTGCTCCAGAAAGGTAGCAGAGTCCTGTTCTTAATCCCATTTGATAATAGCCTCACTGTTTACGAAATGGAGGTGATGGTACCTCCTTAGCTCATTAATGTTGTAAGATTCTGACACTTACATGGGAAAGGGAAAGTTTTCAACAGTATAATAGACATGGTGTTACTTTTAGCTGATGTCCTACCTATGTTATCTTCACTTCCAAACTGTGATATAGATGAAGCATGTCTCTTCACTCCAAACACTTTCTGTCAGAGTGCTTTAATACATACACTCTTATAAACCATGTCAGCATATATGTAAACATTTTTTAGGGAAAAATAATAATAATAATAATAATAAGAAGAAGAAGATTCTTTGCAGTTCTAGCAGTATTTGTTTCAGATCTGCCTCAGCTTTTTTACAGGTCCACAGATTTGAAACAAAAAATCTGTCCTCCCCATGTGTATCCTTCAGCCGGACTGCTGTTGTCTAGGCCTGATTTTTTGAGTATTTCAAAGTGGGGCCTGAGCAAAGAACTCACTGCTGATGCCAGCATTCAGTCAAAGTCTGTCACACCAGGATAAGACAATCAGATCAAGTCAGCATGAGGACACAGCAAAAAGCAAGGCACAGACACACAGCAAGTGAACTGAGTGCTATCAGTCTGTGCTTTCCACGCCACAGAAACAGAGGATATTTTAGAGAAATCACCCCTCTGCTCTGTTAAATACAAAAATAGAAAATATATATAATATATATCAATCTAGTTACTGGCTTATACTGTAATATCACTACAGGATCTGAGCATTGTCATATGTCAGAGGAAATGTATTGTCACTGTAGAAGTGACAGCATAGTAATTTCCTGAAAATAAAGAGTTTCTTCTTTTTTTAGCGTAGGCTCAAGGAAAGATTAATTTAACTATTCAAATTGTGTATATATATAGAGAGAATGTGTGCATTTGAGAGAGAGAGACAGAGAGATAGAGAGAGAGAATTACAAACCAGGGCATTTAGTTTTTTCCTTTAAACAAAACAGTGAAATTTTTTAATCTCAGGCAGTTACACCATTCGAGTGAAAGAAGAATGGAGAAAATACAGAGAACCAAAAAAATAAAAATAAAATAAAAATAAAATAAAAATAAAAAATAAAAGGGAATAAATTTGGTTTAAAAATTGTGACATGCACACACCAAAGGACATTTTCACCGTAGGCATCTAACCGAAATCTGACTAGGTATGGCTTCCGGCGCCCGTCCCTCCCAAGATGAGTATGTATCTCTGTTAAATCCTGTGGCATATTGGCAGTCCAACACTGATATCTTGGACAGTCTAGGGTATCTCTTACAACACTAGATACCTGTCTTTAAGCAGTTAAGCTGTCCCCAGAGACAGGTTATATAGGCTGCACTGACTCTAGGTAACTCTCTGCTGGCCATAATTCAGCTTCAGGCAGGCACATATATATGTGGACATCTAAATTCATAAGTCAATCTCAGAATGACTCCTCCTAAATGAAAGGCTGCATTCAGCTGCTTAACAATAGTTATTTATGTCCATTCGAGATACCTCTTCATTTTCAAGTCATCTGTAGAAGTCTTGCACCTCAGACAGCCATTGAACTCTTCTGGAATGACAATAAGAAGTGAGGTGCCACACTTCTTTTAAGAAAAAGAAGGGAAAATTTGACTACCTAAATCTACAACCAACCTCCTTCTGAGGGTGCTTCATGTGCAGTGCAAGACTGTAAACAGTTTGAAGATGAAGGCTTTAAAGTGTTTGAATTTTAATGCAATAGTGATGTTTAAGTCTTAAAAGACAGAGAGATTGGAACCATATTCTGACAGCTGTATAGCGCTGTCTCCACAAGGTGCTTTGCACATCCCACATGATGTAAATCAAGGAAATGTGATGAGCTCTGTCATTTGAGTGCATGGAATGGTTTAAGGGATGAGAAAGGTTACACTGAAAAAGGGAGGACAGGCGTTGCTGCACATAATGAAAATGTCCATGTGTTCGGTGACGGAAGAAGAACCAGACAAGCTGTGGAACAGAGGAAGGAACCAGGGCTGCTGTGGAGACACAGATGCTGTCCTGCCATTGGTCCTGCCACTGCTTACGCATTCGCTTTGCTTTGTTTAATAATCTGACTAATAAACTTGGCTTACTTTTTTGTTCTTGTACAGAAAGTTATCAACAAGGCTGGCTCTCCCATCCCTGAATCTGCCTATGCTTTGTCTGCAAAGCCTAGGTAAGCCTTCAATTATTTTTTGCCTTTGGATAAAAGTCTTTGAAAACAAAATTTCAATATGAATGTCAAAAAGCTCTGCAGTGTGTGAGGTGTGTTGTTTATGCACCACTGTGGTGGAAGAGATCAGCATATATTTCACACTCTTTCTTTTCAAAGATGAATATGTTACAGGCCTCATGTCATTGAAGAAGTTTTTTAGTCCTTAAACTGAATATTGTAGCTAAAAACTACTAGTGTTTAAAACTAAGCATGAAAATAATTTCTAGGAAGGAAAAAAGAAGAAAAGGCAGACTCCACAGAACTTTCTTTAAGGCAACTGTTTGCAGCTTATGAGAATAGTTACTACTTATATCAGACATAGCACTGCAAAAAGCTAAATCCTTTACCAGCTAAATGGAGTTGGCAGTGGCAGACATAAAGTAGTAAGTCAAGGGTTTGCATACATTGTTCACATCATGTAAAAAATGTATCTGAATGCAAAGACTAAGAAAATTTATGAAGTTTCAAAATATGAAAAGCAAACTCATCTTGATACTGTGAACCTATGCAAAAAACTATACATTTCACTAGAAATTCTGTAGAAAACACAGAGTAGAAAGGCCGGACATTTTGTGAAGGCATATTGTAGCTCTTGGTATAACCAACAAACAAATGAAATTGCTTTGTCACGTGCTAATATTCTGAATACGGATAGAAGCTGTCTGAAAGACCTTGCAGGTGCATTCTGTATTGTTAGTGTTTTTTCTACATCAATAAACCAGCCTCAGGCTACTGAATTAATGCTAGATACTGAATCTGCATTTTCTATACTATCCCCATTTACTTAAAGTGCTTTAGATGTTTCCTGCTTTCTGAGCCAAGGACACATCTGTGTGAGGAACTGAATCCCTTGGTTTGGCTGTCTGGAGGTGAATCTTAGTCTGATACGTTCTACTGCCTACTACACTCAGGACTGGGCATAGCCATATTTCCATCCTGGACAGAGGCTTCTGGTTTGTACCAGCTAGTTCAGAAGTTGGTCACTGAATGTCTTCAGCTTCTCCAGTGAGGGTTCCAGTATCTGCTGGTGGAGAAACAAACAAACAAACAAAAAAAAAAAACCAGCACAAATAAATATCCTTTGCTTTGCAAAAGGGGTTGTCCATTAAAATAAAGGCCAACCGCATATGATATCTGAATGACAAACTCTACCACTTACTGTTGTTCAGTAGAAATGTTTTACTGTGAGAGGTTAAAGCAGGCCAGGATAGATCAGTGAAGAAATATCTTATGAGATCTACTAGTACTTGATGACAACTTTCCCGCAAAGAAGATGAGAAAAAGAACTAAGAATATTTATCTAGTTTTGTGGCAGTAGGCCTAGGGTGACTGAGAATCAATCACTTACATGTATAAAATAAACTTTTCTAGATCTTTTTGGAACAAATTTGTTCATTTTCACTTTTAAGGCTAGAGTGTGAACCATCACATTATCAGGACAGCAGACAACTGATGGCATTTGTTACACAAAGCTGCTTGGTTTTATTTGTGCTGCAGAGATTTGTTTTAATACTCCATGCACTTAAAAAAAAAAAAAAAAAGTCAGTAGTTTGGTTTGGTTCCAGTTTTATCTTGGTGTATGATTTTAAAAAGTGTACCGTAACACACAAAACACTGACTGATAAGCCATTCTACAATAGTCAATAATCCTTTGTAATTTTGTTCAGTGTCTTCCAGGTGATTCTTGTCTTTTCTTTTTTCTTTTTTCCAAATTGTAATGTTTACATACTAGATTGAAATCTTACCTAGTTAATATAATGCTGTGACAAGTATGTAACTTTTTTTTTTTAAAAAAAAAAAACATTTTATCACAGGATGCAAAGTTGATTCAGAATTATGGTTCAATTTTTAACTCTCTAGATCACTGATATGTAAAATTTCAGGCTTGTCCTGGACTGTTGTGGAATCTCTACTAAAGGAGTAAAACTTAGTCGATAAACAGGTTTACATGGGTTTACATTATTTATTTTGGTGGCAGTCATGGTTGACACAAATTAATCCAGTGTTGTAAGAATTATTGCAATTAATTTAAAAATTAAGTGAAGAGGAAACAGCAAAAAAAAAAAAAAAAAAAAAAAAACTTGCTCAGGTACAGAAAAATAGACAATTTACCTAGAGTCTTATACAGACGATGTATAGATCATAACATTTTGATAACACTGCTAACAAAATGTCTTAGAGAAATAGTGATGAGGAGTGCCAAATGATGATTTAGATTGCAGTCCCTTACCGACGACATGAAATCATAGACACTCAGAATAGCTGAGGTTGGAAGGGAGCTCTGGAGATTGCCAAAGTGGGGTCAGCTACAGAAGTTGCTCAGAACCTGGAACACAGACCAGGAAGTGAAAATGGGATGTCCCTAGGCTCAGAGATCGATGGCATGGAGGGAACTTTTACATTCATGCACGTGTGCACACTGCAGTACAATTTAGATTTGTTTGTTATGCCAGTTTACGGGAAGCTGCAGAAATACCAGAGGATGCAGTGGCTAAATGTTCCCTAATGCCTTAATTAGTCTTTAGTACCCCTCTTAATACTAAGCAACAAGATTCCCTCACAAGATGGTTGTGTGATATCAGATGTTCTTTGACTCACTGGCTTAGGAATGCTATAGGCAAAATGTGCAGTTTACCATTGGTCTGGACTGGATATTGAAGCTAAGGCCAATCTTAAATTTTGCTACGTGAAGGTCACATTATGGGACAGTAGACATGTGTTGCGCTGTCATTCTAATTTATCCCTTTCCCTGATTTATTGTAAGAAGAGCTTGTGAATGATACGTTAGGGCCATTTGACCTTGCAACATTTGATCATCTTTCTGATAAATTACTTCAGTAAGGAGTCAGATTATGTTACTGCTCACTTTTAGCAGCCGTAAGTGAATTCTCCTTTAGGTGTCCTGTGGAGCAGGAAGAAATTCTACTTCCAAAAGAATTAGTGTCTGACACCAAATTGCAATATACTTTCTTAGGATTTGAAGCTTTGCTCAGAGAGAAATACTGTATTGTAGAAGATTGACAGTATGCTATTTTTAAGGCGTTTGAGGAATTGAATGCTTCAGTATATGTTTGGAAGAGGTTTTACTGAAGTTAATCTAGGAGAACCTTGAGAACCTTTGAATGAGGTCATTCAGAAGGGAGGATGAAATCTTTGAGGCTCTGCACTCTAGATTATATCAGTTTTTCACACGAGCTGCACAACCTCTTCTGGGAGTAGGGTTCAAGACCATTTATTCCCACCCTGTCCTAAATGCTCATAACCTGTTGCGTCTGTCTTCCTGGGAAGTTTGAAATGTCTCAGCATAAAGAGAGCCTAAAATACATTTTCCACTTTCTGGGTGAGTGACCTGACCACAGTGCTATTCTGGAAAAGGCAGAGAGCAGCACTAATGCCATTATCTCTCCTCCAGTCCTTGGTTCCAAAAGTAGATGTGTCTGATTAAGCAGCCACTCCTAGAAGAGACTCAAGCTCTATGGAGGGGTGGGAGTATCAGGTAAGCTGATTCCTGATGCTTTGTTTTGGCACTCATTTCTTGGCGGTACCTTGGCTGGATCTTAATTTGTAAGTGGTGTTTGAGGTGTTAGACTCCTGTAGCTTCTCTTCCAATTTACTCAGTACAGCAGTTCTAAGGTTCAAAGGTACATAAAAGTCATGGAATATATTAGAAATGAAAGTTTTTAATTATGCTGGGCATTCCCTAGCCTATTGCCATCAGCGGTACAGAAGTGACAGCAATATGCATGGGAATGCCAAATGTAATTATAAATGTTGTTTTCAAGTAGATTCTGTGATTTTTCTGACACCTGCAATGACACAGTCTTTAAATGGATCTCATCCTGCTTGAAAGCTGACAACCCACCTGAGCCTTGGGAGGAGAGAGTCGGCTGAGATAAAATGAGAACTGTGCCAAATCTTTGCTCTTTGAAATTTGAACCACACTTTCTCTGAAGTCTGAAAATACTCCATTCACATGTTCTGTAACTGGCAGTAAGCTGGGACAGGTTAAAAGGACCTAGGATCCTGGTGGACACCAAGCTGAACACGAGTCAACAATGTGCCTTAGCAAAGAAGGCTAAGGTATTCTTGGCTACATTAGGCAAAGTATCAGCAGCAGGTCAAGAGAGGTGATCCTTCAGCTCTACTCAGCATTAGGGAGGTCACACCAGGAGTAACATGTCCAGTTCTGGACCCCCCAGTACAAGAGAGTCATGGACATACAGGAAAGAGTCCAATGAGGGCCACCAAGATATTCAAGGGATGGGAGCATTCTCCTACGAAGAGCAGATGAGAGAGCCAGGATTGTTCAGCCTAGAGAAGAGGAGGCTCAGGGGGATCTCATCAATATATATAAATTCCTGAAGCGAGGATACAAAGAAGACAGAGCCAGGCTCTTTTCAGTGGTGCCCAGTGTCAGGACAAGAGGTAACAGGCACAAACTGGAACACAGGAGGTTTCCTCTGAGCATCGGGAAGCACTTCAGTGTGCGAATGACTGAGCACTGACACAGGTTGCCCAGGGATGCTGTAGAGTCTCCGTCCTTGGAGATTTTTAAGAGTCATCTGTCCATGGTCCTAGGCATCCTGTTCTGGGTGGCCCTGCTTGAGCTCAGGAAGTGGACCAGATGATCTCCAGAGGTCCCTTCCAACCTCAAACATTCTGTGATTCTTTGACTGTATTTTGCTGTGCTGGTTGGTCATGCCAGAGGCAAGAAAGAAATGGAAGTCCTTGCTCTCCAAATGGGGAAAAGCAAATCCACCTCTAACTCTCCATTTATTTACAGAGGTTTCAAATTTTTGAATGGATGCAGTGGATGTCCCAGAAATGTTCCATGGGCACAAGTTCATCACATCTGATTTTAGAGATCAGTGATGTACACAACTGTACATCTGAACTAGTCAACCTTAATCCCATGATAGTAGAGAGAAATAGATACACTTGCAAGGCCTAAGTTGCCTTGCTTTTAGGAACATATTTCAGGATGTGAAGAGTGACACTGAAGAAGAGCCTATTTCTCCACTATAAACTGTACAATTTACGAGTCCAACACAAGTGCAGATATCTACTTTGTAAGTGGGAATAGTGATGAATCAGATGGATCTAACACCTAAGGCAGTCTAAGTATGGTATCTTAAACCAAACTGATGGTAACTCACCTGAAATCTCTGTGCTAAAACTGTATTAATCTACAGTAAAGCCACTGGATATGATGGAATTCCTCTTAATCTAAATGTATTCTAACTGTAGATTTGAATTCTTTGCTTTAAATTCTTCTATATGTCATATAATCACTTGCACTGTGTCAAAACAACTTCTCAGAAAAGCTTGGGATGATTTCCTAGAATCATAGAATGCTTTGGGTTGGAAGGGGTCTTAAAGATCACCTAGTTCCACACCACTGCTGTGGACAGGGACCCCTTTCACTAAATCAGGTTCCTCAAAGCCCCATCCAACCTGGTCTTGAACACCTCCAGGGATGGGGCATCCTTCTCTGGGCAACATGTTCCAGTGCCTCACCACCCTCACGGTAAAGAATTTCTTCCTTATATGCAATTTAAATCTACCCTCTATTAGCTTAAAGCTGTTGCCCCTTGTCCTATCATGATACTCCCTGGTAAAGAGTCTATCTCTAGCTTTCTTATAGGACCCCTTTTAGTTACTGGAAGGCTGCTGTAGGGTCTCCCTGGAGCCTTGTCTTCTCTGTCTTCATAGGAGAGGTGCTCCAGCCTTTTGATCATAATCAAGGTCCTCCTCTGGACTCATCCTTCTTATGTTGGGGACCATAGAGCTGAACACAGTAGCAGCTTGGTGTCATCTGCAAACAGATTGATGTTGTCTGGGTTTCTTCTTCGTCTTGATAATTTTAAGAATTGGTTAAGGTATTGCCAAGCTAGAACTGTATGGACCTAGCAGGAGTGAAAGTGAGAAATGAGAACCCATGATGGCATGATATAATGGACTTAGGAGCAGACAAGTTAGGGTGGAATCAATGCATCTGTCTTTGTAGCTTGAACCAGAGCAGGAATGTGGCAGGGAAAAGACTTCATTGTTCTTGGTGGCTTGTATGCTGGTGCAGGAAGGTTAACTGCATCTTTTCAAAGTTTCAGCCCTGCAAAATGTTTCTCCAAGGCTGCTCTAGGACAATGAAGCCTTACAAAAACATTTTATCTCTTCCCACAGTAAAACTTTCATTTATGCTGGCGCTCTAGGCACTTCAGTGGCAATAACAGGGTTCTTGTTTAATATTTTTTTAATCATGCCAAACTGTAAGTACTTTTCAGTATTTCTGAGTTTATAGACACATTTTAACCATTTAAATATCGCTGCAAGAACTTGACTTCATTTTAATTATCTGACATCTACTTATACAGTAACCAGGATTAAATTGTTTATTTTCATGGGTTAAAATTAGCTCGTTGGCTGTTGCTTGAATTGCATAACTTCTGCACCATCTGACTTGCTAACAAGCTTGTCACCTACATACATTAATGCCAAAGATCTGATGTCAAGGACACATACCATGTTGGTACAGGCTGTGCAGTCCAGAAGCTGATATGTTCACTCTCTGGGGTAGGCATCTGTCTAGCCAGTGTAAGCAGCATGCCCTGCTGTCATTCCAGAGGGGAAAAATGCTAAGTGACAGCTTAGGAAGAATTGAAACGGTGAGTATGGAATAAGAGAGAAGAGTGGAAGAGAGAAAAACATAAAATACGGTCCCTCTCAAAAACTTATTTCATGAAATCCTAAATCTAAATGAGTATATTTTTCCTGTCTGCCTGCAAAAAATAAAACAAACTCTTGACTTAGAAAACAGGTTTGTTTTACAGAGAAAACTGCTATTACTAATTCATTTCCTTCTTAGTAGAAAGTGCCAGGCACAAATTATCACCAAACCTATACATTTACCATTCCCAGAATATTTCATCATTCTATCCAACTAGCTAAAGAGGTCAGCAGGTTGTAACCTACAAGCTGTTGGAAAGTACTAAATGAAAACATTGAAATTTGACAGAGCCGTGCAAGAGAGGCACAGACTAGTCAGAGACAACAAGGAAAAAACATTAGATCCCAGCTTTAGATGGGAAGCATTGGGAGAAAGCTCTATAAATTAAGCCAGACCCAGATCTAAGATAGAAGTGAAAGAATTGTGACTAAACACTGTACAGAATGGAGCAATTAGCTTAATGGTGAAGAGGAAATGGGGCAGTTATTAAAAGTGAAGGACTTTTTTATTTGTAATGTTTTAAAGGAAGTCATCCTGCCTGTGCAGGTTTTAACTAAACTGGCTTCAGTAGTGATCCTAGCTCTTCTCTGACTTCCATTTGTTCTCCGTCTTACATTGTTTCGTTTAGTAATAAGATTTTTTTTTTTAATTATTGTTATTTTTTTCCTGACACCAAGATACTATGAAGCATTTTGCCTAAGGCTACAATCTGATATTGACGCTGGCTTAATACTGCCTCTTCTCAGAAAAACTTCTGAAAGTGTGTAGGGGCCTGACTCTGTCTGCCACAGCTTTGGGCCAGGATGTCTACCACTGTGGCACTCCCTCCTCATTTTTCTGCAGTACTCCATCAGTCTGTCTCAAAAGCCTTTCCTGTAGACCTTTCCTGTAGCTGTTGATCAGCAGCATTCTCAGCTGCATTCAGTAATTTATTTCAGGTGGCTCTTTTTGGTGATCTTTGCCCTCTTTGAGCAAAATGCTTCATTTGCACCATAGATATACCAATGCAGGCTTCATACAAGCACTTGCAAAAACATAGCTGCAACATCGTGGCACTCAGTGTACAAAAGCAGGCAGAATTAGTCTGCTTTTGCTGGCAAAAAAGAAAAACAAAACTCTTTTTCTGCTGTGGTTAGACTGCCACCAATACTCAGGCTAGTTAGTTAGAAAAGTATAAGCTACAATGATGTCAGCCTGCAACTGCAGTGCAGACACAGCTAATGTCAGATTAACAATTCATGTATATGGAAAGCTGAATTACAATGCTGATTTTATTTGATGTTATTGGTGTTCATCAGAAATCCACCTCCTGATAGGGTTTACTCAGTTTTAAATATCATGTATTGCAGAGAACTTGCACCACAGGGAGTCACAAAAATCTCTCTCTTGGTAGCTTTTGCTAAATAGGCTGTGGGCACACGTCCATCTCTTATTCAGGGTCATATTTTATTTACTTTGTTTTCATTTGTGCCTATCTCTTATCCTAAGTTTTCTCTTATTGATCATTTTCTTTGTGTCAGTTGTAATTTTCCAGGTCACTCTGTTCAGACACCTTTTGCCATAAGCAAAAAGAATCTGCAAATAGGATATACACAATTTACGAGAATAACAGAGTTATTTAGTGGCTAACAAATACAAGACAGCAATGATTACTGTGCTATTCAGCCAAACGTTAGTGAGCTCACCACAGAGCCCTCATTGAATGCATCCTCAATAGTGTTGAGTTGCTGTTTTCCAGCTCCCTGACTTAAGATTTTGTTGTTGATCTTTTCCCTTTAGAACTTTCCTCCTCAAGCTGCTAACAACCCCTGTCTCAGCATCCGTGTGTCTACAATATTACCTTCCTTAGCTTGCCTGGCTCTGCTCTAGATACCTTCTCAGTGCTCTTTCTCACAGCTTCAGTTTCCTCAGCAACCTGAGCCAAGGTTACAGCGCTAGGTTGTATCAGAGCTGGGATTGCAGAGTGCCAAATCCCTCAAAAGGGTGGGATTCACACGTCACCATATCACTCTTCATGTTAGAGCATCTTGCCATTTCTAGGACCAGCCCATGAGGAGCTTTGGTGTTTTTTTCTGAGCAGGTGTTTTCCTGTTAGAAGATATGTGCTGAATTCCAGCACATATGTGCTGATTCCACATATCTTTTCTGAACTTTCAGTCCTCGGTGGCTTATTATTCACTGCTAACTCTCTTCCTTGGGCCCTTCTGCTTATTCTTTAAAATGATTCCAAATGCAAAACAATCACTTACAAGTATTCCTCCCCAAAATAAAACACTTGCTTGGGCTATGTTTATCACCGATGAAAGAGAGCAGACAGCTAAACATATCTTCTCGTAGTCTTTGCAATTTACAAGTCTACCACTTTCTTTACCTGTTGTTAGAGAGGAGAAATCCGGACTTCCCAGAGGGTTTAGGCTGCTTCTATGTCTTGTTTCTCTCCATGAGGTGGAAAATGGCTACACTGGGATTGGAAATTGCAGTCTGTCTTTCAATCAAGCTATGATACTTATCCCTCTTTAGCTGCCAAATCCAAGTTCCCATATAGCTCTATGGAGGCCTTTCTAAAGCTTTGTGGTAGCACTGAACTTACAGGGTTAGGGGCGACTTGCTAAGTGTGGGTCAGAGCTCATGCAGAGGGGGAGAGACTTCTTGCAGCCTTCCTCACTGCTCTCTCATGGTGGAGACAAGGCATAAATCTGATCTTAGAGCTTGATCAATATCAATCCCCCTTGATCAGCAGGAGTTTTGCTCTTTCTATCTCAGTAGAATTTGTTACCACATTCAGACTGTAAATTTTAGGTAAGACAACAATTTTTATTTTTATTTTTATTTTTATTTTTATTTATTTATTTATTTATTTATTTATTTTGCGTCTGTATATGAGATTTGTGAAAGAAACTACTTTGTACCGGTGTCCTAAATAAGGACATGCATGTAGTGTCTGTAAAATACTATTCAGCACATTGGACCAATTAGCCTTGGAGGTTTCCTTCCAGAAGCAAGCATCTTACACATTTGTTTTTAGACATTCAGCTTCCAAGAATCTCTAGCTCTGATTCCACTAGAGACAGGCCTTTCAAAGGATAGTAGAGATAAAAGAACATGTTTTTTCTTGATTTCTTGAAAGACACAATCTAAAATCAAATTGTATTTACACTATATTTAACTGATATGGTGCTTTCCTGGAATATATGGCAATCTATAGCTGTTTTAGATTTAAGAAGTGTTCCATATATTTCTTCTCATGTTTTCTTATTTTCCCAGTAATGAATTTACTCCAACGGACACATCAATTTGGAAGCCAAAGAAAGGAAGCACTAACTCCTTTATCAGCACATGCTGTAAAAATGGAAGAAATCAGATTTTGATAATAAACATTTGCCGTTATAAATGGGCCACAGTGTCAGTACGGGTAAATGCTCGACAATCACATTAATCACCATGAGAGAGTGGGCTTATGCAACCAGACATTGCACTCTGGAAGTGCTTGGGCATGCGCTGTTTTCCCAGGCACATTTGGAGTTCTGGAGAATGGCTGGTTGCTACTAGTCATCGACATACACTGTCCATTTTAAGCAGCAAATTCAGAGCTATTCAGCCTCAATGAATCCTGACAAGCAGAAATGGAGCCATATTTTATTCTCTGAAATGTCTTCTCTCATTACCCATTGGTTACCCCTTGGTTACCCATTGGTTACCCCTTTTTTTTTCCACATTCTATCCTGAGAACAGTGTGGTATGTCGACATAAGAAATCAGAATAACAAATTTCCAATAAGATATACAAACAACTGTCAAGTCAATCTATTTTACTGTTTCCCAGATGGGATTATGAGACAATTCCAGAAGCACTGGAATTGTCATAACATTTTCCACCTCTGTCATTATAAATAGTTATAATTGATATGCAGACCAGGGGTTAAACTTTTTTGGTGAGATGCTGTCCTGTACCTAAGAATTGTTTATACTTTTAGCATATCTTCCTTCTTTTAAACCACTAAAGTTAAACTGTTTTTTTTATAGATGCCAAACACTGCCAGATATTTCTGTTACTTGCCACCCTTGTACTGCCACTTCAGATCTAGTCAGTGGTTGGCATTTGACCCAAGGAAATACCGTGATCAGGGAACTAATCACTAGAAAATCTGCAGCATATGTTTAAAGATGTTGCTGTACCCTGTATGAATTAAAGAAGCAAGCAAATACAGAAACGAAAAAGAAAACTAGTGCTTAGATGAGGCCTGATTTTTCAAGGAGTTGAACATTTGAAGCTCCATTTCGCTTCAGCAGGAACCAGGGTTATTCAAAATCACTGAAAGTTATTCCAGCAGAAACTAGACTGTAACAGTCGGTATCCGTTTGTGGCTGATTACTTCCCAAATCATGTTACAGAATCAAACAATTTTTAAGAATGAGTCATCTTTCATACTCAAGGAAATGTTTCAATGTATTTTTTTTTTTTGTGAAAAAATTAGAGTTTTCAGTCTTCTTAAAATACAAACCTATACAAAACCTCCTTTTGCAATATGATTAATAGACACAAAATTTCATCATATATAAATAATTACTTCCGACTATAGGATTACACAAAACAACAGAGTATCTCATAATATTCAGAAGACAACAACTTGAAACCAAAGCTAAGGTTCAGAACTGGTAAGAGAGTTGTTATGGAGAAAAAGGATTGAACAAGTAGCCTAGGATTTTTGGAGGGTTGGTCTCAGGGGGCATCCTGCACCTGCAGTGGTGGGCAGAAGGTGAAATGAGAGAGAGAGGTGGTGTAACGTTCTTTCTGTACCTTAGTGAGAAAGGCCTGATAACAAATTGCATAATAAGATGACTGCTTTAATAAAACAGAATAGGAAGAAGAATACAGATAGTGAGTACATCTTCTGTCCCTTCAGATGCTAGGCACCCCATGTTTGGGCTCTGATAGAGCCCAGATGGATTTTCCCACAGTACACTGTACAGAACAGACCCCGTCCATGGCGTCTTTAATCCAAGGTATTATACAATTTTCTTACAAGAAGTCACTTGCAATATTCCCTTGTACAAATCATTATTCATAAAGGATGTTCTCGTGAGAACTTCTCACTGCACTTTTAGGTAAAGGCAAGGCCACACAGGTGGGGAAATCACCAGCACCAGTGGGAGCTGCCTGCAGGCCCTTCTGAGCTGGCTGAGCTCATCCTGCAGCCAAGGACTTGTGCAGCCAAAGTCAGGGTTAGGCCTAGGGCTAGGGATACGGTATTTTTGCTAAAGGAAGGGCATATAACATTTACTCTTTACTCCTTTTCATAGTTTTCTGAGACTCAGTAAGGCTGGAAATTGATCAAAAGAATATACAAGTTTGAATAAATGCAAGTTTAAAGTATTCATCTAAGAATATTAGCTGCTGCTAAGTCAACTGAGTTCAATTTTAGCTGCAATATTTAGAGCAGAAAGAAATGGACATCATTTTAGCTGATGAAATTTTGGGCAGAGTTGAGGAGTATGATCAAAGGCATCTGGGAAAAAAAGTTGACTACCACCATTGAAGAGAAATATGGCTGGAGAAAGAGCCAAACAATCAGAGCCTTAACTATCAGGATTAAAAAACTTATTATATGTAAATAATTGGAAAGGAAAAATGACGTGTACGTACAGGTATCTACAGGTACTTTTTGTGTATCTGAACAGAAGGCCAAGGGTTTGCACGTGTCTGAGAATACAAACACAGATCAAACAGCTGTTTTGCAGAAGGGCCAGAGAAGGTGGTGAAGAGACTTGAAAATGGGAGCATGGCTGGACTGCAGACATGCTGGGCTCACAGAGATGGCTAGCGATAAGCAGCTTTGAGGAAGGTGAGGTTCTTGGCAGAACAGGTGGGCTAGAGCCAGGCTGCTGTGAGCTGTAGAGGAGGGCAATGTGGACTCTGAGAAAGTCAGGAGGCCCTCACTCTGCAAAGGCTTTACAAAGGTGTTTTGCTGCTACCCCATGATGCTGTGAAATCCACAAGGGACACAGGAGTGGAATGGATAAGGAACATAGCACACTACACACCCTTCCGTATGATGATGTCAGGATGATTTTCAAGATATTTCCCATTTCTTGCTCTCCCATGAGTTTTGTTAGTATTCTGGGGCCTGAAGTATCTAGATGGAAAACCACAATGCCATTGTAAATGCTTGCAATGGCACTGAAGTAACTGAGCTATTCAGTTATTGATAGGATAGAAGTAAGTAGGTAGCATAAGAAGCTAAACGGTGCTATAAAGAAGCTATAAGAAACTAAAAGGGTGCCATACTCACCTAACTGGCTGTTTTTGTTTTATGCAGAAGTCCAGTTTAAAATGATTAACAGGAACAAAGAATGTGACGTTGCTGATGTGACATTTTGAGTTTCTCTTCTGTACGTCTGTTCTGTGTAATTATTCTTGAGTTAATATTGTTGTGTATGGTTAAAAAAATAGTTTTTTTTAACTCTAGATCTAAGCTGTGCTGCAGGCAGATGGGAATATTTTCTTGAAATAGAAAATGCCTTTAATAAACAAGGAAATATAGATGAGACTAATCATGATGGCTTCCATCATGTCTGTTGTTCCTGCATTTATTGATATAACAGAACAGCGTGGATGTTTCATTTCCCCTAAGACATCTGGCTTGCAAACTAGTCGGTGGGTAATAATTGATCTTTAGAGTTTTTGTTAATTTTAAAATAGGACGATTTCATCCAATAATATTTTGGAAAAATAAATTGTTTTTCTGAATAGCACTGGGGTGGTTTATTCATACAATAAAAATGTCTAATCATTGATTGTTCTTCCATATGGATTCTAGTACTGTAATTATTCCCATTTAGGTGTCTTTTACCCTGATTTGTTATTGATTGTAACATTTTTAGAGATCTGTTGCTCCTCACTCATCTATGAATCCTTGAGTATTTAAATTAACAAAAGATGAGCCTAAACCACAGATATGAGATTCATATCGGAGTTTTGTTTTCTTTCTCCCATTCACTGTGAGAGCTTTTTCTATAAGGTTTTAGTTCAACTACATCCCACTAGCCACACATAATCACCACTTTAACCAATGTAGAAACAAGCAGGAGATGTGATACAGGAGGTGTATGTTACAAGTAGTTGCAGAGATGGCTTTTCCGGTTGGGCCAAAGATATGGATGGAGTATCAGCAAGATGTTACATATTCATTACACGCTTTCTAGGGCTACCCCATACCCTGTCAGGCAAGGATAAAGTACAAATAAGAAGACCTATCAGCAGAGGACTATGCAAAGAAGCTATCAGGACTTGTTTCTTGACTCCAATAAAGGTCCTTATGAAATTTGTTTTAAAAAATTCAGTTCGTGACAGATATTAATTGCCTTTGTTTAGAGGCTTCTTTAATTTAAACTTCATCATGCAATTTGTCCCCCAATTTAATTTTATGTTTATCCCTCAAGTAATGTCTTTTTCCAACTTCATACTGCATTATATAATCACATTGTTCATTAATTTCTAATATATACATTTAATTAATGACAAATCCCTACATCTGTACATTTGTTATTATTATTCAGTTTTCAAGATCAAAGCATCTCTTATTTCATACATCATAATGATATTCTGACATAAGCGTTCTTAATATACCTTGTTGTAAATGCTATTTTTGATACAGAAACCAAGATGTGTTTCTTTTTTGAGGGAAGAGTGAAAATGGGAGGAAGGATTCAGCGTGATCCAACCTAGATTTTATACAGTGTTTATCAACACTGTGTCTGTAGCATTGGCTGTAGATAAAAGCTGTTCCAGTTTGATTTATATCAAAGTTTAAAATAACTGAAATGGTTATTAATTGATTTAAATGAATCACAGAATCACAGAATCACAGAATCGTCTAGGTTGGAAGAGACCTCCAAGATCATCTAGTCCAACCTCTGTCCTAACACTAACAAAACCTCCACTAAACCATATCACTAAGGACTACATCTAAACGTCTTTTAAAGACCTCCAGGGATGGTGACTCAACCACTTCCCTGGGCAGCCCATTCCAATGCCTAACAACCCTTTCAGTAAAGAAGTTCTTCCTAATATCCAACCTAAACCTCCCCTGGCGCAACTTGAGCCCATTCCCCCTCATCCTGTCACCAGGCACGTGGGAGAATAGACCAGCCTCCTTTAAGGTACCTGTAGAGAGCGATGAGGTCTCCCCTGAGCCTCCTCTTCTCCAGGCTAAACAACCCCAGCTCCCTCAGCCGCTCCTCGTAAGACTTGTTCTCCAGACCCCACACCAGCCTTGTCGCCCTTCTCTGGACTCTCTCGAGCACCTCCATGTCCTTCTTGTAGCGAGGGGCCCAAAACTGAACACAGTACTCGAGGTGATGAAGGCTCGGATAGATGAAATGATAGAAATGATAGAAATGATAGAAATGATAGAAATGAAGGCTCAGATAGATGAGCAATTCACAACAGCAGTAAAAATTTCATTGCTAGAGGAACATAAATGTAAGCTTACAGATTTTTTTTCTTTTTTTTTTTTTCAAAAACAGGCTTTTGTGTTTTTGTCAATGTAATGTGTCATGAGTTGCTGTGAATTAAGATGGAGCAAATATACTTAAATCTCAGTGAGAAGAGGTAATACAAACTCCATATACCTCTCACCTGCAATGTGAAGGATTATCTTGATATATTCTTCTACCACTCCACCCTGAAGCTTTTTCAGTGAAAGGCAATGACCTGAGACAATGCTGCCCTCAAGGTGACTACATACACTCTAAAGTTGTCAGAATGTCTTGCCCTGGCTGTGGTGATTTAGAAAATGAAAGAGACTGGCACAGGAGGACTTGGATTAATTGTTATCAAAACGTCAGTTTACAGCACCAGTACTTTGATATGTTTCCCCATTCTTCCTTTTTTTATATATACATTTTGATGCTGAGCAAGATGTTGGGTTGAAGTACCATATACCAGGAGAGAAGCTATGGCCATTTCAATAAAGACCATGAAACTTGGAAGTCTTCTTAGAAAATCTATTAATATATAATTTTCAGTGTTGCTTTGACCATATATTTTTATGAGAGTTTACATAAACAAAACCTCAAATGTGCCATATTTTAACAAATACTTTGAAATTACACGAATACAGATGCATAGCAGTTCCTGATTTTCTTCATAGGTGCTGGATGCCAAAAAGGGTTAAATTATATTTTTAGAGTACCTCTATGTTCTTGCAATTACCTAAATATTAGTCATCCTGTAATTTATTTTTATTGAGTGTAGGAGGAACACTCCCTTTTATCTGTCAATGGCTTTTAGAAAAGGACACTTAACAGTGGCTTTAATGGTTTTCTGCTTAGAGAAATTTTCTGGTCCCAAGGGCATTGGATATTACAACAACAGAACAGAGGTGCTAGCATCAGCAATATTGTGCTTCTCACTTTCACTGCTAGTGGCATTGATGGCCGGCTTAGAGGGGGCTAGAGAATATCAAGTGGGGAGCCTGGGGACTGAAGTGGCAGCTCTTCTTCTTTTCTTATTTTAGATTTATGCATTTTAAATCACTCCTCATTGATGTCTGGAAAAGGTTTCTAGCAGAAAAATACACAAGAGAGAAAGCAGAATTGTACAATACACCAAACCAGAGTTCCTGGTGGTGGCAAGGTCAACACAAGAAAATAATAAATTAAATACTGCAAGAGCCATTTTTGTTTCAGATTCCAAGTTGGTGTTTTAACAATTGTTTTACTATGCTCATGAATGTGTCTCTGCAGAATAAAAGAATTAAAGTTTCTCATTTATTTTTCCTTATCCTTTACAGAAAGCAGGGAAGATTTGGTAACATTCTCCAGACTCTGTAAGAAAAGACCAATCAGAATTTGCTTATGTCTGTTTTTCTCACTCTTCCTATATATAATACAACTTTTAAAAAATAGTCACAAATGACAGATGGCGGTGATAGATTCACCTATAGGCCAGATGGACTAGAGGCCTAGGGTGACATAAAATAGGACAACATGGAGTAGTCAAAAGGAAAAAAGTAATTGCCTCAAGATTAAAGGCAGCTTTGCAAAATTTGACTCCTCCCTGTCATCTGGGGTAAGTGATTTCTTTTTTTCCTTGATGAGTGATTGAGTATCTTCAAAGCTTCTACTTTTTGCCAACCATAACTAAAAGTAGGGATAGTGTGACACATTTTTCATGGCTGAAGCATGTGATGCAGGATTTCTGCCAGGAAAAGTGGGTTCTCTTCTCTAAATACATATTTTGTTCATCATTTATTTATCAGCTAATCATATGCATGATTTCTTGTCCTTTGGTGCAAGAGTATAATAAATATCAATTAATATTACTTATTCTAATGGTCAGAGAAGAAAAAGATGAGCACCTACAAATAATGGCTATATTTCCACTTACCCTTCCCTGACAATTGCGTGTGTTTGCTATAAGCCAGAGCACAATTACGGTCAGGCTCCTGAGTTTGGCAGTGGGGCTGCTGTGTTGGCTGTCAAACCATGGTAGGCAGAATGAACATCCCTGTCTGTAGCCTTACCACAGTGTCGGTAGGGCAGGAGTCCTGCAGCACTGGACTTGCAGCAGGGCAGAAGGCATGTGGTAAGATCACGGACTGGACTTTTAAAGGCAAAAGAAGGGCCTGTCATGGCTTGAGAATAAGCATGAAGAATTAGCAATGTTGAATGCAGATATTCACTGCTGGGCTACAAAAATACCTAGAGAACTAAGGGCAAATATTTTCAGCTTCTCAATAGATGGAGTAGAGATTAAGATACATATTTTTTTTAATTTCTCCTCTGGGTGACAGAATGTGTTATTGATCAGTAAGCCATTTTCTTCATAGTTATTTCACTTAAAATAATGTGGAACAAAATAATTTAAATTAACACAAGTTATTAATTAATATGCAGTACTTGATATTGCTAAGATTTTTTTTTGGTATATTGCACTTTACTGATTACTTTACTTATTGCACCAGGATATAAAAACTGATATGTAGTAGTTTGGGATTTTTTTATTTATTTTTTTCTGTTTATACTAAAAGTTCATACATGAACCAACTTCGGAGGCTGCCACTTTGGAAGGGAAACGTGTAGTGCATTTTGACTGGTGGATCAGCAACCATCAGTGCCACTAGCAATAAACTGCCATGAGAGAAAGCTCGCTTAAACTATCAGCATACCGGCGATGGAGAGCCTTTGTTTTGTATAAAAAAGATTTCCAAACTTGCTGTTCAGCCAGTGATTCTTCAAAATGTTGTGAAAGCCTTTTTAGCATTCAAGGGCTTTTACACTTGTGCTATTCAGATCAAATAATGCAGTAGGTGTCATTTCCTTTCTTCAGGTAATTTGCCTTGGAAATTATGTGGAGTTGTGGTTTCCTTACCCTGCCTGGAGGCAGGTGTTTCTGAGGTTAGCTACATAACGACAGAGCACTGCTTACCCAGGAGCATGGCAAATCTATAAAGCAGGACCTTGGAACATCTTAGCTAGTGCCCAGCTCCCCTGCACATCCAAGGTAGCCAGAAAGGAGCTTTGGGAACCATGCAAGCAGCATGGAGGGGGGGCAGCACATGGGCCAAAGGAAGAAGGAGTGTCCATGGGTAGCCACTGAAGGCTCTCAGGGACAGTGAGAAATACAGCCTACTTACTGAATCTCTCCATGGAGAGAGTGTTTCAGCTACATTACTTGATATAAGACAAATTCTAATGGCTTTATGAAGGTTCATGATGCAGCATGAGGATCTATTTCAACCACTTTCTGATTCAGTGTCAAGCAGAGCAATTAAAGAACAGACAGCATCATTATTATGGTGACCCTACCCTGCTTTTATGTTCTTATAATACTCCTTACTACTGTAATCATAGTCCTAATTTACACAGCTGCATTGAGAATCATATTTATGTCACTTTTTTATTTTTTTAATTATTATTTTGTACTGTATTATATGGGAGTACACTGTGACAAAACATACAGCAACCAGGGAAACAAATGTCTTGACCACAGAGCAATTTTTATTGTGGTAGATGTGGTCTGAAGATTCCAATTCACGTCTGCTGCGCAGAATTGGAGTGGCTCAAGACATGATGGGCCTGCAGAGGGGAAGAACATTTTGCTGGTGTTAGGGAGCAGCCAGCTTGCCTTAGCTAGTCCAGTTTGCAAACCAGTGCTTCAAGCAGCCTTTCAGAGCCATTCAGGCCATTAGCCCTGCACATTGGAGTGGCTGATGTGGGAAACAGGCTGGTTTCTAATGCCTTTGCTATGGGAGTGGTAGTCCTCAATAAAGGCAAGGAAACACGCAGTTGAGTCTGATAATGTTTTAAATCACCACAGCCAGAGTTACCATCAGTAATCTGTTACAGCTCAAGTCTTCCACAGACCACTGTAGCTGGCATTACAGAAAGAAAAAGCCATGCTGTGAGCAGCAGCATTAAAAGGGCCTGATTTTCAACAGATTTGTTGTGTTGAGTCCATTAAATGTTCCTCCACTAGCAGTTTCTTAGCTACTTCTCCTTCTCCAATGTTTGTTTCTCAGCCCTCAGTATCCCCCTACAGTGGTCCTTTTGATCACATATTATTGATATGCTTGGAAATTCTTTCAGGTAAAACTGAAAGAAAATTTCATGAGAAGGAAAGGCATTGTTTAGCTAGATAGATAATATTATTAGATTAAAAAATATATTAGAGTTTTTTTTTTTGTTTTTTTTTTTTTTTTTTTAACTGAAGGAAATTTAAAGTTTCAATCGTCTGTTGAACTCTGAGCAATCTGTAGGAAAGAAGCATCTTATGATGATCGTAAACTCTTGGCGAAACAGCAATCTTCTAGTTTATTGTTTAAAATACTGTACAAAAAAAAATCATTTACAGTCTTGACAGGAAAATGTACTTTTTTTTTCCCCACGGGGAAAAAAAAAAACATTTTAACTAGCTCTAACCAGTTTAACATTGCTGAAATAAATAAATTTCTCTTGAAACAAAACTAGAAAAATAAAGTGGGAAGGATGGGATTTCATGAAGCATGCTACATCCATCTAAACACACTAATGCTCATAAAAATACAGTTTTGCAGCTTTTGTAATACCACAGTAACTCACTTCACACCTGCAAAAGGAATAGACTTGAAGCAATTGGTCCCCTCTCTCAGAAATTTGTTTTAGAGCTTACTTACTAGAATGTGTTTCCACTTTTCCATACTTCATACTTTGGAGACCAAAGGCCACAAGATGAGACAGTCTGCACTTTGATCAGGTGAGGCTGACACAGACAATGGATCCCAGTACATATGCTGCAGACCAGTAGTGAGACAAACATTGCAAAAATAGCTTATTTCTGAATGTCTGTGTTTGTGTTAAGGTCAATGATGACTTCAGTTTATTTCCATGTATGCAGATGTAGCTGTTGAATCTTAAAAAAAAAAAAAAAAAAAAGGAAAAGGATGATTAGAGTGAAAGAGGAGAAGAGGGACCGAGGGAGAGAAAGAAGTTTTATAATTATAGTAGAGACATAAATTAAGGATGCTTTAAGACTGATGAGGAAACAAGCACAAAGAAGGAATGTTGGAAGAGACAGAAGAAAATGCAAACTTCCTAAATGAAAGGAGACATAAATGTGAAAAAGAAAATCTATGGAGAGAAGTTAGAGAAAGGAGAGAGATGAAAAAAGAACATGAAAAGAAAGCTTTATGTTATAAGTAATGTTTCAGATTTAGTATGTGTTGCATGCAGCAGCTGACATGATTCAATATTCAATACTTTTTACTTCTGTTACTTAGCTCTCAGTCATGCACAGGATGATAATGTGTCTGTCCTAAACCATTTGCAGTTTAAAGTCAAAACAAAATACAATATATGGTACAGACAAAAGGAGTTCTTGCTGAACAAGGAAATGTTTAGACACAAGTGACTGAAGGTGTTAAACATGCCTGAGTCATGTCAGGTGCTTCTAAACGTCACCAAACAGAAGGGTTTAAGTGGAAATTTGAAGGACAAAAATGAAGTCAGTTTGGAGACACTTACTGAAAGGTCTTGTTAAGCATGAGGAACAATAAAGAAGAAAGACATGGGGTGCAAAGTTAAGAGGCAGTTGTGACTGAGTGGCTAATGGGTGCTGAGTCACCAGTAAGCAAGCAAATGCAGTTCAGTAGTGTCAAGAGAGTGAGGTGAAGAATGACCTTGAAAGTTGAGATGACTAAGTTGTGCTTGAGTGTGAAGACAAGAGCATGCTAGTGGAGAAACAGAGGGTAGGGAGGGTGGAAAGAACAAAATTTGATTTTTGCAGTGCTAATCTCAATAGACATGAGTAGCGCAAAACTGCATTCATCAAGACAGATGAAACAGATGCTGCAATAACAGAAATATGGAGTTATTAGAGTCTGGACATGACTTTCAAGTAGGTGGTTAGATGAGACCTGCATTAAATGTTTTATGTGGAAAGAAGTATCTAGATGTAGCCTTGGAATCAAAGAAAGATCTGAGTTAAGGACAGTGCTCTGTTTATGGCCCTGAATAAGAAATGAAAAGGTGGGACAATCCATAAAGATTTGTGAGGAACATAGTAGAGAGAGATCACTGGTGAATGTTTATCCTGTGTCTGTATGGCTTGTCTGGGTCAGCAGCCTCAGTCCAAAGGCTACTGACATAAAGAAAAGCCTTACTTTGTCTTCACTCAATGCTATGTAGAAGACGTAGGTTATTCACTCAGCTGCAGATGTGCAGCTTTCTAGTGTAGTTGTGTTTTTTTGGCTGCATACACTATATTGCTGTGACAGTTTATCATTTTTAAGAATTTCTGTTTTGAACAGTCTTTCCCGATTTTCACCATGCATTTCAGTCTTAGCACAAGATGCATTAGTTGGACAAGCCTTCAACCAAGTGACAAGAAGAAAACGTGCTCACAATTAGACTAATGTTTGGACACTTGAGATAGTAACAGACAGTAGGAGCAGAAGTTATATCGTCTGAGGACCATATAGGGCTTTGCTGGAGCTGACCTTGAAATTCATGTCTTTTGTTCACAGAAACAACTGCAGAGAAAGATGCTTAGGCCCAGGAATCCCGTTACAATCTTTCATCCTCAGAAGAGGGATGTTATTAAAGCTTTATCAAAGCAGCCACAGATTTTTCCCAGCGAGTGAGACTCAGAACCATAGACATGAAATGATTTTAAGTATGCTGAAATATTATGCTCTGGTGAGTATTTCTGACAGCCCTAAAAGGCATTAAGCATCATTGTGTGGTGTTCAGTGAAGTCTCCTGGAGTTTCACCAGTAGATTGATTTTCTCTTGATTATCAGGGTGTGTCAGGAGTTGTATGGCAGAGAAACTTTTCAGCCTACTTTGGCAAAATACTCTCAAGCCAGGATTTGTGGGTTTTATGTGGGTATTCCTGCCAGTGGCAGGACCAAAATGAAAATTTGTGTGTAGAGAAATGTGCTGTATATATGAAGATACCCTGGGGAAGTAAAGAGGAAAATGTAATATCTGTTGGGGTAGAAGAATGAGAAGTGACTCTTTAAAAACTTGTGCTTGTTTTTAGAGACTTAAATTTATTTCACTCTTTCTTGGATGGCATTCTAAATAGCGAAGTAAGTTTTAAATTGTGAAGGTCTGTGTATTAAAAAAATAAAATAAAATAGTAATAATCATTGAACAAGACAGTAAATTATTCAGAGCTGAAGTTTTTAAATAAAGTTTGGTGAACAGTTTTACTGAAAATGTTCAAATATACTTGACCAGCTTCTGTGAAGTAAATTGAAGATGTGCTATGCTAAAACCTTGTAGCTGGCCCTTTTCCTCTTCAGAAAGATATTCCTATGTATTGTGCATGTGTGAACTGAATGTAATGATAAGACTAAGTGACTGCTATTTCAGGTAAACATAATGTTCTCTTAAAGTGGATAATTATCAACAGTGTTTTCTAGATGCTGCTACTGTTTTTATTTTACACCGTCACAATAATTTTCTTTGCTTATTTTTCATTGCTTGTTTTCTAAAAGCATTTATTCAGAAATGACATTTTTACACCTCATGTAACTATTGTACGTTGTCCTGTGATTTGAACACAGAGGTAGATAGGTATATATTGATCATCATGAGTAATTCTGCTGTTCAATGCAGAATATAGGTACTACAGATGCACAAATTCTGTCTGCAGATTTTTAAAAAATATTGACAGTATAGTTGTTTCAGAGATATAAAAAAAATATACAAAAAATGTGGTTTGGGTCTGCCTGTCTTCCTTTTGTTTTTGTTTTCAATAGAGTTTCAAGTGCTTGAATTTCAATGTATGTGATGGTCCAGGATTGGTACATCGCATGCCTGACTGTTCACAAGTGGAGAGATACATATTTATACTAAGACTGTCAAGATAGTGGGAGTACAGGATCCGCAGAATCAGTTCTTAACTCCAATCACTGAGACTACTAAAATAGGTAGACAAAATTTTTTAAGGCATCTGACTGACACAAAAATATATATGTTTTTAAAGTCACCAAGTTAGTGTACAATCTGAACAGTCATGGAACTTTTTTTTTTATTAATTTTTTCTGTACTTGCATACCCATATCATGTGCACACACACAGAAAGGCAACCTGTACTCATTCTCCTGACTTTTTGCAGGTGCTCAGCCATGGGCTGAGCATAGCCTAGAGCAAAGGAATTCAGGGTTACCACTTATTGCAGCTCCCTAGAACAAATAATTCCCAAGTAAACAACCAGGCCCAGATTTCAAGCTATAGATGTTGATTAATGCTAGTCTTTGTTTCAAGTCTCAGGATTCAGAGGTCAATTCTTCTAGACTCCATTGATTTGTATAAGAACAGACAAATATTTTAGCCAAAACTCAGACTCCTGCTTTGTTGCATGCATAAGTAGACCACTGACAAATTAGGTAATGTTTTTTTTTCCTTCTCTGATAGCCATATCATTGTATTGTACGAAGAATAAAATAATATAACTTCATTATCTGACATTATTACTTGTTACCTGATTTACTGCTTATAATTTACATGATTATGTCTAGATAAATTAAATTTGATAAAACTAGTGATTAAAACAGCTTGTTAAGTGAACCAGTTGAAGGGGAGCAATCACTGTTAATGAAAGAAAATAACAAAATGCACTGGAATAATTACTTTTTTATTTTCTAATGAAATGTCATTCTATTCTTTTCTTTCCTCTTATTTTTCTTTCTGCTGTTGACAATTACGTTACTTCAATATTCTTGGAGACTTAAAAAAAAAAATTAAGGAGTCAGCAGTAGTAGGTATTTTTGTGATTAATCATTTGTACCTTTTGTGAAATCTTGGTGTGTAAAATGGCAGCAGGAAGTCTCAAGTAAATAAAATAGGGGCTACAGTAAAACCAACATAGAAACCATTGTCATATAGAGGATGACAGCACTTAGGAACTGAAATATTTGCAGTTTCACTACTTATGTCTGTATCTCCCCAGTAGTGGTGGATATATGAACTGCCCTTTATGATCTTATGATCATGTTTTTGGAAGCTCAGGCTCAGACTGCCCCACGGGAGTTTGTGGGGAACCTTCTCATTTGTTCTTTGGTTTAGCATTCCCTCCTTCTCTGTATAAAGTGAGCAACTCATGTAATCTCTGTCAGCTCCCATCCTTAAGTCCACAATTCCACCCTTGACAGTTATTATCCTGATATATTTGCCATGGAAAAGAGTATGGAAAGTCTTTAATTACTGTTATTTGCAGCAAATCTCAAGATCTCATGTTATTTGCTTTCCTGGCATTAGAGCCCCATATATACTTCACTTGCTAAAAAGGGCTTCCTCTTCCTAATTTTAAACAACACTTTCTGATGTTTTAAGTATATCTGCAATTTTCTAATGTTACTGGAATTTAAAACTCCTTTGAAGGCTGCTGCTCATTCTTCCTTTTGCCAAGAGATATTTATGTATATATATTCTTAGATGTGGAAAGTTATTACAGAATTTATAAGCAGATACACTGATGTATGAAAACACAGCAGAAAAAATACTAGGTGTAAGGTAAGAAAGTGTGGTTTTAAGCTCTAAAAGTACCAGCTCAGACTGTAAGCTAGTTCACACTTTAATCTAAAATAATATCCTTAAAGTACATGCACTATCCATAGGGCTTATGGAAAAAAGTGAGCAACCCATCTATTATGTTGCACAGATACTTACGGACAGAGTGTTTTAAATAAGCCTATTTTGTTAAGGCCTTTTGCATAAGGATGTGTTTATGCTTGTAATCAGGTTTTCTGTATGATATGGTCAGTTGCTGTCCAGAAGGTGACAGTAGTCTCTGTTACAAATGTCCCTTGCAGTGACAACTTCAGATTTACCAAATGAGATTCCATGAACTGTTCCAGTTCAGCTGGGCCATGGTCCTATGTAACCCCTGCATATGTGTGATCCATTGCTCCTGATTATCTTGAATTCGACATAGAAATGTCCCATCTAAACACACAATCCTCTCCCACATGACCATTTCTTCATCTGCAGGAACAGTTGCTACTGACTATTTAAAATCTGTATAGAGTTTGGTCAATGCTACAGCAGCAACTGCCTGGCGGAGTCCCTAGGACTGCCAGTTTCTCCACCCAGGGAGTTAATCAGCACATACCGAGCACAAAAATAGTGTCTGGTAATTGGACTAAGCACAGCAGGAGCTGTCTGGGGGAAGTGACTGTCCAAAATTCCCACCTGGAGCGTGTCTGTAAGGGTCAGTCAAATGCTTTGTTGTGGAGTTCAATCACCTTCTTTTAAGTCAGTATTTGTATCAAATAAAACCATTGAACCATTTGCCTCAGCTATGCAAAGACTAGCTGACAAGATTCGGGGCCACCCAGGCTCCTGTACCTTCCTGACTGGTGAAAATTTATACCAAAGCCTACCCAAATGTAGCTTCATACTTCTCACTTATGTGGGAATTTTCTTTCATCATGAAGGTGCTACCAGAATGACTGCATCCTGTTTTTTATAACCCTAAGTCAGGTTAGGTGGAAGGTTAATAATGTTTTTTGACACACCTACTTTCACTTTCAAACCTCAGAGGAAATCCTTTGTACCTTAACATTAAGACGATTAAAGGATGTCTGTTTACTTAAGATTATGACAGCATTTCTGTAAAGACATTTCATGAAAACAACAGGAAATAGCTTCTGTGTATATACAAATGCTGATAAATAGTTGTAAGATGCTATAACATTGCATGCATATTTGATGTTTGAGAGTTTTAGGGGCTGCAGTTGTTCATTTGTTGATGTTTAATTGCTCCAATGGGCTTATTTTGATTGTTACTGCAGCAGCAGTCAGTGAGTATCAAATCCAAAACAAGTAATAGCAATTTAGTTGTCCTCTGAAGAATTAATTTCTTAAACTTGGACATGAAATCCAGTCCTTACAGTGTGAAATTGTGTCATATTTAATCCTGAAAATTTCAAAACATTTAACTATGAATCAGCTACTGATTTCTTCCTGTTATACAGTCTCTTGCACTATGCTGTCTGCACCAAAGACAGAGATTCAAACAAAGTTACCTGGTAGCAAGTGCAATAAAGTTCATGATGGGTCTGAAGGTACAAGAAGAAGAACTTATACCTGTTAGGATGAAATACAATATTATTTAGATGTTGAATTTCTGCCATATTGAAGGAAAGAGGAGATATTTGCCTTGGAGTCTGATTTAAATACTTTCATCTGTCTTTCAGATGGCCCAAAGATTTGCTGCGTTGCAGGTGTTCCAAAGAGACATACATTGGCACAGGCATAAGCAAGTTAGTCAAAGGGCAAGAAGCTGTAATTTATTTCTTGTTTGTCATCAGTTTACCTTCAGACAGATGAAATGTTGCTCTCACTGAAGTCAATAACAAAATCCTTGTAAAAGATGCATGTTTGTGTGTTTGTACAAATGTGCTCATATATTTGTGCATATATGCACACACCAGTAGGAAAATTTCTGATCAAATTGTTTTACCTGTTTTAACAAATGCTGGTATGACACCATGATTTCTGTACATGCAGTGAATGTTAAGCGATTGAATATCTTGTTGTATTTCATGTGTGTAGCATATGTGTAAGATATATTATCTGTATATGAATAGTGCAAATACAAGCCAGTTTTGTTATATTTATGCATGTGTGAAGGGCTAAAAAGTTATAAATCTTTCAAAAACTTCTGGCATAGGAATCTGAAACGGTCAGAGTGCTGACGGTTTACTCCTGTTTTGAGCACCTCCTCTACAAAAGCAAAGTCACGTTCCCTTCTACACCAGATAGCAATCACAGTATTTCTTTGCAATAGTGATTAGAAAAGTGAAGCAACGGAAAAGTATATCTGATCTTCAAAGAACATGCTCTTATTTAGACACTTAATTTCAGGTAACTTTTATAAATAAGCACTATGCCCATGGGTATTAAAGCTGCTGTGTGTGGAATTTGTGTTTCAGGGGGTCTGTCAGAAGCTTTTAACAATACATGGAGATAACATATGGAGTCTGATTCTCATTTTAGATATATATCAACATACAGAGTTAACTCACTGCACTGACTTCAGGGGGATTACTTACAATTTATGTCAGTGTAAACACAAGAGAATCACCCTGGTTATAACCAAAGGTTACTGTCTGCTGGCTCTGGGGTGGCGCATGTTTCTGGAAAGCACAGCATAATCAATCCAAACAGCAAAGAAGGTCAGTGGTACTTTGAAACATTTTTATTATTATTATTTTTTATTTTTTTCCCTGGGAGAACTGGCAGGGTAAGAGAGGAACTTTGTGAAGATCAAGCAACTAATGGCAAAGGAAGGAGGTCTAGCATAGGAAGGAGATTCAGAGGAACTGCCACGCAAAAGCAATTATACTCAGGAAAATGTGCTTAGAAATAACTCCCCACCTTAACAACTTTGCAGGTTAACTCTACAAAGTTTCTATGACAGGAGTCAAAGAAAAATATTTGAGAAAAAGAGGTCAAAGAGAACAAAAGAAAGCACCCAGCAGAAAGGAAAATAAACAAAAAAGATAACAGCAACAACAAAAAGAAGAAGAAAGAAAAAAGGAGAAGACATGAAAAGGGAATAAAACATGTAGGGGGTAAGGAAGGAAAGAGAGAAAGATTTTGACTTTTCTGAAAAAAAATCAGCATATCCCTTCTCAGTCAGTTCTGGAAGTGCTGTCCAGAAAGCAGCTCAGTCAGGCTGACAGGAGGTCTCCTGCTTTGTGGTTCAGGCAACCTTTCTTGCATTTACATCTAATGCAAAACTCTCTTGCTTTAATAAGAGTGGGCACTGTGGTCAATATCTACAGGTGTATTTATAGTCCAACACCTCACCAATTATTTAATTTACATTTCCATAGTAACTATTAGCAGAATCCAGGCAAAGAAAATAGCCACAGTCATTGTTTAACGATTACACTGCCACATACACGGTATTGTTCAGTGTCATGCAGCAGCTTAAAAATACATGCCTGTGAGGGTTTTTTGTTTGTTTGTTTGTTTTTCATAATGTTATTTCAGCCTAGCATGGTGGTGTACAGGTTTCTTCCTATAAAATATAATCATAAAAAAAAAAAAGCTATTCCCCAATCCAGAGAACCAGCAGTCCAGATTTATAATAAGGTGCACCAGTCATGAAGATGCATAAGGTGTGGAGGACATAATGGAGTGCCTAAAGCGACAGTAAGGATGGGTTTCCTCATGTACATATGAAGTGGTCACAGAAGTCACAGATGGCATTCAATATCCCCCAAGGCAAATACCAGTGACCTGTCAGTGTCATGGTAAGAAAAGCTGTGAGAGGCATTTAAGACACAAAAAGTTGAGACAATGAGGAATGATGACATAACATGTTTTTATAAACTTTTATTCATGTTCAAGTTGAGGAATACTAATGAGAATAAGGACCACTATTAGAGACGAAGCAAATTGAACAAGTCCTTTTACAATGTAGAGGAAACTTTGATTGGTCTTGTTTTCACAGGAAGTGTGGACCTAATGGATGGAGTTCTACAGAGGTGGTCAGGGTAATCAAATTGTACTTTCTATAAGCTATTGGCAAGATTTTTAAAGGGTTCTTTGAAGCTTGCTTTCTACTAACCACTGAGATGAAGAGCACATTCATGTTCTGTAAAAGTCAGGGGTGAAAAATATTGACTGTTTTATGCCAGAAAGTGTCTCTACAAACTCAAGTTCCTCTTTTCACCATCAACTATCATTTTCCTGTCAGTGACTATGAAAAGAAGTGGTTGCCTCAGGTAATTATGTGTACAGGAAGAAATTCTCACTGCTTACTGAATATCACCAATAACACGTTTAAGTGATTTACTGTACCTTGTAATTGGTTTCAGAAAATATGAATATTTTACTGCCACTGTGGCAACTCTCCACAGCATCTATAATAGTGACATTCTTCAGGATGTGATTAATGAGTTTTATTTTTTGCTCTGTCTAGAAATAAGAAGGTTAGAAGTTTTAAAATTATTTTCTTTATAAGAACATGTGAAAAGATCATAATATTGCATCTGATCAATGTGTGAGAGCTCTTTTGAAGGGCCAAGCAATCAAAATAACCCAATGAATATTAAAAACAAGCTAGAGGAAGTCCATCATGCATAAAGTAATGCCATCTTAATATCGTACACTCCTTTACAGCTAATCTTTGGAGGAGGAATTAACCTACCTCTGAGTACATGATGCAGGAACAGGAAAGCAGAAAAGAACGTCTGTGAATATTAAAACCTACTTTTGTGGATGCCTTTGAAATCCCTTAAAATATATACGTGGAATAAAATACTATAAAGGTGAGGTGCAAAAAGCAATTGAATGATTTTCATTCTTGGTATTCTGTGCAAAAGCAAAAGAAAATAACTGGGTAAAGCTTATTAGAACTGTGAGGGTGCCAAACACTGAGTCTGACACTTCCCTGAAAGGTGCACACCCTTGAGAATATATTTTGCTGTCCATTTCTCCTTCCTTACACACAGGAAAAAATAGATAATGATAAAACAAGCTTGTTCTGTTGAACGTTCTCTATAGTGTTTTAAAGAATCTTCTGAAGAAGAATTCTTAAAATGAAATAATAATATTGTGCATAATTTCAGGTTCCTTTGTACCTCAAGTAATTTACAATCCCAGGTTAGGCACCCATACTCTGTTACAGGGGTAAGGAGAAAGCTGTAAGACTGAAAAATGGGTTTTCTATAGCAGAATTATGATGGAGAAAAGAGTTTGCACTCTGCATATGAGAGGCATTGAGCCTCTCTGAGCCAGAGGTGGGCACCTCTTTCACAGCAATAGACTGAGCTTATGTATTTTCAGCATTCAAAGTGAAATTGTTTATTCTAAGACAGGACTGGAAGATCAAGTTTTGCTGTCCTTTTAACCACTAGACTGGTAGCTACGGTACTACTGCAGACATAAGAGACTCAAGTCCTGACCAGGGGGCTTTGACTTAATAAGAACAGGAGGTGGTTCCGAGTGGGCTTTACTACTATACCCCATGAAAAAATCTGAATTTGTATTTGCAAATCATTTATAAGCTGGTTCATAGTCATATGTGCCTCTACTACTATATACCAGACAGTCTGATAAGAATAGTCTGTAGAGCTTTAGAACAACATTTGAAGGAAAACCAAAGGAGAAAGAGGCAGATAGAAAATAAGATAAAAAAGCAACAGGTGATTACATATGACAGATCACACCAGACCAACCTGATCTCTGTCTTTATTGACATAGCAAGCATTATGCACAAGGGAAAGAGCAAAATCTTAAAGGATATATTCACCCAGTCTTAAATACAGTCTGCTGGGGATGATGCAGCACAGCACAAGAGCTGTAAAGCAAGAAAAAAACTGGCTAACAGGGAGACCGCTAAAAAGGGAACAGTGTTGTTGGAGGACTAGCTAGTGTAACTCCTCAAGGATAGGTCTTGGGGCCAATAATATGCAATGTTTTTATTGGTGACCTTGGCCCAAAGAATAGCAGTGTGCTGATGAAATCTACTGATGATAAAAAGCAGGGAGCAGTAATCAATACAGAGGAGAATCAGAATATCATACAGGAAGAACTGGATGACCTTGAGGACTGGAGTAATAGGAACAGAAGGATAAGATGTAGAAGTGCAAGGTCATTGACGTGGGGACTAACGAGAAGAAGGAATGCCATAAACTGGAAATGCAACAGTTACGCATGAGAAAGAAGGGGCAAATTTGCATATTTAATTCAACTACAGAATGCCTGTGAGGCATATGACTATCAAAAAAGTATACCCAATGTATTTCCAGCAATGATACAAATGGACAAAAATGTTATTCAAGTGGTCAGAAAGAGCTTTTTTAGAGTATGTTCAAGTAAGTACATGAAAATCTCCTTAAAAATTTTTAACTGAATAGATGCTGCAATAGGCTACCTTGAAAGAGGAGTCTCGGGATGTGGATGTGTGAGTGAGTTACTGCAAATTTGGGAAGAATGCTGGTTTACTACTTATAACGAAGTAGTTTCTGCTAAGTACTTGCCTGCCTGCTCTTGCCTTATGGTAAATTCAAGGTAGTTTTTCTTCATTCTCACTGAAGGATGAGCTGCTTTCAACTTATCAAGGAGAAAGATTATGGCAGCTAGCATAAGGTGGCTAATGAGGTATATAAAGTCATGAGTTGTTGTTCAAGTAATCACATTCTGAAATAAGTTAGTTTTCCCAGACTAGCCATGTAAAAGATGAAAAGAGACAGGAATGCATCTGTAAATATGTAAAGGAAATAGACACCAGAGGTAAAGAAAAGTAATTTAAAGGATGAAGTAGCCTCAAGACTAAGTAGTATTTAGTTGGCTGTTAGTATGTTTTGTATGGAGATTATCAGCTGTTTTCTGATCACAAGATGGATGGGTTGTCAGAACAGTTTTCTTATGAAAGGTAAGAAGGTTTCTTACCTTCTTATATTGAAGGTAAGAAACACAACTGCTTTGGGAGATATAGCTTGAAAATATCTTAATGACTGCCAGCTCTGTGTTTGTAATTCTTGTTAGTAAGGTGTTTCATGTATGGAAGGAGTATGAGATGGATATTTGGTTTGTGAGAGTGTCTCAGGACATGACATTTCTCTAGAAACCATTCATTCCTTTTCTGCTTTTCTCGTACTCGATAATAACAAATAAAGACTCAGCTCAATGCCTTTCTATGCTTTTTTTCTTATTTTTTTAATGCCATTCCTGAAAATCTTCTGATGTTCCAGAGCATTGTAATGAAAATAATATATGACTTGAGACTACTTAACAAAAATAGAATCTCTATCTATTAATAACACAGTGAGTAAATGAGCTATGAGTGTATGACAGCACAGATGAATTTCAGTATTACTTTAAATGCTAGTATATGTTTTTCTCATTTATATTTTTCATCTGATTTTTTTTAAAGTAATTCTAAATCATTTATTTTCTGTAATGTTGAAATGAAGAAAACTGATGAGACGGGAACTGGTTAGACTGATGTATACCAGTGTCATTAAAAAATCACAAATTATACACAAATATATAAAAATAAGTATAATTACTTTAATAATTCCATAAATTAATTAAAAGAATTACCAAATGCATTTGGGCTGCTTGAAGATGATATTGAAATGGGAATTCCCATAGCCACAGAAGAAAAGCAGATCTTCACATTCTGCATTGAGGGTCTCTGGCCTGAAAGTTACCGTGATTAGAGATCTTGTCAAAGAAGACCAAAGGAGATATGTTTCTAGCAAGCATGTGTGTTAATACATCTGGGGAAGTAGTTATGTATTGGAACTGTCTCCACCCATCATGTTGACATGGATACAGCAAGATTGTAAACGCCCTTATGTCACATTTTTTTGACTTTTTATTTGAGACCTCAGCTCAGAAAGGCATACAACTATCTACTTAACTTTAGGCTCACAAATATGCTTAAAGGGAGAAATAGAAGTAAAGAAGAGATTACTCACAGGACTTCAAAGGTGCCTGGAGAGATGTTCACACACAATGAACACAGGTTACAAGCAGAAAAACTTCTGGGCTGTCTGTTTCTGAAATGTAGAGGATGCCTTTTGTCTGTACACAAATGGGACTGTTTAATTGCAACGAAGGCCTCAACCTCCTCAGTACATTGTGTGGACCAAGAACCAAGAGGAAATGTCTATTACTCATTAATGGGAGAATAGCAAGATGCAGGAAGTCTACCATACTGTTCTCTCTGTCCTTCTGTCTGCTTTGCCTGTGAAGAACAGAAACTTAAGTTAATTCATGTTTCATTTTCCAGTCTTCATTGGCTGGCTGAAGAAATTAGTAAATGATATATTATCCTTTTTTTTTTTTTTTTTCCATGTTGGGTGTGTTTATTTCAGAGAACTGCTGGTCATAACATTGAACTGATGACTAGTCCTGGTGCTTTGAATTGTGTTTTCATGAATCATCAAAAATTTTTTCAACATTTCCCATGGTGTGGATTTTCAGAAAACTTATGTGCAAATTTTCATTACTTAAATTTAATGAAAATGTCTGGAAAGTAATCTGTATTTCTACACATTTTTATTACATTTTCACAGAGTTATAAGATCATATTAAGGAATATGTTGATGAGTAGAGATTTAAACAACCCATATTTCCTTCAACTTCAAATGTTTTATCTCCTATATATTTTCTAATGAAATAGTCTTACAGCACAGTTGTTTGTTTTGTTTGTTTGTTTGTTTTTGTTGTGTTTTTTTTTTTTTTAATATCAAATCCATTTTGATAAACATTTTTTTGACCAATTACAGGTAGTAATAACAGTTTGGAGCAAAATGATGAGAGAGAACCTGTTGATAAGCAATTTAGCTTATCAGCTTTAGAAATCAATTTCCTGGAGCACAGCAGACAGTTTTTTTTTTTTTTTTCAAGTAAACAAAGAACAGTCAACATAAGAAGCCAGGTAAAACATTTTTTTAAACTTTTTTTTTTTCTAAATTTTATGTTACATTATTTGTGCAGAATCCTTGTTGTCTAAAATCTAATACTTACACTGCTGGGAATATTTTCAAAATAAGGTCAACCCCACTGATTTTATGGCCAGGATATTTCTGAGTGAAAAATATTAATGTGCAAAATCAGTGTTGCAAGCAACCCATTATTAAAAATGCTGTGTTTTAGCAGTTCTTGGAATTACTGAAATTAATGCAATATAATTTTATACTTGCTTTTAAAAAGTCATTTAAAATAAATTATGCACTGGACAGGCCGTGTGATTTTTTTTTATTATTTTTTATTAATTAAAATGCAAGATTTACTCCTATATCTTTTTGCTATTTAAACTCACAGAACTAATACGCTATTATTATTATTATTATTATTTTTTTTTTTCTTGTAGAGGAAAAGATGTCAGGCTTTGCCTGACATAAGAGTTTGACTGAATAAACTTTTCTAATACTGAGCTTTATTAGATTATTCTAGTGCTTTTTAAAGTAAAATTCTTCTTTGCAAAGTGGTTTTCCCTGTAAAGTTAGTTCACAATAAGTGTTATAAATCCTTTGGATCTAAGTAAAAGATGACACTCTTTAAATTGAATTGACTTGTAAACTACAGATTAATTAATCAGAAAAAAATGAGTTTAAAAATTCCATTAGTTACTGAGTTATTTACTTTCCAACACTTGTGAACTTCTGAGGTTATCTTACTTAGATAACAGGGAAGGGTGTTTTTTAACCATGAGTACTTATTTCTGTCCATGAGTTCATTTATATATTTAAATCATGTTAATCATCACAACATAAGAATAAGAAGTAACTTTCTAGTTTTCTTTTTTTGTGGTTTTTGAAAATTGCAGCACTGTCACTGGCCTATCAATAAAATTTCATATATTGAATACAAGACAGTGGAATATTACAGATTTTCTGCTCAGAACATTCTGAGCTTCCTTTTAGTAGTGACACTGGCCTAGCTATTTCACTGTAAAACATTTAAACATATTTTTTTGTCAACAAAGAGGCCATATCTTTAATGTCTTTGTCCCCAGTGCTCCTGTTTCCTGGTCAGTGCTAGTTGTATGACAGAGCTGCAGGGTGGAGGAGGCAGGCATGCACCCCTGCCCACACCCTGCCCAAGCAGGGCCAGCTGCAGCAGGTTGCTCAGGGCCATGTCCAGGTGGGTTTTGAATAAGCCCTCCTCTTGCAGGGCTCATCATGCTGGATGGAGCACGATCCAAATTGCTGTTGCTGGGCTTAATCCCAACCAAACTTGCTGACTCGAGGTTGCGGCTACTAGCCGAGGTCCTGCCCTGCCTGCCCTGCCCTGGCTATTGCAGGGAGCTTTGTCCCAGTGGCTCCCCACAGCTCCAATTTGGCTTCCAAAGCCTGCAGAAAGCTGTGATGGATGTGCAGGTACAGACCACAGCCCTGCACACATCCTTAACCACAACCACACTCCCCCAAATCCCAAACCCTACAGCAGGGGTGGGGCAATGGTAGTGACGGCCACTGGTCAGCTGCAGCTCATATCTGCTGCCTGCTCAGGGGTCTTCCCAACAAAGGTTGGCTGCTCAGGGGTAGCAGCATCCCCATGCTCATCCCCATGCTGGATGCATGCAACATCCCCATGCTGGATGACCCTGGCATCCAGCATTCTGACAAATTTTAGCTCTTATTAACAAGTTGATTGAGCACATACTCATTCAAATGGTTTCAGAATATGAACAGCTTAGTGCACAGAATTAAGGAGTTCTCATCTGCAGTTGGATCCAATAGACTGGAATAGATGAAAAATAATGTTTCTTATCCCTCAGAAATTATGCAGAGTTTAAAGTTCTTGTGTTGATGAAATTATAATGTTTTAATGGAGGAAAAGATAAATAAAATGAGATAAAAAGATTGTATTCAAGTTTACTCTGTGTCTGCTTCCATTGAGATTTCAGTTTTGTAAGCTATGTCAGTCTTCTGATTCAAATGAAATACAGCAGGGTTTACATTTATGTTAATGTGGAATGTGGTCATTAAAACACCAAGCTACAGCTTCTACTGCAGACCTGCAATGAATAACTATATCTATTATTTTTAGAACTTGATCCTAAGCAAGCTTTGATTGAAATTCACCTGCTTGCAGGTGCTTGCAAACCTATCTACAGATATGAAACACCAACAGCAAGTTGTAGTATAAACAGCTCACAGCCTTTATTCTGTATTGCTGCTACAACAAGAATTTCACCTCGTTGGTATAGAATTCCCATTGAAATCAATCTATGGATCCAGTAAAAATAACCTCTCTCTGCTGAATACAACACTAGTTATGCAGCTGAAAATGTGTCAGGCCTGATTTCCTTCTATTTTAAATTCTAAATAGAACCTTTTGAAGACTTACCAGGAAAGTGAGCAAAACTGTACTTTTGTATTCTAAAAGATGAGTCAAGACTAGGTCATGTTTGGGTTCCTCCTCTCAGTGGCAGGTGAAGGCACAATATGATGGGCATAGCATAAAGGCACAGCATGAAATTCTGGAGAAAGGACACCAGAAAATCAGAGATGTTGAGCAGCTTGCTTTAGGGAAAGGAGGTTCCCAGGCCATAATTGCTGTCACCCCCACACCGAGTACTCCTTCAGAAGCAGCAACCAAGAACATACCAAAGCTCTTCCACAGACAAAGTGGGTAGCAGGATATTCCGCAAAAGCTGTTGCCCCAGGTGTTTGTGAAAAATGACACCATTTCTTAACATTTAACAGTGTAGTGATTAAGGAAACTGAGTTTTATCACCTGTGCTTGGATATGTGCTAGTTCTAATTACTATGCCAAGTACCAGTAAACATGTAAAGGATGGTGCTTCCAAAAGCTGCATTTCTTTCCTGGCAAATGAAGAACTGGCTGGTGTTATCTCTCTTTTCAACTTAGAAATATCCAGTTCAGTCTCAGCACTCTTCAAAGTATGATAAATCATGACACCAGTGCGCTCCAGCTTATTGGTAGTCAAAACACCCAACTTAATCACAGCATTCTTTAAACATTTGCCCCTAAATTTTCAAAACAAGGAATGTAATATAGCCCACAGCACATTTCACAGCTATCTAGTCCAGGAAGAGAATTTATGGGGACTTTATGTGGTGATGGCATTAAACACAACTATTCAAGCTATTCTGTGAGCTGTGGAGCTAAGAGGCATTACTGAGATCCACCATGAAAAAGAGTGAGAAGGATGATTAACACCAGGTTCACAACAGTGGATGCCTCTCATGTATTCTGAGAGATCACACAGGAATGTGGATTTAGCAGCTCAGTTCTTATTAAACTTAATTGGCATTGCATGCTGTAATACCTATGTATTCCTTGAAAATGTATACTTGGATACTTATGGCTTGGACTTTCATCAAATTCCAGATGTAGTATTAGTAGCGGTGTATCTATATATGTGAGAATAAGGGCTATTCGAGCAACTAGCAAATGTTGAGATAGATAATTAGTCATTGAAAAAAATGCAAAAATCTGCAATGGATGTTATTTAGATGATATTGTTTAGCCATTTATAGAGCTGGCTTAATAAAGGACTGTGAATAAGTGATGCAAAAATTGCCAAAATTTACAATGACTTCTTTATAAAAGATATTTTCACTAGCTCTAAATAGAATTTGGATCTAAATCATTACCACGGAATGCAATGTGAATACTGAAAATGAAGGATTCATTTATACCCACTGCCATGATTTAATCACTTGAGTAGTCTAGATAAAGGACTGATTATACTAAAAGAGCAAGTGACAGGTATCTAAGGAGGAGTTTAAACTGGACTTTATATATTTATGTTTCTAGCTGTAATCCTTTCTCCTCTGCAGTCACCTCTCTGTCTGTGCATACACTGTAATTTTTATCTTATTATGTCCTAGCAGGTATAGTTAAGTTTCTGAACATGCCCGAAGATACCCTTATCTTTTTGAAATCAGACATTTCATCGCCTGGCGAAGACACAGAAAACGACGTCTTCCACCAGAGCTCTGAAAAGGACTGTCATCTATTCTTACTGTAATTCATAGATTAACAAATATGTAGGACCGAGCTCATACAAAAGAAAAAAAATAGCATGTTGCTGAATTTCTTTTATATAAACAACACATGGTCAGGGTGCCAATTGAGAAACTTTCAGACTTCAGTGTCCTTCCAGGTCCCGGGACCTTTAACACATTTTCTTCAAAGACTGTTTAATGGGCACTACAGAGATAGGACTGGTGTTGAGGTTGTTTCTCAAATCCCTTATCTAGTCATGGTCAACAGAAACATGCTCAGGAGTTTGTTTCAAAAGGATGGGGAGTGAAGGATGAGGTCATTTCTCCAACAGTTACCTGTAGCTCGTAGCTGTTTATGTCACAAAACCTTGTGAGTCTTATACTGGGCTTAGCTCAGTTTCTCAAGACTCTTTGGGCATCTGTTTTCCCAACCAGTTGCTTAAATCCAACATTTAAGTGTTATTAATGTCTGCAGAACTACCGCTGTGCTGTCTTACTCTGTAGGTGTCTAAATTTTGTTTGTGGGCAGGCACAGATATACTAATCAGAGACTCTACTCTACATTAACTAGTTCTGACCATGCCACAGTCCCTTGGTCTAACAGTGGAAGTGTCTAGTTGAAAGTTAAAAGCAGAGGACTTTTCAGAATTACAGCATGGCAGTTCACATCCTTACTCAGCTTAACTTTTCTCCAAGATTGTTATCATTTCTGGTCCAATAGGATGCATCAATTTGCATCAGTCTGGCCATCAGTTATTAGTTATTCCAAGATGGAACTTTCTCTTCCTCTCTTACTGTAGCTCTTCCACTCTTCTCTTATTAGAGAGCAACCTGAACTTGGTTATCCCACAGCCTGAGGAGGAGTGGGGAGCTGGGGGTAGTGTGTGTGTGTGTGTTTGTGTGTGTGTTTGTGTGTGTGGAGAAACTTGAATATGGAAAGATATAATTCAGAAGGAAGAAAATGTGGATTTCAAAGATAGTAAGTCAGTAGCATCAAGGATCTGCTCTTGGAACCAGTGGAACTTGTCTTGCCTATCTGACTGGTACCTACCTGGCCATCAAAGTGTATTGGGTTTACACGGCAAGTTTTTGGCAGTGGGGAGCTACAGGGGTGGCCTCTGTGAGCAGAGCCCAGCAGCTGCCCCAGGTCACTTCAGAGCCAGCTCCAGCCAGTTCCAAAAGGGTTCTGCTGCTGGTCAGAGCCGAGCCAGTGAGCGACGCTGGTTGAGCCTCTGGGAGAAGAGATTTAAGAAAGGGAAATAATAATTAAAAAAAAAAAAATAAAACTGCTGTGCAACAGCAGCTGGGAGAGAATAGTGAGAAAATGTGAGAGAACCAGCCCTGCAGACCCCAAGGTCAGTGCAGCAGGAGGGCAGGAGGTGCTCCAGGCACGCAGCACAAGTTCCCCTGCGGCCTGTGGAGAGGCCCCTGGTGGAGCAGGCTGTCCCCCTGCAGCCCATGGGTCCCATACGGAGCAGATCTCCATGCTGCAGCCCGTGGAGGAGCCCCCGGTGGAGCAGGTGGATGTGGCCTGGAGGAGGCTGCGGCCCATGGAGAGCCCCCGCAGGAGCAGGCCCCGGGCCGGAGCTGCAGCCTGTGGAGAGGAGCCCCCGCAGGAGCAGGGGGTCTGGGGGGAGCTGCCGCCCGTGGGGGACCCGTGCTGGAGCAGTTTGCTCCTGGGGGATGGACCCCATGGTATGGACCCATGTTGGGGCAGTTCTTGAAGAGCTGCTGCCTGTGGGCAGCCCCCACAGGATCAGTTTGGGAAGGACGGCATCCCGTGGGAGGGACCCCATGTGGAGCAGGGGCAGAGAGTGACTGTGAAGGAGTGGCAGAGATGAAGCATCAGGGACTGACCGCAGCCCCCATTCCCTGTTCCCCTGAGCCACTCGGATCGAGGAGGTAGAAGAGGGTAGATAGGAGGGAAGGTGCTTTTTTTTAGTTTGATTTCAGTTTCTCATTGCTCTAGACTGTTATTAGCAATAGACTATACATTTCACTAATCTCCCTACGCCGAGCCTGTTTTGCCTATGACTGTAATAGGTGAGCGATCTCCTTGTCCTTAACAACCCATGAGCCTTTTTTACATCCTATTTTCTCCCCTGTTCTTTTGAAGACGGAGAGTGAAACAGTGGTATGGTGGAGCTTAGCTGCCTACCAGTGTGAAACCACCACACAAAGTCATTTTACAGGGGTGGTGTGCTTATTAATTTATTTATTTTTTGTATGTGTTGACCAACAAATAATAGTTTTATCATTGACCTGGTGCCTAACCTGCTGCAAAATATCTTTCTACATGACACAAGGCACTCGAACAAAGTGATGTAAAGAGATTTGGTTATAAATACCAGTTGCTACACAGGAAAGTCAATGAGCATCTCTAACTTCCCTATATTTGCTATATTTAGCTCTGTCAATGAACATGTTGCCATTATGTGAAGTGAAGCAGTGATAAATAGAAAGACCTGAGTTTATATCTCTGCTTTGCTTGATTCAGGGAGAAGATTTGCAACCCATTCCCAGAGAAGCATACAGGCAGGCTGACCACTTAAAGACCTCTTTCTTGCTGCTTTTTGTGGACATATTTTTAAGAGGAGAGTTGCATAGGATCCTAGTTGGAGGAAGATAGTCACTGTAGCCAAGCAGCTCTCTCCTTAAGCCTAACTCACTCATTTGAGAATCTATTTGCCGTGTTTATTATCCTTGGTATCTGCACTCCAAAGTGCCTTTGAGGTTGTTTCTCTGATCCAATAGACTGTTTATATGCCGCAAGCATGCAAGAAATATTTGTACATTTAAGTTACCTAAATGATTAGGATTTTTACTGGATCATTACTAAATGAGAACTAACAGTATGCAAAAATTCTGCCATAAAATGTTGTTGTTATTAAATTAGGGCATAACACGACCCCGGTATCTTGTAAACCTATTCAGGTTTAAATGTTTGCTCTGTAGTTAACCTTTGCTTTAAAAACATTTAGCTTGCATCTCTAAATCTAAATGCTGCCAAACACAAGATTTCTTTTCTTGTATTAAGGCACATTCACTGGTCTGAGTCACTGTATTTCTTATTTCAACCATGAACTGGATTTGACAGCCAACTTGCATTAAGTCTCTAAAAATAGGACTGCATAATGAAAATGCTGACAGACCCTTATCTGTAGTAACATTAGTGAGCACCACTTTAACCCGGAAAATGACTTTCAACTTATTTACTGAAAATGAGATCAGGTTACCATTTTTGATTCCAGTTAAAATATGCAGTCATGCATGGGTATGAGGCTCAGATGGCCTTTTAATAAGTTCATAATTTAGTTATCTCTCTGAGCAGATTTAAGAATTTATCTCAAATGCAAAATTTATATTAATTTTTTTAATGTTGAAGAAGCTACTTGGAAAGGACTTTTTTATTAGTTAGAGTTATAACTGTTGGGTTTATCTTGAACACTTCTCAAGTTTTCATTATTGGATTTTAACTTGTTATATAGCTAGACTTCATCTAAATTGTAACCTTTCATTACCACTGTTACATTGATTTCTACAAGCCTTCAAGGCATAATTGACCTTTGTACATGAAGGAGGCATTTCTTTTCTCTCTATTAAAAAGGTGGTCCACATGTGTTATTAAATCATTAAAAGAGAGCATTCATTGCCCTTATATTCATCAAAAGGAGAAAACAGATCAACAGAACTATAGAATTATCTTTATCTTTAAATCATAATTTGTTCGATATAGTTGTTATATGTATGTTCTCATTGTATACTGTCATACAGAAAATGGATCAAATCGATATTTGGAACTTGGAGAAAAACAGCAGAGATGCTGTCTTATATTCTCTTGTATCATAAGACCTTGACAAAGTTTTAGAAAAGAAATTCTGATTTTTCATTCTTTGATTCAAAATATTTTTTTTTTCCATTTGTAAACTGCAGGTGGATTAATAGACTGGAATCACTATTGCATATTAAAATGGTATTAAATATTCTTCTAACATTTTCTTTTTTAATTATACAGCCATTATTAATTACCAAAGAACAGCATGTTTTCTTAAGCCTGTAAACTTTATTCTGTAGACCTTTTTTTTTTTTTTTTGCATAAACTTCAAGTCAGTAACTAAGTTTCCTTACCAAAGAACACTGTTACTGTCAAACTGCAAAACACCTAATAAATGGATAATGACTGCTAACAATTTTTATGTAGAAATTGTATTTGGTGCCTTGTGAAAACATATGATGATATAGTCTTTAATAATATGATAGGACATCATAGGAAAAGTATTTTTTTTTCTTACTTTCCTCCTCCTCCGTATGTTACATGTTCAGTTTGTATTTTAGCTACTTCATCATATTCAAATTATATACATAAATATATATATTCCTTCCCTCATATTTTTTGCTGTGTCAACCTTTGCAAGACCTTAGGTGTGCACCCAGAGTACATGTGCTTGCTGTTCAGACATCAAGAGTAGGTTCAAGATCATTTTCTAAGTATAACGTCAATGTCTCGGCCAGGGCTTGGATGCATGCCAAGGAAGGAGTACCACATACTTGTCCTTTTCTGATATTCCTCCTCAAGACACTGGTCCCTGTTAGAGATGGGAAATTGAGCAAAAAAAAGTCCTTGGACTGAAGGTTTTCCAGAGATGTATCTTTTGGCTGAATCTGGGTAAATTTTCACAGGTTTGATAAAATTTCAGGTGCGGGGTATGAAATAACTCTTCTGACCGATGTCAGCTGCCACCTTGGAGGTGTGAGATCAGGAGAGGTTTACAGTAAGACTGCCAGACTTCACGTAGGTAAAGCTGTATACTGCAGCTGCTCTCATGATTAGAATGACTGCATCGTCCTCACTGAAATTTCCCAGAAAGACTAATTGGGCTCAGACATCACCCAGCATGAAAAATTCCACTTTATCCTAAAATGAGATCCTTCTGTGCTCTTTCTTCCTCTGTAGTGTGGAGTGAAGACAACAGAGCTAGTGTGAGCAAGGGATGCCACAGTCTCAGGGTATTTGCTGATTAGTCCCACTTCAGTACAGGATCTTGTCTCCTTTAATTGTATTTTCATACAGAGCTAGCACAGATTACAGCATAAATAACAGAAAACCTTTCTTAGATGAAATCTGAGAGGTTATGTGGCCATCTCAGACCAATTGCTGCAACTTTAGGGTCAGATTGCATGTTTTGATAACTCCCTGCACCTTGTGGGCTATTTTAATTCAGCTTCCACAGCTCCTGAGGTGGACAAATTCAGAGGAGATGCTATGTATATGTGCCTTTTCCTAAATAGCAGGATACCTCAGGACTAAATACTGGAGCAGGTGGTTGCTGGATCCTAGTGCAACATCAGATCAGGTGTTGCTTGTCTTCTAGACACAAAAGAGAGCATCAGGTGGAGGTGTTGCATTGTCTGAGACTCATGTGACTCTAGTTTGGCCCACCTTGGATTTGGGGAAAATGTGATACATTATTTTTATACAAACAGGCTTGTAAAAAGAAAACCAGTCAGTTGAACTACACAAGCCGTTTAACGAAAAATACATATGACTCATGGAGAATGTTCTCCATAGATTATTTTTTGTATTCAAAGCCAAACAGAAATTCTATTAAATGTATTTTTAATAGAACAGCTGACTGATGTGAGCTACTCAGTTAAGAAAGGATTTTTTTTTCTCTTTAGGTTAATTGTGTTTTCCCTTGCATTTAAAATGCCTTTGTTGTTGTTGTTGTTATTATGATGAGGTTATATTAATGTTCTGAAATTCAGATCAGTTGGTCTATATCAAAAGGATAATATAAATAAAACATACAAGCTTGCTTCTATTTTCAAGCCAAGTATTGATCAGTATAAATGTATATCAGAAGCAGTAGCCTGTACTCTAGGAATCATTTCAGTTTGACAATTCAGAATTTTCTGGATGGGTTAATAGGCAATATATGGAATTTATATGACTCACACGTGTGAGCGAGAAAGCAAGAAAGTAAGCAGACTCGTTTCCCAATCACATATTAATTCTGGTTCTAATTAATTCTGGTTTTAATTTGCCAGATAAAAGCTGAGAACCTTTTAAATTCTCATAATTTGCATTGGGTTAGTAACAAATGAACCATCAAAAGATCAACTCTTGGAGAATAAAGGTCAAATAAACAGTGCTAGAATTTTCTGCACAGTTTAATTTCATTTGGGGGTAAATTTGAATGGTTTGGTATGAATTGAGAACATATTTCTGAAAGCATTTTAAATATTGCTAGTTTCTCATTAAATGGTAATAGTGTTGAAACAAAGCTAGAATAACTAGATCATCAGTGGTATGCTATTTTATGCATGCTGCCAAATTTTATATGTTTCATATATATGAAAAATATATAAATACAAACATAGAAAAATAAATAGTCACTTATCATTGGTGTCAGTTCAATTTTCTGTCAAAATCAAGCTTGGCACAGGTTATTGTGGGTCTCTATCAGTAGAGAAAATAATGAGAAGATGCTAGCTTAAAGCATTAAAAAAATCAAAGAGAAAGTTGCCAAACAATGAGTTTTGTTTTGTAGTCATGTCAGTTAAAATTGATAAACTCTTCTCTCAACTCCTGAGAACCAAAAATTGAACTGTTTTTTCTAATGAAATCAGAGACTTTCAGGTAATAACATAGCTCTGGGATCCAGACTTTTGGGAAAGTGCTGAACATCTCAAGACCTACAAAAAACCTTGTGGAGCCGAACACTGCCATCTATCTTTCTTTTTCTGGCTTTCCAGTGTCTACGTACTGGAGGTACTACTCTAAGCTGTCTGACTGTCCGTTGACTTTGCTCAAAGGCCTGTTTAAAATTGTTATCTTTCTGAAAGTGTTACCCTTTCATTGATGCTCTCAGTGATCAGATGAGCAGATCAGAGCAGCTGCTGCTGAGGATCCTGCTTCTGCCATGTATGTTTTTAAGGAGACTGCTGCTGTGACTGCTTTGCCCATCAGATCAGGAGAGTTCAGATTTATAGGATGGCAGGGTGCCTTTTTGGATGTGGGATGGCTCTGGAGGGTATTTTACAAGCTCTTGGTGATTTGAGAGCATCCCACTGATGCAAGAATGCTCCATATGTGCTGGGGAGTCACAGTGGCTCAGTCTACTCATCATTTCAGCCCCCTGTGTCTCTTGTTGAGGCTGGTGATCCTAAGTGCACTCCTGGGTCTTCTAGCTGGGTGTTGCTCTGCAGTCCAAGCCAGTGGGTAGCAAATGGTGTCATGAGTTCAAAACTGAGCTACTGTGCCAACTTAAAATGTTAATCTAGATACAGCCTATGTTGTGGTGACTATTTTCTCCTGCTATTATTGTAATGTATAAAACCACATGGCAAGCAGAAAGGAGATAATGCTGCTAATTAATAAAGCCACATATTAAATGGTTCTGAAGGCTTTGCATTTTTCTAAATTCCAGGTTTTAAACATCCTTACTATCACACTTAAACATACTACTCTGTAAACTGTTATCATTTTGAAAACACTAAAATTGGGTATGAATTAGTGCTGTTTAGTAACTTAAAGTGCAAATATATATATATATAATTAGTCATTTATGGATTAGGATTTAGGAGATTGCAAAGTATTTTGTGACAGTCAAACCATCTGAAAATATCTCAGTCTCCTCTGACCTCTCTCTCTTTGGATTAAGTTAATGATTCCTTAGCAGGAATGTCGTTTTTTGGGATACGCACCAATTCTCCTGTTTCTCCAGACTTAGTAAAACAAAGATAGAGATATTACATTTTGTGTTGTTGCCAAAACAGGCTTTACTTCATAGAATGTAATCACGGACAGCAATTTCATTGCCAACAACCTCTTATTTCTTCACAGTCAGATAAGCCTTACCTTACCAGTATCTAGGTATTACATTGACAGGTTTATTAGCTATGCCCAGGATAGTGCAGGGGTAGCTCAGATTAACAGCAGGGCAAAAGTATTTCCAGATAAATGTAATAAGAAAATAAGAAAATAAATACATTGGAAAAGGAGGGCTGGTGTTTCAATTGCAAAAATTAATAATAATAATAATAACAACAAATTATTCTAGCACAGTTTATGCTGAAGTAGCACAGCGTGTGCCTTGCAGTTGTGTGACACAAGCAGCACACAGTGCAGTGACCCTGTGTCTACATCCAGTTGCTTCTCCTGGGGACAAGGAAGAGGACATGGTGTGAGATCTCCAGAAGTGGACCATCAGGGAGCGGAAGTATTGTAGCCTGATTGAGTTCTGAAGAGGAAGATTTTAAGGGTCTGATAGCTGTCCTCCAACTGAATGAAAACCATGCACAGGTCATCAGAATGAGACCCAAAGCCTGACTGCCAGTTGTTGACATTTATATGGGATTTCGGCCCAGAATAACAGGATTTTCAACCCAAAAATCTGAACATTTGCATTTTCAGAGGGAAGGGAAGCCACAATGTGGTTCTGTTAGGAAAGAGAGCAAAAGAAAAAGGAGATGTGAATAGGTAGGCTAAAGCTGCAGAGAAGGAAGTGTTGGCTCCCTGGGAGGAGCTGAGTGCCTCACCTCCTGAAGGGAGGTGGGTGTTACTTGCTGCTTCTCATCACTGGGTGGTTTTATCTCATTCTTGTGTTGAACTGCAAATTGACTGAATATGAAGCTCAGCAATATAAACACTGTGGATTCACTCTCCTGGCTGTCAGGAGCAAGGATCGGGCTGTGAAATTTTGGACACATCCAGTATTACTCTATGCATGATTACAGCATGCCAGTAGCATCCTGAAGGTGTTATTTTAATGCAGCCACCCAGCAGCAGACAGGAATGACTTCCCGTAGCGGAGATGCTGAGAAAGGAGCTGCCATTTCTCCTTCTGTCTGCCCCAGTCGTGTTACTGGAATTTCATCACTGAAGATCAGGCTGCCGTGAGCTAACACCATGTCATGATTATACTGCTGTGAATGTCATTGCACTGGTTAATGGCAAGAATTGTGGTGAAAAACCATGTATAGAGATAAGTACTTAACTTTTCTTTGTACTGGTTCTTTGTACATCCCTCCTGTAGTCAGTCTCCTGGACCAGTTTATGCTCACTTACCTTCAGAAGAGTCTTATACCTTTTATATAAAGAGATATGGATGAGACAGAAGGTTTGTAGGCAATAAGGAACTATCTGTAGGCATTGAGGAATTCCTGTCATGTGCAGGTTAGTTACCAACTTACTAAAAATCTGATTGCCTGAGGAAAGGTACTTGCCTTTGCAGAGCTCTTCAGGATGTGAACTGAACTGCCTTAGCTTTGCATAATCTTCCTGCTTTGAGTTCTTAATCACATATGTAAATTGGTCAATTTTGCTCATAGCAGAGACAGGTTTAAATAGGATTTCAGAAATGCTTCTGATACAATGCTATGCTGCTGATATTGATCACCAACATCTCGTCAAGAGCATGAAGGAGTGTTATCTAGATTGTAGATTCATGAAGCAGGAAACAGTTTTTTTGTTAGGAATTTGGGGCATAATGAGAACAGCAGGGTCATATTCAGTTGTGGAGGTGTACAGCCAACAGTGCAACATGTACAACATGAATTTCAGATAATTTTTTGGAGGCCAGCAAAATTATGGTAGATTTATTTATTTATTTGTTTGTTTGTTTCAATTGTATCTGTACTCTCCATGAAGATACAACAGAGAGAAAAAAAATCAGATGTGGAACTCTTATTCATTTATTCATTTATTTTAATATGCTGAAGTGCTTCGAAAGAACACATACAGCTGAATGGATATGAAAGGAATCTGGCATATTGGCTTATGTACACTGAAATCTTAACTGACGAAAAAGTTAACAGTGCTATGAATTTGCCCATTAATTTAAATTTGATTTGAAGATTTGATTCTCTTATTCTGGGTGTAGTGCACAACAATAGTTGAGCTGGTGAAGCTAAGGTTGTTCTGGTAGGCTATGACTTCTCTAGATGTTTTCTGACTTACTTCAGAACATAAAGTAGAGGGTTGTATTGCTGACTTCACTCCCTGTGTTTTGGGTCAGGAGAGAGCATCTTGTTTCTGGATGGCCTCAGGTTGATGACCCCTTCTGCCAACTTCCATGGGGTGCACAACCAAAACAAAGTACAGGTGAGTTTTGGGAAGGACAGATTATTTTTCTTTTACTGATGTGTGTGCACATGTAGATAAATTGTGAAAATTGTGAACTGCTTTCCTGCCTGCCTTGTTTTTGTTGTAGACAGCTGCACAGATTGGGAAGGAAATCTCAGTCTAGCCCTTTATTATTAATGGCCAGGTGCTTCCCTTCTTGGAAAGAATCTTATGGTTTGCTGTAATGTAGATGTGCCCTGTCTGGCTGAACTTCTGTTTGTTTTGGCTTCTTTTGAAATTTATCTTTAAATAAGACTTTGATACAATGTCTCATATTATCCTATCATTTAGAAATCATACCCAAAAGAGAAAGTTTCTTGGCAAGTTTATAATGTTTACACTCTTGACTTGTTGGTCTCATTAGTGTGACATTCAGTATATACAGATGTGCAACACAATATATTGATATTTGGTCTTTAAACCATCAGGCTGTAACATGAAGGCTAACTTTTCAAACATGTGGTATGCCTCACACCCAGAAATATCACAAGCCTGTTTGAGATAAAGAAGGAAGTGAAATATTTTGCTTGATCAGTATAGTTATATAAAAACTGTAAAGCTAAGGTAACTGTACTGTTCTGCAACTGCTTGATGGAATCACATATCTGGCACTACCTCTGCAAGTTTGTAGCAGACGTCTGAAGATACTTGAGTGGACTGGCACCTAGCAGGTCATGCCCACCTGAAGTAGCTAGGGCTGACTAGTTCTGACATATGGAAAGAGAAAGCAACCCTTTGGACCTAACTGGTCTTGAATCACTGGAAAAACATATAGAAGTACCAGTGACTTGCAATAGTGCTTGAGGAAGAAAGAAAAGATCCTCTTCTGTTTTGGCTTCCCTTATTTAACATCTTGATCTCAGCCACTAAGAACTGTCAAAATCTATAGTTGCCAGAGCCAAAATAATGGTATCAGGGTTTACTAATAAGTTTGATGAATACATCATCCTTAGTTGCTAGCAGATAGATTGCCTAGTAGTAGTGCATAAGTAAATTAGTGTTTGATGTTGGTGTCTGTCTCTCAGAATGTTTCCTATCAATGTTGTTCCCAGTTCCCTAATATAAACAGCTGTAAAACTGCCTTAGTCCTTTATCAGGCACTTAAAATGTAATAGTATAGACAAAAATAATGCTTTATAAAAAGTCCTTTGCTTTATATTTTTCCCTCCTGTGGTATGACTTTTGCTGATTACAGAGAGGTACTAAAGGGAAGTATCCTTTGGTTCATCAAAATAATCACAAGAACATTGACACAATTAATATGTTATTTAAATCTATCAGCAAATCTAGTTTTTCATTACATCACAACTGAATAAAATATTAACATTCTTTGTGTATCTATCAAGGCATATGATGCTCATTTATGACATTTACCTTCTCTTTTAAGAAAAGATAAGAACTCTTGTGAAAGCAAATGAGGTCGGCTATCAGATATGACTCACATCTTAAATTGTTTCTTCACCATTAACCTTATTTAAGCTTTATAGGTAAGATTTACATACTAATCTGCAAAGAAACAATTGCTTTCACAAAAGTTGTTTATAAATGGTATGCAGGATAAATGTATGTGTATCAGTTTGGGAAGGGTTTCCAATCTTCCAAAAGAACCATACCAATAGGTGTAATAATAATTACATTATAATTACCTTATAATTAGATTTACCTATTTGTAAGGCTTGGCACAAAAATTGAATATTTGTCATGTATGACTAAAGGGAAAGACTTCAAGAGCTGCCTAACAAACTCTGTTATTGCTAGTACAGTATTTTCCTGTTCAGCTATTCAGTAAGAGTACCTCAGAGCAAGTTTATGCAAAACTCATTTGTGAATATATCATTTGAAAGCTGTTAGAGTTGGTGGTGGAACATTTTACATAGGGAGTCCTTCTTCCATATTTCAGTCATGACAGCAGCGTCTGAATTGTTCCCAGAGTGAGATGTAAGACATCCAGTTGTGTGGGATTTAAAAGGGGCTCTTGTCAACAGTTTTCATCTACTGATTACTGTGGTATTTTGCTGAAACTAAAACAGCCATTTCCATTATTCCTGTTGCAGAGTTAATTTGGTAAGTAGTTTTTCAGTGTTAATACTTGAACAGGGTAGTCTTGCTGCAGAGGCATACCTAAGCTGCTTTACACCTGCATCTGTTAAACAATAGTTTCCAATTTACTTCAGATTTCTATTACTGCCTTCATGTACTCAGTAGAGCAGAACACTAATTATAAAAAATAAAAAAAGAGCATAATGAATAAAAATAATTTATTTCTTTCACACCATTGAAGAAACATTAACCTTGGCAGGTCTTCTACAACTGTATCTCTTTATACATTGTTTTGGTTAAAGAACTTTGCAATTCAAATATTTTGGCACAGGTAGTAATGGAATTATGACTTGATTGAAACATATGGCAGTGAGGAAAAAAATAAATAATGTCTTGCATTTCTTGTGGTTCAGTAAATCTTATATGTATATTTGCTAATTGTAGCAGTTGTAGTTGTACCCGCTTGCAGTTAGTTTTGTACACACACCCGTAAAAGGTCTGCATAGAAAAATCTTAATTGCTATTTAGACTGGACGTCTTTATGAAAGTTCTTCATATAGGTGGATTAGAGTCTCAATATTGGGGCAAATGTGTGCAGTGCAGAGAAGATTTTTCAGTGGTTCTGAAGGGCACCACACATGAGAAAAGAAACTGAGGCAAGTATCCTGTCTTTCTGGACAAGGATTACTCCTTGTTGCAGACTGGAGGATCCAATTAGGACAGGGAATCTGCTACATGTGTCAGACTTACTCTACAGAGACACTGAAATCGTTTTGAATAAAGAGTTTTACTTCCGAAAGTGGCCTTTTTCTTTCCCAAATAATTTATATTTGAGTGAAAAACTGCCTGATGACTTCTTGTCTACTAGACTCTTTATTTGCCAGGAAAGTCCCCTTATCTTTCCCTCTTCACAAACATTAAACAGTCTAGCGAAAATATCCAATCCATATAGCCACTGTCAGATATTTTTTTCATGTAAAAAACATGGTCTCAGTTAAAAAAAGCTTTTAAATTCTTCAAGGAAATAGAATCCTCATCTTGCCTCTAACCCACTGGGATGACAATGTGTGAGAAAGGTCATGCAAAGAACTTGTGGGTTGTGAAAGAGCTAACTATAACTGCTAATTGCAGCCCGTGTAGCTATACCCACTCTGCGTGAGTATATATACACACGTAGAATGTCTATACTATTTCCATTGACAAAATATTGTGCCCACGGAAGAAAAATGCCCCCAGGAGTTTTATCCAAAGTAAGACTCTTCTAGACATTGCCTTACTGAAGGCCTGTACATTAAAGCTACATTTTTCCCCTAAAAGTAGTTTAAAGTCAAGGAGCATAATTTGGAATCTAAAAAGCAAATCCAAGGTCTTGATCCCGTGCTCATTAAAGCCAGCAGGAGTTTTGCCAACATTTTGAGTAGGAATAGGTTGAGGTTGCAAGTGAGTCTACCTTCCAAATGACTCCTTCATTTCAAACATCTGTCCCTTTTTTTTTGTTCTGCTAGGAGGTTTCTGTGAAGATTGCTTTTGAATACTGTGTTTTGTGTAAAACCTTAAAGAACTCACCCAGCTAGGTCAAACTACAGTGAAGAGTTCTTTGAATTACCAAACTGCTGTGGAAAAAAAAGAAGAAGAAAAAAAAAAAAACTAGCTAATTTTGAAATGGCTTAATACCCTGAAATGTGCGAAATCAAAGGATTATTTGAATGATTTCTTTATATACAGGTATATTCTGAGAGTCACTTTAATGTAATGCTATCTTTTATTCCTCTGTAACATAGTGATCATAATTCAATTCCTTTAAAAAGATTTTATTGTTCCATATGACTGCTGTATTAGATAGCTTTACACTTCAATTATTTCAACTGGAGCAACAAACTTGGTGCGAGATGCAACAGTTTTGAGCCAATCCTGTCTTTTCTTATTTAGACATCATCAGTACTGTGCTATGCTGCTCCCATTGCTCTGAGGTTAAAGCCTGTTCTGTGAGGGTGGGTTTTCCATGCTCTTTTGTAATCATTCTTTTCTTGGTTGTTATGGAGATAAAGCTTATACAGTCCCTTTTCTGCTTACTTTATCATGCTTCAGGTCCAATAGCACAGCAAACAACCTATTAGGCAACCTATTTGTCTATGTCATTGCTGCAAAGTCTGTATTTAAGGTGTGAAATCTTTTACCAGGTACATCTGTTTGGAGTTGATTCAATTTTATTTCAAATTGTGCTAGCTTTTAGGGATTTAAAAAAAGAAAAAGATCAGGAAAACTGTTTTGATAAGTATGTCTTTTCCCCAAAAATGTGTCAGTTGTCAGTCAAATTTGTTTCAGATATTAAATGCAATATTATCCAATCTAATGTTTTGCACATAAAATAGTAGATAACACATAAGGTATTTCAGATTGCTTTCTCATGAACCTTAATGAATGAAGATATTTCAAATCTTTTTCTTTTCTACTACCTATTTGTAGTTAATAATTACTTGAAAGCCTGTCTACAATTTTAAAAAAAGTTATGTTAAAGGATAAGTTAGCTCCCTTCTCTGCATTTCCCACTGAGATATTAGATGTGTTTTTCTGACCAACTAATTGCTCAGATTTGTTATATTCCACTTTCCAATTGAAGAATCAATTCTGAGGTCTAGGTCCTTATTTTTAAAGATTTTTTTTTTTTCTTGATCCCTGACTTAAGGAAGGATCATCAATTATCTACAGAGAGTCTTAATCCTTCTATGCTTCTTTCCTTGCAGAGAAATGTCCTTGGTCAGATGTTGTTTGGTCCTTGAATGTTACCTCCTGGGTGGTGTAGCTGGGTGGCAGTCTTGCCTGAGACCTAGGCTGAGCTTCATCTAGCTGGGCTTCACCTTCCAGTGCAGGCTGCAGCCACCCAGCAGTGCCTTCCTGCACCAAGCTGCTCATCCGTCCTTGCAGAGGGAGCTGGACACTGTGCTCAGCCTACCCTGGAGAGTCAGCATTAAAACTGTTTGGGGGTTGTGATGAAATCTTGTCTCTCTTCAGTGGAGAAATGCATTCTAAAACACTTCTTCATAGCCAGAATTCTGCTGAAAGCTTGAGGTTACTAAATTCTCTGCAACCTCTGCTGGACTGAAATGTCTGAACATTTAACTGCATTCATAAATTGCTTGAGAATCTTTGTTCAAGGAGAAAAAATGCACTTCTGGCAGCTATAAAATAACATACATAGAATATCTTCACTGCTGTATTCTGCTCTTAAGGGACCACATTAAGAAAGAAACAGAAGCCTTCCTCACTTCCTGAAATTTGTTAAATATAAAAAGAAATGATCCCAGGAAATGCTTTGGGAAAGAACCCTGCTTATATAAACATGACATTAGATTATCTTGGAAAAAGAAAAAAAAAAAACACCACCAACAAACACACACACACACACACCAGCCTTTTTTGCTCTCTTTTTTGCTCCATTTCTGTAACTTCCATCATGGATTATTCTATTGTGAGACTTAATCCTGTAGATAAAATGACTCCTCTTTCTGCTGTGCTGACTTGGGTATATTGCATTATGCAGTAATTTTCTTTTAATCCTTATCAAATAAAAGGCATGCTAGGACGGTTTTGTTAAACTAGCTATCTATTATAGCTTTATTTTCTTCCAGCCAGTATCAGCAATGATGATTTTAGAAAACTTTTCTGTGACACCTCAACAGTGAATATGCAATATATTGTCTACTGCTTATAACATAATCTCTTTTTTTTTTCCTTCTCTAGAGGAATTTAATACAATTCATAGATACTAGCCAGACTGTGAGGATAACTATCTTTATTTTTAGCATCAATTTTTCAATCTCCATAATGTCAAGGGAGTGTGTTCAGTCTTAGTATGGGATTTAGTTGAGTTGTGTCTGAGTAAATCAAGGCTGAGTCTAGTGTAATAATGTTTAGTGTCATATTGTATAGTCTCATAGGTTTGGGGTGGGGAGGTGGGTTTAGTATTATATTACAGCCTAATGGGTGCTCATAGAAGATGTGGTGCAGCCAGTCCTGCACTGTTACCATCACGTCATGAGATTGTGAAAATGGGGGAGAAGGAAGGGAGAGATGTACTGTTCCACACAGGTTCTTATACTTTATTTTTTGTGTACACAATATATATACTTAAATATGTACTTCACAGACAGGTTTTTTTTTTTTTTTTTTTTTTTTTTTTTAGGGGGTGTGTGTTTGCTTGTTTCAAAATTGAGCCATAGTTAAGTTCTTGTTTAAGATTTAGAATAAAATGCAATTTTTAAATGTTTTTAAAGTGGACATAATAAGATGCCATTCTAGAATTTCTGCATTTTGGTGTCCACTTATGCTATCCCAAACAGCATACTTCATCCTTAACTGGGTGACACCGTCTCTGACAGAGGTGACAGCTGGTCTTTCTGCTCATATTCCACCTTTGATTCCCCTGTGGAGACCGGCACTGGCAGAGCTGATGCTGGAGTTGTAAGCATTAGTCTCAATGAAAATAAAGCAAGCTAGTTACATTATGTCTGTGTTTGCTCATGAGCAGGGTCTATACCCCCACTTTGTCCTCTAAGGAGTCAGGGACTCTTAATAAGTGTTAGCCAGTAATAAGGCATTATCAGTCAGGGCTCATCGTTGACTGGCATTGAACCAAGGGAATAAATGCAAGCTGAAGCTGATGGATAATGACTAATCTCAGCACCATCTGTCAGTGGTACATCTGTCCAAACCCTGTGGTTCTGCATCTTGTCTAGCACCACTTTGGATGAGGCTGAGCTGCCAACTTTGCTGCATCTTGGCTTTAAAAAAGAACCCTTTAGGAATGAGCTGCTGTATTGCTAAAAGGTTCCTGCTGTTGAGATGTTAGTGCATACCATATACAACCATTTCAGCAAATTCCAACTTTGTTCCCTAACAACAGTTATGTAGAAATATTTCACTGAAATGAATTGCTGTACAATACATCAACCTTGTCATATCTCCTAGACTCCCTGACTGCACAGATTAATCTTGGAGAGAGAAACATATTTCCCATACATTTACTGTTTGTGGAGTCCTATATAGAGAGAATGCGTGATGGTAAGGTATATGGTTTAGTCATCTCACTTGGAGGGCTGCATATTTCTCAGGGGTGATGAAGCCATGAATAAATAAGGTTATATCAAATGAATACTAACATACCCCACCACCATATATACAGCATAAGCTTGTGTTTTACAGAAAGGATTGAAGAAATACTTCAGAATTCTCAAAAAAAAAAATCTCCTTCAATTCTACTTTAATTCTTCAAGTTACAAACCCAGGTTACCTTAATGCAGCCTAGGAAAGAGAAAAATAACTATGCTTAAAATGCTTCTGACAGCTTTCTCATACACCAGAGTGTCACAAGCCTAAATCTGAATTGCAAAATCTACCAGAAGAAACAAATGTATTGCCATCTCTTGTCAAAACTGATTTTTAAATCATACTGGTAGACTCATCCATCCAAGCTTTTATTCTGTGGAGGAAGAGTAACTTTTAGCCCTCTTGTTCAGAGGTCTCAACAATCTTTTTTTACCCTTTTCTATAGGCCCACAGAGTGGCCTCTGACTCCTCTGGTAGACCAGCTCGTGGGGCACATGTGATCTGCAGGTGGGCAGTGAGACTGAGAGCAGAGCTCCTCTGAGGACCCACCAGGGGACAATCCCTGGCTGCAGAGCCATACACGGGTCTTACTCCTGCTTTGAATCAAGTGTGGTGTGGTCACTGCAACACATTGACCAGCTGCATAAGGTATAGAGTCAAGAAGCACGAGAAAGGTGCAGGCTTATACCACACAAGCATCCAAGGACATCTTCCTTGCTAAGGGAGAAGCATGGAGGAGATGACTGAGTTTGACATTGGGTGTAGATCTGGTGGTCTTCACATTTGAGAGACAAAACTCTGTGTACACCAGACTAATGGGAACCAAAAGAAATATAAATGCATTTCTAGTTGTCTAATATTCTCTAACTCCATTTGCAACAAATGCTATTAAAATAATGTTACATTTACCTTTGAAGTAAGACTTAGCTAGTTTGGGCATAAAATGAAATGTTTAACAGGACCAACTCTCAGAGAGTTAGTTGGCACTTTTGAATAGATTTCAGTGTTTAAAGGAAATCACTTAAAAACTGAGCCACCTGAGTACTTTTGACTTTCTCAGAATAATTCTAGATTAATGAGGGAGAAAGAGTGCCTTTTTTTTGTAGCTTTGTTCTGGTAAGTACAAATATTCTGAGAGAGCATGAGCACAGGAGACTTATGCACATTTATGGGAATTGTGAGATCTTCCATAATTTAACAAAGTTATCAGTGAAACTGCTGCAGAAAAGGTTATTTTTTATGAAAAAAAATAGTTTTGCTGTTTCAGCAGTCTGTCACTGATCCATGAGCTTTTTCAACAGGAAAATGTAGTGTTATAATTGATCTTTATGCTGATAGTTTAGGGCTGAAACATGAAAATAACACAGCATAATGAGGTAGTCTTGTGTGAAAATATTCAGATAAACAAATGTGATGTTAAACATTTCTCCACTGATGCTAGATTTCCATGGAACCAGCATGCAAACACTTAATTGCTTCTGAGCCATAAACATCCTCACAGCAAACAAAAGTCAAAATAACTTTTTAATTTCATTGTAACTTTTTCTCTCCTGTAGGCTTTTTGAAGTGGCTTACTTTTTTTTCTTTTCATTTTCAAGAAAAAAAGCACATATGAACCTGTTTTTATGTCAGTTTAAATGAGAAACAGAGCTCATTGCTGTCCTTTCTGACTAAGTTTAGTTGTCTCCATGTGAACTAGTTGTTTAGACTCTGGTTGAAGTGAAAGAAGGTCTAGGTGTGATTTGTAAAATATGAAACATCCTTGTTGGATGACATCCATATGGATGTCATTTGAGACATCCATATGAGGTTAGCAAATACAGCACAGGGCCAATGGAAGCCAGTGTTTGTCTCTGGAGTGGTGGGCAAAGGCCGGGGAGAATTTTTCTAATAGCACAAAACATATTGCTGTGGGCAATCAAATGGAGCACGTGAGTCAACTCTAGATAAACTTGCTACATGCTTTCTAGGCTCCTATGAAAACCATTTTCTCCCTTTATCTCTAACCATGCCCTTGCATCAACATAGGTGTCAAATTTTATCTTAGATGTCCTAGGATATCCTACCTGTCCGCAGCTGACACTGCAGAAGGACATTTCTGCTACAGATCTCACTTGCCCACCTTATGCATATATGCACCTCATATGGAACTAGATACCTGTGGTCAGGCAAATTAACAGTGACTTGATCTCCTTTGCCTATAGCATGAACTTACATACTTGTGGTGAAGTTCCCACTGACCAGAAAAGGGGAAACATAACACCCATTTTTAAAATGGAAAAAATGGAAGACTCGGGAAACTACAAGACAGTCAGTCTCACCTCTATGCCTGGCGAAATCATGGAGCAGATCATCCTGGAAAGTAAGCTAAGGTACTTGGAAAACAAAGATGTGATTGGTTTCAGCCAACCTTGCTTGCCAGGTTGAAAGGGGGAAATCATGCCTGACAAATTAGGTGGCTTTCTGTGACGGGGTTACAGCATTGGTGGATAAGGAAGACCAACTAACGTCATCTGCCTGTCATATGACACTGTCCTGCATGACATCCTTGTCTCTAAATTGAAGAGATATGAAATTGATGGATGGACCATTTGGTGGGTAAGGAACTGGCTGGATGGTCACTTCTGAGGTGTTCTGGTCAATGGTTTGGTATCCAAGTGGAGACCAGTGTTGAGTGGTTTTCCTCAAAGGCCAACACTGGGACCAGCACAATCTAACATCTTTGTCAAAGATAAGGACAAAGGGAATGAGTGCATCCTCAGCAAGTTTGTAGATGACACCAAATTGTGTGTTGCAGTTGACATACTGGAGGGAAGGGATGGATTCAGATGGACCTTGACAGGCTTGAGAGGCTGGCCCATGCAAACCTCATGAAGTTCATCAAGGCCAAATTCAACAAGGTCTGGGTCAGGCAATCCCAAGCACAAATACAGGCTGGGTGGAGAATGAATAGAGTGCAGCTCAGAGGAGAAGGACTAGCAGGTGTTGGTGGATGAGAAGCTCAATATGAGTCAGCAGTTGCAGCCCAGACATCCAACCATCCAGTCCTGGGCTGCATCAAAAGAAGTATTGCCAGCAAGCTGAGGGAGGTGATTCTCCCCCTTTATTCTGCCCTTATGAGACCGCACCTGGAATACTTAATTCAGCTCTAGGACCCCCGACATAAGAAGGATTTAGTTAAATTAGAACAAGTCCAGAGAAGGGTCATGTAGATGATCAGAGAGCTAAAGCACCTCTTCTGTGAAGATGAAGTGAGGGAGTTGGGGTTGTTCAGCCTTACAGCAGCCTTCCAGTAACTAAAAGAAGGTTATAGGAAAGCTGGATAAGGACTACTTATCATGGAATGTAGTGATAGGACAAGGGGCAACAGCTTTAAGCTAAAAGAGGGTAGATTTAGATTGGATATAAGGAAAGAATTATTTACTCTGAGGATGATGAGGCACTGGAACAGGCTGCCCAGAGAAGCTGTGGATGCCCCATCCCTGGAAGTGTTCAAGGCCAGGCTGGATGGGGCTTTGAGCAACCTGGTCTGGTGGGAGGTCTTCCTGTCCACAGCACTGCAGTTGAAAATAGATGATTTTAAGATCCCTTCCAACCCAAAACATTCTATGATTCTATGAAATCTACAGCGAAGTGTCAAAGTAATGATAATGAGGAGAAAAGACAACATCTAATATAGAGGGCAGATAAGGATCCAACTAGATCAGCCCAAACACATTTTTTATTAGAGGAACAGTAGCAATCTTCACCTCAACTGGTGCTATGTATTTATGGTAGTGTGCAGAACATCAGACTACTATTACACCATATCTAACAACTTATTGTATTAATACACACACAGCCTATCTGCAGTGGTAGAACTTTTCTGCTCCAGGTAATAGAAAGGAAGAGTAATTCCTGCTTCAGAAAACATGGCTGGATCATGGAATTTAATCCAGATCCTGGATTAGTGTCATGGATATTACATGTGCCTCCTCTCTCCTTTCCTTAGTATGGTGACTCAAATCTCCTGAATTTAAAGTTGTTTGGAAAGAGTACAATGACAGTATCTCTTCATCTCCTCCCCTTACATTCCTCAAATGTCAAAAACAGTTAAATCATTTTGGTAACACATGCAAATTCAGAGCATTATCCCTATCAACATGATTGGTTGATACATCTAAGATTGCACTTATTATCATAAATGTAAACACTAACTTCCTTCTCCAGATTCTCTAACCTTGCAAGACACTCTCCCTAGAATAAAATTTATGATTTAACTTGATTTTTTTTTTTTCTTGTGATATGCCTGGGTGTATCATTTGGAATGAAGAACCAAACAGCTTATAGCTAAATATCTGCTTTTAGGTGGCACTGAGCTCCAGTTCTTGATTGACTGATGCTCCACTGCTTGGTCCTCCTCAGTTTGCCATCAGACCATCTAGCTTCTGCTTAGCATCCAAATAATATTGCCAGGAGTACACTGCAGAGTACAATTTACAAATACAATCACTGCTGTACCTTCAACCAAAAGCCCTTACATATCTATGGTGTGGTCTACACTAACCAAAAGGCCTCCTTATAAGCAAATTGTTGCTGTTATTTTGTCTGTCTTATTAACTTTCTCAAATTCTCACTGTCTTTCATTTCCCCTTCTTTTTTTTCCCCTATTACTGTTCCATCTTCCCCTCCTTCCATTTTTACCTTTCTTCTTCCCTTCCCTTCCCTTCCCTTCCCTTCCCTTCCCTTCCCTTCCCTTCCCTTCCCTTCCCTTCCCTTCCCTTCCCTTCCCTTCCCTTCCCTTCCCTTCCCTTCCCTTCCCTTCCCTTCCCTTCCCTTCCCTTCCCTTCCCTTCCCTTCCCTTCCCTTCCCTTCCCTTCCTTCCCTTCCCTTCCCGAGGGGAGGACAGTCACTTGATTAAAAAAACTAGAAATTTAAAAGAAGAAAGAATTTTAGAGCAACATGATTCCCTCAATTGTTTTTCAGTTAACCATCACAGTAGTCTATACCTTGGTGTTTAATTAAGTGATTAGCTACATTAGTATCTAGTGCTTGTTAAAAGCTGTATGTTAAGTGCACATGATTGAGTTGCTCCACAACAGTATTACTGATGCGGATGGGAGTTGCAGCATTGCATCCCTGAGTGCTTTTTGACAGATTAGTGATGTGAACTACCAAGAGGCTAAAAACCAAAAGAACCTGTGAAAATAATGGAGATTGTTGTTTTAACTTTCATACCAATAGGCTGAAATAACAGTGGGCAGAGTTGTTGTTTTATGTGTGTGCTTTTTTTGTTTGTTTTATTTGTTGGTTTTTGTTTTATTTGGTTTTATTGTGGGGAAAAAAATGAAATAGATTAACAAAAAATAAAAGACACTGCCTTTTTCCATTAATTCTTTATCATCCAGTAGCTTTTCCTGTACAGATCATCCTGACAAATGCTTTTGATAAGGACTCAGACAAAGTCCTTGATTTTCTCTAGTGCTAATGAATTCAGTTCACTTGAATACAGCTTTGCTTAGCACCTACTCAGCCGTGTTGAAGCTTCACCTGGAGAACAAGGGATAGAAGAAGATATAGTATGAACTGTAGTTAAAACAAAATTTGGGATTCATCTTTTTTCAGCTGCCAAACTTCATAATGAACAGAAAGAGATCCTCCTGCTTTGTCCTGTGATTGCAAAGATGCCCACTACTTCTCTGGGCTTCAATTTACGTAGCAGTGAAATAGGACTTTCCCCTGAACTTTCTCAGGCAGAGCAGCATATATGCTGCATTTATATGAAATTCTGGAAGTGCTAATGAGTAGCTGGGATGTCCCTGCTGCTGACCATGACCCTGCTGTGCTAAGTGCTCAGAGTCACATAGATGGCTCGGTTCCAAAAATAGGCATTTCTTTCAATGTAAGAGAAGAGGTGATGAGTGGATAAAGGGGGACAGATTGAAATCTGTAACCTACATGCTTTGGTACATTATCATTTGACTTTGTGCCACAAGACAGTTGAAAGTCAGCTGAAAATGAAGATGCATCTTAGCTGGAATATTCTAGATCCCTTCCCTTTGTACAGAGGGCAGGTCCGTCAACTATGGGACCCTCAAAAAATCAGGAAAAAGAGCATCTTTTTCACAAATCATGCTTAGTAGTTTCTTATGGCACTATCTGAGGAAATGTGGTTTAGCCCTGGCAGGCAGATCAGCCCCACACAGCCACTTGCTCACTCTTGCCAGGTGGGATGGGGGAGAGAATCAGAAGGGTAAAAGTGCAAGAACTCATGGGTTGAGATAAAAACAGTTTCCTATGTAAAAGCAGCGTGCACAAGCAAAGCCAAACAAGGAATTCACTTGCCGCTTCCCATCAGCAGGCAGGTGTTCAGCCTCTTCCAGGAGAGCAGGGCTCATCACATGTAACAGTTAGGAAGACAAATGCAATCACTTCAAATGCCCTCCTCCCCTTCTTTACCCCAGATTTTATTGCTGAGCACAACACCACATGATATGGGACATCCCTTCAGTCAATCTGGGTCATCTGTCCTGTCTGTCCCCTCCCAACTCCTTGTGCACCCCCAGCCTCCTTCCTTGCAGGGAAGAACGAGAAGCTGAAAAGTCCTTGGCAATGTGTGTAAGTGCTGCTCTGCAACTACCAAAACATCGGTGTGTTATCACAAATCCAAGACACAGCTTCATAAAAATCTCTATGAAGAAAATTAACTCTATCCTAGCCAAAACCAAGACAGGAAGCTTCTGATTATTCCATCAAGCCATACATGCTCACCCTCCAAACGCTTTTCTAGCCAGACTGCAAAAAGAAAAAAATGTCAGAAAAAGAGACTTGAACAGCACAGAGCCTGGATGAATTTGCTGTAAATTTGGTCCTCTACCTTCACCACTTTTGACACATATACTGGTTTCATTGCTCTGCCTTGAGTGAGTTTTGATCTAGTGCAGTGTGTTTTATGGAACAGTCTGCACAGTCACCTCCAGAGATTGCACGCTGCATTTTGCTATTCACTGCTTTTAAGCTGGGATTTTGCCTCTGCGGAGAAGAGAATGGATGCAGGTGCTCATTAGATGATGGTACTTTTGCATAGATATCAGTATGTTATTCACATGGGTTTACAGGAAGACAACATCTAGTAGCCCTACAGACTGATGCACAGACAACTGAAATGAGCCCTTCTAGAGCAAAGCCCTGGAGACAGAGGAATGAGACTTTGCATCTGGTGAATCCAACAGCTGCCCTATTTCTGCTTTAACTGTTAGCTGAAAGTCCATAAGTGATTAACCTATGAGCCAACATACAGAGAATTGAGAGTGTTGGCTGACACAAGATGACATTGAAATGACCAAGGTGTTGCCTTTCTTCTCAACTCTGGAGCCCAGGTGACATACACACAGTATTAGGGATATCCCAGAGAGATCAGAGACCACCTCTTAAAGAAATCTGTGGAGGAATGTGTTTGCATGAACATTATTTTGGTGTTAATACAACACCAAATAAATGCTATGTAAATGGATATTGCAGCTGTAATCCTATTAATAGAGGCAGTAGAAGAAAAGAGCCATATCTGTGTAGGAAGAACAGTATCTCTGTAAGCTAATATCATCTTTTTTTAGTTGTGCAAAGAATTCCAGATAATATTTAACTTTTTATGTTATTTATAATATTTTCTTTTTGCCTTTGATGTTTGCTTAAGAGCCTTTTCTCTCTGAACACTGGCTGGCAAACATTAGCATCTGCTTATCAATATTTTAGCTAAGTTTCTCTGAAGCCCAATGTCATGTAACGCTTTTGGGGCAGATAGAGCCTTGGCTCACATACCAGCAGAGAGTTAAGCTGAAGGCAGGGAAGGGAGAGCTACACAGAAGGTTGCCCAGCAGCCCCCTTTCCCAACAGAAGAGTGCAAGGAAAAAAACAGACAACACTGCCCAGCACCATCAGTGGCTGGCACAGGATGCCAGCCGCCTGAATGCTGTCAGGCTTTCTGAGGCAGGAGAGGAGGGGTGTTATCCATTCTCTGAGTTAGCGTTGTCCGAAGGCATCCTTCACAGTGAGGTGAGCGTCACTCAAAACTTATTGTACACTCCTCACCTTTAATATTCTGCAGGTGCAGTCTTCAGTTAGGGATGAGATGGATTTGCCAGAAAACAGCAGCAAAGAGCACAGAGGAACTCAGATATTTTTCTGGATTCAGACCTTATTTATTTATTTATTTATTTATTTATTTTTATCCCTATAAGAAGCTAACATAAAAAACTAAACACAAATGCTCTTAAGTTTAGAGATGTGGATGTTGAATTTTGAATCGAAATTCCAGCTTTCTTCACTTTAGGGCATTCAGATTCAGCACATTAGAGCAAAAGAGGCTTGAACTGTCAGTTCTCATTTTTTTAATATTGTACCAAGCTGGTAGGAAATATCTGCAACACTTGCTAAGATATGTACTTTCCCTTACTGTTCCAACTGATGAAGTTCAAAAACTGCAACACACTTCGGAAAAAGGTCTCATTTTTGGCCAAACAGAGCTAGTTAAGAAATATTAGGTCTGATCATGATTTTTTAATTTTCAGATCACACAGAGACAAAAGTACAGGAGTCCCAGAAGGAGCTCTGGTCTGCTTAGTCTAAATCTTCCCTTCACCTGCAAGATAGTACATGCTGCCATGGCAGCTCCTGCCACTCTTAAATGAGCATAACGTGTGCTCCCATCCATGTAAACAGGAAGTTAATTACCAGGGGCCAGAACCATTGCACAGTCCTGCCTGAACCTATCATCAAGCAGGTGTTGCTGTAGACACAGACTTGTAGCAGGACTAAGATGAGCATTTCGTACCAGAATTGGCTTTGGCGGTTGAAGTCAATTCCCTCACTGTAGTAGGTACAAGATATCCCCAAATGAGCTCAAAGGTCCTTGCTCCTCTCTTGTTTCTGAGGTTCATATCAGTCAGAATAGAAGAAATTAAAATCAGGGTGGTGGAGAAATATAGCTAAAATGATGTGACCCCCAAGGTAAGTGAACACATTGCAAGCATCTCTGGTAATGTGAAGGGTTGCCATGGTATATTCTGAGTAAAAATGAAATGTCAAAATGAATGCAAGAGGGCCAAATTATAATGATAATAATATGGCAAGCACCAAATTATCAAATGGCTATCCAGCAAGACTTTGTTGCTGCTGCAATTTGTCTGAATGAGAAGATCGTTACAGCAGGGACTATGGACAATTACAACACATTAAAATGTTAGTGGCTTATTCCGAATGTATTTGTTGAAAACATAGGTGCAAGTGGAACTTTAAAGATACTAAAGAAACTTAAGAAACTAAGTGAAGGATACCCTTCACTTCTCGTCAACCATGTTCTAAGTGAGATGCCCAGTAAAATAACAGTAATGTTGTAATGCAAACTGAAAAAAATACGAAATTAAACTTTCTGTATATCTATCTGAATTTCTGTCTTTACAGCCCTGGGCTGTCCCCTTGTTGTATATGAATTGTGGCAGTTTGGCTGAGGATCACATACTGTTTTTTTTCTGTAAGACTGTTTCATTCAGTGCCCTGGGTGGACAGCACTCAGTGATTGAGTGGATCCACAATATTTTTGTTTTACCCTCATATTACAGTGCATGGCCCATGGACACATTTACTTCATATTGCTCAAATCCCTTCATGTGACAGAGTCACAAATGTTCTCAGGGGATCTTTCTATGGTCTTACTCATTATAAGCTTTATTTACTCAGTATATTTTGCTGCAAGGGGTGATATTATCGGCATTTTATACATGGAGAAAGGCATACAGATTAAAATTGACCTTTAATTTGGTCAGTTAGTTTGAGGCACCAAAGACCGTATCTTTTAGTGTATTTAGTACAATGACTAATCTAGCTTTAGCTAGGAATATTCATCAAGGATAGGGCCAGGATCATTTTCAAGCTGTGTTAATCACAAGACCATTTTTTTCCTTACAGAAATTCTTATTCCCCTTCGATACAAACTTTTCAGCTTGTTACAGCTGCATTGAAGGAGTTTACATGAGAAATCTGAGTCATCCCAAAACATGGTCCATATCATGCAACTTTTATTCTGGTATTTTCTGCTTTCTGAATGATGCCACTGTTTGAGTTAGTGTAGAAACTTGGGGATGATAATAGGTTTATATCTTTCATGTTCTTCAGATGGCATTAGAAGTAAAGCATGAACGTTACATGCAACTCAACACCGTCATGTTCAACCTTTGGATGGTTTTGGAAGTTCGCCTTAAATCTAGTTATTTTACTGTACCATTCACTGAAGGCAGAGCAGTGTGGGCTGCAGCAGCACAAGCAAAACGGTGCTCAGGTCGTGGCTGCAACAGAGCCACCCCAGTCTCCCTGATGAGAACAGCTGGAGGGAAGCAGATGGCACCAGGTGTCCAGCATAATGCCTTGACATGATCAGGAGGAAAACTAATGAACAGTTATTGTCACTCACCCTTACTCCTACATCTTCCTACATCTTCTTGGCATTTCTTAGAATAACACTAGATGCCTCTTGGCAGCTGTCACATTATCCCTTCCCCAGACAAGGAAATAGGAAACTAACTGTTATGGCTTTAACTGGTTGCAGGGCCACATTTCTCCTAGCAACTTTTAACCTCAGAGCAGAGAGCTGCTTTAGATCTTGTCAATATACGTTCCCTTAAGATAAAAATAATTAAAGTTTATATCGAGTCAACATTTTTATCTAATCTGCTTCTTTCCATGCCTTTATCCTCTCCAAACACTAGGTTCCTCATTACATACTTAAACCCTTAGTCTTCTCCTACATCCTTTTCAATGCTGGTGCTCACTGCCCAAATCTGCTGTCCTCTATGGACTTAGTGCCTTGGTTTCCTTACCACACACCACCCCATAGCAGTGCTGTTTTATACTCAGAGCCTGGTTCTTTGCCCCAGTCTTTCCACCCCTGCTCTGCCTTTTCATGCCATCTGTCAGAGTCACTTTTCTGCTGGCCTGTTTCCTGTATCCATCCCAAAGCCCTGTTGACTTTCAGACCCCTCTGCCAGCAGCTGTGTAGCTGCCAGTGTCCTCTCTCCCAGTTTTCCTCAGGCCTCTTCTTTGCAGTCCCTTCTGGTAAAACCCCCATTGCTCATCTTACTTGGTTTTCCTCTTCCTTATCCCCATCTATGTCCATTTTAATCCTTCATCTCACCCTGTGTCAGCGCTGTTCCTGTCTGGGCAGCCTCAGCTCCTGTGCCCAGCACTGCATGGCTGGGGCCAGCAGCCACAGCAACAGAGCTCTGCTGTCCAGCCAAAGTCCAGAAAAGCTGTGAACAACTGGACGCAGGGGATTGTAATGCAAACTGGCAGATGAGTTTAACTGGCATCACTATTCCCTCTGCCAGTGCTGGTGCCATCTGTAACTGTCGATAGAGAGCAGAAGACAGCTGACGTGTGTCAGAATTACCTGTCCTTACACAATGAAACCATTTGCTAAAGATCTATTTACCCAAGAGTTGGCTAAATTGCAGAGTTCCTTCTGCTTAAGTCTATATCTTTGACATGCAGCTCGTATAAAGCTAAACATCTGGGACAAATAAAAAACAATGGAGAACCATCTGGAAAAAAAATGTTCAAATAAAGTGAAACTTATTTGGACTGTTGTCCCCACCAAACAATCCATGTTTCTCTACCAACACAGATAATAAAATCAAGACTGTTGAAAAACACATGTATCAAAATTCAAGGAGACAACTGCCTACCTGAGCTTGTCTACCTGAGTGTTTATCTGATGGCCTTATGAAATGCCTTATCTTCAAAGCAATCACACTGCAAGAGGGCTGTCCTGTTTCTCATGAACAGATAATTGTTGTGATGTAGGATTTGTGCATAGAGATTTTATTCTGTTATTGATTGAAAATCTATCATGTAGGCAAATGGAATTGCTGAATTAGCTAAGACATTGCCAAATGTTCAGCTAAAAGGGAGCATCACGTGTCAGTGAAAAAATGTGGAGCTTGCCTGCAATCATTATATTCTTTGAATTTGTCCTTGCATCTTCTAGTATATGGTCCGTGCCTTTCAAAACAACAAGGGATCTGGGGAGGAAATCATGGGGGAGCAAACATAAAGAAAAAGAACTAGCTGGATAAGACAGTTTACAATCTAATAACTTATCATTTTGAGACATGTTAATTATGATTCTTGCACTCTTAAGAAAGCTTGGAATATTTTAAAGTACAACGCTGCCACATAAAACCATAACCAGTCTGAAGCTTTAAGATAATGATCCATCTAGTGACATCCCTGCATTCTAGCCCAGGCCTAACTCTTCACAGGAATGTGCTAAAATCTCTGCAATCAACAGCTGGGGAGTCATCAGAGTGTTTTTTTTTTTTTTCCCCAAACCTCCAGGTAGTTAATAGATGACATATAGATGTTGTCTTTCTGTTACTGCTTATCCTTTTTAACATCCTGATAAGCTCTCTAACCAGTGGGAATGTAAATATGATAGATTAAAAATAAACAAGATTCAAGAACTTAACATTTCCCTTTATCAGTTATAAAAGGTTGCCTTTGAATATCAACAAATAATTTCACTATGTTTAGCTGTTTTTGTTTCATTTCATTCATAAAGACAAAGAAAATAACTTCAAAGTAAAACAAGGTGTGAAAACTTTAGGCTAGCAATATTTATTATATGTTCCGTCTTTTTACGTAGTAGAAAACAGATAATCTGAATCAATAGTCCCCACGAAGGAGCTGTTTTGGACTGGAACTGTCAATAATGAGAGAGATAAATTTTATTCACAGAATAAAAGTTATTATGCTCTCCCCATAATCAGGTCTCCCAGTGGTTAATTACTGCCACAACTAAATATTGGCACATTGCTTCCACTCTGAATGTTTTTAGTTTAAATTTCTAGCTCTTTGATACTGTCTTTGTCTTTTTCTTCTAGGTTAAAGATTTCATAAACATTCTGATGAAGTGAATTTAATTTTGATTATTTAATGGAAAACAGTGTCCTTCAATAATTCTTCCTTATTCTGACAACTGTTCTAAAGTTAAATAGTACAAAAGGTGTATTGAATCTACAAAAGATTCACTGAAGGTACAATGGTCATTAGACAAAATCCTTTTAAATAGAAACCCAGTATTCTAGGACAGCCAATAACGCACTGGGAGAGAAACCATCTGCCTGTAGCAATGCCACAGGATGTATACACAAGAATCTGTTCCTCAGTGGACACCAGGGTGCAAAATACTGAGAATAAAAAGAAATGCAAATGCAATTGACAATATCCAGGAGGACAAAACAGCCTGAAGAGCCTAAGCATGAGATCTGCCACGAATCTTCAATACTACTGCAGAGCACTCCCCAAAGGGACAGATGGTACGAAATTCTGCAGTCATATCTGGTTAACCTGAATGTATCTTTAAAATCAATATTACATATCTTTTTAGACTGGTTATCACCTTTTCAGTGGTTATCATCTTTTAGAATGTGCTCAGGTAAATTGATAAATCAGACCTATACTACCTTTATCTGGTTCTTTCCCAGGGAAGAAGCTGTGTTTCTAAAGGTCTACTTAATCCCACTCCATAGACATAATAATTTATCATTTTCGTTACTAGAAGTAAATGAAACAGAGGAAGAATGCATTTTTTAATACATATTTTAAAACCTATTCTAAATTGCTTTTATTTTAAAAGTTTTTTTTTTTTTTCATTAGAGATTTTAATTTCAATTTTGCATGATTTAAGAGGGTAAAATCCAAATGTTAAAGGCAGAATATTTCGTTGTGTGCAGCTACTGTGTACCAGCAGCAGCATGTACCAATCCTCTAAGGAAGGATTCCTTCTGGGCAGGCTCCTGGACCTCCCGTGGTCTCCACTTTTGGGTAACGGGTCTTACTCTCTTAGAAGCCACAGATCAAGATTTTTAATGTCACATACAATAGCACTTTGAACTTTTTAATAGAGGGTGAGATTTCTGGAGGATTCAGCAGGAAAATGGGTTTCTAGGCAGTGAGGTGAGTTAGATGGGAGTCATAGATCTGCAGCATGGGAGTACACAAGCAGAAATGAAGCTGAGGCTTTATACCCCTGTCAATAAACCTTTTATCAGGCTAAGGTTTTTATGAATGAGGGCTCACTTGTGCAGTCCAGGAAAGAGAAGCTTTACTTGTTTATGATACCTGTATGGCAACTATCTGAGATTTCCTCTCCCTGGTGAGTCATACTAATGTAAGCAGAAAACTGAATCAATACTGTGACCTTCCTCACTAGATACACATACTGCATAGATATAATGATTTATCTCATGTTTAAAGTGCAGACTGTTTAAAAACAATGAGACCCAAATAAAATATGATTCACATACCAAAATTCAATTAAAATAGCACTGACCCCAAGAGCTGCAGTTCCCTCATGGAAGGGGGATCCAGTTCATTACATTAGTCATTTTGTTCAGTCATTTTGATCAGTCCTAGATCAGGAAAAAGTCTCTGATATCATAGCACTGAGAGCTGCAATTCTTTGGGATTTCCAACACGTGAAACGGAAAAAATACATACCTGCTTCAGGAGGGGGCAACCAGGGCTTTCTCCTTGCTCAAACACTGTATTGGGCAATCTTAACATGAAAGCATTGTGATGCAGCTCTGGAAGCAGAATCCAGAAGCCTGATGCTCCCTCTCTGTCTCCACATGAACATCCTGATCCTTACGCTAGCCTGAGCCAGGTCCTTCAGGCAGGATGAGCAGAGGGGCACTTGGTCTGTGGACTCCAGGGGAGTTTGTGTCACTGTCTGAGTAAGAACTGAGGAACTTTATTCATTAAAAAATGAGGTATCTACAGATTTCAGGCACTGACAGAGCCAGACAGCAGCTGAGCAGAGTTGTCAGGGTTCTATATTTGAACTGGAGTCCGGAGAGGCAGTTGGGTAGGATGACAGTGTGACAAATGTGACAGGTTTACACAGATCTTCACTTTCTCTTCAGAAATATAGTTAACAGGTTTTGCAATTACACAGGGTGCAGATGCGAGCTGTATTTCATGCCATGACTTCAGTTGTCTGACTCTCACACTACATCGGTAAGAGAATCCAGGTGATCTGTGCTTTAGCAACTTCTTATGCCATCCTTTCCCTGACATCGCCAGCAAAGCTCTTCCCCCTCCCTGTTTCTCTTCCCCTCCCTTAGCCAACAGGCACTTTAAATATACAAGTACAGCTGAAACTTTCATTTAGATTGCTGACGACTGGCACCACAGTTATTATATCCACAGACTGACAGTTCCTGCTGATTGGTGCCAGTCAATTCAGAAAGCAATATCGCTTTGATATATCAACCTGGCAACTGCCTGCAGGAAGCTATTCTAGTCTTTCTCTCAGAATTTCACTCTAAGAAATATGCTCCTTTCAACAGGATTTTTCAGGGAAAGAAAGGCAGAGCATTTAAGAGAGGGGATGGGAAGCTCAGTATGCCCCCCATTGCCTTAAACAAGAGCACCTTTTTTCTTATTGAGGAGGTAGTAACTCTACAGGAGACAAAGACCCTAAGAAGAGCCTTTACTCCAGCATTTTACACACTTGAAAAATCCAGGTCTTATTCATAGAGAAAGGAAAGGGTTTTTTAAAAATTTACCTCTGACCTATACATCCTTTATGAAGAATTTGACATGTTGGTGTTTTAAGAATATGTTGTTTGATGTCTCAGTGCAGGCTCTGTTGTGGAGTTGGAGGGTCAAGGAGTCAAGATGCTACGGAGCAAAAACCATTGGGAGAGTTGAGCTCTGCAGCACTTGAGCTGGGAGGGGTAGGAGAGAGTTCCCTGGGATAGTTACAGCACTCAGCTGCCAAGTCAGGGGACAGTCCACTTGACTGTGTGGGAATCTGCCTATAATATTTGCAGATGAAGAGTAAAGACAAAACCATAAGTTCTGAGAGTTTATCTCAAAGAGTGAAACTAACACAATCAGACTATATAAAAAACAAACAAACAATAACAGGTAAATAGTTTTCATTTAAACTGTGTAGAAGGAAGGAAATCTGAAATCAAGGAGTTGTAGAACCAGAGTACAATTAGATCAGTCACTACATATTCATATATATGTTTCCACTGATGACCTAGTAAGAAGCTAATTGTGTTTTCTTGTTCCTGACTACCAAAGTACCTTCTAAATTTTCCGAAGGACAGCCTCAAACAACCCTAGCCATGACTGGCTCTTCCCAGTCTTAATTTGAACAGTAGTCTCAGGACAGAAATTTTCCCTCTGTCCCATGGCATAAGTGAAATCTGAACTTGTGTTCCCTATGAAAACATCTGGGCTAACCTGCAGGGGGACCCTGACACATACAGAAGAACATTTTTGGGATCTATCTCTTGGCTCTCCTGTGGTTCCCCTGCTTAGCTTTTTTTTTTTTTTTTCTGGCACTTAAGAAAGATTCACTTGAGTTCCTGGGGAAGAACGGCATGGCTACCTCTTATTTCTAACAGCCTTTCCTACTCCTAAGTAACAGCTTTTCATAGAGGCAGGTTATTCTCACAATAGCAACGCAAGCCAGAGCCTGTGGTTCAGTCTGAAAGCTTTGGGAACAGACTAGGGTATATGCTGTGAAGTGTTTTGCTAGAATTGCCAATAGCAAGTGACCAAGGACTTTCCAGAAATGCAGGCGGCTGCTTATGATTTCTCCATCTTCTGTGAATGTGATTGCATTCCCTTTAGCTACTGTGTGTATCATCCTTCCATTTAGAGTTATTTTCTTAAGTGTATCTGGAGGGCAGTGGAAGGCTTTTAGTGAAGCTGTATTGCATGCTTCAGTAGTGCTGTATGAGAATATTCATTCAATGGTTTATTTAAGAAGGAAGCAGATGTTTTTGACATGTCAGAAATGTAAGAACATTTTATCTTGGTGAACTGCTTCTATCTGTTTCTACAGATATTATTCACCTGTTCATGTCTCCGAAGAAAGACAGCATTTACAAGCAGCAGAGAACTCCTCCTGAATTCTCCAATGTGCTGCTGCAGACAGAGGTCAGAGCATCCCTCTGCACTTTGTTATTAACACAGTTGTAGATGGAGCTGATGGCAACATCTATTATTCTAAATCCTATTAATTGAATGCCCAGTTAAAAATATCTTTTTTTTTTTTTTTAAAGATTACTGTATAGCTACTAGATATAGTGACTTAAAGGTCAGTTCTTCAGCTCATTTTCCCAAAGATTTGTAATGATCTCCTTGCAACAATGAGAAGACAGTTTCTTCATCTTCTTACCCTTCCTATTCCTGCTTTCACCTCTTGCCCCCTTTGTTACGGTGTAACATTTTACACTTTATCTACCTCTGCATACAGCCAGAAAAGTAATTGTCTCCTTCTTCAGCTCACCTACAAATGAGATGCCATCATGTAAAAGAGGCTTTATTATCTCGTTTCTTTCAAACCTACTGTTACCTGCATGAAGTTCTATTTCTGAATGACTTCATTGCCAAGAAGCTAGAATATGAGGTAAGTGACAGATCTCTGTATCTGCACACCCTCACATCCTCATTTGCATGCATAAAAATGAGTGAGAAAAAGAAAAAAAATGTTATATTGCCATGTGACTACTAAGGCAGCTGCATATAATATTAAGAAATGAAGGCTTCTAGTGTTTGTGTGGGAGCTGGAAGAACATATAAAATGTTTCTGTCCAATTATCAGGTAGGTTGATTAATGGATTACTACTACTTAAGTGGAGCATGGGAGAATCAATGGTTTATGGTCAGGCCACTTGTCAATGTAGTGCAGGTGTTACGTTTGCAAAGCTGTACATGTACACTGCATCTGAAAGGAGCAGTACTAGTTGCCTTTCCTGATACTCACCCTAACAGCACTATGAGACAGTTTATCCTGCACAGGTAAATGCATCTTATCACACACACTGTGAACAATTTCCGATATTTATCAAATGGAATATTGAAATGAATCTCCTGTCTTCTTTCTGGTTATTCGATTAAGGAAAATTTGCATATATTTTTTTTCTAATTCAGAAGCGTATAAAAATCCCTCTATAGAACAATATTTTTGATGGTATCAAAGATGATTTAAAGAGTCCTCTGTTGGGGGGAAGAGAAAATTTGGTACTATTCTTGTACTTGAATTACCTTTCCTAGACAAGTCAGAAAATGCACCCAAGGAAAACAAAAAGGTGACAAGGAAAAATGTTTTTATTGCTCTTTTTGATGCTGACTCCCTTTTACACCCTCTGTTACAGAAATGCAGCACCTGGTCAGATGGTCTGCTCTTGTAGCTGGCAAGTCCTTCCAAGTGTCTAGCTGCTGAAGGCGTTTTATCTCACTGTGTCAGTCATGGCTAACAACAAAGCAGCAAAATTGGTAAACGCTACAAGCATGTTTTTTTGTTGTTGTTGTTTTGTTTTGTTTTTGTTTTTGTTGTTGCTTGTTTGTTTTTTAGTCACACAATGAGGGATGGAGATTTTAAAAGAAATAGAAAAAAAAGCTGGAGATGGAAATGACCCCTTGGGAATGGTGGTAAGGTACGTGTTCTTTCCTAAGCATTTCATAAATGTGGGCTGAGATGGTGAGACTGCCATAGCTGGATATCACTGAGAGATCCCAAGAACTAGTAAGCTTTAGCAGCACTGGGAGGACACCGTGGTGTTCGGGATAAGGAAAAAGCCATGAAGGCTTAGCTTGCTTCTGGTATCCCATGCACCCCTGCATTTGCTATCAATGAAATTTCCACTCAAAATGGCCAACAGTCTTGTTTGAGAAATTTAAATTTAAAACATATGGATAATTAATACTTTTTTCTAGTCTGTTCTTGAATACCCAGTTAATATTTCATCCTATGTGAAACAGTCTCTATATGTTGAGCTAAACAGGGAGCATATTTTACAATTTTCTATGGTAGAAGGGGAAAAGGCAAAGACATTCCAGGTAATTCACAGGAAATCTGAAATACTTAGATGAATTAACAATCTGGTTTATAGTGTGGGCAATGCCAGCCATGTCTGGGTGTGTACGATGCCATTGAAGATGGGAGTGAAAGAGGAGCACAAGAAAAGAAGAGAAAAAAAATCTGCAGACTTAAATTCAAGATTTTTATAAATGGCCATTACTCTACTGATTTTACAGGCTGGTTTCACAAAGCCTGGAATTCAGGCACTTCACTTGTCTTCAGACACTTCACAGCGTCTTCTACACTGACTCAGAGGAGCTGGTACCACAAGACCTGTTGCATAAATACTTCACCTGCGTTTCTCCCACAGCAACAAAGAGCTGTGAGAGTGTTGTTAATAATGAGTCAGACCACTGAATTCTCTGTAAGTGCTTTCAGGATAGCATAGCAAATTTATAAATTCTTAACGTTTTCCAGCTAATGGTCTCATAGCAAGAATACCTTCACAAATTCCACTCATAGATATTTGTAAACCTCACTGTTAATGGCAAATATTATTTTGGTTTTGTCAGTTGCATTTGTAGACAGGCTACATTGTTGACAAGGTTTTTCTGTTGTTTTTTTCCTAGAGCTACCCTGTACATTTTCAAATGAACTATTTCTTCATAATAAAATATGTCAAACTTCACTTTTGCAGTGAATGAACGAGATGCTGCATTGAAGTGACTTGGGAAAACTTTAGAAACTGAAGTGTCCCTAGAATTAAAACATGAATTTAGGAAGTTTGTCCTAAAACTTGGGTTAAACATCAAAGATTCCCCCCCCCCCGCCCCCCCCCCCCAAAATGATAAAGGATACTCTCTGTAGATGATATTCAGGGATAATTAAAGACATTTGATAACCTTCTTGTTTCTCACAGTTCTGCATTCAAGCTTGGTAAAGTTCCCCTGACACACTGGCCAGGTGCATAGATTTACTTGAGAATAGATACTTCTGAAAATTGTGAGAGACACAACCCGAAGCTGATTTGGTCTTTTTTCCTACGCTTGACAAGCTCAAGGCCTGATTTGAAATTGCTTAGAAGGCTTCCAAAAAGATCCAAATTCTAGAGGCACTGTCATTAGTGCTTCAAAAGGTGGCAGTCTGCCTTTGAGTTGCAAGGGAAAGCATGCTCTGAAAGCAAAGGAATCAAGTGGTGAACAATACATAAATTTCAGTACCACAAAGTACTAAACACCCTGCTACTGCTACAGTAAAGCATTTAAATTAATGACCAGTCCCTTCCTGAAAATGAACACATTCAAACATGCTGGGCTGGACCGAACCAAAATCTTTGTCACTTTGCAGAGCTGGGCTCAGGAATGAGATATGGGACACATATCTGGGTTATTTTGGTCATTTCCAGTAGTAGCCTTCATAATTGGTTTCCCATAGTAGGGTCAGGATAATTGTTCTCTATTTATCTGTTTCCAACATCGTATGGTGAACACTGATCAGCTGCTGAAGTACAACTGGGGCCTCATTGAGAAGCTTGCACTGCAAGAAAGAACAAGAGATAGATAGAGAGAAAATATAAGAAATCAGGTAAAGCATCCAGGATGTGATGAACCATGTATCTATATGTGCCAAAATAATAGTAATAAAAAATAATTAAAAAAAAAACAAAGAATGCAATGTCCTAGTTTTTCAGTACTCAGATTAAAACCTGAGATTTTTAGAAAATAACCTACATTTGTCTTCCAATAATTGGCCTTCATCTGCTGCTTCGAGATATGTACTGAAGTATGAAATGAAGGAATTCAAAATCAGCAGTCACTTTGAACAACATAACTGTTCTAAGTACAGAACAATCTCAATTATATCTCTGTGTATATAGTTGTGTGTACATATATATATATTGTATATATATGCTGTTTTCATGTTCATGAAAGAGGAACTTTTTTTCAGACACTATAAGGATAATTCTGAGTGGATAATTCAACACCAATCCCTTCTATTACAATTAAGAATGGGTCCTCACAGTAAGAGAAAAAATGCTTTGTGTAGCCTCAAAATTATGCCATATCTGCAAAAATCTTGTCAGTACTAGGTTAAAAGTTGGACCTCTTAGAGGTCTTTTCCAGCCTGAATGTTTCTGTGATTCTATGAAAATTGGGATGTTCAAGGAAAAGGAAATGTATGTCTGGAATTGTGCAGTCTGTTGGTGTTAGAGACTACATGTCCTTAATGGTTTGATGTTCTACATGAATAAGACATGATTAAGAAGGTGGTTCCTATCCAGTTTGCTTTATGGTAAAAACACAAAATGTATTTAGAATATCACTTTTGTGATCATGATTATCCATTCATAGTTCAAAGCTTGTGCTATTCCCTTCCCTTCCCTTCCCTTCCCTTCCCTTCCCTTCCCTTCCCTTCCCTTCCCTTCCCTTCCCTTCCCTTCCCTTCCCTTCCCTTCCCTTCCCTTCCCTTCCCTTCCCTTCCCTTCCCCAAAACAACAAGATTTCACAGCTTTTCTTTTACGTTCATTGTTTTCTGTGCATAACATATGTTGCTTCTTGGGATCCCTCAAAGTAAGACAGATTTTGCAATTTATTCAAATTATTTCAGTAATGTTACATGGTTTCATAATACTTTCTTTTTCACTAATATTAAAAATATTAGAAGAATATATACAAGAAAAAAAAACATTTTTTATGCTAAGAAAGCATCCATAAAGAAATAAGATTTCTTTGGACACATTAAAGTGTCATTGCATATATAGAACACATTCATACAAACATTAGTCTTGTAGTGCAATAAAAATGAATAAGTGCTATAACAAAATGAAATTATCAGCATCTGACCACATCATTGAAATATTTCAAATACAAAAGTCTATGATATGTTTGTTTCATTAAACTTGGAGCACAAAATAAAAATATTTGCTTATGCGTTTTCCTGATTAGGTTTTTTATCTCTTTACAAAGAGAACATCAGTGCATGTGAACAAACATCCACTCGGTAGGGCACATAGCTCAGAGCATTCTGTCCCATTTTCAGTGACCTGGAAAGCACAAAGGCTGTTGTGTTGAAAAAATAAAAAGTAAAGAAGAAAAATAAGAAGAAAAGAGAATGAAAAAAAAAAAGAGAGAGAGAAAAAAGTCTTACTAGGATAGTTGTAGACAAATAGTACTTTCATTATTAACACAAATTTGAAATCTATTTGTTTCCTGGGAAAAAGTGATTATCAGGGAAATAGAAGCATGGTGCTCTATCTCACCATTGTTTCATTTGGGAAATGTTGAGAAACAACGATAATGAATTTGAAAAGCAACATCTCTGTTACTGTCATAACAAAATACTAATAAATGAAAGACAAAAAGGCTAGGCACTGAAGAAAATGGTGCCTCTCATAGGAGAACTCTTATCATGTAGGACACCACTGGCTAAAGCACTATTTTACTGCACAGTCTTTCTTTGTGGAACATTACACAACATAATGAGACATTATTCTGGTTATGCAAAATCAATTGGAATAAATTTCAGAATTATCACACAGTGATTACAATTCAACACAGCCACATTGAAATAATGAAGACAATAGGGCTTCTTTCCACTGCTGTATTTATGACCTTTTCCATAGACACCCTGTTGCTAAAGGATGCATGTTACTGCTTCTTTTTCTCTCCTGAAAAATGACCATGTAACCCACCTGTCAAGCATTTAGCCTTTAGGGCAACACATAGGCACACAAGGGGATGAGCATAGAAGGTATTTATGGTATGAATGTGAGGGGAATTTTGGCAGTGAGAATGTTGGGTAAGGTAGAGATAGTACTCCAGATGATGAGAACGATCACTAAGTAGGTACTGTATAGATGTGACAAAACCTTTGTTAACAGCAGTAGTGATTCAGGTGGATTTTCCACACACCACACAAGGTAGCAGGCAAACTTATTGGAGCTCTCTAATTATTTGTGAGACCAGAGCATGAGTGCAGGATATGCAAGTGTGATTAGTCAAATAGAAAAGGAAGAGCTGTTTATTAAGTAAAAGATTTCTCTGACTTAGGGCCATGATGATTAGTTGTTTCTATCTGTTTTAAATGATATGTCTTGTTGGTGACCAATGGAGAATTCTGATGAGGCACTGACAGCACAACCTCAGCTTACGATGTTTTGCAGTGGAATGAGTGTAAATGAAGAGGTAAATTTCCAAAAAGGTGAGACTTACTTTGAGGATATGATTTGCCTACAAAATTTGAATGTGTAGTTCAATTATGCATAGAAATTTGAATAGTTCTACTGCTAACTACCAGATGGCTAAAGGCTAAGTCATCTAGCTGGAGACATATGCAAACCTAGCACACATTTCAAAACATAAAGAAGATTTTTTTTTCTGTAAACTGGGAAAGATGGCCTTAACTTTGCTAAAAATATCCACCAGTGACTACCAGATTCACTGTAAGTTATTCTTAAAATGCTAAATTCAAATGTCTGTAGAAAGCCATATCTCTTTCTTCTCATATTATAGTCAATCTTTGGATATTATAGCACAGAAAAAAATCTGGTTGACATTGGGATACTGTGTCTTCCACCTTTGTTTTAACGTTATATAGAGTTGAGAGCTGGTCACTCTTGCTAAAACTGCTGGCATTACAAGTAGGTAAAAATAAACAGTAAGATTGAAGCAGAGGAAGAAATTAGTACAATGAAACAGAGCTTAAAAGGATTACGGTATTTTGTTATATATAAATCTGCAATTAACCATGTTTGTTTTTAAAATTCATGAAATATATTACAGCATGATGAATGTCTACTTTTATAATTCCTCACATGAAGATTATTTATAAATAGATTCAAATTTGCTTTTAAAATTATTAGAGACTATTTTTGTTTTTTAACTGGAAAATAGATGGCAAATCTAACATTCAGAAATAAAACTTACTTAAAATCTGTAAAACCTCAGAACTATACAACCGAAGACTAAATAACTATCGCTGATATAAGAGACTGTCCTATTCAGAGCAGTCCCATAAAAATCTAGACACAACCATACCACATCAACTACCTCCTCAATGAAGCGAAAAGCATTTTAATGTGGTTTAAAATCATTAGAAAATAAATAAATTTGTTTGAAAATGGAACTAAAATGGTGACACCTAATATGTAAAAAGGCTACCCAAAGCAATACCAAACAGAACTTAAAAATATTTTACTAATATACCATGAAATGCTGTGGAAAAATAAAAAAGGAAGCAGTAAAATAAAACTTAAGTTGTTGATTTGCTGAATGAAGAAGTGGGATCAGAGAAAGAGTATACTCTTTGATTAGTAGATTGTGTAAAAACATCGAAGCTATGAATAAGAATTTTCCAAGTGCCCTGTGTACTAAAACCATGTAATGAGAGTAACCATGCTGAAGCTAGGTACATAAACCTTAATGCTAATATCCATATTGTCATTTTAAAATACAATAAGATATTATTATTGCCAAAGACATTTGCAGTCTTAAATCACACACATAAGACTGCAATAGTAAGAGTATCATAGTTAAATGTAAAATCATAGAATCATAGAATCATTAAGGTTGGAAAAGACCTCCATCTTTTCCAACCATCTGGTCCAACCATCCCTCTACCACCAATATCACCCAGAAACCATGTCCCTAAGCACCAAGTCCAACCTTTCCTTGAACACCCCCAGGGACGGTGACTCCACCACCTCCCTGGGTAACCCGTTCCAATGCCTGACTACTCTTTCTGGGAAGAAATGTCTCCTAATTTCTAACCTAAACTCCCTTGGTGCAACTTGAGGCCATTCTCTCTAGTTCTATGGCTAGTTATCTGTGAGAAGAGGCTGACCCCGAACTCCCCACAACTTCCTTTCAGGCAGTTGTAGAAAGCAATAAGGTCTCCCCTGAGCCTCCTCTTCTCCAGACTAAACAACCCCAGCTCCCTCAGATGCTCCTCATAGGACTTGTGTTCCAGGCCCTTCACCAGCTTTGTAGCCCTTCTCTGGACATGTTCCAGGGTCTCGGTGTCCTTCTTGTAGTGAGGGGCCCAAAGCTGAACACAGTATTCGAGGTGTGGCTTCACCAGAGCAGAATACAAGGGGATGATCACCTCCCTGGTCCTGCTGGCCACACTATTCCTGATACAAGCCAGGATGCTGCTGGCCTTCTTGGCCACCTGGGCACACTGCTGGCTCATGTTCAGGCGAGTGTCAACCAACACCCCCAGATCCTTTTCCTCTGCACAGCTTTCCTGCCACTCTGCCCCAAGCCTGTGGGGTTGCCTGGGGTTGTTATGAACAAAGTGCACCCAGCACTTAGACATGTTGATCATCATCCCATTGGCCTCTGTCCATCGATCCAACCTGTCCAGGTCCCTCTGCTGGGCCTTCTGACCCTCCAGTAGAATCAACACTTCCCCCCAGCTTGGTGTCATCTGCAAGCTTACTGAAGGTGCACTCAATTCCCTCGTCCAAATCATCAATTAAGATATTGAAGAGGACGGGCCCCAACACTGACCCCTGGGGAATACCACTGGTGACTGGTTGCCAGCTGGATTTCACTCCGTTCACCACCACTCTCTGGGCCCAGCCATCCAGCCAGTTTTTATCCCAGCAAAGAACATACCTGTCCAAGCCATAGGCTTCCAGCTTCTCCAGGAGAATACTTTGGGAGACCATGTCAAAGGCTTTGCTGAAGTCTATGTAGACTATGTCAACAGCCTTTCCCTTATCCACCAGGTGGGTCAGTCGGTCATAGAAGGAGATGATGTTGGTCAGGCAGGACTTGCCTTTCATGAACCCATGCTGACTGGGCCTGATCCCCTGGCTGTCCCACACATACTGTGTGATTACATTCAAGATGACCTGTTTCATCACCTTTCCTGGCACCAAGGTCAGGCTGACAGGCCTGTAGTTCCTTATGACCTTTCTTATAGATGGGCATCACATTAGCAAGTCTCCAGTCATCTGGGACTTCGGATGACCATGACCGCTGATAGATGATGGAAAGCAGCCAAGCAATCACATCCGCCAACTCCCTCAGCACCCTCGGGTGAATCGCATCTGGCCCCATGGACTTGTGACAGTCCAGGTGGAGCAGCAGATCTCTAACTGTTTTCACCTGAACTGTGGGGGGTTTCTTCTGCTCCCTGTCCCAGACTTGCAGGTCAGGAGGCTGAATACCTTGAAGATAAGTGGTCTGGCTAGTAAAGACAGATGTAAAAAAGACATTAAGAGTCTCAACCTTTTCCTGACATGACAGTAGTCATGTTTCCCCCTGCATCCAGTAAAGTATGGAGATTCTCCTTGGCCTTCCTCTTGCCGTTAATATATTTATAAAAACATTTTTTGTTATCCTCAACCATAGAGGTCAAGCTGAGCTTGTGCAGGGCTTTAGCCTTCCTGATTTTTTCTCTGTATATGCTGGCAACTTCCTTGTACTCTCTTTGAGTTGCCTGTTCCTTCTTCCACTGGACTTAAATGCTCTTTTTCTCCCAGACGCTCAGCAAAAGTTCCCTGTTCATCCATGCCAGTCTTCTTAAGCCTGCTTGTTTACGGCACACAGGGACAACCTGCTCCTGTGCCTTTAAGACTTCCTTCTTGAGGAGTGTCCACCCTTCCTTCACCCTCTGCCCTTCAGGACTGACTCCCAAGGGATCCTCCATAACAGTGAACCTCCCTCCCTCCCTCCCTCCCTCCCTTCCTTCCTTCCTTCCTTCCTTCCTTCCTTCCTTCCTTCCTTCCTTCCTTCCTTCCTTCCGCCTTCTAACTCCTTTTATATTATTATTATTATTTCCACTTAATTTCTGCTTCTAGAGGGAACAATAGTACCCCCAAGTCTCAGTGGTTTGATAACATCAAGTCTGCTGTTATAGTTCTGGAGAAAAGCCAAGATCCATCAGAAAATGCACTGAGTACATATCACATAGACTCCAGTTCTGTGCTCTGGTCTGTTACTATTGAGCTTGTGATGTTTGATAAATTGTTGAGCTTTTTTGTCTTCTTACTCTTCATTTACCTTCATACAGGCACAGCTTGTGGAAGGTAAGGTATTTGTTTATTTGCTTATTTGTTTGTTTCTAAAATCTGTTTTACTGACTAGGTATAGACAGGAAATATGTGATGCTCATTGGTGAACTGCTCTATAGCTGGCCACTGCTGTTTCACATTTACAAATGGTTGGTCAGTTAGCTGTTGGACTGAACAGTGACAGCAGAAACCCCTTGCCTAGTACTCACATGGACAGTGCTAGCTCTTGTTTTAGCTAGCTGCACCTACTTTTCAGCTTGTCATGCTAAAGCTTTTCAGCTTTTCAGCTTTTCATGACACTTTCCACCATTAGTGGGCACGCTGATGGTGCCACAGGGCTGTTAACAGATAGTTGGTTGCAGTCATATTGGGGTCCTGAGTTTTGAGAGCAGTCTTCCTGTATGTGTTTACGTGGATGGGGGATGTTCTTGGAGGGATCCCTCATGCGAGCTGTCCCGACTGTGTTGGCAGAGGTAGAGACACACCAGAGGCGCTTGTAAAGATCAATGTCCTTTGAAGTATATTTCTCTGTCATGCCAATCGGGCAGCTCTCAACATAGCCTGGAGTCACCTCATGAGCAAGGCAGAATGAATAGTGAAGTAGTTTGGCCTGAAGGATCCTGTCAAAGATGATCTAGAAAACTGTGGAAAGCTGTGAAGTTTGCTGTGAATGAGTAAATAGCTCCTTAAACTGTCAGTGTTGTTAACGTTGTGTGATCAGTTAGGAAAGGCGGTACTGTGAGTACCTGAAGTCAGCTAAACATTGCACGGCGCTTCAGTGAGGTCATTATGGTGCAAGTTGATCTGAACTATTTTGTATAGCCAGTACAATAGGTGTGTAAATTTTTAACTTGAGAAGTATGTTGGTATTTGTCATGAAAAAGGCAACACAAATATATATGATCTCTGTTTCCCATTCTTATTCTAGACCCTTCTCTCCTTAGTTTTATTTTGTCCTTCTTTTTCACATTCTTTGTATCCTTTCTTCTGTTTTTCTCATCTTCCTTTCTCTCCATCTGGTCTTTGCAAGATGTTGAAACAAATCTTAATATGTGCTAAAGAGTATTCCTAAGTACATTTAAAATTTACATAAGGAGGAGCAGAAAGAGAAACAGTGAGCTGAGGAGAAGAAAGAGCATAGCTCAGAGTTGCTACCAGGTTTAGCTCATTTCCATAGTCAGCTGTGGTAAGTCCTATGGCATTTACAGTGGCAGAAAGGAAAGAAGGGAGAAATGCAGATGGACTTCTTTTTCTTCTTCTTCTTTTTTTTTTTTTTATATATAAAGTAATTTTGAAATTCCTCAGAACATATTTTTTTTGGCTCCCAGCACAGCTGCTTAGTCACTGTGATATTTTTGAAAACACAATTATCACCTCTACCTGAAAATCCATTTCTAAATTAAGAAAAAAAAAAGGCATTGTTTTTACATGAATTAATTTGAGAGCAGAACCATAGCTGTCATGTTCATTACATACAGCTCTACTATTTTGACTTCCTGAAAATTCACAGCACAAGGTAAGAGTCTCAATTCCTTGTACCAAGAGATGAGGCTCTATGAGGATGGGTGTCTGCTGCAGCCAGTATTGGAAGATGAAGAAGCTGAGGAAAGCAAGAGAAGCCTGGTGTACAGCAGTATGTTGCAGTGCTTGAGTTCATCATGGGACTTACAGATTTTGCACTAGATGAGTATGGACTTCTTGGGCACAACAGAAGGAGCCACCCTTGCAGCCCAGCCTGGAAGAGGCAGGGGTACCATGGATATCATACAGAAAGTGTTCTCCAGGGTCCAGTGGCACCAAGAGAGGGAGGGTCATTGCTCTGCTGCGCTGGAAAGGAAAGAACAATATTGATGACATGAAAACCACTGCTGCCCTATTTTGTGCTCCATTCCTTCATCTCCTAAATGAAGATGACAACCCTCTGGAGGGCTGTGAGGGGAAATCCTTTAGTGATTAAAAGCTGCTCAGACACTGTACTAGTGAAGGCCATATAAACTGATAAAGCTCCTAGTAAGAGGGAGACACTGAATTAGGGTGAATAGGGGAGTGTGCCAAACTTTAACCCTTCCTCAAGACTGTAGTTTCCCCCCGCATGAGGATTTTCCCTGAAATGTCTTTGTTCCTTTCTTTTTCCTCTTGTGGTGTAACAACATCTCTTCCTGCTTCTAATCCCTGAACACCAAGATACTATCTACTTCCTAATGAAAGGGCAGAACAATAAGGCCCTTTTTAAAAGCTCAAATCAAGCTATAAATTATATGTTAGTTTCTTTTTTCCCTGAATTACTGGTGGAAATGTCTGTGGTGATTTTTTTACTGAAAGGAATGCTTTGAAAATACATATCAACCAAGATAGATCCAGATACAAATTTCATCCCTTATCTCCTCCATCTCCTGTGTGTTTGACTGGCAGGCTACTGAGTGAGGCTTCCAAGCCCACAGAGCCCAGCCATGAGGGACAGTCCCACTGCACAAGCAGCAGCTGTTGGCTGCCATCTGGGAAGCCAGCAGTTAGATATGGCAACAAGTGGAACTCCCAGTGATCTTGGCTTCCAGCTCTGTCAAATAAGCCTCCATCCTAGGTTAGCCTTGTCTTTGCTCAAAGGTCGATAATCTTGAACTGCAGCACTGAGCAGGATTCCCATCAAGCTGGCAGAAATTCATACAAGTTTGGGATAGAAATGTGTCTGACAGGCCAAATTCCTTTGAATGGCTGCCTGTGTTTTGGTTGGATTTGTTGAATTAGAACCCTCTTCAAAAAACATTTTAGTCTCAACAAATCAGAATTTTGTTGGAAAAGCAGCTTTATCCAAAGAGGTGTCTGTCACTGAAATCCATATTCAGAAATATTCTGCTTTGTGGATAGGAAGGGATTCTCCTGTCCCCACAGGCTGTTCTAAGAAGAACCAGAGAGAAGGTGTGCCAAAATGTGGGAAGGCTTTAAATCTCTTCTCATCCTTTCACACTGGGATCCTTTCTAGCCCTGGATATGTATAAGGATATGTATCTGCATTTATACTTATCTATTTAAATTGCTGTCGTTGTATAATGTCTGAATTCTTAGTAATTTATGGATTTTTCCTCACAGCTCTCCTGAACCTGCTACCTGTCTCACAACAACTGAAAAACAAATTGGAGTTACCTACACAAGAGTAGGTGCTGAACAGAACACAAATCTCAACATACTGCCTGCTATTGAACCATCATTTTCATATTCCTGTTTTCACAGTTTCTACCATCATGTTTTCTTCTTACAGTCTGTTTCCTGCCCTGAGAGATCAAATTAAGAATTGCCAAGAGTGGAATCTTGTGAAGATTTCCTTTCTTAAAGCTGTTTATACTTATTTTACACTAGAATGAAAGGAAAAGACATGGTCAATCAAAGCTTTTCTTGAATTCTGGAAGGACAGAGTACCACTGCATATGTACTGAAGTACTTTCCTCCAAGAAATAGTGTGGTGTTCCTTTTTTTATTATTATTTATTTATTTTATTTGGGATGAATTATGTGTTTTTTATATTTAATTTGCTAATAATAAACTCTATATATGAATAATTCTAGATAGCTTAAAATATTTCCAACAGAGTACAATGTGTTATTCAAATTATAACATATCCTTGACTTCCTAAAATTATTATAGTAACATCAATGGTATGTACCATGTATACCTTAGAAAATCTTTCATAAATTCTCTGTATTTCACTTTTTGTTAGAAAATGTGATCATGGTTCTTTTTTTCTTTGCTATCTGGGGAAAGGTGCCCTGTAATATTCTTACCCATGCAGCCATTATAATAGAAATAGCTTTGACTTTTTAAGTAGTGTATAGAAAAGCTGGGAAAATGTTTTCAAAAAGCCCATATGCATGAAAAATATTGCTTCAACTATAGCTTTGATACATTTTCATGGAAAGAAGTATGATGCTTCTCAAAGGGTTCCAGTTATCTACCCTGCTTCAAGTGCAGCTGAAAGATCTCACATGTAGCTTCTTCTTAATTAAGAAGTTGGTGAAGATTTCTATATTTCTACTTACATAGATGCCAAACCAGTCATTTCTAGGTTGTTCATATCAGAGCTGACATGACAGAATGGAGCAATTCAGTCTAGGTAATGTGAACTCCTCCTTTGATTAATGTTAGGCATATAGAGGAGATACAGTCTTTTAAAACAGAAATCTTGTACACTTACCATGTTTTAACACATCTCTGTATGCATATCACTGTAGTTAGAGTCTTGTCAAGGAAGAAAGAGTGAAATTCCTACGCAAGATGAAATTGAAAATACATTTCGACACCTGATACTCTCCAAACTTAACTGATGTCATCCAAACTTAACAAGGAACCACACTGGTTCTCCCTTGCACTTCTTTAACAAATATGAACCTTATGTTTTTGACTGAAGCAAATATTCCATCCCATCAGATGACTTTTAACCTCTAGTTACCCATTAAATTGGCCAAAACTTCCACATTCAGTTATCCACTTTCGTGGCTCAAGTGTTTTTTTTCTGTTTGTTTGTTTGTTTTTCCTTTTCCACCAGCACTTCTGTGGTCTTGTCTGGATACTTCCCTCAACTTATTTTCTGAAGGCTTCTTTACTTTCAGAAGGTTGCAATTATTGAAAATGGGAAATGTATCTGACTGTCAGGAACATATGGGTGGCAGCTGAATAAAGCATATGTTTTTCTCTTTCAATGGATTCGTGTGTATTTTGAAGAGCACTACAAAAAGTACCAGGCCTTTGAGACCTTGGAAAGAAAGAAGAGCTACACTGTGGTGGTTTTACTCAGCTGGGCAGTTGAGCTCTGCCACAACTGCTCTCTCAATCCTCCTCCTCAAAGGGAAAGAGGGAGAAAATACAATGGAAAGGACTCAAGGGTTGAGATAAGAACAGGGAAATCACTCAACAATTATTGTCACAGGCAAATCAGACTCAACATAGGGAGATTAGAGAAATTTATTGCCTACTACTAACAAGCTAGAGCAGTGAGAACTAAAAGCAAAACAAAATCTTTTCTCCCCATCCTCTACCTCCTCCCCCTGAGCAGTGCAGGGGAATGGGGAATGGGGGCTGCAGTCAGGTCCTAACACTTCATCTCTGCCACTCCTTCACAGTCACTCTCTGCCCCTGCTCCATGTGGGGTCCCATCCACCTGCTCCACCGAGGGCTCCTCCACGGGCTGCAGCGTAGAGATCTGCTCCATGTGGGACCCATGGGCTGCAGGGGGACAGCCTGCTCCACCAGGGGCCTCTCCACAGGCTGTGGGGGAACTTCTGCTGTGTGCCTGGAGCACCTCCTGCCCTCCTTCTGCACTGACCTCGGGGTCTGTAGGGCTGTTTCTCACCCCTCTCTCCCAGCTGCTGTTGCACAGCAGTTTGTTGTTGTTGTTGTTTGTTTGTTTGTTTTCTCTTTCTTCAATCTGCTCTCACAAAGGCACAAACAACATCTCTTATTGGCTCAGTTCTGGGAAGCAGCAGGTCCCTTTGGAGCAGCTGAAACCGGCCCCTATCTAACATGGGGCGGCTTCCAGATTCTTCTCACAGATGTCACCCTTGTAGCCTCCCGCTACCAAAACCTTACCACGTAAACCCAATACATACTCATCATCTCCCTTTTCGTTTTCCCATTGGCTGCCCCGCCTTTGTTTGCTGGAACACCAGCATGTTGTCTTCACTTTCAAGATTCATCTCAGCTTGTCTACCTTAAAAACTCTTCCTGTGAATTCAGTCTCAAACTGTCAATTATGACAAAATCAATCTTAAACTTTTTAAGATCTTGCTGACCCCTGAGGCACTCCGAGTAAATACCTCAAAGCAATTCTATTCATTCCCTTAGAACGTCTCCCAAAACTCTTGTTTTCCAAGATAACCGTGATAAACTAGAAGTTTGTTGAGTAGCAATATGCGCCTTCCTCCTTAGCCTGTCTGGAAGTGCTGCTGTAAAAAGCCTAACAAAATGTGGTAGTGAGTGCACATGGCATTGTGGGCACCAGGACAGCTCTATTACAAAGGCAGACACATGAGACACAGTTCAGTTGCCTAAATAATCTAGTGACATTTGTAATGCTGAAAAGTATCTGAGGTGTAACTGTAGGGCTGGCATGTATAATGTGAGAAGTAAACAAGGAGTAAAAGTAAAAGCAGTAAAACAGAGGTAAAAGAAGTTAAAAAAAAAAAAGTAAAAAAAGAAGTAAAACCAAAAGTATCTCAAGCAGAGGATAGATAAGGCAACTGAATTGATCCTCCAGTGAAAACAGACTAGTGTTGCTTATCCCCCCACTCCTCTTTCCCATCCTAGTTTAACCAGGGGTCTCTACATACCTGCCACTATATGGCTTGTGCTTAATATATGGGCTGCACGTGTCTTGTGCAGCTCATGAAATAGGTTTACAAAAAAGCTGAGAGTTTATTATGTGTAATATTCTTTTGGGGTTCCTACTACAATTATTTCTATTTGCTTAATCTACAGTGCTTATATATTCAGTCTAGCAACATAGCTAGCTGGCAGGCTATGCATCAGTTTATGCAGCTCAGCTAAATGTGATATTTTGATAGCTTTATTTAATTAGAATCAGAGTCTCTGACAATAATGTGGCTTGAAAGGAAGCTCCAGAGGCAGGTGTAGCTACTGCAGCTTGCAGAGCCTTCTCCATTTATTTATTTATTTTCCTTCTCCAAGGATGGAGGTCCCCCAGCTTTCTGGGTGACCCCCTCCATTTTCTGAACATTTACATGGCAAATAATTTGTTCCATGTATCAAACAAGAATTTCCTACGTTGCATCTTGTGTCTGTTGCCTCTCATCCTTCCCTGTGAACCTTTGAGGAGATTTTAGCCTCTTCTCTGCACTCTCATTCTAAGTAGGTTTAGGTAAGAACTCCTCAAACCTTCTCCTCTCCATGCTGAAATAACATGAATCTCATAACCTCTTCTCATACATCATGTGATTCATTCCCTTTACATCTTGGCAAGCCTCCCCTCGATTTGCTCCAGTGTGTCCATGTCATTGCTGGCATGGGGTTCGGGGTGGGGAATGAACATAAGACCGTAAGACATGGTCTCACAAGTGCCAGACAGAGAGAGTGAAATAATCATTTCACTTGATCTGATGGCTACACTCACGTTAGCACATCCCAGGCCTGCCTTGCTGTGGAAACACACCACTGGATAATGTTTAATTTGCTGGTCACTAGGTCTGCCCAGGTTTGCTTGTGGGTTTGTTGTTTTGTTTTGCTTTGTTTTTGTAGAATTATAGAACGGCTTGGGTTGGAAGGGACCTTAAAGATCATCTAACTCCAACCCCCCCTGCCACAGACAGGGATGCCACCCACCAGATCAGGTTGGCCAAGGCCCTGTCCAAACTGGCCTTGAACACCTCCAGGGATGGGGCATCCACAACTTCTCTTGGCAACCTGTTCCAGTGCCTCACTATCTTTACAGTGAAGAATTTCCTCCTAATGTCTAGTCTAAACCTATCTTCTTTTAGTTTAAGACTAAAACATTTTGTTTTGTCTTGTTTTGTTTTGTTTTGTCAAAGCTGCTTCCTGGCCAGTTAGCCCCAATCTGTACAGCTGCATGGGGTTATTCCGTCCTGGGTGCAGAACTTTTTTGTTTAGAATTATAGAATCATTTAGATTAGAAAAGACCTCTAAGATCATCAAGTCCAACCATTAATCTATCGCTGCCAAGTCTACTGCTAAAACATGTCACTAAACCATGTGGTGCTCCATGTCTCCACGTCTTTAGAATATGTTCAGGGATGCTGACCCAATTACCTCCCTAGGCAGCCTGTTCCAATGCCCCACAACTCTTTCAATGAATAATTTTTTCCTAATATCCAACCAAAACCTCCCCTGCCACAACTTGAGGCCAGCTCAGATCTAGCAGCTGTCACATCTGTGTGTATACTTTGAATCTGGTGCTAACAGTAACTGATTTCAAAACCCTTCATCCATGCCCACTAATTCCTGCTTGGAAACTAAATTCAAGACGGCATGCTTATAAAGTCTGTGGTTCCTAGGGAGATCCCCAAATCACTGACATTCATTCTTCTTCTTAGATCAATGGAAAAAAAAATCTTATAAACATTAAATATTAATAAATAAATGAAACAAGACTTCAAATTTTGTCAATATCAGTCCTTTCTTCCTATTTTGGAACTGCATTTCTTCATATGATGTGAGGTCCCTCACAGCCCCTTCAGTTAGGAAATCCAAACAATATCTGATTGTAGCAGTACATAGATATACACCAAAGTGAAATCGTGCAAGCTTTGTAAAATACTAGTTGATTATCTCAGATAATCAGTAAAAACATTTTCCAGCTTGATGAGTACATTGATGAGATTACGTCAGAATAAATGTTTTCATTAGCTAACCAATGGGAAGAAACTTTTAGGAAGGCATGTGGTCTGTTTCATTCATCTTTCCAACTTCTTTCACCCTAGTCTCTTGTACGTTTTTAGCTGAAAAGTAAGGCAGCCAGGAAAAAAGATGATCATAACAAACACATTTATAAAAGCACACATATACAGAAAGAACTGAAACTGCAAATTGCAGTCATTTGCACACAGAATTTAATACAAATTTGATAACAGATGTTGACAAATTTAATTGTAGACAACATCACAAACCTATTCTTGTCTCTGCAGTTATGAGGCATTTGGTTACAGCCAAGACACTTGTAATCCTGTTTAAAATAGGAGAACGTTATAGTGTATTTGGATGCAAACTAGAGGATCTTCCATAGAAAGGAATCAGCACAAATTTTTTATGCTGTATCTCCACCTGTAATTTATAATAAGGAACAACAACAAAAAAAAACTCTTCAAGGGGCTACTACAAAAACATGATCCAAATTTTGATGAAGTCACCAGAAGTTTTGCTCCATAGCCCTATGGGACCAACACATGGGGAAGTGACAAGATAGCATTAGAAAACACTGGGAATAGTTGTCTTCTCATTGAGAAGCATTAATAAAGCTAGTAAGACTATTTTCTGTGTTGTTTGCCTCCATTATTATTATTCATTTGTAACTAATTCTCAAAAAGTTATGATTGTGTTTCTTTATTGTTTGTCCTAGATTTTAGAAGACAAAACCTGTAAGCAGGATAAGATAGGGCTGTGAAGTGCAAACTTGTGATTTGTGTGATAGAACTTCAGGCTGAAAAGACAAATGCAAAACATTTTCACAATGCTTTTCTTTAAAAAAAATATATACACAACAATGTCCTTTAAAAAAAATCTAGACATAAAAGCAGACAAAGATGTTAACATAGGTTGCATTCAGTAAAAAGTATTTTCTTTGTTAAAGGATCATGTAATTTCACTCCAAATTTGCTGCTATTCTTGTTCCTCAAATAATCAGTGCTGTAGATCAGCTTCCTCTCTCCAGTGTAACTCCAGTTATGCCATTTTCCAAAATACTGAACTTAGTTAAAGTTCAGTTAAAGTATATTTTTAAAGCCCACAATTTAGTTTTAAACTAAATGAGTAGAAATTCTGATTGAAAGCAGAAGAATGGGAACAGGTTTTGAACAGATGTTGGCAATTTTTTGTTTTAATTGAGGCAAAGGATTCTGAAGTTCAGATGGCATGAATTAAAGCACTCATTCTGGGGAAAAATGGCATGATTTAGGAACTAATGCAGAAAAATAGACAGAAACATTTTGACAGTCTGTTTAAACTTTTATCTGGTTGGGGAGCGATGATGAATGGGAAAGAGGTGAAGGGGAGGAGGAAGAAGGGAAGAGAATCAAGGAGATTTGATAGTTTGTCTTTAAGCAGTCTGTATTTTAAAGCATTTAGAACAGAGTTTTAAAGCTTTAAAAATCAGGCCTTTTTTCTTTTTTCTTTTTTTTTTTTTTTTAGTATTTTACACTTTGATTAAAGAAGATTTACTCAACCAGAGTATCCCCTTGATGCAGCAAACTGAAAATTATTTCCACTACCCAAGCTCCAGTGAAAGTTAAGGAATGCAGAACCAAGATTCTTCAGACCTGTCACTTTCAAAAAATTTTCATTTAACTGATTTCGATACTGCACAGAGAATCTGGGAGAGCTGGACTGGGAGACATTTGGGAGCTAGTTATAATTTCATGATCTTATGCACTACATTATGCTGGCCTAGCAAATCACAAATTACTGCAGCTTTTGTCCCAACTTCTAGCAGGGCAGATGAAATCTGTAAATCCTTGTTTGGGTCAAAAATGATGTGGCAACTTTCCTTAGAATAATATTCTTTCAGCAACACTGGAAATGAGAGGTAGGTCAACCACGCTGAAAGGACTCTACTATTTCAATTCATAAGTTTATGACCAAGGAGCTGCAGCGGTGTTCTTACATCTCATTTTATGTTTTGAGCAGCCTCTGCAGAATGGTGCAACATTTCCAAACACATATTTGACAGGCTACCCAGGAGAAAATATGCTATAGTCACAAACTACTGACACTGACTCAGACACCTAAGTGTGTCAAGAAGTTGAGCACCGATAGCTCAGCCTAAATCAGGCTGAAGAAGTGTATGTCTAAAGCACTGTCTCCGTCTCTTAGACATACATATTGTCTGTGGAGTTCTGAAAAACAGTTCTGTAGAGCTTGAAACCACTTCAAGCACACAGGCAATTATCATTACTTTGTGTAGAAATAAGTAACTTAAGGTAGAAAAAAAATTAAACAGATGAGGTAATATTATTTTCCATCAGTTATGACTCAGTCACCAGAAATGTGAGAGAGATTTTTAGGATGACTTTAGGCTACAGAATAATAAGCAGAAGTAGCTATTTTGAAAACGGAGAATGAAATCAGAGGATCCACTGGCTGCTTTAGTCGTTACCTGTACTGCTCTCTTCTTTTTTTTTTTAATTTTATTTTTTTTACCTGTATCGTCAACAGCATCACCCAATTCACAAAATGCTTTATGTTGGAATGGACCTTTTGAGATCACCTTATCCAAACCCCATAACATACTCATGATTTTCTTGAATACCTGCAGATCAAGCCCCCGTACTGCACAGAACTGCAGTGAAGGCCGTTACTTACTGACTGGCTGTGACATTTAGCAAGATTTTGGAATCTGTCCCAAACAGACCTGAAAACAAAAGCAGTAAACTTAATGAAGTAGGTATTTCCATGAGAAGCTTCTGGTCTCCTGCTGACCAAGCGTTTCAGGTAATACTCATCTATGCATTTCCCCATAGGTTGTTCTCATGATTGGCCTGTCTTAACGGACCGTAATGGGATTTTTGAACATTACAGATTTTCCATTACCACCTTTCAATCAATCTTTTCAGAAATGTCTCATTTAGAAGGGGCAAAGGAAACTGCAGACATTTTATCTATCATTAACCATAGATACTTTCATTTTAGAATTCATGTCAACTCTTGACATTTCTTTGGTTAATATGAATAAAAACTGGTACTTATTATAACTCTTATCTGGGGATATTCCTATCACTTGTTAAGAGCAGTTCATTTATAACTGTTATAACCCCTGAGTATTTTTCCTCTGTTTTATAAATAAGGTAAATGAGTCACAGCTAAGGGACTGAAACAGGACTCTAAGTGTCTTTGATGATAACAAAAAGTCCATTCATTTCAGTGGGAGCAAACTTACCCGAAGTGACACAAAAAATGAGGGTAAAAACAGTAGTGCAATTCCAAGAATAGGATTAAGTTCCAGATTAACACTTAAATTTAGGACCTCAGTTCATTTCTTAAACACAAGCATCTGGCACCATTTGTACTGGCAGGTATGATACAGGAACTACAGGTACATGTGCCCTCCTGGACTATTATATGGAGGCCAGGGCAGATACCATCTGCCAACTCGGTACAAATGCCTATGTCCAGGCAACCGAATCGAGCTCTGAGTGTTTACAACTAGTGCCTTTATGAGAAGGTAGATGTCTCTGCAATTGGTGATCTAGTCAACACAGTAACTGGAACCTGGAGAGCAATTCTGATCATCCTGCAATGAACATCTAGTAGCTGAATACCTCTCTGAACTTCTTTGGCTCTACAGGCAAGAGGTGCAATTATGTTTACCTAAATATAGGTGTTTAATACCATTTTACCGTCTTGTAAATTATCGATATATTTGAGGCTGAAAGTTATGATGCAGGTCCTTCAGGGGATGCATATCATTCTAGAATGAAAGCTGGAGACCAGAGAACATGCCCACAGTTTCTGTAATGTCATCAAATGCCTCTGTTTCAGTCGAATTCTACATTAAAACAACTAAAAGTAGGTGTATGTCTATGTATATCCAGGGACTAGGATCAATAGCTAACTAGGTAATTTACGTATTTTCAGATGGTCCTGATGAACAGCATCATTAGGTATTTAAAGTGTGGATGGTTATTTTTTAGAACCATGAAGAGTCATATGAAAGATACTGTGGGAAAGAAATACAGTATCAAAAGACCAGAGAAAGGAAAATCTTCCATTAAAAGAAGAAGAAAAGGAGGAGCCAAGTAGTACATGTTTTCCATATTCAGTTAGACAAATCATCATACTGGCTCTTCATAAGCACCCAAAAGATAGCAAGTTAATGAGCATCAGCCAACACGGATTTGCCAAAAACAAAGCATGTCTAGTTAATTTAACTTCCTTCCTCATCAGGATGACAGGTCTTGTGGACAGAGAAGAAACAATAAATGTAATATATTTTTCAATTAGAAAGACATTGAAGTTCTCATAAGTCAGTCTAAATGATAAAACTATAGGACAGAAAACAGTGTACAGACTGTAATTATTAACAGCTCACTCTCAAGACAGAAGAATGAACTGAGGGTATTTTTCAGACCATTCTATTGTTCTATTAAATTTTGTCATTAAAATATTGGCTGATTGAACAACGAATTTACTTAATTTACTATTTACTTAATTTATTTAATTTACTATTGGAGAATAGAAACTACATTCAAAATAGTCACGTTAAATCTGAGACATGGAAAAAAAAAAAAAGGACGAGATTCAGATCAGATCCACAGGATTTCCCACTACAGTTGGGAAGGAATATTCAAATAAATAACATATGCAGAAAAATGTCTGGGGACCACAGAACTGAACTAAAGAGGTAAGTCATGTTATTGTGAAATGGTGAAGAATATGAATAGATGTAGAAATGGCAATATATTCCCTAAAATATGTAAAATCATCTCCCTGCTTAGCTGTGTATCAGAAAGGTCTCAGCTGAAGTATCATATTCGATTTGAAATACCACCATCAAGAAAAATATGGACCAGCTGCTTGGTTTGAAGGAGAAGAATGAGAATTTCCAGAGGATTAAAAAATATTCTCCATGAAGAAGAGTTGGAAGAAGTGCATTTGGTTAGTCTGGAGAAAAGAAGATGGAGGGTAAACATTTTATCAATCTTGGCATCTGTACCAGGCTGCTTGCCACAAGGAGAATACAAATGGCTTTCCAAGTCCATGGTGACTGGGAGAAACTGAGGGCTTAACTGAAGCATGGGAGTGACTGTCTGGGAAAGCTTGGGAGTTCACAGTATGAAAGGCTTTTAACCATATATTTCAAGAACCTCCTAAGTAAGCTGATAATGCTTTTAAGTCTCTTCAGGTATCTTCCAGTAGTAACATGGAAAACAAACAAATTCCAGTAGTTTCAAAAGAGAATAAGATAGACACTATTTTTGTATTGTTTCTCCATGGGTATGTAAGAAATAGAATAAATAAGTTGCATAAAAGGAAAAATCCTATGCCTAACAGAAGAATTTCTATTCATTAGGAAGGAGGGAAAAATGCAGGTCACAGGTATTAATGATCTAACATCTATTATTCATTTAATATACAACATTTTGTATTTAAGCATTTATTCGTGTCCTTAATAACCACAAAGTAATAATTTAGTTAACGTAATAGTTTCTGTTTAGAAGCCTTTTCAATACTATTGAGATTATTATGGTAGAAGAAATTGAATAGAGCCAAAAGAACTGCAGTGCTCATGAAGGATTCAGATATGCTTTTCTTGGTTACTGTGCTTGGTCTAAAAGAAAAATAGAAACACATAAAGCAATTGGATCAGAGGTTTTCTTTAAAATAAAAGAATTCATACCATGCTATTAGAAAGTCCATTTAGCTTTTTAGAAAATATAGCTATTCCATAGGTGATTATTTTTAGTATTTCTTACAGTAGTTGAAGACAGCTTAGCTTTCTTTTCCACAGGTTCAATCCAAAGCTCTCCAAGCATTTCCTACTAGCTACCTTTCCAAAATCTGAATTCTAGTGTTTTTGATCTGCGTGTTATTATTGTTTGGTACATAACAGTAGGAATCACATATTCTAGCCAAAATAGAATAAATGTAGAAATATCTACTATGATGATGAAAAGAAGAAAGCAAAACGCATGATTCCTACAGAATGAGCTTGTTCTTCTTTTATTATTATTATATCAGTTATCTATTTTAGCCAAGTTAATAATTAATAGTATTAATTGATTGTTTGCAGACCAAAGATGACCAAACCACAAAGTATAGTAGGTACAAAATTAGGAAAAAATCCATGAAGTGCTAAAAACTCTCAAAGCCTGAAGTCTTTGAAACCAAATCAGTTCCTTTCCCTCTAATGCATAGCTTAAGCAATACTGAATATACAAACTGTGTGCCGCATACAGTTAATCACAAGACTGAAAATTAGCAAATTAACACATAATAAAATAATATAAAGCAGCAGCAGCAGCAAATAAAACCATCTCCACAGCAGGATACTGCAAATGTTTCAGAGAATAAAGATCATTTCAATTATAGGCCATATGTGTAATATTATCATGCTGTGCTAGCCAGGTTGAAATTAGCTTCCCATTTTTCATCTCCTTTTCCACAACCTACACAAAACCATCAAATCCACAGGGCTTTCTACATACCACTACAGAAGTCTGTGATCTTTCCATCCAAGAAAGTCTGGATTTAAATCAGAGGCACAATTTGTGTGTAATCTTCCTTCTCCACTGTTTTTCTGTCATTCAAACAAATAAATTTTGGCCAGAAACAAATTGTGGAAAGTGGTTCTCACTTTCTATTGTGGTGGTGGGTTTTTTTGATTGCCTTGTGTTTTTTATTTATTTATTTGTTTATTTTTTGTGTGTGTGTTTTTTGTTTTTGTTTTGATGGAGAAGCCAAAATACTTTTTTTATAAGAGTAAACTTGTCAATATGTGTGTTGTGTCTTTTATTCATTTCTTTTTTAAATGTTTACCACAAAGCCAGGACCATGAACTCCCATGCACTGAAGCGATATGCAACAGAACCCTACAGTTTCTGAGCTTCTCAAAGATCAGTTAGAGGAGATATATTTAGTTTCCCTTAGTCTTTGTCAATTTAATCTTGTCAATTTAATCATTTTCTGCTTGTATAGATACAGATATAGATTTGCAGTAGGTTTACTTTAAAATAACTTTTTATTTTCTCTGATTAAGTATATTTTAATAGCCTGGCATTTAACCTGCAAGCTGGTTTTGTTGTTGTCTTTCTTGAAGAAAGTTCTCACAGTGTTTGGAGAAAAATGAGGAAATACACCTTATGAATACCAAAGGAAGAACACAAGAGGAAGCTGGATCACATTTGAGAGCCAGAAATATTACAGGGAAGGAGGGAGAGGGAGCTTGGCTAATTGTGGCATATTATTCACAGTCTGAAGAAAGCAGTGTTAGTGTCCTTTGTTTGCTGAGGCAAACTAAGAGTCAACTTGGTCTGTAGAAATAACAGGGGGGGAAATGGCATACTGTCATTATACTTACTTTATGATTAGTTTTTTTTACTGGCTAGCTTGCAACATCTGCCTTGTGTATGCTTACTAATTTTGAAGAGTTACTTTTTTTCTCCTTTGATTCCCTGAGAAAAACAGTAATCCATTTTGAAAATTGGAGATGGACCTGTTAAACTCAGAATAAAAATTGTACCATTTGATTAAATCTGAGCTATTCTGAATTCCAAAACACCCAAAATCATATTTCACTGATGTATTTACCAAGCTTACAAAAACTATTAATATAAACATCTTCATATAATTTTTCTGATGTCACAAAATTTCTCAGTAAACCATTTTGCAGAAATTCTGTTTTAACACTTAAACCTACATTATTTTGGACTAGATTCCTATTGTTGTTCAAATTAATCTGTATTTGCAATATCACTGGCTGAAATGCATGAATATTTTTATATATGAATATATATATGCACGAATATAATTTACAAACACCAATTAATAGGAGTATCTTTTTGCTACCGACATACTTGCTGCAAGTGATTTCCTGGCATTGATATGCAGCACATATGCTTCTTCTAAGAATAACTAAGAAACAATCTGCCTAGAAATTATCTACCCCTGGCTCCATAAAGCTCTGTTCATCTATACTACCAAAAATGACAGCTGGTTCTAGCCTATTTCAAAAAACAACAACAACAACAACAAACCACTATTTTCATTAGTGTCGCTGTCATTGTAGAGACACTTAAAAGAATGCAAATGTTATGAAAGAACGAGCTTATCATAACCATTCCTGTAATGAAACATTATAATCTTAGATAATTTTATGTAAACTACATGATGAAACTGTATAACAGAACCAGTACTTATATCCATTGCTGACTTTACAAATAAGTACCTTGTATTCATCTCTCACACGCGTGCTTTGCAACAAAAATGCCACCTGCCATCTGTAACAAAATACTGTCATATATTTTTGGATCTATGGTGACAACCAGGTGTCTACTCACCATTAAATTGGTTTCCACAGTTTAGATCCACATTGTAGGTCTCGTTACACATTTGCTGCCTTATCTAAAGCACCTAATTTTCCACCGGTGAAATTCTCTTTACAAGTAAATTTCTGACACTGAAGCAGCATACACACCAACCATATCATCATTGTACCAGCCTATTTCTTGCCCAAGTGTAGTTAGATAAGGCATAAAACAAAATAGCTCGTGGAGACCACAGCTCACTTTTTTTTTTTTTTTTTTTTTCTGGCGAAGCTGAAAGAAAACCCACTTAAATATCAGTTTTCTAGTTTTGAAAGAATGATGCTAAGAAATAAATCTATTAAATTCTCCCACTTGTACCTCAAATATAGTAGCATTCATTGGGCCAGGGAGACAAACTGAGAATTTGACTTAATGGAGGGTTCATATCAGATGGAGGCATCTTAGATTTGACTTCCCACTCCACCAATAATTAGTTATACAAAAGGAAACCACTTCTACAGGAACAACAGATACGTGCTTATGTATGTATTGCAATTCCAAGAAGAGTTTCCAAAGAAGCAAATTCAAATCTGTTCTCCAAAGCAGGCAAATGAGACTGTGAGCATATGTTTCTGCCAACTTACATAAACATACAGATAAGCAAACATCTGGGTAAAAGGAAAAAAAAAAAAAAAAAAAAAAGCAGGTAAAGCCTTCTGACTGTGCTGGGCATGAAAAAGGATGGATACAGTTTAGAGGTTATGGTGTGGGATCAGAGGATTGCCTGAAGTGCCATGTTGAGATACTTGTTCCCCTTGGCTGTCTGGTACCAGAGTACTTGGCTACTCTAGGAGGTCATTGAAGACTCTGAGGTACCTCCTCTAAACCTTCTGTTGCTGTATAACTTTAAATTAAGTGGGTAAAGTGATACTGCCCAGCTAAGGGAAGTACAAGGCAGTATGACAACCTTGGAAATTGAATCAACAATCTTACAGGTAACATTTAAAGAGAACAATTTTCCCATAACATTTATTATCTGTTTCTCTCACCTTTTTCATAAATCTAAAAATAGATGCTGCAACAGTTTCCTGAAGAACTATATTTAGCCCCTCATTGCCTTAAATTAAGGTCTGCTGTGGTACATCACATTTTGGAAAGCCACCTGAGGAAAGTATTTTGCATAGATTCTCTAGATATGAATTATCTTGAAGCCAACAAAATGAAGGCAAATATAAAGCAGAAAATCTATTTTTTTGTGTGCGTGAAGAATCTGTGGATTATTAGTAGGAAGAATGTTAGCATAGAAGGTGGAATCCAATTTAAACATCTAAAAGCTGGAAATTTGCATTTAAGTCATAATCTTAGGCTCCCTTTATAGCTATGAGAATGGAACAGAGACCTTCAGAGACTGACTCCTACATTGGATGCTCAGGGAAAGATTCACTTGTCACAACACAGGTGTCCACTGCCTCACTTTTGGCACTTCAGGTAACCAGGATACATAACACAGTGACATGGGTCTCCTACCTATCCTGCATCACATCTGCCAATAACATACAGATATATGGATCTCAAACAGCCCTTTTTGAGGGGAACTGATTCTTGGATTTTGCTGACAATGAGATGAATTACCTGATGAAGATAATTATTTCTTTCTACTGATTATGAAGTAAATCTACGGTAGTCTCTGATTCCGAGCTAGATGCCCGACTATTAGATGTCTAAATCAGATGAATCTCAACTTCCCAAACCTTTGGAGTGAAATAATGATATTAAATGAGCATGAAGAACTGGTACACATTTATTTTTATATATATATTTTGTGTATATATATATGCACTACAGGAACGAAATATTCTGATCAATAAAGTGGCTTTTTTATTTTACCTATGATGTGTTTGCTATATCTTGAGAGGTCATAATCATCTTTTTTTTTTTTTCCCCAATACCTTCTACAATTATTTTAAGAACCCTAGTATGGTGTTTTGTAATGTATTCTGACGTGATCTGGCTGTGGAAGTTAATGAAGGGTGGGTTATTTTAGCCTTATACTCAGTTAAAATATAGAAGACTAGGGTGGTGTTATACTTCTTCTCTTTGAAAGTCATAGAATAATATGATAGTTTATTCAACACCAGTTGCAACCAACAACTTTAGATTTATGGATTTTTCAATTTATTTCACTATATGACAAGAAATACTTTTCTGTGTTAACTTTGCTTTTTTTTTCAGTCTCAACGTTACATGTTTCTTACCCTTGGATTGTATCTCAGCAGTAGTGGCTGCTTTAGTGAGTATTTCATTGCCACTTGCATAGATATTCTGTTCATTATAGCACATTCTCACACTACAGGCAGGTCAAAGAAACATATATTATATATGCACAGATATTGAGAAATGAAGTTGTCAGCATCATTCAGTATGTCACATAAATATTTCTCTTAAGAATTATCTTCTGCTTGGTGGAGTTTTGTATTTGTATTCATAAGTATGTCTCCGTTCTGATAAAAAACAAGATTATATAAATTCTGTTTTTCCTCCAGTGCCTGCAAAACATTCTAATACTGTGGTGCTCTGCAGTTTCTCTATCATGTACTCCCTTTACTGTTTTCTGTTTATTCCACATTTTAAATTACTTTTTACTACTCAGATGCACAAACCTAGGCTTGCTACATTTTTCTGTAGTCTGCTTTTGTTCTTTCAATCTGTGCAGAATTGTAATTTTAACTAAAGTGAAATAAAAATATTTAAAATATTTACAAAAATGGTCTAAGTTCTGGATTTGTTGATTTCAGGATTGTTACCACTTTAATTCTGTTAGAGAAAACTAACATTTTAGTGTCTGTTCTGACTCCTCATTGCTAAGTGTTTAAGTCATAGTAATTGCAATAAAAATATCTCATGTTTGTCCATACAAATCTTAGAACAAAGCCATGTTAGCTTAGAACAAAGATATTACTCCAATACTACAATCAGCCCTTCCAAAACTAGCTTAAAATTTTCTGCTTTTTGTTTAGATGGCCAGACAGATTGGATTTGACTTAAATAAACCTTACTGGGAGCTCTTTATCTGGTATAAACCATGTTCCTAATGGCATTCTGTGGTCTCCTGTCTTATCTCAGAAGAATGAATACAATTTGGATCAATTCATTGGAATACTCCTGTATATTTATCCCTTTCAGAAAACTAGGTATAGGAAAACCAATTGGTCAAATCCCTGCCCACATCTTATAAAAGAAAACCATCCAAAAATAAAAAGAACAAGCGTGAGTACAAAGTAGTAGCTATCTTCTCATTCATCCACTACTCTTGGCAATGTTTCATATCTTCACCACACTCCTATCCTCATTATTTTTTAATTTTCTAGATTAATTTGATCAGTAAATGAATCACAGAATCTCAGAATTTTAGGGGTTGGAAGGGACCTCAAGAGGTCATCGGGTACAACCCAAATGAACATCTCTTAGAAAGTACATTTGGATTTGTTTGAGTTTCAGCCCTCATTGTTTAAATCAGGAAATGTGAATCTGTATCAACAATCTTGCTTTTCTCCATGTATATTTTCTAGAGAATAAAAGATTGAGGAATAACTTTCTGACCACATTAATCAAAAATACCTTATTTTCCAATGCTGTGTATTTCAAATAAGGAGAGGGAAACAAAACCAGTTAATTTTCTCCTGTAAATGCCTTGCTATTTTTGGCTGTTTCAGAACAAGTATATGCCTCTACCAGTAAATAAAGATATAGTTCCCCATTCTTTTTGTTGTCTCTTTTCTTTCTCGTTTGCTTTCTTTCTTGCAGGAATTACTTCTCCACAGTCTTTTGGGAACTTGGATAGACAAAAACATAATGCAGTTGAGACACCTTGTTATTGCAATGCTTCCATTCCTTGCTGGTTTTGCAGTCTGCCATTTGAGGCAAGACTAATATCTGCAGGTGCCTCACTCATGTGATTTGTTTGTATCTTTTAGAAATAGAAATAGATCCTGGCAGTTCCTGCATCAGGAATGTTAATACAGAACTGAAGTTAAAAACCTGGTTGCATTGCTGTAGCAACAGGGCTTAGATCTTGAAGGGCCCAACAGTTCCCAAACTGTCCTGTGGCAGGATAAATACTGTTTGTAAATGAGGGTGGTTTAAACTGAAATAATCCAGAGATCATATAAAAAAAAAATGAAATAATACTAAGAAGAAGTCTGACTGAGAAAAGATGGCAAACCAGGTCTGGGAAGCTGTGCTGCACCAGTAGTACTTGAATCCCACCACCATACTCACCAGTCACACAATGAAGCCACACAAACATTGTGCACAGGAATGCCTTAACTTATCCAAAATGCAGTCTTCCTTTAAAATAACTTTCTGTTATTATCTGTGTGATTATATTAACCAAACTGATGCCCGTAAAGGTTCATGACACACTGTGTCAGAACAGTCTCATCAGACAAAGCTGTATTACTAGGTATATGCAAGGGGCACAGCTGAAGATCTACTAGCTACTTACATTAATATCACTACTTAGCAAACGACTGCTAGATAATCTAGGCAGCATAAAGGGCAATGCTGGAACAATTCCAGTGCAGGAGGTGGATCTATTTTTGTTTGGCTACTACTGTAGTTTCTTAGAATGGTGCTTGCCTGAAGCATGGTTAAATGCTTCCTCTGAGAACAACGAATTATGCCTCTAATAGGTAAATCTGGCAGTATAATTTTTAGACTCTCAGAGTGAAATACTCACTTGTGTGCACAGGCACTTGGCTTTCTTTACAGAAGGAGAATAAGGCACCTTCGAAAAGGATGTAAACAGCAGGGAGTTCCTAAAGCATTGCACATTATTTGTAGCAGAGTGCTTGAAAACCCATTTCTCTCCAGAGTCTAAGTTCTCTGGAGAGAACCAAGGCTGAAGGAAGCTGGATTTGGAAGTTAGTAGACAAAAATATGTTATTTTTCAGAAATGCATTCAAAATCCTGTTCTTTCAAAAAGTCTAAGCAGGCTGAAACTTTTGTTGAAGGGGGTGGCATGCACCATTTATGATAACCTTGTGCTTGGACCTAGAAAGGTGGGTTTGATTTCCCCTTATTTTCTTCTGAAATACTGCCTTAGCCAACAGGGGTTCTCAGATATTCAAAAGAAGAGGCATGTAATTCTAGCATTAGAAAGGTTAATGTATAAACAGCCCTCCACAAACTGCTCTAGACAGAAAGACCTCTTGGAATGCCAGGACATCACTGTGGTTTTGAGTGTCTGGTCTCACCCAATATCAGATAAAGAGAACTCATCTGCTTGAAAATATTGATCAAACTTAATTTCATCACATGGCTTTTATGTTGGGATATGAAAATTGCACACAAAAAACTCAGGTTTACCTCAATATTACACACCACATGGAAAAAGTCATGGGGTAGAAAAAGCTGAGCAAAACCTCCTTGCTCAGTAATGATTATGCTGTACCTCCTCCCACTCTTTGTCTGTTTCAAAGATAGGCTTTGTAAGCAGAAATCTTTTCTTTAGTTTTTAGTTGTGAAGCAGCTAGCATGCTGCAGGTGTCATAAGATAAATGATTAATAATCATCATCATAAGAGAGAGCAAAAGGGTAAACAATGGCCCCAGATCAGTACTGAATCCTACTTTTGGCTGACAGCAACAAGTCACAAGTCTGAGAGGTTTAATAAACTGGTACTGGTATTAACTTTTTGTTTTGTTTTGTTTTGTTTTGTTTGTTTTTTGTTTTTTGTTTCCAAGTTTGTTTCATCTGGATAGAAGAGGATATGTATTCTATCAAAAATTATGAAACAATAGCCAATAGAACTCAGTGTCAAGAGGCTTAATCAGAATCCACAAGCTTAGAAGGAGTCAAAGTGGGATTAAGCATGAAAACTGGTATTGATAACAGGCAGTATTGTACTAGAAAAAACAGATCATAAGAATCCATGTTTCAGGATTGGTTTGAGGCATACTTGTATTCAGCAAGGGCAGCCAGCAAGAAGGTGTATTTCCCTGAACTTAATTTTTCTCTTCTGCCTGAATATAAGTATTCTCAACACAATTCTCAACACAATTTTTTGTTGTTGTTTTCTTAAAAGTTAATCCTTTAAATCCAAGATCTCTGTGCACTGTATCTTGCTAATGGCAACACTGTGATGCATCAAAGCCCACACTTCAAGGTATTGTACAAAGGGTACAGGAAAGGCATAAAGCCACAGAGGAAAAAAAAATATTCAAAAGCCTAAAGATATGCTGGCCACATCTTGTCTGCTTCGCCCCTAAAAATAACCCTGTCAGAGTGCCCAAGGTGGAGCATCTCACTAAATCAATAACACAGACTCGGAAGATATATTAGGGTGTTCCTCTTGAGTCCCCACAGCATATTCTGTGTTGCATTAGATTAAATTTTAATTACAGTACCTGCCAGGACCAAAGGAACACATTCTGTGAAGATCTAAGGTTTAATTGACAACCAGCTGACATTAATGAGCGAAGAGTAGTGAACAACTTTTCACACTCTAACTGGTAATTTAAACATGTTCCATCTAACCAGAACATTGAATTAATCTTCTCTATATTAGTATAATTCAACAGTATAGAGTTCCAGGTAAACAATTACATGTTCCTTGCCAACAGCATCTGTCCAAACATCTGGACGTACAGACCTAAGAAAATAAAAACATGAAAAACTGAAAGTTGTTGGTAATAAATAAGCAATTGAAAAAATCTCCTTTTGTTCTAACATATTCTGCATTATCGAATATCAATATGGACCTGCAGAAAAGGACCCAATGTCCTGCTTAATTATAAACATTTTTTTTAAGGTTCCATACATAGCTAGAATATTTTTAAGCCTTTTTTTTTTTTTTTTCAAAACACTCAACATTTTGAAAATTCATGCAAAGAGATTTATTTTTAACCTAAATCATTCGTGTTCAAGCACATGATCATTTAAATGACAATATATAGCAGTATATCCACATCGATGGATATATGTACATGTAAATGAATCTTCAGATTGTACAGAGTCAACAGAGCCTCTCCTGTAATATCTCCGTCCTTGAGGCTGATGGAGAAGAGAGCAGTCAGAAGAAAAGACGATGGCTCAAGAAATTCAGGATCCAGGAATTTTCAGAAGAGCACAAGGGGTCAGACAATGGGCTAAATTTAGAGCAGCCCTCATACTGCTTTATATGACATTTTACATTTGGACCAATGATAGAAACTTTCACTGATTACAGGATCTTCTGGCTTTTTCAGTCTTCTCTATTCTGGAATAATGAACATTTATATAAGTCTCGGAATGATGATGAATATATTCCCTTCCATTATCAGAAATGGCTGAAAAAAGCATCTTTGATTAGCCTGCTGGGTTGGACAATGAAGCCTCTGTGAGGATCATTAGTGGCCAGGTAAGTGGAGGCTTTTTCTGAGCTGTCTGCCAAGCAAAGACAGTAAGCATTTTACCCTTCCAAATCAGAACATTTTTTATTAAAATTGATAAAACTAAAAACTAAAAATTTGATATTTTTTTTTCCAAACACAGGCTCTAAAGCAGAATGTGCTTTTCAGCCACACTTTTAATGTATGGCATAGTTCTGAACTGGATTTAAATCAAAGCTAAAACCAGAGTGCAGTTGGATTTAGATGGTTGAACAAAGGGAAGAGACAGCCTCTGGGACTTTTCTGCCTTCCTATCATGTATAGCACTCTGTAGTATGTCTTATGCTTACAATTATTAACACGGCTGCAGAATTCAGCCAGCAAGAACATTCCCTTAGATTCTCTGGGACTCATCCCTTTTCATATTCTTGCCTTCAGACCAGTTTTGTGGTTTTAAGGGGCAGTCTTAGCTTGCCTCTATGGCCTGCATGGATTTCTGTTGTTATAGAATCATAGAATCATTAGGGTTGCTCCAGCAGGGGGATTGGACTAGATATCTTTCAAGCTCACTTCCAATTCCTAATATTCCATGATTCTGGGAAAAGACCTTCAAGATCATCTGGTCCAACCATCACCCTACCACCACGGTCACCCACTAAACCATGTCCCTAAGCGCCAGGACCAACCTTTCCTTAAACAACCCCAGGAACGGTGACACCACCACCTCCCTGGGCAACCCGTTCCAATGCCTGACTGCTCTTTCTGAGAAGAAACGTCTCCTAATTTCCAAACTAAACCTCCCGTGGTGCAACTTGAGGGCATTCCCTCTGGTCCTATCACTAGTTACCTGTGAGAAGAGGCCAATGTCCAGCTCCCCACAACTTCCTTTCAGGTAGTTGTAGAGAGCAATAAGGTCTCCCTTGAGCCTCCTCTTCTCCAGACGAAACAACCCCAGTTCCCTCAGCCGTTCCTCATAGGAAACCACACTGAGAATTAAAGATTTAAATAACAGCAAAACAGAGAGAAATTTTCTGTAATATACATATTTTCACACCTCCCAAAATATGAGGAGATTCTGTAGGTGCTGATAAATGTTTATAGAAACCTAACTAAAGGTGACACCTCATACCAACAAATCCAGCTCGCCTTATTTTGTTTAGACATAGAAAGAAAATATTACCGTAAGAATGTGAGCATTGATCAAGACATGATCTTTTTTCATGGACTCTCCATTTCTGGTCTCCCTCATACAGTAAGAGACTTTACTATAATGATCGTATCACAATTTGGAATATCAGTAACATAGTGAACTATGTTGACTTTTGAATGCATGTCTGTGAGTGATTGATACATGTAGTTCTTACTCAAATCAGGCATGTGGATTCTGACAGTTAATAATGCTTAATCAAAGGGGAAGGGGTGGGGAAGTGGGGAGGGTGTCACTGATACACGAAGTTAGTGCTTGATGTGTGGTACACATTAAGAGTATGTATCTCTTGCAGAGTGATAATTTTGAACCCATCCTTATTAACCATTTCAATTAACTGAGCTACAAATAATAATGTTTTAATGAATTTCTAGTAGACCAATTGCATCAATAATTCAAATAGTTAGTCAGCTAAAAGCATATCCTTTGTGACTGCACTAACTATAAATCTATTGAGCTCAGAATGATAATCAGTTCCAGCATTTGATTTTTTTTTCCAGTGTCATCCTGTACATTTTCTCCTTTATTTGGTTCTGTGTTTTGTTACATAGTCTGCTACATGCTTATATTCTGACATTCACTTGATAACCCCATCCTGCAAAAGTATTTCCCTTAGAGAGGCTTTATACAGAGCCAATCAGTACTCTGCCAGATGAAAACATGGGTTCCCTGGTGTGGTGTTGGAACTAGGCTGAAGCTAGGTCATGTTTTAATAGCTGAGCAAGTACACGTGTGACTGGATGTGAATGGATGGTGGGTATGCCATTCCCTGCCTAAACTGTTGAAGGTCATTTCTCAGTGTTAAAAAAAAAAAAAAAAAAAAAAAAAAAAAAAAAGACAAACTTTGGTATTAGGCATTGTACAGGGCCAATTTTTGATCTAGACAGCTAAAATCAATGAAGCGATGCCAATTTACTCTGGCTAAAAATAATATTTTTGGAAATTAAGATTATTTTACCTAAAATTTCTCTCTTGCCTGTTTTGTTTTGAAATAATCATGTTAGAAATAACAAATAGAGAGATATTTTATTATTATTATTATTTTTTTTTTTTTAAATGAGCCACCCACTGGTGATCCAGACTAGGGAAGAAAAGCAATATTTCCTAATACTAGAATTTGATTTCTTAGTACTCTATTTCATTCATTGTGAACTGTGCATATATGTCAAGCACTTAAGAATCTTGTCCAAATAGTTTTTACTTCAATTAACATGACGACAGAGGAAATGAAGCAACAACTTAGATATATCTGCAAGGACATGGCCTTTCCTGTAACAGAGATACTAGGGAGAGCTATTTTTGTACTCCACAGTAAAGAAGATTTCTGATTCTTCTGGAGAAAATGCTTCTTTTAGCCACAAACATCAAAAGAATTTTTTTGGCTCATGCATAGAGCCAAAGCCACTACCAGATGTGAGCAAAGTGACAATATTGCAGTGATGAGACTGAAGTTAAAGCAAAGAATTGCACAATACTGCAAAATTACTCTCAGGAAGGAAAAAAAAATACTTCCTAAGAACTGGAAGCAACTATATCCTCACCCTGTTTTGACCGATCAGCTTCCCATTTGTCCAGGTGATATATAGTACTATTTGTCCTATTGGATTTAGGACTTCTCATAGACAGTCTCTTAACCAATAGGATTTATGTCTAAATAAAGGCTTCTTGATGAAGACTTCTTTACTCTGTGACATCTTATCTATTTTGACTTTATCTGTGACTTTATATGTAGTGCAACATATTAACACAAACTGAAAACGGAGATGATTGTATTCTGCCTTTGCATCTTTTATCTCACCTTTGACATAGGTTAATCATCCAGACAATATCCACTGCAAAACATTTCCCTAATATGCTCTTCAAATGCTCTTTCCCTGTCTTCCTCTTGTAGTACTGATTTTTTTTTTCCTCTCTTGGAAGCACAGCTGCACAGGTCATTCTTCAAATCCCAGTGCTGCAGCACTGAAGCTATTTTTTACCAGTGGTCAGGGAAGATGAGTTACAGGTTCTGACTGGAGAGACCTCTGTTAAAGGGTCTTTAGAAGCACTATACCATGCTCATAAAATACAGTAAAAACTGTGCATTGATTTCTGAAAGAAGAGTTGCAACAAATTACTCACAAATTCCTTAGCCATTACAGAGGTTCCCAGGTTAATATCCTCACACCTGGGACTGAGCTTTTAATTAGATACTAATAAATATTGGCTGTTTAAAGTTTTCATTTGCTTATCACAGGGTTTTGACACCAGTAGCCTACAGTGGCTTCAGTGAGAAAGCAATACTCCTGAATATCAGCCCTTTGTCTTTGACCACCTTGAAATATAATGAAGTGCCCTATAGATGAGCCCTTAATGACCTATTTAGGTTGTGATTGTTAATTGCTAGTGCCTGTAGTTTATAAGTCACTGAGATGACGTAGGTGTCCCTGCTGTGTTACTTTTAAAGATTTTGAATTTAAACCTTCAAACAGAAAGGATAAGCTCCAGAGTATAGTAAAGGGAATACAGACATGCAAACTTTATTAATCTCAAACTTGTCAACAAATTTAGCTGTACATAGCAATAAATGATATAGTCTTGTTAGGCACCGTGATTCATTGGCTTACTAAGATCAGAGATTCAGAAAGAAATCAATCCATTTTAGAGCCATCAAACCAATTACAGCAGCAACTGCAATATCTTAAGGGAGTCTAAAGTTTGATTTATTTCACCATTTCTATACCTTAGATGGGACTGCTTGTACTGTCACATGCAACGTTGCAGCAAGCATGTATATTTCACAGACAGGAAGAAAATCTTTTTTCTAAGCCTGATGACATTAAAATGAGCGTTCCTCAGTGAGAGATTACCAGTTGATTTTCTGCTGTTTCTTTCAATTTTAAACAAGGCGATTACTTTTCTTTAAGAAGAAATAGAAGTTTATTTATGGTCTGTAGTCATGATATTCTTCTTAGTGGCGTATTGAGTGATAACCTAAAGGATTTTAACATAGTCACGGTAAGATTTCATTCTTTTGGTTATTTGTGAAAAAGGTGATTTTGAAGCAGATCTCTGAATGCATCTTCAAGGATTTGAAAGCATAACATCTCTGAGGCTCTATATACAAGAGTTTAGAGTACTTAATATGAACAAAAAAGTACTTAATATTACACAACACAAGCACAAAATATAAATTCATTGAAGGATGAAATGGAACTAGTTAGATGCAAGTCAAAGCACTTTGATAAGTCACAACTAATCAAATTCAAATAAAAATAGGTGCTGAATTTTTAAATAAGATACAGTTGTTTAGATTGGAACCACTCTGTATTATTTAGCAACAACAATTTTATGCAAGGTGGGCAAACAGCAGTAGCATTCATCGTTCTTTATTCTTTTAAAAGCTTACTTGTGCATGGGTTCAAATTTGTCTATGTTTTTACTGTTGGTGAATGAAAGTGATATAATATTACAAACTGGAAAACATTGATTTAGTGCTTCAGAGATACCCTAAAACAGATTTAAAATATAGTGCTGAAGTAAGAATGACGACTCTTTATTACATATCAGTCTGGAAGCAACCCTTAAGTAAATGGAAAGGCATTGTGGAACGGAGCTCAACCATTATTGCCATATGATTGAGTTACCATTAAGTTTCATCATCCTTCTTGCTAAAATCATCTGTTTGACATCTCTCTTTTAGCAGAAGACAAAAGCAGGAACAATTTGCTATATATAAGTGTTTTTCAAACACATCTTCTTCAGTCACATGGCTTTGAACCCAGCTCATAGAAAGAGCTCTCCAGCACACCCTCTAGGATACAAAAAGATTCATTCCAAGCCTGTCAGCTCTCTGCAGAGGACTGACAATTTCAACTTAAATGGACTGTTGGCCTGCATATTTTTAGAAGTAAAGTTATATCTTACTGTGTTTATCTAATACCAACACACCATTAGAAGCCAGTTACTTACATTGGTCAATGCATGTATGGACCACACGACTAGTAGAGCCTGATAAGCCATTTTACAATCCAGATGGAGCAAAGCTTACGTGTTCCAAAGTTTGTAAGCTTCAATTTGTAAAGACTATATAACTCTGGTTGATAAAACAATGCTGTTGGACAATAAATGTCAAAAATGTCAGTGTGGAATGACCAATGAGTTATTCCTAGACCACACAATCAGGTGCGGAATATGGTGCAGTAGGATTTACCAAACCTGGATTATCTTTCTGTTTTTGTTATTTCTGCAATTCATGCTACTTCATTTACACTTACCTGTTAGGGTCTTATTTGGACATGTATTTGGGTGTGCAGTCTTTGTCATTTGTTGTTGTTGTTGTGGGTTTTTTAATTTTTATTAGTTTTTTTTTTGTTAATTATTTTATTTATTTATTTTCCACCTGAACTAAACATGGATGGATCACAGAATCATCTATGTTGGAAGACACCGCCAAGATCACCTAGTCCAACCTCTGACCTAACACTAACAAGTCCTCCACTAAACCTTATCACTAAGCTCTATATCTAAACGTCTTTTAAAGACCTCCAGGGATGGTGACTCGACCACTTCCCTGGGCAGCCCATTCCAATGCCTAACAACCCTTTTGGTAAAGAAGCTCTTCCTAATATCCAACCTAAACCTCCCTTGGCGTAACTTTAGCCCATTCCCCCTCGTCCTGTCAGCAGGCATGTGGGAGAATAGACAAACCCCCACCTCGCTACAGCCTCCTTTAAGATACCTGTGGAGTGTGGTAAGGTCGCCCCTGAGCCTTCTCTTTTCCAGGCTGAACAATCCCAGCTCCCTCAGCCGTTCCTCGTAAGACTTGTTCTCCAGACCCCTCACCAACCTCATTGCCTTTCTCTGAACTCTCTCGAGCACCTCAATGTCCTTCTTGTAGCAAGGGGCCCAAAACTGAACACAGTACTCGAGGTACGGCCTCACCAGAGCCAAGTACAGGGGGACAATCACTCCCTTAGCCCTGCTGGCCACACTGTTTCCTATGCAAATGGGGACGAATTAAACTTTGCTCCTCAGAGGTAATGCTGTGTGTCATATATGCACTTTCAGACAAGGATACTCATTAAGCGCTCAGAAATATGGATCTTCCCTTATAAATCATGACCTAAAATGTGTATCTCACTTGAATGGGAAAAAGTTACCTTCTTCTGAGAGATGATTTTTGGATAACTGTCATTTAATATCTATGATGTGCTAAACTACCATCCAAACAAAAGCTACAGAATGCTTAGAATGTATTTTGAAGCTTTGTAATGATAAAAAAATATAATAAGATCTCCAATTCCTATTTATAAACCCTATAGAGCCTTAAAGGCTTGGTCCTTCTGCCTGGCTGAATCGATCAGGAGAATCAAAGAGTTGTCCATGAACAAAAGTCACTGAGGGTTCCTGGGACCCATGAACGTCTCAGACACCAACTTTATATGTAATTTTAAAACCTTCACCATTATGGAGGTGCTGCATAAGATGGCGTATAAGATGACATATATATAAGATGCAGTTTTCTTTGCGTGTTCTTCTAACTGCCACTTACCAGCCTATCCGAAATTACCACTCCAAGGATGAGCTGGTATCTTTTGTATTCTGAACACCTAATAAATATCTTGGGCATAAGAAGTGTTCTATCATGACTTCACATGCCATTTATTGTAACACCCTAATGAAAGGAATTCATTTTATGTTCATACAGCTGTCGTGTACTGCCAGGGGTGTTACGTTCTAATTTAGTACTGGTCAACAGGCATATAAATGTGTTACTCATCAAATCTTCACCTGTACTGCAACCAAAGCATAGAGTAGACATAAACAGCTTCACACTGACATTAATATGCTATAATTTCATGACACCTTTAATGTTTATGCTTATCATATTATAGACTGACTCAGGTTGGAAGGGGCCTTAAAGATCACCTAGTTACAACCCCCCTGCCATGGGCAGGGATACCATCCACTAGGTCAGGTTACCCAGTGCCAAATGCATCATGAAGATAAGCTAATAGAAGAGAATAATTAAATTACATTTTCTTTTTAACACAAACTAAACTTGGTATTATGCTTTCATCTAAATTGAATCCATCTGATTCGTATTATAGAGAAATTTTGAACTAAGGTTGCTGTAAGAGGAATTAGCATCATATCTCTAGTTTCTTTGTGCTTCTAGTTTCTGTGAATTGCCTAGATATCCTGTCATCTTTTCAAACTGCAACATATACGAACAAAGATTGCTTAGCTCTTCTTTTATAAAATAGCTAGGCAAGAAATAACATAATAAATGAAAAATATGTTAAACGATTTTTGGAGTTCTATAGTTTATTCCCACCACAAAAGATGGGCTTTATGGTATGCCCTTTGTGCACTAAATTCAAGCTATTTTATATCCAGGAAAAAATAACAAATTCAAGAGTCGGGCAATTCCTAAAGTCCACTGAATTTGCTCTAAACCTTCTGGTTCGGGTATTGCACCTAGTTGTGACTGATCATTAGAGCATGTCAAAAAAATCCATCCAGGAGCTGACAGTCCATGTGTGACTTGTAAAGTGGAAGTGTGGTGGAGCTCATGAAATTAAGATTAAGAAACAGACTGAATTTAACACTGACTCATCCTCTCTGAAGTGAATATCTGATAAACCTCAGAATGGTTTATGCTGTTGCACATCATATTCACTGGATGCACTATTAATATTATCTACATAAAATAAATCATAGGTTGCCATTAACTGCGAATCCTGAACAGAAGTCATCTATGGTTCACTAATTTGAATTTTAAAAATAGTTCTTGCCAAAAAATGTTGGACATTTCTAGCATAAGCAAATGAAGTTTCCCACATAAATAAATTGCATTTATTAATTTTGATTCAATAAAACCCCAAGATAAAGCTATTAACACAGTTATGCCATTGTGCAGTATTAAATATTTAAACGTGGTTTGCTGTACAGAGATACAGAGTGTCCCTTGAGTAGTCCATAAGCAGTAGTCCCTAGCTCATTCCAACAGCAAAATACACTAGAAAATGAATACCAACATTTGTAAATTAATTATTTAGATCCCACAACTTGAAAAGGAGCAAAACCAAAATGTAAAGTAGTTTAAAGTTAGACAAATTATTACAAAAGTTTGATCAAAACTTATCCCAATGCAGTGGCTAGCATTTAGATAAAGACAGAGACTGTGTAAACCCAACCAAAACTGGTAAAACTTAAATCCGTGTGTATGAGAGAAATCAAAAAAGCCTTTTCTCCAAAAACGTCCAGCCAGAAATGCTGTTGAAACTCTTTAAATATACCTCAGTGCACAGCATGAAGGTTTCTTCTAGGAACCAGTGTACAACTGCCCATTCCGGATAGCTGAGCACCAACCACGAACTGCCATGATGCCTACCTGCCTGGAAGGTCCTTGTCCAGGTGTGCTCATGGTTAATGCACCAGGTAAAGTGAAGCAGTACAGGGAGGGGGGGGGAAGGGAGGGAAGGAAAAGACAGAAAAATTTATTTGGGATTGCTGAGACCAGGGTCCTTTGGGCATACAAAATTCTGAACCCTGTCCTAACATAAATAATGGCATGTCATACTCATAACATCAGACACTTTCAGACTCCTTCCCTGAAAGTGTTTATTTTCAGTGATTTCCTCCTGAGATAGCAGAGAGAGTTTCAAATAGTGCGGTCTGAATGCAAAACAAAAGGCCAGTACCCTCTGACCAGTGAAGATGGGAAAAAGCCATCCTAATTAATGTTGTTACTCATTTGCCTAAAAGCAGCTGGGAATTTAATTAATTTTGTAACTTGTTAGTTTTGACGGATATCTGCCCTCTGCCATAGAGCAGCTGTTATCTCACCTCCAGCTGTTTCTTGCAGATCAGCAGCTCCCAATCTTTTTTGGAGCAAGCCTCACTGCTGCCTGTCTTGCCTTCCCCCTCTGACCAAGCATTGCTTCCTCTCCTGCTTTTGCTAGGTCTGGATGCTGCTCCCTTCATCCCTACAGCATCCTCGATTCTCCCAGAACCCAAAGCCCTGCTGCAGCCTTGCATTGCCATGCTCCTGCCTTTTGCTGGTGTTCTGGCCTCCCCCGAGCTGGCTCTTCCTCCTTCCTCCTCTTCTGATATCTAATGCAGTGAAATTAGTACAGAGAATGTGCTGACAAGCCCAGCCTGGCTTATGAGACTGGGGTCAATTCTGTTTTTTCTTCTGACTTGTCTCCACTGTTACCCTCCCACATGGATCAACGGCCCTAATGCTGCTGCTTCAGAGTGAACACAGTAAAGCTAGAGAACTGAGCATTACCAGCTCAGGCAAAAAAAAAGTATATTTTTATACATATAAACTAGATTCATTTAAGAAAGTGAATTTCTGGTCAATCTGTAACAGAAAATGTTAGCTTTATCTCACTGGAATGAAAAAAAGGAAAAAAAAAAAAGATTTCAATTAAGTGCTTAATTCAGTCCAAAGCAAAGTTTCTGTTTCATTTTGCTGTGTAATCCTTTTTAAAATATTTGGCTAAATTTAAAACATAAATTATTTAAGCTCTTCTATTTTTATATTTTCAAACACTTTTAATCTTTTTTTTTTTTTTTTTTTTTGGACCTCTCAAAGCTGTTCATATTCTAATCATGATACTCTAAAGTACAGTTTTCTGGAAAAAAACCTATCATGATAACTTTGTCTGAGTCTGTCCTTAGCCTTTTTCCCTCCTTCCTTGTCCCTTGGTGGATCCATAAAATAGATGGTCTTGCAGATTAACATGATTGTGTTCAAACTGGATGCCCCACTAAACAGGGACATTGCTTGGAGCTTTGGTAAGAAATGCCTTTTGCTTATGTCTGTATAAGAAAGGGAAACAAACTCTAACAGAATGGTCGTGTTAGTTTTATATTTATATTTCTGTAAGATTAAAAAAGAAAAACAAACAAACAGAAAACACAAGAGATTTAACCTACTGTCAAACAAGCCTGTGCTTTCTCATCTAACTCTGTTTACTGTTATTATTACAGTTTTTGTTATTATGACTAAGATTAAATTTTGGATGAATTTGGCTAGATGCACAAGATTTTCATACAAAACTCAGGCATAGAAAAACTTTCTTAAGAATAAAAGAGACTTTTCTCTTAGAACTATTTATAATATGGACACAATGCTACTCCCTTTTTGCTCAACTGTTTTTTTCTTCCTTTAAAAAACAAAAATTATTTTTTTAATGATCCAAAATTTGCCCTTGTCATCCACAGCACAAACAACAGCATTTTAAGATGTTTTACTGGAGTGACTCTGTGCTCACAAAGTCATTTTTCACGGTTTTTATCAGACCACATACTAATAGCATATGCATACTCACTACCAGCTTGTCTGGGACAAATGATAATTTTGACACTCTCTAATGCATCACTTTCACTGTGTTTAAAGATTTATTATCCTCAAAATGTTCATGGGCACTGTAGGGGAACCAGCTCCTACTGCCTTTTTGTAATTTTCTGAAATCTCTTCTTTAATCAGCATTTCTGTTCTTCAGCAGTTAGATGGATTCTCAAAGTTAAATATAAAGTGATACCAACCAGACATATCTGGACTTTTTGCTTTATGTTTTTGCTGAATTTCTTTTTAGTCTTGAGTTCATATCTCACCTTCAAAATCCATGAGGATCCAAATGTTGCTCATATAGGCAGGCACCTGTGACCCAAATATAAGATTTTTTTTTGGAGTAATGAGATACTAACTTCAGGTGGCCAAGATGTTGCTATCAGCCATTTGAGCAGTTCACATATAGCCTCAGCACATTTTATAGTGCTCTAACTAAACTACTTGCTACTCAAGAGAAATTATTAGTCTTAGTAAGTCCCACGTCAATGAAATTTAATAATTGTTCTCCCACATTTTTGTAAAATATATCAGTAGAATTGCAATGCTAATTTTCTTTTTTTTTTTTTTTTTATGTTTTGGTTAAAATATACTTTTTTGGAGATAATGTTCAAGTCTGGATCAAACCTCTGAAACTGCTAGGTTGGTTTCTTTTTCCACATTACAAACTTCAGTGCTTTTGGAAAAACAGCTGTCTGTGGTGGTTGCTATTTGAGAAGTGCAGTCAGAGGGGACAGAGAGGAGTGTACAGAAACCAGGGGCTATGTCTACTGAGCACAATGTGATGCCCTACTTCAGCTCTTCAACTCCAGAAACATGCATCCAAAACATGGTGTTTTTACCATCTAGCTTTCTTCTTTAAAAGCAGTTTAGTTACCGGTGCTTAGTTACTGAGCACTGAATAATGCTGTGATGACCTACAATGAAAGACCAGAAAACCTCAGTCCAGTCTGACCAAGTGCTAGCATATGACTCACAGGGAAATCTATATGGAGGGCTCTTGTCTTGAGTGCTCATTAAAAATATTTGGTTTGTGAATACAGAAACTTTGTTTGTCTGATTACTGAGAAGTTCATGAGAGTTTTTTCCACTCTCATAAATTGTTAGAATTGTATTTGAGGTCCCTGAATGACCCCTGCTTTTGCTTTTGTTGTTGTTGTTGTTCTTCTTCAGTTTATGAACACTTAATAACTTTTAGAACCCCAAATTTTAACTTTTTACTAGCCTGAAATGGACAATCAATATCTCTTCATCAAAGTCAGGTTTCATTAATTAAAAAGAGTGTTGGACAGTGAAAATAAAGGTCTTGGTCTGAAATTTGTTCTCAAACAAAATGTCGAGTTGTTAACATCAGAAATCTGTCATTAAGTTCTTACAGACTGCAAAATCTTCTGAATGTGTTTTACCAAAACAGTTACAGAGAAGTCAAGTTTTCAAGCACCAAAATTTTAAAAATGAATCCTCCGGTTCTAGTAAGAGGTAAAAAAAAAAAAAAAAAAAAGAAATCTGGCATAAGTCAGTGGAATAAAGTATGAAAGTAGTTACATACATGTGTAATGATTTCAAAGCTCAGGCCCTGAAATGCAGCAGGGCAAAACATTTCAAGAATTACTCCACATGTCTGCAAGACAAGTTTTCTTAATCCACTAATTCTCTCTGTCTCTTCTGGTACTCGGTACTTCCCAAATGGAAGCAGAAATAAAAAGAAAATAACTTTCTGCATATACAAAGAATGAAAAATTCTGGGGTGGCATTTTTACTGCCAGCCCAGAAACTTTTGGGACATCTTACACATTCTTCACAAGTCAATGCCAAATAATAACAAAGAATTGGCAAGGTCTATAGCTGTAATTGAAAACTGAAGTTCTTCCACATTTAAATTTCTTTAGCCATTTTGTGGTTACCTCCACCACATTAAACCATCTCAAAATTTCATGTATTAAACCTTTCTCTTTTACCTTCTGGTCTTAAAATATAACAAATACAAGGCTCAGATCCTATTATAATTTATAAAATAAAGATAATAATAATGGTGTTATGGTTTGGTGGTTTTTTTTTTGAGGTAAATTCTTCCTTAATTTCTCGGTACATGTTTTTTAAAAATGTAAACATCACTAACAAAAGCAGGTTTCAAATGACAAAGTAAATATTAAGAAGAATTAGAAGAAAAGTCAATCCTGTAAAATAAATAATATCTAAAAATAGAATAAAAATTAATTCTGCAATGGAAAAGAAGAAAACATGGTTCCATTACAGTGATATTTTTCAGAATGAATCTCTCTGCTCATGTGTGCATTCATACACATATAGTGTTTCTATTTTTTTTTTTCACATATTTAATATTTCTAATTAAAGAAGCATTGGTCAAACCCACAGAAATGTGTTGTTACACTAATTAAACTCTATTAAAATGGTGTGTCATCTTTCTTTTCTCTTTTCCTATCTTTAAATCATAAATTTAAATTTATGATATGGTCATAAATTTATAATTATATCATAAATTTAAATTTATGATATGGTCATAATTCAGGAATATCTGTAGAAGGGAAACATGAGCTTCAGTGTTTGTCTGATGCAATACAAATGGAGACTTGTGTATGCTGTGATAGGCAAATGCTGTCCAGGTTAGATACTGCATTTGGCCTGTAAGAACCTTCTGTACGGCTAGTCTCCTTTTCTCAAGAAGAAATGAGGAAAAGCTGGTCAAGCAATAAAATCCATCTGTCCAGTTAAATGTCTTCTTGTATAAAAAGTATCGATATAATCTTGTGTCTTGTTCATCAATCAACCAAAAGGAGCCTGCTCTTTGCCCAAGAGTTAGCAAGAGATTGTTCTCAGCAAGCATCTTGCTTCCCTTTTTCTGGAGGGAAGCTGCAGCTACACAACTTGTTCTTCCTTTCCTCAGCTCCACAATTTCTTACTTGGCAAAAGATGTAGTTCTCTGCTAAATACAGAGGTTGTTACTGGAATAGCAGGGTAAATCCAGGCCATGAAGGGCCTTCAGAAAGGTATCTTCCCCTTCCAGATGTCAAGGTAGGACCATGGAGAATTACTACCACGTTTGTAACTGGTATAGTGATTACTGTTGTAGAGATATTTTTTTTAGTATCCTCCAAAGAAACCTAGAAAATTACATACCTGAAAAACTATGCTGCAGAAATTCAACAGAGTTCATAGCTATATGATCATTCTTCATCTCTGTTCCTTTCATTGACCAAGCACAATAATGAAGATGACCAAAAGAAAGAAGTCAGATAGAGCCAGCCCTGAAAAACAGATGACTTCGTAGTGGAATTTCAGTGACATCTCTAAGTTGGTCTTTTCTTGGAATGTGAAGATGGATCAGATGACTCTTAGTGTTTCTTCCTTATCTCTTATTGTATATCCTGAAATTTGCTTAAATGTCATTTTTTGTTGTTTGTTTTAAATATAGCTGGATTTTTGTACCAGGAACTCCTACATATTTCATCTTAAAATTGTAAAGAGATGTATGTCCCTCATAAAGCTAGCTTATCAAAATTTTGATGTCATTTTTAATTAAAGTTTTAAATTTTTAATCAAGTGATTTTATAAATATATATATTTCTTTAAAGCAATAATTTAATCTATCTGTTCTGGGATTTCAGGTGTTACCACTTTAGATATAATAATCTGATTACAGAACAATCCCAGTGGTAGACAGAACAAAGAATGTCTTTCATGCTTTAATGCTAATGCATCTGTTACATTAACATATGAAATGTTAACTCTATACATTAGGTGTAGAGTAGTCTTAAGGCTTCCAGAGTTTGCAATGTTTCATTCACTGAAAGGTGGAATGTTCTATATTTTCAAACACACATTTTCAAAACCCTTCCAAGTCAACATAACATAACATTTATTGGAGAACATCGAAAGATTGCTGTTGGGTACATTAGGAGACACTTTTTAGGTGAACTTCATGACAAAGTAGTTGTTTTCCATTAACTGCAGCAAACTTCACCCTAAATAACTTCTTTTTGTTCTCAGGTACAATAAAAGACATGCATAGAATAACCTAGTCTGATATAATGCTTAGCATAAATTATGACCTTAATTATCTAATAGAAAAAAAAATAAAAAAACATGTCAAATATTTAACTGCATATGCCAACACTTAATATGCAATTATGCTGAAATTAAAATTACATGTGCAATTTCTCGTGCTACACAGGGACAGTTTTGAAAGTTAAGAAAAGCAGTCGTAAACAAGAAAAATAAAAACCTTTTTAAGGAAACAACCGTGAATCTGGTCATCTTAAATGATAGCAAAATTTTAGTGAAATGACAGCATCTTCCCTGGAGGTATCCCTCAGTTTCATTGGAAACACTGGAAAATTGTTACTATTTTCAATCTATTTTCATTCTTTGTCTATAGACAGTTTCTATAGAAATGCCTCCAATAGGCAACATCTACTTGCAAATGGATAGGCACAGTGATCAGCAAAGCATCTCAAAATCTTACTTCTGAGAATCTAAAAGAGTTTGAGTTTTCTTTCCCTACATTAGTGTACTAGCCTCAAATAGACAGAGACAATTAGATATAGAAAAGGTCTCAAAGCCCGTAGGAAAAGAGCAATCAGTTAATGTCTAAGATTTGGAATATTCAGCTTATATTGTTTGGAATATTCAGCTTATACTGAAGCTATGAAGGAGACTGTGAGATCTCTCACCTTTTTTCCATTACCTTCTCTGCTCTCTAATCCTAGCACAGTCTGCTCCATCTATGACTGCAAATATGCATGACATGGCCGTTACTTTAATGACAGTGGAACAGGAATTTTTTCTTCTTTTCTTCCTTTTAACAAATGAGATAGATCCTTCAGAAATGCCAGTTTTCTAAGTGATTATATGATGTGTGTCTTTTTTGACATATGCATGCTGTCTTTTTGTTTCATATTTAAGGTTATGAAAGAAGTGAAAAGAAACAAGCATTAACAGGGGTATCACTGTCACTGGATATCACTGGATGATTCTGTATTCCTTTTGAATTTTTGTTGTGACAATCACAGCTGGGATTTAGAAGGTCACAGATTTGACAGGATCATTTTGATTATAAGATACAAGATATAAGACAGTTCTGCTATGGAAATTTAAAAGACATTCTACACACTGCAGTCTGAGCTGTATGTTATTTAACATGTCAAAGGGCTAAAAGAAGAACGTCAAGTTTGACATCAAAATGTATGCTTTGCCTGACATTAAAAATGTCCTCCCTGTAAAGATAGAAACTGATTCATAATCAAACTTCAGAGAACTATCTCATGTACTAGACCGGGCCTTCATGGAGTTTAAGCCTCCAAAACAACTAAATGAAGGAAAGACAACCTATCAGTGGAACAAAATGTACAGAAAATGCTATATATTTGTTAATTCCTTTACATATCAAGTATTCTCACACTTGATATTAAGAGCACTTCTGAGAGTCATAAAACAGTTCTGAAAAGTTTAGATTTAGATATGGCATTTATATTCATGTTGCATGAGATATGTATTGAATGTAATGAAATGTTTGACAATCAGCATTCATCAGTACCTGACAGTAAAATTCTTACTATATGAGACTGTAATGTAGCATTAGTTCATAGAAGAATGAATACTGACTGTACTGTGTTAGCTAACCAGGAAAAGAAGATCATAACATATTAATGTCAAAAATTGTGATTTTGGAAACTATAAGACTGTAACTATTGCAATTATGAAAGCTACACTGGCAATGAAGAGATAAAACATATTCAGAAAACATTAGCTTGGCATCTATACTATTGTTACTGAGGTAAATTTAGACCCAGTGCAGTTTATACAGAGATTTATTTGCTATTATGTGTATCATTAATGACCACTGACTTATTCATTTTTTATTTATTGTCTTTAAATAGCCAACAAGGTTTTCAGTTTTCTATGCAACACAGAAGAAAAAGAGGTATTACCACCGCCTAACCCTAAGGACAATGCTGTGGTTATAGCCAGACTGAGACAGGTTCCTCCTAAATTGGGATTCTGCTCTGATTTGATACCATAGAATCATAGAAAAAGCCTTTCCCTCCACACTGAATATATGAAGACTCTGGAAGGCTAAGTTTTTAGTTTAGTTACCTTAAACATTTAACATAATGTATGCATTGTAATTGCATCCTCTGCTTAGGAGCTTGTCTTGATACTAGTACTGTCTAAATGAAAGCAATATTAAGTACATATAGGCATGCTCACTAGATAGAAGTTAAACTCCACAGGCAGTCCCAGGAAGAAGTGAAGCACAAAGCAATGGATTGCCACACAACAGTGTCATACAGATTGTCATAAAGCAATGGATACAATTCAGATTGTCATAATATTGTGGTAGCAGATATAGTAGGGAGGAAGGCTTCTCTTGTTCAAACTGTGTACATGCATTTTATCAGTTTGGAGAGCTACCCCCCACTTTTTGATGACAAATGGTTCTGAATCAAAGTTCATTGGTATAAAATCTAGAGGAAATTTTTCACTAATCAGTAGCTACAGATGGCCCAAGTCAGTCTATAGTCTAGCTCCAATAATTAACAAGTTTTGCAGATTTGCTACTCAAAGCTGCCTGTGATGCAACAGAGCTCTGCATGCTTAGACCTGGTGCTGTCCCTTGCAGCCGTGGAAGACACTGTTCCCAAAAGGAAGACTGATGGGTGACTGAGGGAGTCTTAGAATCACTCCAGCCAAGAAAGAATTAGTGTCAAGTTTTAAAACATTGTAAAACCAAATAATTATTTTTCTGACCCTTTAAAATTTCTTAGCTGACATTACTCATGTGTAGGGGTTTGAAAGAAAGCAATACCCTTCATCAAACAGAAATTGCAGAATTTTAAATGGATTCGCTGTGGTGACTAAAATTAGAATTTGGCAAGTATCACCATATTTGTTTTTCCTAAATCTAGCTATATTTAAATCTATTTTCAGCAGCTAGAGACAGCAGACTTTACCATTTATGTTAGGCTAAAAAATATCAATGCATATGCAGCCTTCTGAAGATTTTCTATATTCTGACTGTTTACAATATAGTTAGTTATGGTCAATCACAGGGGTGATCTTTATTTAATTGCTATATATACAGCAGTAAGATTTTTTTCCATGTCAGGACTCTCTCCACTCCTTTTTTAGTGGAAAGTTTCACTGCCTTCTACCGGTTCATCTCCCTTATCCTATTTGCCAAGGATCCTACCATGCATCCTATTCGTACTGAATTTTACTACACATTTGAGAACCCTACAGTCAGGGTGGAGGGACACCTAATTTAGGTGAAGACCACTGTGTGGACCTCCTTAGAGGTGGCTACATATCCCTCAATTTATTTTAGCTTCCATTTATCTTACAGACAACAGAAGTTAGCTCCTTTACAAGTATTGGATGACATCAGTGTTGCATACCCATTGTATTGGTGATGTGATGACTACTTAAGTGTATTAGTCTGATTCAGTGATCTCTGTTCCACATCCGCAAAACTGCCCAACCCCTACTTGGAAAGCAAATGCCAGTGAGTTTGATGTTTGTGCCCATTACTGAACAAGGACTGGTGCTGCTCTTCTGTGCTCCCTGTCTTACAAGCAGTCTGAGTCTGGCCCTCTGCCACTTGAGTGTAGGGACTGAAAAGGACGAGGGCAGATGTCTTTTGCTAATTCATCCTTTAAAAAAACACTAAACTTTTTGAGAAAAATCTCTCTAGTGTTTGGCAGCCTGTATGGAAAATCAAAAGCCACTTTTCACAGTGATTACTGGTATGAAGAAAAGAACAGTATTTTAATACATAGAAATCAAACTCTCTTCATCTTTAAATAAAAGACATTTAAAAGTGGGCAATGAATTTGACCCACTGTGGCCCACAGTATGTAATGGAACACACCTACACTCTTCTTTTGTTTATTTCAGGCTATAGTACAAGACATTTCTGCAAGAGAAAATTGTTCAGTAATCTCAAGGACTAAGCTAAATGGATTTTTTTAAACCAAAGCATTAATAGTTCAAATATGTACAATTTAAAAAATTATATTATTATATTAATTCTGAGCAACTATGCTTATTTTGGTTGTCACCTTTTTTCAAGCCTTTCCTTTAACCAATAAAGAATTTGAGAAAGAAAAAATTGATCATTTAAAAAAAATAAATCATACAATAAATCATACATTCTTAGTGGGAGTTCTTAAGTGAGTTGCAATGGTTGCTTTTAATATTTAAAATTACTTACTAAGTATATATATTAATCTAGAACACAAATATTGCACAATTTTAACTCTTGAAAGTTCCTTATGTTAAAAAAAAAAAAAGGAACTGAAAATAATGAAATGATGAAGCTGTCAACAAAGAAATGATTTGAGTATGGGACGTTAGTGTGGTGGTCTTCTCATTAGTATGGAGATTTGAATATTAAACAATATATGATGAATCTATATATCTCTGAAAGCTTTCTTATGCACAGTAATTCATCTAACAGAGAGAAGATCACAGTAAAAATTTTGTTCTATTGACTATATAACATAGCTACATATACATTAAAAAAAAATTGAAATATCTGTACTTATATTTCCCACTGTTCATTTTGTAAATTGTCTTCAACAAATATTTTTAAAGGATATTCCCTTCAATGCTGGAGATTGTCTTGTCTGTATTAGTTCCTATAGAACTACTCTTTATTACAATAATTATTCTCTGGATCTAAACATGTAGAAATATTGTCCTCATTCTGTAATGACCAGTGATGCTTTAACTATGATTATGTGAAAAAATATATATATCTTTAAAATATTTAAATAATGATCTTCACATGTTTGTTGTGCTGTGACTTAATTTTTAAGTGATATTTGCAGTTTCTAATAATATAACTGCAGCTCTAATTATGTATCCTTAATTCTTAGTTAGAAACAAAGACACAGTGTAGCCACTATACTTTAAAAAATATATATTTTAAAAAGCATATGCAAATAACATTTTGGAATGGCAGATGTCCTGGTACGCACACACACACAAAATAGCAGAATAAGTAAAAATGGGCAGATATTTCCCAGAAAAATAAAAAATAATTGTTAAGGAAAGAGTTAAAATAAAAGTCAGAAATATAACCCACTCTTGGGTTATACATGAACAATAATAAACTCACTAGCAGTTTGAAAACTTCTTAGCATGGTTGTGCTTGAGTCTCACAGATAGGCTTTTTGAAAAAATACTATAAATACCAGAGTGTATTGCAGGATTATGAACATCCAGTTAAGCAAACACAACCTGTCCCTTCAACACTGGATTCCTTCAGGTAGTATTGTTATCCAGATATGAGACCAGCAGAGCTGAACGTATTTCCCTAATTAATATAAAAGTTCCCTGGGTGGCAAGATAGAGAAGTGGGTAAAAACAAGGCATCATCTGGCTGAGGGATAAGACAAATAAAAAGTATCCACTCAAGTGTGTGTATCATCCCCTTATCCATCCCCTTATCCATGGCATATATCCAGCAATTACAGCCGTGATGGAAGATTATTCTGTTGAAATCAATGACAGCTCTAAAGCTTTTTAACTGGCTGGTATTTTAAGAGAGAATTACGTTGGAAATATCTGTGTGCACAGACAGACATGCAGACATATAATACAACAGAGCTTCAGAGAAAAATAATGTGAGAAATACAAAAAGTGTAGAGTAGTCATTATCAAAATAATAGCAAGATGTGGATATTTAGTTACTAAATAATGGAAAATAAAATTGCTCATTATTTGCAAAGGACCTTGTAGCTTTCTCAGGTGTTCCCCCCTTCGTGCTTAACCCCAGTTCCTCCATGCTTGTTTCAGCACACTTGGGGGTACCCAGTGAAATACCCATGAGAGATACTGCAGGAGTGTGTAAATGCATAAGGACTCTGCCTCACACTTAAGCATTAATAAATGATTAAAAAGTCAATAGAAACTTGTTACAAGTTGCAACAGGTCTCTTGAGAGAGCTGCCTGCTTGAAACAAATTCACTGGTCGCTTTGTCACCTAGATAGAGTTGCATCTCCTTGTCCATCCCTTTGAAGGTGCCATTGACTACCAGATTTTCTCATTGAATCTTCTTGTTTTCTCCAGAATGCATATCTGAACAACAACAAAAATAACATTTTCCAAGTTGCTTACATGAAACAAGTGTCTAAATTCCCCTTCAGAAGAAATTCTGTCAAATTTCCAGTAAAATACCATAAACTGAGGAAAGTAAGAATACACACTGGTTTGAAAAAGGCAACATCCTCCAACTCTCTTTTCAGCCTGCTGCCTTTTTCTTAAACTAAACTTGGTCAATGTTTCTGCTGTGTAGACATCTGTCATTTACTTAGTTGCAGATACATATGAACTACCACAGTCATACTCATTGGCTTAAATTATGGGAGAATCAAATTTTGATTAAAGTCATTAATACCTGGCAATCTAGAGTTCAGATAAGTTCTGAGTAAAATATTGATGAGATTTTGGTATTATTTCATGGATCATGCCATTTTACTAAACCAAACATTTTCAATTTTGCTTCATAGAAAAAATCTTTACATTTAACACATAGCATGGTCTTTCAGGATTTCTCATGGTATTTTCAGGATACTCTCATGGTATTTCAGGATTTCAGCTCTGAAAGTGTTTTCCCTTTACATGCTTACACTCAGGTATAAATCAGTAAGAAGTAAAACTGACATCCAAATATGAATGTAAAAGTCAGATCATCTGCATGAATTGCCCAAGCATGTACACTCAGCTATAGTATAGAGCCACAAAAATCACCATTTGTCCACAAATCCTTTATTTATAGGAGTCTGTTGATACAGAAGGAACATAAGACCAGAGCCCAGATAATCAAACACAAACAAATCTTCCATTATTGCAAGTGACAGACTCATGTTGAACCTTTTACAAATAAATCACTCTAGGCCACTTGCTCTCTCCATTGAAAAAAATATTTAGTCATCTCACTATTTTAACAGCTTTTTTTTTTTTTTTTAAATATCTAGAACCACGTGTTTTTTTTTTTTTTTTTGTGGCAACACTGTCTGTTAGTTGTCTCTTCTGGATGAGGCTTTTCTGTCCCTTTATTGTTGTTTGTGAAATATTTATACAATACAATAATTTTCCCTCTTAGTTTTCATTTTATACTTAACGGTTGCTTAAAAAGAGAATTAAAGTATTGTTTGGTAGATGGTAAAAACATCAGCTAAAACTACATCTGTCACTTAAAGTTACATTTCCTTTTCATCTCTGACTGGATAAATTTATCGTACATCCCTTGACCTAAACAACAAACAACTGGAACGAAGGAGTCTTAAATTGGCCGGACTCTGGAAAAAAATATATTGGCATTTTACTGTAATTGATTGTGCTACTGAGATTAGAATTGTAGAATTCAGAATTTAAGCCTTCATTTATCAGACAAAAAGCTAGTGAGATGGAAAGGACCTAAGTAATTACCTCAGCAACTCATCTGTCAAACCTTTCACAATTCTCCAGCTAGGGTTTACTGAATGGAGACTCCAGTGCTCAGCAGAGAGTAATTGCAACATAAAAAAGTGATGCTCATTTTGGTATACCTGTGTTTAACAGGACTGCATTTTTAAGCTGTCATTCCATATTTAGTTTTCTCTTTTATTCTGTATTGTCCTAAAACATTTAGTCAAAGCAGATTTAAGTGCTGCATGAGTTAGAAGTCACTCAAAAACCTGTGAGATTGTCATCAGTAATCAGTGCTGCAATATAACAGCATTATATATTGTTTATAAACAGCTTAGCCAATTTCTGACCTACGTTTATTTTAAGTAATTTGAAACTCTAACTGGGAGGCAAAATCAAAAGAAACTGGGTTAGAAGATACAGGAGTGTCTTAAAAATAATTCTTCAAAGGAGTCTTAAATTTAACTAAGATATTTTTAAAATATTTAATATTTGATTAAAAGGAGTCAGAATTCATGCTAATCCCAAATTTACTTCTGAACTAACAAAACTGCACGATGATGAGATCAGGCTTCCTATAAAACAAAAAACTGGTGACATTCTTTTAAAAAGACTTTTAGGCCTTCTATGCCTCCTACTCCAAAAGAACTAGAAAGAGAAATTCCTTTCAGATGATGAATATTGATCTCTAGTTCAGAAAAGGGTGTTCGAGGCATCCACATGAAGAGAGATCATCAGATGCCAGAAGATGGACAGTTGTGGCCATTCTCACGGCGCTTTGTGACTTCTACTAGAGAGATCCTAGAAATGGTCTTTTGGATCGGGTAACAAAGCTCCTTCCTCTCTGTGTGTGCTCCACAGGAAGGAACCTAACTCAGGTTTCTGCTCCAGGTATTAAAGTTTAAACAATAGACACTGAAGCTTCTAATGTGTTAATTTCAAAGTCCTTTACCAAATTCAGCTACAGGTACAAAGCTGTATAATGTATAACTATTGGATATTAACATAAAACTATTAAAATTAAAGCAAGTGAACTGATGTGCTGTATTCATCGGCCTTTTGAACTTAGCATCATCTTGAGAACTACTATAAAAAAATATTCTCAGTGACACCCTAATTTATGGCAAGATTAAATGTGAAGTTACCATGCATGAATGCTTTGTCATTGTCCTGAATTAATATTGGGCAAGTCAAAGTATATGCTACTAGCTCCATTCAGATAGTGGTGGCTTTGAAGCTAAAAATTTTTTAAATGACAGCAACTCAGTGATATACTGAAGTAATGTAATGCATTGAAGGGTACAGATTTGTCCAGAATTGATTTTGCCAATCAACAATTAAAGTGCAGCTCACTGTTTCAAATATTGAACACTCAGTATGTTTCATCAGTATGCAGTGCCTCACCAGTTGGCCATTACTCACAATCAAAAAATTTTTCAACTACGAAAAATAAAACAGATTTTAATATCTATTGTTATAATGATACCTGAACAATCCAGGACCCTTTGAAATATTTTCTAATATAAAGCAATGAAAGTGATAGATGTGTAAGGCCCCCAGCAAATGGCCTGAATCTTGACTCAACAGCCTAAGATCAGAAGAGCATTTATGCTCCTGTACTTTCCAACATTTTTATTTTAACACTTCACAGAGGTCAGACTTTGTGGAAACTGATATGTCTCAGACAGATTACCTTTTGAAAATCAGTCTTATCCCTTCCTTCTTTTGCTGATTCCCAAACCATATGCTGACTACTGTCACACATCTCTCCATAATGCAAGCAGTGAAAAGCTATAACCTGAGCCTACCTTTCTGGAGCCAAAAAAGACATAGATTGTATGACCTAACTGTAGACCAAATAAAGTGCTGAAAAGTGAATCCCAGTCAAACTGAAACAAAGTAACAAACTCTGTGGGTTTTCTCCCCTTTCTCTGTAGTGTTACAAAGGTTGTACCATGGAAGGCTTTCTCCGTTAGCCAGCTTGGCAATAGGAATAGCAAAGCGTTATTATTACGTGTTTATGATTTGATATAAAAATTTTCAATACTAATACAGAATAGCATACTTGACTTTGCTACTGCATTTCTGGTTGGCAGAGGAAAATTAAAAACGTTTTATACTAAATATTTAAGCCATGCATTTAGACAATTAAATATACTTATGTATATTTATAGGTGTGGTAATTTGGTAATTCTTATGACATGGAATATGAATAGATTGTCCTGAAAAAAAAAACACTGAATCCCCACCACTAAAGTCAAAAAAATTACTTTCTTGGCCTTTAAATGACTTTATAACAGGAACTTGAGTTAAAATTTTAATTCAGCTCATAAGTCTATATTTTTAATATATATATTCTAATTTTGTTTTAATTGTAAAACCATTGTGCAACATTTACATAAAGCACATCCTTTCATTTTATGATAGCAAAAGTTCCAGAATCTTCATCATGGGTCAAAAATTTATTCTTAAAATTTTTCCTTTAAATATTTTTTTTCTAACATTCTGGTTTTCTTTGAATGTAGAATTTTGTCAGGAGTTCTAAAAGAATATTTTTGTCCATTATTTTGTGTTGATAAAATGGGAAGTAAATGATATTAATAACACTGCATCTTATCTATTACAGTAACCAGTGTTTGGGGGATTTTAGGACATGAAAATACTCTGAAAAAGATAATGTGATTTCAGGGGTGGGGAGAATATATCTTTAAAAAAAAGAAAAAGAAAAAAAAATTATCCAAGTATATGACTGTTAACAATTTCTACATCCAATAATCACATTTAATGCACTATCTTATATTAGGGCTTCAATCCATGGTTTCTGCAAATATAATATTCTAGGGGGAAGGGGTATTTGTTTTTGTCATTCTCTTTAACATGCCAGGAGCTTACTCATATTTTGGTAGAATAAATGAGTTATTTGTATGCATGGCAAATGTGTAAAACAGCAGACTTAAGTCTTTGTAGGAATTTTGCAGGTCTCTATTACATAAACTGCCTGCATTGGAGTCAGATTTGTGTACATTGAAGGCAGAACTCTCCTTAGTTGCATGAATATGTATATCAGCCTGGGACCTCTCCTGCCACTGGACACAGACCTCTCCAGGATGCTCCTCAGCACTGTCTCTCTGGTTTGTCTGGTCTGCCTGTGCCTGTCTTCACTGCTCTTACTTCAGACTGAGAGCACATCATTTCATTTGCACTGTGCCTTTATTATGAGTTTTATTTGTGTATGTGATGTAAGGTAGCTGAGCTACCTATATCTGTAGCTGAGCTGTAATCTCCTTTGTTAGTAATGATGTAGCAACTCCAGCAGTTTCTCTTCCCAAGAGATATATTTATTTATTTATTCATTTATTCCCAATGGTGTTATATCATGCCTAGGTTTAGTTAGGTCATAGCTGACGTTTCTCCTAAGGAAGCTTGTCTGCTGTAAGAGTAGAAACCTCTGTCTTTTCCATTGCCCATTGAGAATTTTCTAACTTTTTTATAACTTTTTTCTTACCAATATTTCTAAGATCCAATCAGATAATCATAATAAACCAAATCTTAATGCAAGCGCATTATTCTCAATGCACCTGGTCCATCAAAACTCAAATGCAGAGATAAAACAAAATGCACAGAGTCATTTTCCATTAGGGAAAAGAAAAGAGAATTTTAGTAAGCTCAAGAATTGACAGTCTTTCTGGCAGCTGTTTCTGGGGAAAAAAAAAAAAGTCATTGAGAAAATCATTTACATACTGCACTTTATATAAAACACTTATATCAAGAGGATTTTCTTTTAAAATTAAAAAGATTAATCCTCAAGGAAATTTAATTCTACTACAGAGAAAACATTTTATTTAGTTCTTAATTTTGGAAATAATGATATAGGTAATTAAGGTAACCACACAATTTATGTCTAAGTAAAATTAAGATGTTTGCTCTCCAAGCTAATTTTTTTTTGAGAGAGAAACAACGCTGAGTGCTTCTTCACACAGAACAACAATGTAATATTAGTTCAATCTAATAGAAGATCTTGACACATGTAGTTTCCAGCATCTAAAAGACCACCAAGAAAATTATTTCCTATATAGGAATGCACCAAATCCAGATGCTGTTGTATTGTTCAGTCCTAGCTCAAACATACTGATGGGATTCACAGCCAGCACATTTTCCAACACACAGGGTTCACTCTGTGAGATGTTTCCCAAACATTCAAAACCTGAATACAGTGAAAAGACAAGACCTGAGTATCTTACGTCCATGCCAGCAACTATTACGCATTACACTGCAACAAGCATGTAGGAAACATACATTCAAGACCTTGCTTCAAATCCAGCTGTGCTCCTCAAAACAATTTGCTTATGATCCAGCTGACCACACACATCGGCCACAGGTTATTATGGATAAATGTCTGTTTTGCTTTTTATTACAGAAGAGCTTGTCTTGATTAGGTACTTAATTCCTCTGTCTTTTACATGACTTTTCCTATTGGCTGCTGGAACAGACTCTATGCTCTATGCTTTTATAAAGCTCCTTAATAAGCATGGAACTTGCTCCTCCTCATTATTTTTTATTTTATTTTTTTTTTTTTTTTGTGGGGAACTTGGGTACCTCACTTGGGCTTGAAGTTACTTTAGGAAAGAAAATGTAATCTTTAAGGAAAAAAAACCTCTGATCTCTACTCTGCTAATTTGTACAATCAAAAATAAACAAAAGTCTGAATGTTTTTCTGTTTTCAAAAAAGTTTACTCTGTTTCATAGAACAATTTGTCTCTTTGTTTTTTCAGAGTAGTGAGGGGCAAGAAGTTGTTTGAGAAAATGTGAATTGTGATAAATTGCTCCTCTTTTTCTCAAGACCTAGAGTAAACAACTTATAATTAGAACTGATGGAGGTACTGAAGTTTAGAGCTGGTGTAATTAAGAGCAAAACATGGGTCATCACATCTCAGAAAGTCTCATATTTTTTCCTGAAATATCTGAACAAACACGCTAACACTAGCTCTCTGCACATTGAACAGAAATGTGAGGAGTAAATTGTTACATCTTTCTCCATTTCATTGTTTTCTCTTCTTGGGCTATGTTCTCTCCCACATTATGTGTTATCTACCACAGTCTAATTTCTTGGACACATGGATAGATGGTCATTTTTACAATATTCCATTTAATTAATGGAAAGCAGTGAAACATAGTGTATGTATAACATATATTTGGAAAAAATGTTTTATATTTAAAAATAATTGCTGCTGGGTGGTTATTGCTAAGAGACAATTAGTTGGTCACAGGCTGCCTCTGGGTGCAATTTGTGCTTATCTGACACCAAATAGTCACATTTAGGAATGAATTCATTTTAGAATTCTTGTCACGTTTCTTCCCTTCAAATCCACTCTTTTCCTACTTTTGACTTTCAGACATGACCCGTTCTCCCAGCTTTTTTGGAATCTTGTATCTCCAGAACCCAAAGATTTCAACAGAGTACAGTATTTCCCAGATGGGGCAAGACTTCGGAGAAATACTAGGTAAAAAACATCATTTGGCAATGACAGGTGAGGACAGTTACAGCAAGAGGCAATGCATCTCTCACACACATAAGAAAGGGGAGTTTCAAGTTCCCTGTTACACCCCTGTTGCGACATACAACCTCCATCATCAGGGAACTGATCAAACACCCCACTTGGGTCAAAATAATTACACAGTAATTGATTCTGTCCTAATTTGGAGGACTAACAGAACACAAGAAGTTAGTAAATTAGATCTTCTGCATAGACCAGTTTAGACTGCAGTAGGGGTTGCCAGGAGTAGGGATGAGCTTCAGCTGGGGAAGCAGCACGAAGCTCAGGGAACCTTCCCTCTTTGGGCACTCACATCAACAAATTTTTCCTTTGCACAAGGAGACTTTTCAAGCAGGATATAGCCAATTTAAGAGTACAGTGCAATTATTTATTGGCTAATACACATGATACATATCTAGGATTAATGAGTTACTGAACTAGGTATTAATATTCTCACCAACCTTAATGAGACATTCAATGCACCTTCGCTGGCCAGGCAATCATCAGTCACGTCAGGTACGGCTGATCTCCATTGCTGCTTGGAATGGGCTGATCATCAGGGTTTCTGAGATTTCATCTAATTTTCTGCTGTATTCTAGGGATTTTAGATATCTTAAAGCAGTGTTTTCCCCATTTAATCCCTTCCTGCTAACTACTGTAGTATCAAAAAAATTATTTCTATGTGTTTCTTTTCTTATCTTGCACAGTTTTAGCTTACAGCTTCAAGACAATTTTCTCAGTAAAATCAGGCCAAGGTTACAAAACTCTGCTGCACCGAACTAGGCCTTGCATTCAAACAGATGAATCCCTCCTCTGTGAAATTATCCCACCTTGTTTTCTAATTTTTCCAAGTTTTCCATACTCCTTTCCCCCTATATTTTAACTAGTTAGTGGTCTTAGTGGGCTAGTGGGCTTTGCCTTTCACACTGTATACAAATCCTGTCAACTCAAAGGCAAAATTTGCTGGGAGGGAGGAACTGGAGGAGAAAGAGAACAGTGTATTTTAAAGGTCACAGCTGGTAACATTTCTCCTTATGTTGCATACAGGTTGTGAAGTTTTCATCCCAGGGCCCAGCTAATGTTTCTGTTTCCCTGCAAATGGCTGGCTTCAGCATGTTCCAAAGTAGGCCAGGAAGAAGTATTGCTCAGTCAAGTGACCTGGACAGCCTTGTCCTACTTGAGCAAGAGGAGAGCAGCTTCTATTTGAAGTGGCTATATTTTTGTTTTTGCCTGAATTAACCAGGATTTTGCCTCCCTCATGGTGCAAGGCCCCTAAATGAACAACTTGGGGCAGCCAGACCCTGCCAGGGTAACCTGGGCACTCTCTCAGAGAAATGAGAAAGGGTTTTGAACAAAAAGAGCGCTGCAGAATAAAAGAAAGGTGGTAAAGAAAAAGGAGAAGGTCATCTTTCACATTTCATCACTCCCTCACTCAACCATGCAGCAAAACAGCAGTTTTATAAATGACTCCTTCTAAGAACTAAGTCAACTCTGTCATATCAACAAAACGTTAATCTTCCTTAAAATATTTTCAGTTAGAGTTTTACCTATTCCATAAAAACATTCAACATTCAAAATCTCATTTAAATCCTTAAAATAGGGCCTCAGTGATACATAGATGTAAATAAACGTAGAAACTGAGAGCTATTATGCATTTTGACAATTTTTAACTCATTAATTCACTTTTTCTCATACACAGTAGGGATGTTAGTTTTTCACTCCTGATATAATTTCAGATTTCCTTTTTTTTTTTTTTTTTTTTTTGATGACATAAATGAAGTATTGTATAAGGTCTTTCTGGTAGCTAATTCATTATTTGTTTAGAAAAACATTATTGAAAATGGCCTTTTGCCTCAAGTGTAGTTTTAACATTGATCAATTTAAGAAACAAAAATTCCCCTCCCAAAATCTCATATAGAACTTTTATTTTGAAGGACCTGAAGCACTTACACTTGTAAAGAAATAATTTTTATGTTTTCAATCAATGTGTAAATTTCCTAGAGTGCTGAAAGTAAGGTGTTTTTTTTTGTGATATACATATGGACGGAAAAATTAAAAACATGGAGCTAGCTTCAAGGTTTAAAATATGTTTTTCTAATAAATTTTGTATAGATTATTAGGAAATACTGTCTTTAGCACAACTTATTTTTCCAATGTCTTCTGTTAGGATAGTTACTCCAATATAAAGCTGCACTCATACAATTACTCCTTTGAAATATTTTTGCTGAATATATAACTTCCAATAATATCAAACCCATGGAAATTGGATTATGTTTAATCTTAAAGAGATGTTATAATAATTCAGGAGCTGTCACTGTGTGAATTTTGAGTTCTAGTCTGATCCCAGGTGTTGTTCCCCTATTTCATACCTATGTCATATAACTCTCTTTTCCTTTTTTCTACCTCATTCATCTTGCATTAAAAAGGCAGGGCAGGGCAGTCACAGGCTGATGTGACACTATCAACAGCTGAAAAGATCTGACTGTCAGTTGAGCCCCAAGATAAAGCCTACTTTCACCCTGCAAGGAGCTGAAGGTTGAAGGAGAGAATAAGCATTTCAGAAAATACAGGATCTGAAATACATAATAAAGTTGGTTGACTTTGATCAGACAACAGCTCACACAGTCATGTGCAAGCTGATGACTTATAACAATAGAGCCAACAGTGTAAGCAAAGTAGAAAAAAACTCAGCCCAAGCCAACCACCCACAAATTTATTCAGTTCTTTGAGCTACGCTGATACTATATCTATAGGGCTAGTGGCATCCGAGCTAGCTAGCCTGTAATTAAAATATGTGTATCCCTGTGAGCTGAAGTTATACAGGGAAAGATAGATCAGAAAAAAAAGCCCTACAGAGTTTTGTAGAAAAATGTCCTTTTTAACTGTAGGAACAGTAGAAAGCATATTATAAAAAGATCCATTCTAAATCATATCAAAGTTCAAAATGCTGTTACCAATGGCAGCTGAAAGTAGTTGCCCAGAGAAATGCATCAGAAGACAGTATGTAATGATGATGATTTCCTAGAGTATTCCCTCAGATTTAAAAATATGTGGCTTGGGGGCTTCCTGAAGAAAGTAGCAAACTGACCATACAGGAAAGAAAAATGGAGAAAGATAGAGAAGAGCTGTGTACATGGCTGTGAGGAAGATCGTGGACTTTTGTGAAAGAGAAAGATCTTTGGAGAGGCTTTAGGCAACAACAGTGGCAAGTGGTGAGAGCAAACTTGATCCTTTTCTGTTCCTTATCGAGGACCAATGTATTTGTAGTGGGTTTATGTGGCAAGGTTTTGGTAGCGGGGGCGGGGAGGGGGCATAGGTGTGACTTCTGTGAGAAGAATCCAGAGGCTGCCCCATGTTAGAAAAGGGCTCCACTGCTGGCCAGAGCCAAGCCAATAAGCGATATTGTTTGCACCTCTGTGAGAGCAGATTTAAGAAAGGAAAAAAAAAAAAAATAACAGCTGGGGAACAGCAGCTGGGAGAGAGAGAAGAGTGAGAAATAGCCTTGCAGACGCAAAGGTCAGTGAAGAAGGAGGGGGAGAGGTGCTCCAGGTGCCAGAGCAGAAGTCCCCTGCGGCCTGTGGTGAGGACCATGGTGAAGCAGGTTGTCCCCCTGTAGCTCATGGTGTACCATGGTGGAACAGGGTTCCACGCTGCAGCCCATGGAGGAGACCACGGTGGAGCAGGTGGACCTGCACTGAAGGAGGCTGCAGCCTGTGGAGGAGCCCCGCCAGAGCGGATTCTGGGCCAGGCCTGTATCTCGTGGAGAGCAGCCCACGCAGGAGCAGGGGATCTGAATGGAGCTGCCACCCATGGGGGACCTGTGTTGGAGCAGTTTGCTCCTGACGGATGGACCCCGTGGTACGGAGCCATGTGGTAGCAGTTCTTGAAGAGCTGCTGCCTGTGGGCAGCCCCCACAGGATCAGTTCAGGAAGGATGGCATCCCGTGGGAGGGACCGCACGTGGAGCAGGGGCAGAGAGTGACCATGAAGGAGCGGCGGAGACGAAGCGTCAGGGACTGACTGCAGCCCCCATTCCACCGTTACTCTGCGCTGCTCGGGGAGAGGAGGTGGAAGAGGGTGGATGGGGAGAAGATGTTTCTGTTTTCTTTCCTTTGTTTCTCACTTCTCTATCTTGTTAGTAATAGGCAATAAATCTTATTATCTCCCTACTCTGAGTCTGTTTTGCCCATCACAATAATTGTTGAGCGATCTCCCTGTCCTTATCTCAACTCCTGAGCCCTTTGCATCGTATTTTCTTCCCTTTTCCCTTTGAGGAGGGGGAATGAGAGAGCGGCTGTGGTGGAGCTCAGCTGCCCACCCAAGTAAAACCACTACAGTATGTTAGGCCAGTGTTTGGGCCAGGCTCTCTCCAAACTAGACATCTGCCATGTGAGAAGAAACATTTTTGTGCCAGAGTTAAGTCAGTTTGACTTAGTGGCCTTAGGGTTCTTGCTAAAAGGGCCCAAACATTGCCTGTCACAAAAGCAGCTGGAACACAAGCAGACTGAATTATATGATTTTTGTGTGGGCTTCCATGGACAAACCCAGGGCATCCTGCAGTTGACTGTGTAGTGGGTGGGCCACTTGGTACACTGGGCTTTATATATTACCATAGAGATCAACAACAGCCTCCATAAAAGCTTTCTGGAAGGCTATCAACAAAGAAATAATAGTTACATGACAGATTATGTCACAGGGAACAGGCAGCCTCCTACCATCTGCTTCCCCCTTTGGGGTTCTTCTGTTGGAAAATCTTATTTTCAGGTTCTTTCTCTGCTTGAGGGCTTTCAGGTCCATATCTTCAAAGAATGACTCTTACCTACATGTTTATAGAGGCATCTGAATCCGAGGGCATAGGAAAGCGGTCTCAGCTCTACCTCTTGACATTGTTTCACAATGCATAAAAACGAGCTAATGTCCTAAACTTCAAGCAATATTTTGTCCAATCCTTGGAACACAGAATGAAAGATTTTCAAATGCCCTGAGTCACTAGGCAAGAGATTTTTTTTTTCTTTTCTGACCAAATCAATCTTGAGCCCTTGTCTGCTGATAACAAAATCTCAGCTGGAAGAGTGGAAATTATCTTCTCTACTCCCTTAATAAAATAAACAATATACTGGTAGATGATGCACACTCCAGAGAACTGGCAGTCAAATTGCTTCAACAAGAAAAAAACTGTACACTACTTACATCTTATGGGATCTGCTGTTATTCTCACAAAAGGTAGGACTCCTCCAAGTCCAGCTGTGTGATAAAAAATCTGCTGCTGCTGTAGTTCCCCATGTCATAAAGCTCCAGTGGGAATTGAAGAACACATCCACAGGGACACAGAAAAATGCCTAACTTCATAAACAGGTGCAAGCTTGGCATTGCATTGCTCTATGGAAAATGGGCTGGAGTCCCTTATCAGATCTGGTTAGTATTGATGGCAGATGAAGAAACTGGGAGGTGCAGTAAGGTTCACAGACTCATGAGGCAGTCATATCTCAGGAGCACTGCAATCATATGATGGTATCATCTGGCATTGCTATTCGAAAGGAAATAAAGATGCTAGTCTAGAAAAATAGTTTGTCAGATAAAGTAAGGTGAAGTACTCAGTGAATTCAAAGAAATCTGATCTGATTTTGAAAACCTGTAAAAATATACTGGCTTTTATCTTAAACTATGTCTTCATCAGTGACTAATATAATATATTTACCACATAGGCAAGCATAGTATGTGTTCTCATATGATTAGGTATTTAAATACTTACTCTTGGTACAGTATTTATAGTATGCTTTGGACTATATGGTTATGTGTACATGTGGGAATTTCCTCTCACATTCTTTCACCCATTGAATAGGTTTCACAGTTTCTGAAGTCACACAGAACACACAGAAACCCAAAAGCGAGCTGAAAACAACCTTTTTCCTGTACCTGATATTTTTATCACAAGAACTTACACCCAACTTTCATATGAATCACCATTACATCACACTTTTTAGGACAGATCTATTTGCAAGCGCCATAGCAGCTGCTGAATGGTTTGGGTTCCAAATGGTGCTTGATATGGCAACTTTGCCCATACAAGTGCAGCCACTAAATCTACATTGAAGTTAGTGCTCAACAGCAGTAGAGAGAGTTTTCTGGAGAACAATAAAGTGCTTTGCCCATAGCAAAGTCCTCAGCAGACTCACTTAAATACAATTTTTTTGTATTCAACCCACAGTACTCTAAACTGTAGATATGATTTTTCTGTTATTCTGAAAAAATATCAAAAAATATGTATTAAAAGTTGCCATGTTATCTTGCAATTATTAAGCCAACTCATATTGCACACCCAGGTTCTGTGCTGTTCTGTAATACTTAACTTGTGGGAAAAGTGCTATGTGGGGTAATAAAACCAAGTAGAATACCCAGTGGAACTCTAGGAGTCAGACAAGGGAGATTCTGCACTGAGAGTACTAGGAAGTAGGAGGCATCTTATGCACTTTTGTTCTATCATTCTGTAATATTACATACTAATTTTATAAATGGAAGAAAGATGGTTTTTGTAAATATTTTTTTCACATACAAAGATGCAGCTCTAGGAAGATTTATAAGAATAAACAGTATGTAAATATCACTTGGATACTCTACAGGTATGTGAAAAATATATGTGCTGGCTTTGCCTGTGTACATCTAAGTGTACAAAAAAATCTTGCAATATATATTGATTACTTTTTTTTTTTTTTAATTTGTCTGGAAAGTTATGAAATCTTATATGAGCTGCTGAATGCTACGCACTAATATCCTTCAATAGTGTGGTTTTACTAGGTGAAGTTGTTGACCTATTAATAGTTGTCCACTACATTTCAATTGAGGGGCATCTGAATGAAGAGAGAGAGATTTTATGTAGTCTTCATACATAGATAGCAGGGCTGTGGCACGGTAGCTAGAATTTTAATGCAGTGATTTAGTGCCGTTCAGCTGGTTGCCATTCCATGGTGAGTGCTGTAATAAACCCAGACTGACAAAGGGTGGGACAGAAAGCTAATTTTGCTGTGATGCCTTTTTCACAAAATGATTTATTTTAATGCTTATATTTGTTGTCACAGTAAGCCTAAGAAACCCGCTGATGGCCAAATCCCTACGAGATCGGTCTCATTTGATATCTGAAGATAATTTTCTAGGATGCCGAGCTTATGTTTCCTCCAGAGGTGATTTCATTAGTGATGTCATGACATAAAGCATTTAAGACTGCTGCAACTAGTTACATGTGTCATTGGTGGATGTTCTGATTCAAACGCAGAGACTGACCCAAGGCAGCAGAGCTCACACATACATCTTCTACAGATGTCTGTTAGATTTCTAGCAACCAGACAGGAAGAGAGAAGTCCTGTCATTTATTAAATAAAAAGGAGAATTTAATTTTCACTAACTGTCAGACATACCTCAGGAAACAATCCTCTTATAGAGTCTTTTTTTTTTTTTTTAGTATGTTTATTCACCTCTCCAGTTACTATTCTGTTTTTTTTTTGTTTGTTTGTTTTTTTCATTAGATCTTCAAAGTCTATCCTTGTTGGTTGATATTAGAGTTGATTTAAGGAAAATGAAAGCAAATATAAGAAATTAAAAACAGTCTATGAAACTGCAACACACTTCATGATTTGTTAATTTTGTACAGATGACAAGTTCACTCATTTAGAAACAATGCTTTGATTATATTCTATCAAGTTTTATTTATCCAGGATAATTCTTCATAGCATAACAGAAAATAACTAACATGAACATTTTATACTAGTAACAATATATGGCTTTCAAATAAGACAAAGGAGCTCATTTTGCTGTTGCTTGCTATTTTTACCAAGACCAAAGTCTAATTTCAGGTAAACTGAAACTAGATACCATGGAAAGATTCTATTTTGCCATCAGAAAAAATCCCGATTCACAGTCAGGAACATGAAAAATGGAATCGGGCCCTTTTTGGTTAAAACACAGTGGAGTGCAATGGAAAAACAGGAAACTTAGAGAAAATGGATCCAATCCACCTCATGTGTTACACTGCTATTTGTGTTCTTTAGAGCTCCAAGTTCCCTTCCACATGCATTTCATTCTTTCTTCATCTCCAGCTGAAAGGGGCTGGAGCAGCTGGGTGCCTTTTCTTACCTGTTGACAGCTCCTCAGTGACATTTAAGAGAAAGCAGTGACACTGAAAACCCCAGAGCTTGTCTTGAGTTTAAATGCAGCTGACTCCAGTTTCTTTATCTGAAACCAGTTTTTGAAAGCATTTTGTGACATTAATAATGAGTTTCTATGCTATTCATTAATGACCACTATACATTTTTTTAAAATGTGATTTAAATACAATTATTTCTTTATTTAGCAAGAGAACTAAATAATATTTGAAATAGAGACAGGTGATACATTTCTAATTGTGTCTAATTTTAAAATATTTTTTTTCTAGCTGTCTTTATTGGCATGTTATGTTACCAATTTTTTCTCTCTCATGAATGTCACTGCAGCAAATGAATTGTCAGCTTGTCACAATGAATCATAAATTTCCTTCCCATATCCCTCACCTTCAGTGTTGCATTGTGATAGAAACACCCAGCCTGAATATTTTGTGACCCTTTCTAAAATGGGAATTACCACCAGCACCACCACAAACCCAAAGCCAAGGGCTACATCCCCCCAAATAACTTAGTCTCTTAGCATGCCTTTTTTTGCTGCTTGAATCTCCATTATCTACGTTTCTGCTCATTTTCAGAAATGTTCCCCTTCATCTCATGCCTAACCCCATAGATAATCTATGGCACTCAGCACCTCTTTTCCTGTCACAGGGAAACTTTACTGATATCTTGTTGGTGGCATCAGGTGGCTGTGGGGCTGCCCAAGATTATCTTGACTCCCTCTCTCCTTGGATATCATGTCAACCACCGTGGCCAACTCCCACTGCTGGATGTGGCCATTGCGAGTCCTGACCCTAAGCTACCCATCTGGCCTTCTGTTGGGCAGGGTGCAGGCTGGTGATGAAGGTTGCACTGCATCCCCTTGGTTACTGTTGTTGGTGCCACATCCTCACTACCATCTCCACCACCTACCTAAATGACTTGGAAGGCAAAGTTTTATTGCTTTTAGTGGGCTGCTCTGTCAGATTGGTCCTGACAGAATGACTTGGTCATGCGGTGGATATTTCTGCCATGATCCTGTGACATATAGAGGCCCTGAGGACTGAGATCAAAGGTTAAACAGCTTTCTGCTGCCATCTCTTGATAAACCAGAGGAAAAGGCAGCAGAAGCTGATACACTGTTTGGGCAACACCCATCAGGCCCAGGCAGGCATTTACCGCCTGCTGATGAGGTTGAATTTACCTTCTGGGTGGACAGAGTACTAACAAGTTGTCAGGAGTGTTTGATGGATGAGCATCAGAGCTGCACTGGGAGAAAGGCTTCATTATAAATAAACCTCACCACTGCTCCCCTGGGACAGGGCTGCAGGAGGCTGGAAGGGAATAGCAGTTTCTATCTTTAAGGAAGTGAGTAATTTCCTAATGGCACACACACTGGCACTCCTGCGTGTTATGGACAGATTTTGCTGCTATAAAAACAGGCTTGACATACAGGCTCCATCGTCATAAAAGACTCTAGGTGTGCCCCTGGAGTGTCCCAGAAATGGTGGCTGCAAAGCTCCATAGGGAGCCCAAGTCTCTGCTAAATCTCAGCGACAAGGGCATTCTGTGGCCATTCTGTTCAGTCAGCTCCCCTCAGTTTCATGTGTCCCGTAGTTTACCACCAGTAATTACACAGCTCCCATTTTGTTGGCTAGCTAAATCTTTGGTGATCATACATGTATAGATCACCTAGAGCAGTTAATATTCACCGCTGTATATCAAGCAGGTCTGTAGCCCATGCCTCAGAAGCAAGGAGCTTTAAATAAGTACACATTCCTTTCCTTTGTCTTTGTAAAATGTATTGTGAAACAAATAGAAATAAATAATTTAAAAATAAGAGTAGATTAATTCTCAGTTAAAGATTCTGCAAAACCTGGGTCCATGAATACTGCTTTCATGATCTTCAAGAGTTTCCATAATTTCTGCTTAGCTGATTCTCCAGGATGGGGAAAGATTAAAGCAGCACAAATTCACGTCATTAGAGAACTTGCTGAGAAATTCCTTGAACAGGTATTGCATGAAATGCATCTGTAGTCCCTGAACTGAACCCAGGATCCCTACAGAAAACTGTGATAGCCCTGTGATACCAAGTTTCATTCCTGCTTGTTCTCTCTTCTGCTACTCTGTTACTAACCAAATTTAAATATTATCTGGTGCTTCAATACTCTCCTGGGTGAAGTGGGATTGAGGAAGCAACTAAATGAATCCTCATTAGCTGGTGAGTTCTGAAATGTGTAATTCATACAAGTGCTCCATAAAATAGAATTTTCCTAAAAATTTTTCCAGTTATACCTTGAGTGAGATGGTATTCCTCCGTTAGGTGGCGGCAGAGTAAAGGGGGTTTTAGAATGAAACACTTAAACTCTTAAACACTTTCGTCCTACATTACTGTTCTCTAGAGATGCAAAGTTGTTGTTGGTTATTTTATTATTTTTATTTTTTATTATTTTATTATTATTATTATTATTATTATTATTATTTTTATTTTTATTTTTATTTTTATTTTTATTTTTATTTTTATTTTTATTGGATATGATGCTGAGAGAGAGAGAGAGTGAAATGGCAGGGAGACTATAAATTAGCAGAACACCAAGAGGATTAAAATTGTGATAAACCTAAACTAGTAAAAAATCAAGAGAAGAATTATTTGTTCTTAATTTTTCTCTGGAAATCATTTCCCATTATGGAAGATTAGTTGTAAAGTTTACAACATTTTTATCATTTTTATCAAGGAAGCCATCAGCAAAATTAAAGCAAAATTATAATAATTACAACCAGTACTCTCCAAAGACTTAAGACTTGAAATACACATCTGTAGATCATTAACATATATACAGCAAATACGTACTTTTCATTTACTTAGACTGATGCTTATATACAATATCTGTCATTATTTGGCAAATTAAGGAAGCAATTGCAGAACTACTGTGGCTGGTCTAAAGCCATTGTTATAAAGAAAGACAATATGAGAAAGACACTATGAGAAATGAGAAACAAAATGCTGAAATGTGTTATAGTGCTGATGGTGGCCCAAGTGTACTTCTGACATCTATTCAAATAAGTTTTACAATTAAACATGGAAATTACCTAGTTACCCCCATGAATGTCCCTGAGGATCTCCTTTTTAATAAAACTTTGTACTCTGCCCAGGATAATAATATTTATTTTAATTGATAGGAGAATGTTTCACTCCCTTTCTTTCCAAAAGTGTCTAATGCAAACATAATGAAGAGTAGTACACATCTATTAAAGGAGAACGCTTGGTATGTCCAGCTATTCCCTGCCTTTTCCTTAGTCATACATTTATATTAAGTAAGTCAGTTTGAATTGAGTCAGAATATTATCTCTTTTTCCCAGGTTTAAATTTTATATGTAACGCCCATAATATTTCAGTGTTGTGGCCTCAACTGTACTGCCTTTGAGTCACCCTAGATCATCTAGTAAAACTCCTGGTTGCACAAGGGGGAGTTAGACCAATGGCTTTCTAGTATGAATTGCTTAATCCCTGCAGGATGCTTGGAGAAAATAATCCTTTTGGGCAGGAACATGAATCCTGTACATGTATTTAGAGCCATACTCCAATGCCCTGCTGTATCCTCTAGGAAATTCTAATTGTGTTTAGCTGTCATCTTAAGTTCTTATGTGATTTAACGATATGGGATAAGAAGATTATTCTGATAGGATATTAAGGGGAAATATCAATTTGATTTAATCCCATGTTTCTGCATCAGCATCCTCAAATGACCTGTGCTGCTGAGCCACTGTACTTCCTAATGAGAACTAAGCTTTCTGCCATTGTTCCTGTACAACCTCCCGCACTGGTCCAAGTATTTCAACTTACTCAACTGTGGTCTGAGAATGACAGGCAGATAAATGTACAAATACAAAAGCCTTTTTAAAGAAAGAGACAAAAATCTCACTAAGGCATTAAAGATTAAAAAAAAAAAAAAACCTTTTTGACAGTATACTGACTATCCAACTGCATGACCCACAAGTAATCATAACTTAAGTTTTCACATTGGGAACCAGAAAGTACATACTTTCTTAGGGGTCAATTACACTCTCTCCAAATGGCTCCATGCATTTCAAAATGTTGCTAAATCACTATTTAGCTGCTCCCCATTTTATTCAACAGCCAGCCAGAAAATGAGTACTTTTGAATCTTTGGAAAATACACAAAACTAAAAAGAAAACGAATAGTAGAAGAACAAACTAGGTCTCCTGCCTTCTGTTCTTGATCATCTAAATGACCTCAGATAGATTACCTTATTTTCGCCAAAAATATTTTTTCTCTCAAAAATGAAAACCACCCTTTTCTTGACTTTATCTCATTTCATGTTATTATAGGACCCAATATAATTCATAGTTTTATAAACAAGTTTAATGGGTCAGGTTAATGTACAGGCCAGTGCTTGGTCTGACAGCCATTTGTCCTCTTTACCCATTCATGTCCTCAAACAACAGCTCCAGCTTTGTTAAAGGCAGTGAAATTTCTGTCAGATTACGTCTAGACTCTTCCAAATCTGCAGGTTAGGACATTACTTCCTACCAATTCGTTGGACAACTGGCCACGAAGATAAAAGTAGCCTATCAGGCTCAATTAATGAAGATCAATATGTGAAGTGGTAGCACGTTTAGATGCAAATTGAAACATATCCTTGTCCATTCTTAGCTCTTATTCCAGTGTTTTCATGTTGTATAATAGTACAGTGTGAAAATGGACGTGCAGCTTTGTCAAAACCAACCATATGATGACTACCATTTAAAGTTCAATGATTGTTTTTTTAATTTTTTTTTCAACGGGAAATCTGGCTCTCCAAATATATCATAGCAATATAAACATCAAATAAGTCATGTAAATGGAAATATACTGTCTTGTTTCAGTGCTTTGAGAATCACTACTCCCTTTTTTCTCATCAAATAACACATGAGCTTCAGTATAAAAAAATTGAAGAAAAGTTAAATTAGAATCCTAGCATGATTGCACATAAAATTCTGAAAATTTCATCATTTAAATTAAAAAATGAATGAGATTTTTAAAAATTAATCCTACAGATGCAAGGTAATGCACAATTAAGTAATGTAATCTAACATATGTCCTACATACTTAGATACAGTGGGGGGCAACCATAGAATTAGCGCACCAATCTACGTATTGTAGACCATATGTCACATTTGTAGACCACTTGGAAGCTGCAGCTGCTGCAATATGAAGTTCCTATTTGCTTAGCAGATCCGGCAGTAGGAGCATACCTTATGTTAGTGTTTTTTTTACTATATGTTCCTATCGTGCAAATTCACGCTGTTGATGCCGATTGCTAAACCTGTGTATGTTTTTGATCCTTGTTACCTGAAAAATCCCTATTTCTTCTTGGTGAAACTCTTGCAATTGCTCTTAGGTCTGCAGTGCTTCCTCTGCTTTTGTTTAGATCTTACCACTCTTAATTTTAGGAAAATTATGGTGCTAAAACCCTTTTTTACCCTGTAGCTATTCATTTTCATTCTTCATGACAGTTTTTTTAATCTCCCTTCTCACATCACTAAAATTTTAATTTAAAAAAATCACTAGTTTTTTTCAGGAAACATTTCTCCAACAGCTGTTCTCTTAGAATGCCATTAATTACTGAAAGATTATGAAATATTGATTATTTATACTTCTCAGTTTTTAAGAGGTAGGTCTAAAAAAGGATTTAAATACCATCGCACCTTATTTGAACACATACCTATTTCACTTGCTAAAGGCAAGAAAAAAGAAGTCTTATTTTAGATTTTGAATATCTCTATAATTCTATTTATTCATCTAGAGATGCATTTTATTTTTTCTGTTCTGTGGGACTTTTTTTTTCTTTTTCACTAGGTGATATTTGAGAAGTTTCCCCAATATCTCCCCAGACACTGTGCAGGAAAACTTCTTATTTTGTCCAAGCCAGTAATTAATTTCTTCTACCAGTTTCCTTTGGAATACAACCTATGACTGATCAATCTTTTTATGATATAGTACTAAACCTATACAGGCTTGATTAATTACCTATCTTTTTCAAGGGTGTCATTTGCTACTAGAAAGAAAAAAAAATATTTTCTCCCCAAGAAAATCCCTCTAGCATACACAGAACATTTCTTTATTTCAATTTTAGATGATGAATGATGGGCTAGGGTGGACTGTACTTGTCCATCTTCCCTAAAGATGCCAAGCCTGTAGAACTCCACAGACTGTTTAAATCTGTATGGTTTATATTTGTTGGTTTGCATCAAATGAATGTCTGGGTCATTCTCTATTTATTCTCCTCTGAATCTGATGCATGTCTTTTAAAAGGAAAGGATTCTTTTATATATATAATATATAATGTTTTTTTTGTTTGTTTGTTTGTTTTAAGAAAAAGGATGATGCTGAAGAACTGTGAGAACTGCATAGAGCAACATTTTTTTAATAGAAAATTAATTTCTGAAAGCTGCCAGTTTTTCACCCTGACTCTATAATTGCCAACCTACATAATCATATAATGCTCAAGAATAGCATCAAAATATATTAGAAACTCATTTTGACTCTCAAAGTTGGAGTGAGGAGTCTCAGGTTCTGATGTCCTTCTTTTGCATATTCAAAACTGTCACTTTTACATTTTGAATAAACAGGAATAAAGTTTTTCTTCCCCTTGTGATACTGCCAGAAGACCTACAGGAAGTGCATTTCTGCAAACATGAGGTGTTCCTAGCTGATCTGGTCCATAAAGTGCTGAGCTCAGTCTGTAATACTCGCATCACAGGACCAAAAACATCTTGTCAAGGGGGAAGTGCAAGCCCCGGGCTGACACTTCTGTGCATCCGTAGTCACAAATGCAGCAAAGCCATTATGGAATTTTAAATATTTCCCTGAGCCCATCCTCCTTCTGGAAAGCATTTAAGCTTTCACTTTAATACTTTGTTGAATCAGACTGCTGATTGGGAGACAGTGTCTGGCTGAGATGTTAAATTGAAACCCCTTCTGCCTGGATGCTTTGATCTGCAACTGGAAAAGAAGAACTGTCCATCTTGTTAAATTTTTATTAAAAGAAGAACATTTGAGAGGGATGTGCTGGCCATACTGTCCTTCTTTTTCTTTGCTTTTGTTTTTGTTTTGGTAATAAGAAGTGTGTGAAAGGGTCTTTGCTGAGTGCATATAACGACTGCACTACCTGTGTCTTTGCAGAAACTAATCAGTTCTGAAGGTTTTTTAGAAGCTTAAACTAATAAATAAATACATAAATAAATAAATAAATAAAATCACTGTGTAAAATTACATGCTGTTCTATTACATCATCTTACAAGTGTATCACTCTTTTGTGTCCTTTAACATGCAGCTTTCAACTTGCAAGAAAAGCATTCCCAGTGATTGACACCACAATTGTATGTCTGCTTTTTTAGCTAAAGAAAGACTCAGCTGTGTGCAAGATGACTTTCACTACTCACTTAAAACATCCTTATTTTTATTTACTTGCGTTTCTTTCTTTATTTATTTCGAAGTGCAGAAAGCAGTCGGGCAGGCCACATTTTAGCCCCCGCTGCAATGTCACCCGAGGTGTTGGCAGCTGCTGCTCTCCCGGGCCCCGCAGGTGTCATCACCGCATCGGTTCAGCAGAGCCTGATGTAAACCGTGCCCGGGAGCATCCCGAGCGCCCCCCGCCACCCGGCGCTGCCGGCTCTGCGGCTATGTTCCAGTGCCCTCTGCAGGAGAAGCACCCGCACCGCCGGCTCCTCCGAAAGCATCAAGCTCAAGCATCCCGACAGTCTCACGCCGATAGATCATATTAATTCAACGCTCGTTCCCAACGACGTTTATTCAGCTGCAGTGTAAGCATGCCAGAATTTTGCAATGGTCGGGCAAGAGTGGTGGTGTTTCTTTTCTTCCTGGATCGAAAACAGTTGAATTTATAGGATGCTCTAAAAGTTTTAGAAGTGTTTCCCCATGTTTCCATAGATTAAGTAATGTTAAATACTTTTAGTAATTCAACTATTCATATTTTTTCCTCTACTTAGCATCTCTTTCTGTTGATGGAATGCATTTTCCTGTTATTGTAAGGGCTGTATCTGTGTTTTCTTCGCATGAAACTTGGATAAAGTACACCATCATTTATAAGGACCAGATCACATGCAGATCACGTCTCTATGGCTAAGGAGGATTACTTGGGTTATGGCTTTGTGATGCATGGCTGTTTATTTTTTTGCCCTATTTGTATGAATGTCAGGCAATATACTGTTACTGCGGTATTGCTAATATTATCAAAGTGTGTTTAAAAACAATTACAGTAACAGTATTACATTACTGGTGTTCCCAATACCAGCTGATATGACTTCTGTCATGGTGTGGGGTCCTTAGCCCCTGGCTGGAGTCTGTAGGCACTCAGGTGACATCAGTGAGTTATTGATAGCCTGCATTCATGACTATCACTCCTCTCCAGTTACCGTAGAGAAATAAATTAACCCAGAGTTCAGCACATAATGCAGATCTGTTTATCACAGATGAAAGAGAGAATTCAGACAACTCTACTTTGTGAGTACTAAAGACATTGCCTCCCAATGCACAGCAAGCTCCTACTTGCTAAGGACACATATCAAACAGATGTACAAGACAGAAGCCTATTTGGGTTGTGAAGTTTTGCCTTAGAGGAGTATTAGGTTGTTCAACACTCACCATTTGTTAGGACAGTTGTGTTTATTGAATTTGTTTGAACTGCGTTGGTTTGCTCTAACACATTCACCACATGGTGCTTGAACAGGCAGAAAAGTTGGTTTTGAGAGTGGGAGGGAGAAACTAAAGACACTGGGGCAGCAGACTGGCCTTCGTGTAAGCTTGTTTCTTCTGCTTTCCTGTGCTCCACTGACAGCCAGTCCCACATCATGCATGGTGATTGCTGAAACCTGCTACCTGCTGTGTGTCTGCTGCTTTCCAATGGCTGATTGTAGCTAAAAACTGTCTGACCCTTGCTCTCACTCATACACACAATACAAATGATATTTATTGGGCGGAAGCAAGAAGGGACCTTTTTTTCTGCTTCTTCACTCCACATGGGGAAGGCACTGCCTATTGCTGTCTTACCTTAGATATGGACTCTGGGCTATTTTGATACAGCATGTAGCATTTTGTATTCTGACACATCTATTATTATACTGCCTGTTTTTCCCTGGATGTAGAAACATGGAAACATGGAAATGTCTCCATACACAATGCATGCAAACAGTTCTTTACTTATAGTAGCATCCCAAGTGGTACTTTCATCGACTTCACTTTTGCCTCCTGTAATATGAGTTATTGTGCTGGCAGCTTGAATGGTCCCTTCTGTGAAGCTCAAGGGCTTTTTCTCCAGTGCTGATGTTCTCTTTTTGTTATATGCCTACAGCAGAGGTGAGAAAGAATAAGGAGATGTATGATGTTAATATCTTACAGAGGTCATGAACTCGGCATGTTTCACAGGCTGCTCAGGTAAAATATGAACTGTCTTTAAGTGTTACTAATCATGTTGTGGGCCGAGATACTTAACTTCCTATGAACTACATACATTTATGAACTGCAAACAGACTAGGAACAATGAATGAGAGCCTACTTTCAGCAACAGATTTGATTTAAGAATTTCCCCCTCACCTCTGAGGTGCTCATTCCTCATCTCCTGCAAGAGATCACTGGTCCTTGATCGTACCCCTTCAAGTGTGCAACTGCATCATCCACTAGATCAATGTATTCTTATGCCTCAAAAAATGATAATAGCCTGTGTTTAAAATACATATATATATATATATATAAATATATATATATATAATTTCCCAGATCACATAAGCAGTGTAATTGTCACACATAAAGTATATGTATGTTAAATTATGGGAGAAGAACCAGAAATAATTGCCAGAGTGTGTGAAATAGAGAAAGAGACACCTAAAACCCTACATGCTACAACCAGAATAGTATTATTGAAACGTACTCAGGTAATGCCTGAAATATACTGTGAGGTGAAATGCATAACTCCAATCCAGAATACAGTCTAAGAGACAAATAATTGTGGGAAAAGAGACTCTGCCTGCAATTAATTAAGATATTGCCTCCTTTATTAGGGGCAAAACAATTTTAAAACTATCTTAAGTGTATTTTAAGGATACCTTACGTATCATTTTCTCACCTACCCCTTTTTGCTCAACACCATCTAAAGAAATTCTTAAGCAGTGTTCCAAAACATGAGAAGATTTATGGTTTTCCTTTCAGACTAAATGTATCTAAGATTAAAGGTGTGTTTTAGCATTATCAACACAGAGTTAAGAAGGTAACGGTATTATATAATTGTTCCATGTTTCTTTCCTAATAAGTTTTCATTACCTAACCTGGGGGAGAAGAAATCTATCAAAAAGTTGGGAAAGTTTAAAATCCAGGTGTTTTTAATTACTATTTTGAAACGAGTCAACTTTTGCTTTTATAAAATGATGAACATTTCAACAAGAAAACACATGTATTCATAAAACACATAAGATAGTTCATCAAAGGAGACTTGCAATGTTTCAAAATGCACAAAGAGCAAACAACTTCTCTCTGATCCTGGCATTAGCCACAGTGTTTTCACAAATCATAAGTCATGAGTTATTTTTGCCTTGCTGTAAGAGAAGGAGCCATCTAATTCAGGCCACAGGAGGCCCCCACAGAGCAGGCAAAAAGCAAACTTCCACAGCCTCCCTGGATTTCATATTAATAGATATGCAGAATGTCTGCTCTATGGACTTAGAATGCAGAAGAATTGAAAAGCTGAAAAGTTAAATAGACCATTAGCAATTCTGTCAAGGAATAGACACGGATTCTGTATTTAGGATGCTGATAAACAACAAAGCTCAGTAAAATAGAGATAGTCACTTCAGATTTGTTATTAGAAGTACAGTATCTTTCACACTTTGAAATAATTTCTATAGTAATAAAAGTCACTGTGACAATATAGTTCCATTGTTGCAAATTTCATCTATTCCTCTCTTGTTTATAAGCTCCACTGTAATAATACTTTGCCCATCAGAATTCATTGAAATGCATTTCATTATCCCAATCAGCCCCCTGAGTCACTGCTTTATTGTATCACATTTCCTTCCTACTGTATTTGAACTTTCTTCTAATACTAAAGCTGATTCCAAGCCCATTACAACCAGTTGCAAATTAGCTTTTATTCTGCTCTGACTGCTGGAGTGTGTTTTAATAAATTCATGCCAATAATTTTATAACCTAATATTCATGCACTTTATCTTTTAATTACTCTACCCTAAATTAATCTAGTTATATTTCTGATTTATTTCACGCTTTTTCTTGGTCCCAGGATGGGTTAACATCGTTCCCATTCTCTTGAGCACAGGCAGTTATAGTAGTAGTATGTTCTCCTTGATTTTAAGATCAGAAATTAGCATAATGTACCAATGTTTTCTAAGTAGAAAGGGATGCACTATATATTAAGGGTGTGTTTTCTTGGGAACATATTTTTGAAATGAGCTGGAAAGGCTTTTGTAAGTTAAGAGTTATATATATAAGCAGAAAACATACTCTTGAACAATTTGTTACGAATGAAAAATAAGGTCCAGCTCCCCGATTAACACCAGCTGCATGCTCTTGGAGAAGTTAACTGTTCAGTTACCCTTCTTATCATTCAGCTCTTCCAGTGGATTCCAGCATATAGATATTCACTGAATCTTCACAGGTCAGGATTATGTTTTCAGTATCACACATATCACGGATTTCAAATACACTTGTAAGAGAGTTGTACCTTTAAACCAGTGAGTGACAGGGCCAGAGAATATTTTAGAACTGCTTCAGCAATGCAATTAGAATAATTTAAATTCTACGGTTTCCAGCAATGTTCTTTCTTCCAGAAAAAAAATAAATAAATAATTAAAAATCATTCATGTTATGATATTCTTTGCTGATTAAAGCCCTGTCTTGGATCAGAAGGCTAAGAACTGTAATGCTAGATTGTTCTACAAATGTCAGTTTGATTCTGGTGTATGAAGACATATGTGTCTTCATCTAGGTGGAGAAGATATATGTCAAGAGAGAAACAAGAGGAGGGGCATCAGCAAGCCCTATCTTTCAGCTGACTGACACTTTCCACTGTGAAAGATTTTGGGGAATATAGTCTTTGAAAAGTTTCCACAACTCTGAGCCTGTCAGTGAGATGCTGATACCTGACAAGAATATGCTGTTAGACTGAGGACTACACATTCTTTATCTCACAAAATTCTGTATATATTTGCTGAGGTAGAAGTTGCTAGCAATCACTTTTTCCTGTCTTTGCCTACATTTTCCAGGTCAACTTTTATAGTATGTTTAAAGTAATGAAACAAATCTTGCTATTAAAGTAATAGCAGCAACACATGTAGTGAATAGATATTGGTGTTAGAAGTAGGAACAGAGCTTGGGCCCACATTTGTTTTCTTGATTTTTTTTTCATTTAATCATTCAAATTGCTTAAGATTGTTAAATAGAAGGGGTGATTTTTTATTTTTTTTTTAACCATTTATGGGGCTGATTCCACTATATCTACAAATATAGCCACATATTCCTCTCTGTCTATAACATATATCTTAGACTTAATTATACAAGAATATAGAGAATGTACTGAACTTTAGTTGGCACACTGGCATCTTGTCTGAAATTTTATTTGCAGGGACATGCGGTGTTGTAGTTCACCCTGCTTTAAGTAGCAACATATCATCTTCTGCCCGGTCTTAGGACAAAAGATTTTGCTGGATGTAAAACTTTCCCCCCTCAGCATGTGTTGCTCACAAAGGGCGCTACTGCTGTGTCCTGGCTCTGCAGAGAGGACTCACTTGGCTTGCCTATACTGACTTTCATGTGTTTCTAGTATGAACTGCTGTTACGATTTAAGTGTTAAGAGAAAGTTGGTTCAGAAAAGTGCCTCTGAAGATGATTGCTGTAGAAATTACTTGGTAGGTGACACAATTAAACTAGTTCTGCAGTCACAGTCTTACAGTAAACTGTAAGGAAGTGAGAATCAGATAAGCAGAGGGGATCAGGAAGAACAGCTCTAAGCAACTGCATAAGAGTGGAAAGACTGATGAAAGATGGAGAATGTAGGAGATGCACTGTAGAGTGATGGGAAAAAAAAAATGTCTAGACCAAACTAGTTAGATAGAGGGAATAAAATGGGGAAAAAAAAAAAAAAAGAAAAAAGAAAAAAAAAATAATAATTGTTAGCACAATTAGCTATATCTATATTTCACTGCTTTCCTTTACATTTGTATTTCAGGCTATAGGAAAGTAGACTTTTTCTAACAACTGCTTTTACTGCTTTCTTCATGATTATTCAAAATCTGAGTTTCACACAAACTTTTATGTTCTATTTTTATCTTTTTTCTTTGCATCCTTGTCCTTTTCCAGATTTATGGAATCAGGACTTATCAATAAAATTAGAATAACAAGTCTTTCTGACCCTCAGACGCTATTGTTCTCTGTGCTGCTAGAAATTCAAAGATGTTTACTTATACTGGAAATAATTTTCTTACTAATTTCAAATTGACAAATATTATGCTTTGCCACTTCTCATATATCTGCACTTGACAATGTGCTGTTCTTCAGATGAAAAACCTCCCTTCTTCCTCAGTATTTATTCCTTTTCATTTCTCCTCCTAGCTCAAGTTCACACAGTATCTTTTAAAGATTGACCTTTTCCACTAGATGGCACATGGGGCCATGTGAGTGGCAGGAAATAAGCATGTTGCTGGACCATGATTTAAGCCGCGTATGATGCTTAAACAAGAAATAATCAGTTTAAGAGCAATATATGCCTTAACTACTGCTAATTGGAGTATCTGTATTGGCTTTACTACTACAAACCATCAATGAACTTTAATAGCCAAGACTTAATGCATACTGTACATAAAATTGTTTTCTAATCTTCCTATCCTGGAAATGGATAACTCCTGTGTTTAATATGAAAAATGTCCCATATATCATATCCTAATATCTTATTAATCTTATTTCTTTAGAGACCATTAATAAGAAGATTAGAGCATCAGATAGAATTGTACCCAGCTACCATATCAAAATGCTAGTAAAGGAGTGTGCAGACACAGTGCAATGGATAAAAAGACACAGACGGCTATTTGGTGAAAAGAAATGAAAATGAAGCACATCACCAATTCTTTGGAGATCTGGTATCACTTTTAAATTGGCCTGAATTATGGTCCTTCCTTTTTGTTCTTTCAACATCTTCAGAGATAATTACTGAAGCCTATACTTCATCAGAATTTCTAAGCCAAAATTTGTATATCCTTCTCTGCTGCCAGAGGACTAGTTTTCCAACAACCTTTGACTGCCCATCTGCTGTTGCAAGAGGCTGTTATTCAAGCTTATTTGTTAGAGTAATTTTAAAAAGCTTGCCCAACATGGAGGGTGAGAACCTCAAGATAACACTTATGGGTGAATCTCAAGCCTGTCATTTATCTGGGGGGCACAGAAATCACCCCTGTAAAGACCCTCTTGTTGCTTTAATTGCTCAGATTACATTTGGCTTATACCAAATATAGTGACTTCTGTCTTTCATTTCTTGTCTCGGGCCAGGGTGGAATTGCTGGTAGCTGGGAAGCGCTCCAGCTCACCGAATAAAGTCCATGACTGCATTCCACAGGGTCCATGGCACTTACCCAGGTCCTCCCAACTGACATTTTCCCTGTATGGAAAATCCTTTAAGAGATTTACACTTAAAGGCCTTCATGCAACTGGTGCAATCACACAACATTTGTTGCCATTAGAGTGATTTCCAGCTCTTTTTTGTCCTGAAGTGAACTCCAAGCTCTCTAAAAATAGGCTTTTATTATTTTTTTTATATTTTTTATTATCACACTGACCATTGTGTCATTTATGACTTTTGCAGTTATCAAGACTCTAGAATACTCATTATCAAAAACTGGCACAAACTAATCCACCCTAGTGCTATCTTTCTTTCTTTGGCTGTTAGCCCAGGGTAATGAAAACCTAGAGTAAGTATGACTTTTATCTAAGCTACAAATCTGAGCTACAAAGGAGATGACAATTTTCAAGGCAACATCTTTCCATGAGAAATGCTGTTATTTTTTCCCCCAAAGGAAAGAGCTGACAGAAGTGGTCAACAAGATGTTTGATTTCAAATACTGTGCAGAAACAAAGATTCATGGCACAGAAAATGTGTGTTCATGCCAGCCTTTCCCACATAAAAAGTGGGAATTAGATAGGCTGGATCTTTTAAGTGGTCTCTAGAATTCATCTGCAGAACAGACTATTGCAGTTTCCCACCTTTTTGATAGGAAGGCAAAGTCATAAGTTTTGCTCTAGGAACACAACATGAAACATCTGAATACGGTGTGGTCATTTCCTGAGGACAGTACCTAAGGAAGATCTCCAGATCCTACCATGCCCCAGTGCCTACTGTGCCTCATCTAACCCTCAATCATGTGTCCTATAGTTGGCCACATCATCTATTACTGAGCTTTTCCTGCCTAAAGACTCTAGATGGATATCCAGGGCTGAAAGGTATGGGCCTGAAGAACATAAACATTAGCAACACTCTTCTTCATCATAAAGAAAAGGTACACCTGGAAGCTGCATGAACAGGAGTGGAAATATCACCTTTGCTGGGCAGTAGTGCTTTATGAACAACCATCCATTTTTGTGCCGCACAACAGTGTGACTTCAGTTTACCTGTTCTGAAAATATATATATATATATATGTTCTATGAGAGAGTACAGAAACCAAAGTTGTGAAAGACATGGAAGAAAAACACTGATAGAATTGAAATTGTTGACATGGCAGTACTTAATTAACTCAAGAGAAAAACACCATCATGATTTAAAACATAATCTGAGCTAAAAATCAGAAAACCTGGAGATCCCAGAAAGGTGAAGAAACAACCTATCCAGCTTCTCTTACCTGACTGGTGACTGCTTGGCCGGGAGGCAGTCTAACTCCTGGGTGTCTGCAGTGGGATAGTGAGCGTGCTAATGCTTAGCCTAATAGCATGTGAATCGTATCTATCTACAACTCATCTTTGTATTACCCAGCAAAAAAAATTGCTCACTACTCTTCGATTTTGCATAGTACCACTTCCATGATAAAAGGTATCAAATCAAAAGTGATCCAGTACATAAGGGGTTACAAGAGGGAGGAGAGAAGGTTTACATGACCATAAACACCTGTTTTTGTTCATTGTTTCATAATGGGTGGTCCTTGTTTTTTGTGTGTGTTTTTTTTTTGTTGTTGTTGTTTGTTTTTGTTTGTTGTTGTTGTGTTTTTTTTTGGTGTGGGTGTATTTTTTTGGTGGTGGTAGTGTTTGTTTGTTTGTATGTTTTATTTTGTTTTTATGAAAGGACATTTTAAGGACACTATGGGCCAACAGCCTTCTCTTAAAACTAGCTATCAGTTTTGGGGTACAATGGGACATTAAACCTCTTACCTTCATCAGGTCTGCATGGTAGTACCTTGGAGCTATTCTTATTTCCATCCACAAGACCGGTATCTAAAGCAAAATACCTTAAAGTGTCAGATCCTTCACACCAACTGCTGTTCTCAACACTTGTGCTCCTGTTGGACAGCTCCTACTTGCTAATGTAATCACAGCTTTTATCTCTGTACTTGAACCAGTACCAGAGAGGACTTTATTTCTGTTTCTGGCCACTTATACCACATCCCATTCTATCACCACTGTCTTCAATTATTAGATACATACTCCACACAGCTTCCTGTCTTACTGCTTAAGTATTCTGCTCAGATCCAAGTCAGAAGAAATGAAGTATATACTCTGTATTTCCTTCTCTAGTGGTAAGATGCTCACAAATGGAAAAAAGACATTCAGTTCAATTATATCTGTGTCCAGTGTATACCAATAGTCTTTATATGCTCACATATACAGGTTTTCCACTTGCAAAATCTTGTTATTTTTTGATTCAATGGACTCTGGAAAAAAAATCCTTATTTTACAGTCCTCATTTCCCCATAAAAATGGGTCGAATGCAGGTTCGTTTTTGATAGAAATATCTGCTCATTCTTGGCAGACTGGTAACTTCTTTCTCAGGTAGAGGGAAAAATATGATGGGAAAATACAGGGCGGTTCAGTGGATTCTGACTCTGGGAAGGTGAAGCCTCTAAGGACTCGGGCAGGACAAATCTATGAACAGTTTCTTGCTTTGTCAGTTTCTTGCTTGGCACCTTAGAATGTGCCTAGCATGTCTGGTGGTGAGGGGAAAAGCAAACAAAAAAAAAAAAAGAAAAAAAGAAACAAGCAAAGGCTGTGCAGAAGCACAGAGAGAAAATATATGTATATATATTCTCTACTTCCCATCAAGCAATGTTCGACCACGTCCCAGGAAGCAGGACCTCAATACTCGTAGATGCTGTTTGGGAGGACAGACGTCTTCATAACAAAAGCCCCCTGCTCTCCTTCCCCTCTCCCACATTTTATTGCTGAGTGTGACGACATATGGTATGGAATATCCCTTTGGTTGGTTTCGGTCAGCAGTCCCAGTGATGTCCCTTCCCCACCTCTTGTCCACCCCCAGCCTGCTGGCTCAGGGGGGTTTGGAGGGAGTCCTGATGCGATGCCAGCACTGCTCAGCAATAGATAAAGCACTGGTGTGATACCACTGCTGTTCTAGCTACAAGTGCAGAGCACAGCACTGTATGGGCTGCTGCATGGAAAGTTAACTCCATCCCAGCCAGACCCAGTACATGTCCCATGAAAAGAGGTGTAAGGCAGAGATTCCAGAGAAACAAGACCTGACTTAAGGCAGAGCAACAGCAAAGTACCAGGAGCTGAGGGAAGGAGGGAGATGGTAGAAGAGGAGAGGACAGAGCAAACATTGTTCTCAAATCAAAACACTATAAGCATCTCTCACAAAGGAGTTGTTATCATCCACAGTTTCAACTCAGCTAACCATCTAGTTCTGTTACTGGCAAAAAAAAAAAAAAAAAAAAAAAAACCTTGAGCTTTCTCTGCTTATAAGGTGTCTGTCTGAAAAGGCAGTCTGGAAGAGACAGCCAGAAAAGAGGATCAGGAGTAATCAAAACCAGAGGCTCCACCACAGAAGTTCTGTATTTTCTAACACACACCTATTACTGTCCAGCCCTGTAGGAACACCTTGAACCCACCTTCCACAGCTCTGGGCGTTAGCCCCTGCAGCAATGGCTTAGTCAGAACTGTATGTGCCAGTACTCGTTTGCTTAAAGAGACATACCTCTTCATCATTGTTAAATGGGGACACTCAAATGTTAGCCTGACAGTGTGATTATATGTAGTGAACACAAATTCATAACGTTCCTGGATTGTCCCTGCAGGCCAAATATATTGAGAAGGAGACAATAGCAAGATGTAATCATAAAGGATCAACAGGATACCTTTGAACAAGACAAACAATATTGTACTACTTTATTTTCAGTTGCCCCAGCAGGAGTGGAATAAATAAATAAATAAACGAACTAAAAATCAGTTCCTGCTACTGATGGTAGACCCTGCAAATGAATTAGCTGCAGTTTGTAATCATCTGTGTAAACAACCGCCAAAAAGATCTAATGAAACTGGCATGAGCCAGTTTGTAGTTCAAACTCCAGTAGTAAAATATATCAACAAATTAAACATTCCCACACTAGGTATGGTAGAACAGTTTTTTAAAAATGATCCTGGAAATCAGATAAAATTGCATATTACTGGAACTGGAACTGTTCTTGCTTTTTTCTAGGTGTTAAAAGAAATGCAAAACTTGATAAGCACAAAACATGGATAACTTAGGAGCATTAATATATGCCTAGACAACTGCAGCTTCTGACATCCATTTAGTCATATTAATTATCAGTGGAATAGTTAATAAAAAGCAAGGTAAAAGAGCCACTTTAAGAAGTCAAACACTGCTTACTCAGCATATCCCAAATATTGCTTTGTGAGCATGAATGAAACCTGACCAGGGAAGTTAGGGTTTTATTTTTATCTGTGACTGCTCAGTCACTGTTTCAGTGGAGTCAGACTAACTGCAGTGTCACAGGTCTGCAGAAAGCTCATTAGCAGATTCAGGATGTTTTTCTTCCTGGAAAATTACCTTTAAACCAAAAATGGCCAAGTAGAATGGTGTATATTTTGGTATACTTTTTATGTGATACACACAGATTTTCCACACGAAACATGCCTTGCTTCTTAGGATTTTATTTCATTGCTCATGGAGTACAGGAGACAGCCAGCCAGTCTTTTGCCTCAGGAGATGAAGGGTTGCGAGGACTGCATAGAGAGCAGTGATGTTCCTACTTACACAGGGAGACTCAGTTACCATATTTACGACTGGATCCTAGAGCTTCTCAAATTCTTAATGTACACCAAGAGCCCAACAGCCCAGAAAGACACAGTAGCAGCTCAAATGCACAGAAAATGTAGGCATCACTTTCATAGTGGTTTTCTTTCTCTGGTTGTTTCCAGTTTCCTCTCAGTACCCTGTAAGTTGTGGCAGCCAGTTTCCGTATTTTCTTTAATGGGAAAACAAACAAATAAAAAAAAGCAATGTCATGAAAGACACAAGGTTAACTATTTTCATCCGTTTCAGGTAGGACGCATATAGGTCAGGGTTTGCATGAAAATGTTCAAAAATTTGAAATTTCCTGAAAACAGACATGCAAAATTCCATCACTAGAAATTTTTTTTTTTTTTTATTCCTTTCTAAGCTGATAGACAATGTGCTAAGAAAGGCCATGAACTACATTATTTATGGGTTAAAAATTGATCTTACAGATTTCATAGTCCTGTTAAAACTGTAACAACACTGTTCTACAGCTTAAAGTTTCTTGATTGTATGAAAGTATGTCATAATTTGTTATAAAGATCCTTTACATGACCGTGAAGTCCTAAGTACACCTGGGCTAAAGAAGTTCTCCTCTATTAAAGCTTTTGCCTGCTAAAACACCTGGAAGTGAATATTTGTCTATAATTTCCTCAGTTTGAGTGCTGATGAGTCCTGAGAGGTTCCACTGGAAATATTGTCTTCAGATGTTCAGGGTGTGAATTCTCCTTTCAAATTTGCATGGCAGTTGTTGCCTGTCACAGATGGAAGTGCAAATTTATGTTCCTTGTTTGCTCCAAGAACCTCATATTAGTAAATACAGCAAAATAAATACAAAGGAAATATAAACAGCAATATGACAAACACAAAGGCATATTCTCCTATCTAGCTTCTCACATATATGAGGTGATTTTTGCTTGCTTGATGTTAGGCTTCCTGACTGTTTTTCCAAGTTTTTGACCTTGAGAGTTTGCAAGGATTCTGCTTGACACATTTCCTTAGTATTAACTTGATTTCCATTTTTGTCTCTCCTTTTCTCTCTGCATATTTCTTTTGTTCAGTGAATTTAACATGAATCATGGAAATATAACTAAAACGGTGAACATGATTTTTATGTATTTGGGTAGAAATTTCATCTAAAATTATACAGCAAATGAGCACAAATTTTATTATTATTTATATTGGTGTAGCAGAGAGGACTGCCACACTTGAACGGATTAAGCTAGTCTCCCTGAGTTAACAGCATGGTTACTGGAAAAAGAGAAACTCTTCTGGAAAGTGATTCAGAGCAAGAGCCTAGCTTAACTACTCTCTACACCTCCTGAAGGAAAGTATTTCTCTCCACTGAAGAGCAGTTAGATTGACTTTGTGAATGCTTCTACCTTACGCTATCTATTGTAGCTTCAGAGTGCTGGAAGTGGTCCAGCCCTGCAGGCATGCTGGAGCATCCCTGGACTCCTGCAAATATCACCCACTTTCAAGAAGAAGAGCAAAGAACTGAGAAACCCTTCTGCCTGTTAAAACATATGGATAGTACAGCAGGAATTCCCAGCAGGATGGATCTGACCCTTTCAGAGCTCGTGTGTACAGGCAGATCAGTCTGGTGGGCCCAGAGTTTAGCAGAAAAGGAGAGTTCTTATAACCTTTCCTTCTTTTTCCATGGCTCCTGAAATTTTACAACCTAGGATATGGGATTCCTAATGATGTTTTTCAAGTTCACTTCAAAAAAATATTAAACCTTCTGACAGTAAGCATTGTTATGATAAATTGTTTTTGTCATATTATAAATTGTTTTTGTATTACGATAAATTTCCTTATATTATAAAACATACCGCTACACCACAAGAACGTTCAGTGGCCCTGATGAACAGCAGATCATATGGTTTTACAAAATAATAATTATAACAAAACAATACAGAAATATTTCAAGATATGTTTTCAGATTATTTAAAAAGCAATTGCTTATTGTATTAGAAAACTTCCACCACTGTAGCAGAGAATGCCAAAGCAACAGTTGGATGGCTTCATCTGAAGGACCAATAAAATTGTGTAGCAATAACTGTACGTATAGCAATAGCAATATGTTATAATATTGCAGTGTGGATGTTTTGCTGCCTATCTGCAACAGTGCTGTCAGTAAACCTACAGTACCCAGGAGCAACAACTCTAGTGATGTGCAGATGATGTGTTTTTTCTCACATGGCCAGTAACAAAACACCTCAAGATAAAACTCACACATAATTATGAGAAGATATGCCACTGTGAAAACTGTGGATCTGATAACCATGAGACGTGGCAATTTGTATTCTCATCAGTGAGACAACCATAACTGTCTCTACTCCCAAATCATTTATTTATTATATCTAAAAATTCCAAGAGGGTAATTAAACTTGCAAATAACTCCACAATCCTCTCTGTATTAATTAAAACATTATCTCTGTTTTTATATATATGTATATGTTATGAATATACATATAATAAATTAGAATTTATAGTAAGTTGTGCATAGGATTAGACTAGAGGGACCCACAGAGGGGAAGGAACTGGTGAGTCACCATTTTGAGTCACATATTCTATGAGGTGACAAAATCCTGCAGAACAGTGGGGGCAGCTCTCAGATCTGGGGTGAAATTCTTGATAGATGTCAATTAGATTTTGAAGAGGGCAGTTACCTTAGGACCTGCAGGATCCCCTCTGGACTTGCACACTGTCTGGAGGGCTAAATCACCCAGTGTATCTATTGTGACATTGGTGGAGGATGGGTCCTAACCACTAATTTCAAACTACACCCTCCATAAGTCTAATACTTTAGACTTCTTTCTTAGCTTCGTCAGAGATCCTGTCACTTCCTTTGTCATATAAATCTAACTGAGGTCTCCAGTGTTTACATACTGCTAAGCAAGCAAAGAAATCTGAACATACATCTTCAAACAATCTGATAATATGAAATCTGATGGATTATGGAAAATAGTACTTGTGGAAGACACAAGAAGATGAGGAAGATTTCTCAAAAAAAAAAAAAAAGAAGGAAAGAAAGACAAGAACAGTGAGTAATATCATTGTCAATAGCTACTGGGTACATAACAAATTAAGTGAGTCTGCTTGCAGTTTAAGATCAGCTCTGAGAATTTAAATGAGTTTTGCTCAGAAAATGTGAACCTGCCTGAAAATGTTTTCATTTTTTTAAATTCACAGATCAAAAATTTTCACTGAATGGGGTGTTTGCCTTCTCTAGAGTCCAAGCCTTCTGGGTCTCTAGGCGTGTTGCATGCTATGGCTTCCAAGGTCTAGGATAGAGTTACAAATATCTTAGAAAAATAGAAAGGGCAGAGTGTTTATGACCCTCCCTCATGCCTTTTTTCAAATGTACATGCTGCACATCCAACGTCATCCAACCAACCCTCTCTTGAAATGAAAAGCTGGAGGGATCAGCAAGCAAGTTCAAGGGGAACTCAAGAAGAAAAGAGAACAAAAAACAGGCCAAGTGTAATATCAAATACCATAAAAACTCTGTCTTCAGATACATATTGGGGGTGGCTGCAGCTAAGGCACTGGCTCTTCCCTACCTCAGTGGGGGTCCCACTGCACCCTGTTTTCCCCCCCCACACACACAAACAGCTGTGTACTTCTAGCCCCAGCCAATGCTCATCTGATGGTATGATAAACCAATTTAATTCAATAAAACATCAGAAAAGTAATCCTGCCAAAAAAAAATAAAGGGGGGTTGGGGGGGGTGGGGGGGAATGAGACAGACAGAGACATAAGAAAGAAAAAAATAGCATTTTTTGACGGGTTAGTAGATTGACCCAGCTTACCGTGTGATCAGATGAGTACCACAGTGATGCAAAGGAGGAAAAGATCAAGCAGCTGGGAGCAGAGGCAAGGGGAGGAAGAACAGAGTAGGCGGGAGAGAGACTTACACCTGCTGCTTTTACTGGAAGCATGCCATTAGTTTAGTTTAGATGCAACACAAAACCGTACCCTGGGTATATATACCCTGACTAAGTGTCGCTGCTACATAAGAACGGCATTCAAGGCACCTCCTGAAGTGAATGAGCAATGTATGCTTCATAAAGGCAGTTTTTCAAGCCTTCTGCTGATTCAAATGGGCATCACCGCACCAAATCGTATTAATAGATTATTTATAGATCCATGAGCACCAAGTGGTGCTCAGCACAGTAAGAACTACTGGAAAGGAGGGAAGAGAAGGAAAAGATTATTGTTATTCTCTGCACACCTAAACAGGAGACATGGCCCTGTGTCTGAGAAACCCTGTTCTAAAAGTGTATCTATACGTATACATATACATATACATGTATTTAGGATTTTTTTTTTCTGCTGACAGATAATTATACTGTGGAAAACCCTTGTTTTATATCCTATAGGGATTATGCCTAAGGATAGTGATGTCAGATCACAATGGCTCTTGCTGTTACTCCCTTTCAAATCAGTAGACAAAGTAAAGCTTGGAGACTGTAAACAGTGAAGTCAATGTGAAGTCTGTACCTTCTAAGTTTAAAGGATCAGCCCATATGTCTTACAGGACCAGCCCATAAGTCTTACAGGACAGGAAGTGGTATGATGATGAGGATGCCACAGGGAACAAATATGAAGTGTAAGCCTGGTGGCATAGGCTGGATTTGATGTAACTTACAGGATCACTGTAGTTAGTGATGTTACGTGTATTTCTTCCTCATAATACATTTGAAAACTTTGTTTTCTTTTAGAAGAGAAAAGAATACAGAGGGATGAGGGAAGGGCCAGACTACATAATTGTAGTATACTTATTAGAAATGTAGAGTTTTACATGTTTTAAAATAGCTCTATGATAAAGAAAAGGAAATAGTTATACCTTTTTTTGTACAAAGTATTTATTAAAAAATACAAAAATACAAATTATTCTGAATGTAAAACATCGCATTTGTGTTCAGGTCTGCGCCTAACCTGACAAACCCTTGACTGAACACTAACAACCCACAATGATTGAAAATTTGGATACCTGTAGTAATAAAATAAACTTCTGATTTTTTTATAAGTTATATGGTGTACAGGAATTTGGGGTTAGACCCTCAAAATGGACAAAGGAGCCATTGAGTGTTGAAATGCCCAGCTGCTACGTATCCTGCCTCGTAGCAACCTGTTAGGTTCCAGGTTCATATGGCACATGGGAAAGGTAAGCTGGTGAAAATGGAATAACCCACAGTCAACAAGCAGGCTGGGAGCTGTGCAAACTGCCCAGCTGCAAATGCTGATTTAAATCAATATTCATTGACCCATATGACAGTAACTTGATAATACAGTGTCTGGGAATACAATTGACGTCTGTGTGCTAATTAACAGCTATTTTACATGGACACTTGTAATACTGGTAGATGCTCAAGGTCTCCGCTCCAGGATACCCAACTGCCTGGGAGCCCTGAAAAGATGGGATGGAGAAGGAACTTCTGTCACTGACCTTCAAGCAAATGACTACATAACTTGCATTATTTACTTTGAAAATATTGAGTCATTTTATCTTTCATTTATATTAGTCCAGTCTTCTATATTGAAGTTTAATCATAACTTGTCAGTGTAACCTGGAGGAACTCAAACACAGTGTTTTTCAAAGCCACCATTCATGACTCCATGTTAACATAAACTCAAGCTTAGCACAGCCATTTCATTGTCTTCTTTGCTGCTTTGGTGTTAATCTCCACCTTCTACATCTTATCAAGCAACTTCTGACCTCTTCTTATATGAGATCCATCACATTTCATTTGTTTATAAAATCTGTTATATGATCAAAGTAAGATGCCAGTCTTTTCTATTGTGATCATCCAGGAAAATCCAATTTGCCTCATATTGCACTTTCTGTTTGTACACACATTATTAATTATCAATATTTGTTCTTTTATTCTAGTAGTATGTAAACTTAAAATCAATATAAGATTTCTTCAGATATTAGATTTTTTATTTATTTTTTTTTTTGGTGATGTACAGTATGTGCTGCTCTGCAACCAAGCAGTAGCCATGTAGGTTTATTTAGAATATGTTATTAACTGTTTCAGTTATCATCTCTTCAAAACTATAAGAAATTACTCAACCCTTGCATCAAAGGAGTGTTAACTATTGTTGTAAATACTTTCATCATGTTTTGGGCAATCTGTTCTCCAAATCCTCATCTTCATTGCCAGTCTTGTTTTTCCCCCTCTTTCTACACTCTTATTTTTACCAAAATGCATTGACTGGCATAGTATGACATAACTAAACACTGCCTTTATTAGCTGTATTTTTCTCCATTCAGTACCTGGAAATTCTAGAGCAACCCATAGTTACACAGGGTTTCTCACTGGAAATTCTGGTAGTCTTTTTTTTTTTTTTTTATTTCTTATAACATTCTGAATATTCCTAACCATGTTCAAACACTACTCTGAGTTGAGTCTGACTCCCATGAATACTCATGAGAAGGGTTTTTTTCATCTTACGCTTTTCCTTACTTAAAAATATTTAGATTCAATAAAATTCTGTATTATATTTTATCTCTTTTTGTTTCTTTACAATCTTTTACATCATGACTTTAACCAAAAGTCCCAAAATCTGTATTATATTAACAAATAAAAATCAAACTATCACAGGTACAAACTAGCACTAGACCATGTATTTATTACAATTTAATGGAAAATTTTTCATGGTGTGCCAGCTTTCTTATGTCTCCATGACTTTGTCAGTTACAGCCAGAGAGATTTGTTGGTGTTTTACCTCACTCAAGCTGCACTTCTCCTTGTTTCTCCAATGCTGAGTCATTGTTCTGTTAATGCTTAGTCTCAAGCCAAAATTCTGTCTGTTCATCATAAACTTATTTTGTTTCATGAATTAACTGGTAAATAGGGTTCTTTCAGTGAATATAACTGTCTCACAATGTGAATGTAAGCAGAGAAGCCTGGTAGAACCATTCAGCTTTAAAATATATTCACTGTTTCTGGGGGAAAAAATCAGCAACAAAACTAGATTGGTCTTTCTCTACTGTTCATTCGGTATTAAAACCATGCTCCTATCTGTCCCTAAATGTCAGAGACAGAAACTAATGAACACATGAATAAATTACAAAATCACACACCTTATTTTATGCTCTCCCACTGTACCATTTTGAATTAGAAACAAACTTTATATCATTAACCTATTTCATTTTGTAGAATTAGTTCTCTAACACATAGAAAACATTAAGGAAATATTTCTTAAATTTTCAAAACTAATTTCCAAGCTAATATGAAAGTTATTACTTGAAGCTTAATATTATCATATGTACCTGTAAAGGTTGGTCAATTACAAGTTACCCATAAACCCTTTTTTGTTATTTTAACATCATAAATAGTAATCTGGCATTAAATATTTGTGATCTGGGCCAGTAACCTTTTTCTGTCTCATAGGACTTTTTTTAATTAAACTATATCTTTGTCCCATGTCTATAATCCTCTCTTTGACATTTTATATACAAGACACCTTGCTGCAAAAAGGTCAAGCAGTACAGTTATAAATGGAAAAGAGATTAAAAGTATTCTCAAGCCACAGTGATCTAAAAGAGAGTTAAATATGGAGTGTTCTTCACAGGCTTCCTTAGATGAGTTAAGAGGAAACCCTGTTGGCAGATTTTTATTATAAGAGCAGCAAAGCAAATGAAAATTATTTGTCAAGAAAAAAAAAAAAAAAAGAATAATGCACAATTTTAATTTGCATATTGGAATAATTATTTCTAAAAGAATCCTATCGGGTTTTCTCCCCATAAAACTTTTGTGTAGACCAATGAGAAACGTGGCTTATATGTTTATATAATTTTTCCTTCTAACATACTTTCATTATAAGAATAACAACCCAAACAACTGCAGTAACATCTTGCTATGGTTAATTGCTTCTCCTTCTTCTTCCTCTTCTTCTTCTTCTTCTTTCTCTTCTTCTTCTTCTTCTTCTTTTTCCTTTTTTTTTTTTTTTTTATTTTTCTGCAAAAGAAACATAATGGAAATAAAGCACTTCTTCCTGAAAAATCTATGATAAATTCAGGAATGGGAAATAGCAAGAGATATTACAGGAGCTGGTGTAAGTCAGCAAGGGTAGTTATAAAGTACTGTAAGTAAATATATCCATAGTACAAGTGACTGGCTTCTTTATTTTCACCAGAACATTAAGCAGAAACTGAAGGAACATTTTTTCCCTAATATCCTGCAGCTGGCATATTACGACCTCAACTTGTTCAATCTATGCCACACTGGAATAGTTTTAATAGTGAACACGGGTAGAACTAAACAATACATTACTTGTAATGTCTTAAGTAACCTAGCAAAGCATGGTACCCAATTGCTGAAATGCTGTTGTGTATCTTTTAGGGTCTACTTTGTTATCCCCAAGAGGCCAAACCTTGATCTGAAAACTCTTTACTGCTGATTTCTATCTATCAGTTTTGTACAGTCCAGTGAAAGAAGGATGTTTTATTCTAACTCTGTCATCAGAACATCTGTTGTTTGGATGCAAATGACAGAGACAGCATGCTTTACAATGACCCCAGTTCTCCATTTCACTTTCTGATGATCTGTAAGTATGTGTGTTTTCAAATGGTACACTGATTGACTTCAGTACTAAAGAGGGTTTTTTTTACACTATCTACTTAAGACCGTCTCAGTTATCTGACTTAGGTGTGACACAGAACACCTAAATTCAGGAGCTGAGTTCCCTGTAGTCTCTGCAAAGAGAGACAGACTCCTCCAGACAGTTATTCAGGGTGCCTAAATTAGTTAAGTTACGATGAGGATATCCAAAACATCTCAGTGCAGTCATAGTATTTGCAGGAACAAAAAAACAACAACGAAAAAAAACCAGAGTCAATACAGTTGTATTACAGACCTAAATTTACATGAGAGTGCTAGGATTCAAAATCTTAAACATAAGATGATCTTAATCCTGTTGTTTCTTTTTTTTTTTTTTTCCTTTCTGCCATTTTAATCTTTGTCTGTCCTAAATAAAAGGTTGTTTACTGTTTCCAATTTCTTTCAGCTGCTAGGAGGTTGTATAAAGCAACCGAACTGTTGGTATCCAACAAATCCAGCGTCTGTGCAAAGAAATTAGACACCCTGTTTGTAGAACATCATATCTGACAGGGCTAGATTAGCAGCCCTGAGCCTGTTGACTCAGTCTTATTAGATTTGTGTGCTAACGAAATAAACATTCAAAAGAGAATCCATAGCAATTTATAAGGTTCAAACTTGCTAGCAGTGCAAAGGCAAACTGTAACAAATATGTGAAGGTCAACTATACATTAATGTGAAGAAGTAGCATGATAAACACACACATTCAGTTCCAGCTTCATTACGCATGTGAAGACCTATCTGCTTATTTGTGTACAGAGCTTTCTGTTGCCTTTTCAGCTGTTCAGAATAAAAGCAAGCTTGTGATGGTCACATTCCACATATCTCTAAGGCAGTTTTCACTAGATGAAGGCTCTCCATTACAAAGGGATTACTTCAGAGCTTGGGATTTGAGCTTGGCATGCTATGAGACCCCACACCTCTCCACCCCCATTTCATCTCTTTATCACTTAACATGATCTGGCAGTTCTGTAACTCATGATTTTAAGCAGCTTCCACAAAACATACATTAAAACAAACACTATTTATTATTTTTGTATTATACAACGTATGTTTCCACTAGAAAAGAGAAGTCTATTTTAACCATATTCTTGACATTGCAATGGACCAGAATTGTTTTAAACCAATAAGTCCATCCACCTGAGAACAGGCTGAGAACAGTTTGACTGAAGTCAACTGGAGACAGTGTCAGGAAGTAGAAGTGTATGGCTGGGACCAAGGAGGAAGGAGACAGCATTCTACTGAATTGGCTCAATAGTGACACACACCTTTTCCCTTTGACTTTCTTCTGCTCATGGTTCAGTTGCATAAACATAATTCTGTGTTGGTATTTCTGACACATAAGGAGTCTCACCTGTCCTCTATCTTCCACTCCTAAAGGTCTCAAATCTGTGTCATGCCTGCCAGTCCCATATAGATGTCTCAGATATCCATGGGGTATCTCTAACGGCACTCTGTTTTGGCAAATGAGTTGAATCCCACGGTTTATTACTGGGGTTTATGTACACAGACCATGCATCAACAGCTACATATAGATAACTACTTCCAGGCACCTCAATCTCAATCTGAATCCCATCCTGAAAGCTCAGCTTATTTCTTAAACATAGGTGTCTACTACCATTTTGGCGATCACAGAGTATCTCAGATATCTAGCATAGGATGCGTGAAAGAGACCTGTGGCCTCTTTCAGTGACAGCTTGAGGCAGAGCACATTACAACAGGATGTAGCATTAGAGATAGCATTAGGTGCTAATATTTAGGTGAGTCAAGTCCTGGGCAGTTCAGTTACAAAAAGGCTGTCTGAAAGAAATTGTCCCAGTATATAGCAGCCTACACACATTTCTCAAGGTTTTCTTTTTCTTCTTCATTTTTTTTAATTAAATATTTTGGGCATCTCTTTCCCTGAGCTCCATGCCCTCATATGAGTGAATGTCCCCAGTTTTCCAGTCTGCATCAAATTCCTGCAGCACCAGCCTGCAGGCCCTCATCTCCCTTTGGAGGTATGTAATGCAAATCTATCTGTTGGTGAGCTGTGGCCAATGAGCTGGCAGGAAAACACCTTTCCACCTCAGAATCCAGGAAATCTGGCCCTCTCCTTTTTTGTTTGTGGTCTTTGAAAGGAAACATTCTGCTGTCACATGGTTTCAAAAGAGGACATTGAGAAAATGCAAAGTAAAAAGCATAGACTTCATGACGTACTCCTCAGGCTTCAAGGATATACTACACACTGCCAAGGATGTCCACCTTGACAGATGAGAATCAGCAATTTAGAACTAGAAATATAAAAATGTTGCAGGAAGCACAATAAGGAAACAAAGAGTATATTAGTTTCTTAATCACTGCTCTGTCTTATTTGAAACCAAGGAATGTAAGAAACTGCATGTTTTTCCCTCCATGGAATTCGAACTATATTGCATATGAGATAAAAATGACTTTCCCATTCACATCAATATTCATACCCTAGTGTATGGCTTTAAACAGATTTTTTCATTGCATCTGTCTACAGAGCAAACTAGTCTTTATGTATGTTCTTCAATTAACTTTATGTGGAGCTGACTCCATTAACATGTAAATGAAAAAGTCACTCTGGCCTGGTCTACAATTATCTGCCCTAGAAAGTTTCACTGGCATATTTGGTTACAATTATGAAGAAATCTTGCCTTCAACAAAAACATCCAAATTTACAAAAGCCTTAATATAGTACAGTTAAATTAAGAACTAGTTCAGTTTATTTTTGTCTTCCCTCTTGGAATGTAGCAGCACCTCATTAGTTATGTGACTACGGTAACAATTTAAAGGATATTTGTCTATACCTCACCAGCTCAGCAACAAAAAGAATAATCCATAAATGTAACAAAGACACAATTCTTCCTTTTAAACATTAGCAAAAACTATCAAGGTTCACTTCTTGTCAACATTGAAGTTGTTAGGATGTCAAAAGCTGTATTTCTCCAACTCCACTGCTGTCAATAATCATTGTAGGAATTATAGTTACTGCTTTACTAAACAGTATTTCCAATTTTAACAGTGATTACAGTAAGCAAGTTAGCACCTGACAAAACTTATTTATAGTTCTGCTAACGAAAAAAAGAAAAAAAGCCATAAAGTGCTGGATTTAGATGCAAATCACTTCCTTGAAGCAATCTAGCAATCTACTTCTTTCACAGGTGATCATAGGTTATGAGAGAACTTGGGATACAGAATTATTTGTGAATTCTTTTCTGTCTAGTAATTCACTGTATATAGCTTTGTACATTATCGCTGATTATTTAATGCCTATCTTCATTACTCTACATAATTTTCACAATAGTTTCTTTCTGTAACTGTCTTCAATATTTTAATATCGCTAGAAAACTAAAAGTTCTCCCAAAATTGTTATTTCTTTCATGGAAGAAACGCCAAAGACAAGTTAGCCTTTAGCTAACTGCAGTAGTGAGGTAAAATGAGAACATTATGGATGTTTGGCTTGAAGAATTTTCCTGGTATTTTTGCTTGCTTTTTTGGGACTACCCTATTTCTACAAACTAAATAGTGACCTTTGCCCTCCTTCAATGGCTTTGTTCTTGCAAGTTGCATTTTATTTTTAAATATAAATCTGCAGCTCTGCAGAAGCTCTGCTGCCTTCCAGTACAGCACATCCCCTGTAGGTCCTGAGGACTGAATAATTGCCTCATGCTCTCCAGAAATGCCTATGTCTCCAGAAATGCCTATGGGAAGTGCTGGGCTGTCCCACACATTGCCATAACGATTCCTGGTGTTTTTTTTTTAAGTGATTGTAATACAGAACTCCTGGCCTCTACAAAATGAGAATTTGCCTGGGAAAATTGACAACATCCCTCGCAGCTCACTGATGAATTTAGGTATGTTAATCTCAAGTCCCCTGGACAACCTGCCCAAGGAGTATTCATTAACCACGTTCCATCTTCCAAACATTTTTTGATATATGACAGAAGGGTTTTTTTGTTCTCAGTGTGCTGCTGTTAGTATTTGGCAACAATCTTTACCAAGGGACATTGTCAGAAGTTTTTAGAAGTCAAGGTAAATTGTATCTGCCTGTATTCCTAGCTATATCTCTGTGGCTTCCTTCCTGGAATTCAGTAAGGTTGGAAAAATAAAAAATTACACCCCAAGAAGCTGTGAAACCAATTTAAAAATGTATCACATATTTATAGCACTAGTACCCAGGTAATTTTAAAACATCCTTTAATGGGTGGTTATGGAAATGGTTTTGGACAATTTCAGTGGTACTAAAACACAGTTCCCTTTTCTATAATTCCCAAGGTCATCCTTTGTTCTTTCTTTCTTTAGACAAAAATCAATCCTCAGGAATGACTTCTGGTATTAGAGGTATATTATGTATTTTAGTTAGTAGTTCAGCTACTTTTTTGTTTTTCCCTTTCAAAACTCTCAAATGAATACTGTCCAGCCCCAGGGATTTTCTACCATTAACTTTATCTAGTTTCTCTAATGCCTCATCTTCAGAGGCCACTCTTTGACAATGCTTCATCTGTAAAAATTAACCTTGAGTTAGGAATGTCTGCCTCATCCTCATTAGTGAAGACTGATTACAAAGAATTCATGTAATTTCTCCACAATCCCTTCATCCTTTTTAATTACAACTTTAGTGGTCCAGTTGACCTAGACACTTATTTAGTGTGTTCTTCCTGATACAGTTAAAGAATTTCTTACTGTTGGCTTTAATTTGATTTTACTATTAGCCTTTTCAAAAAACTTTTAATTGAAAATAATAATTAATTCTGTAAAAAAATTGTTTTTTCCTCATAAGAAATCTAAAGGCTTATAACAAGATTGATATCTGTTTTTCAATTTGCATAATGTGAACTTCCTCATGAGGAGTGTTAAGCCAGAAAACCAGCAGATGCTAAGGAATATTGCCTACAATGTTGTCTGTTATTCAGGTAAATATTAGGCAGAATTCTGGGATCTGCAAAACACCACTTGGAAGAAAAGGATTCTTTCTGTCCACATCATCTCCAGCAAGAAGTGTCAGCGTTAGGAAACACGTGCTGGATCTCAGCTGGCACTGGGTACCACTTGTGGATCATTCTGTAAAAATTGTCCTTGTCTAAGTGTGTACCCTTTTTCTTTGAGTTTGTGTACTATAATCAAAGATGAGAAAATTTTACTCCATTTAGTTGTTTTATATCCACTGGTAATTTTTAATTATTTTACCAGAGGAGATGGCCTAAGTGGTATCTGTACAGATATCTGTACTTCTTCATACCTGACAGGTTTTTAGAGAGAAATTCTGCATTGTTAATAGAAGTTGCATGAGGGGAAATAAAACATCTTTCATCTACACCTAACTATCACAGGGCATTCTGAATAAAGATTTTTTTCCCACCTTAAATTGTATATTACACAGCATTTCTGAGAAATCCACTTTCCCAAGCCATTTTCACTTTCTGTCAATTGCACATCCTTCAGTAAGGTTTCATAATATTCTATAATACCTCTTAACTGAGCAATACAAAAAATATAGCTTTGGTATTCCAGTACTTTCCACTTGAGGAAGTGGAACGCTGAGACATTCATCTTTGCTCACTTACACTTTCAGAAGTTCAGTAATAACTTGTCAAGTCTCTAAACACACACAGAGACACACACAGACACACAAAGCAGAAGTGTTGGTAGTAATAACAAGTCTACCTATTCAAGAAAATTTCATCTCTACTTATTCTGCAAGGGCTTTCATTATTTAAGAATAGTTGTATATAACTATATTCTCTCTCTCTCCCTCTCTATCTTTTTGTAAATATTTAATTAATTCATACATATATATTTTTTACTATTAAAAATTACCTTTCCCAGGAATGCATATTTGGAAATTTTTGATTTATCCTAAATAATTAAAAATCCAGGAAGTAAGTAAACTGAATTTTCACCTGGAAATTTGTTTTTAAGAAAACTCAGCCTTAAAGAAAAAGCAACACATCTACTGCAGAGAAAACTTTAATATTATATTCCAATATATTATATTTTATTATATTTTTTATATTCCAATTTTGATGTGTCCTGTCTGCTAATCTTTCATAATATTGTGCTGTTCTCTGTATATCTATCTTTAACCTCATATTAATCACACTGTAAATCTATTCCTTAGTGCTTAGTAAACTGTCTGATCAACAGCTTTATATTAGCCATCTAAATATTCATTGGTAGATGAAGAAAAGTATGATTCTGCATGCTGATTGGAGTTTTGCTTGGAAGTATGTTGCTTCCATACTGAGTTTGTGTCCTAACTCAACTGTGTAAGGAAACCAAGAGCTTGCCCTCCTGCCCTTTCCATTCTCCAGCCTAGAAATTTAATCCCCAACATAACAGAAGATTTCTCTAAGGATGACACGTACATTAGCAAAGTGGTGTCTATTGCTGAAAAAAATTCACTGCTGTTTCAAGCAGTACCTCATAGAAATAGGTATTCTTTGATTGCCTTTTTTATTGCTTATTTTTAAATATTCAGGCTAATAACAAAATGCCATACAAGCATAAGCAAACAAACTTGGCTGAGGCAATACAGTTTCTGAAGACAACTATCTGTATTAGTAGGGCTGTATTGATGATAGCCAAACCAGCTAATTGAGAGCTAGCAGGAACATAGTTGGTTACACATTATACTGCATTTTATCCTGCAGTTCTTGTGATTTTTTTTCTTTATACATTACATACAACTTTCTTATGCTGATGTTTTAACTGTTGCTAAATGGTTTGTTAGCAGCTTTAAGAATAAATTATTGAGATTCTTCTCTTCTTAATCTTATTCAGGCTGTTTCTTCTCTATTGTATCATAAGTGGAAACATCTCTGTGTTTGGGATTAGAGCATTCATGCATTCTTATGTGTGAATTTACCTACACATTTACTTACAATTTACCTGTTAAAAGAAAACAACATAGTAACACGTTCAAGCTTTATTTAAAATTGCAATTTGATTTCCAGCTGTTGAGATGCCAAGAAACTAGAGGTTAAACAGATCACAGAGACCTGCAAAGGGACTTGACCCAAATTCAAACCTGTGTGACTGAAGGCAGCTTCCACTGGTGATAAATAGCACAGTAGCCCACTTCAGTGTCTATTATCATAACTCAGAACAGTCTTCATTAATGCGGGAAAATGGCTTACATTTCCCACTAAGGTGAGGGCAGTATTGACTTCAGGTCTTTCACACCCTCAGTGAATGCTCCATCAACAAGGCTGTTCCTTAAAACAAGAAGCTATAGTAATGACAGGTTTTATGCAGAAGAGTGAGTCCATATCAGCTGCTAGAAGGAATGTGCATGGGACCTGAACTTCAGCAGAAAGTCATAGACTCCATGTCCCTGTGTGATAGGACACACACCTAACATTTGAACTAGCTTCAGAAGAACCCAAAACATTCATGGGATTGTTCTTACACCCTTAGCTCTTTCCTGATTGGCATCTCACCCAGAAGATGAAAATGCAATTGAGCTGACCTTTTAGACCTTTTAGAACTGGAGTTCCAGACTTCTTGTTAGTTGGGGTCCAATTCTGCCACTGCTTTGAGCAGCACCTTATTGCACACAGAGAACTGCTGAATTCAGTGTGACTAATTGTGCACTAAAATACTAATCAGGTTGAATAATGGCAGCAGAATAGGGCCCTCGGTAATAAGAATTAATCATACCAGATCTTTGAAACTGATTTTTTATTGTACAGCTGAGCTGACAGAACAGATGAAAGCAAAAGAGACAATACTCAGGAGCATAGTTACTGATAAATAATTACAACAAGGACATTATAATTATTTAATTAAAATTTGTGCATGGGGAGAGATTATGAGTCTTTCAGCTTTCTGCCTCATTTAGATGATACTAGTCATTAACCAATTTTGCTGTAGTCAGCTACTAAATGTCCACACAGCCTGCCTTATTTTTTAAACATCTTCAATCAGCAAAACTGGCTGCATGCACTGTGCAATGCTACTGAAGAAAGAAGTGCCAAACTTTCTAATATAATTAAAGGCAGTCTTGAGTTTTTAAAGGAAACTTGTATTTTAATTAATCAAGGCCATCAAATAAACAGGAGCAGTAGAGTGTTTCTCTCTGCTTCTGAAGTTATTAATTACAGAACCACACAGAGATCACTGCAGAGTTCACAATGACCCTGTAATTTTTCCTACTGGAATTATTTTGTTCCTTTCTTCCTTCATTTTCTCCTAGCTTTTGTCTGGGAACGTAAACTTCATAGACAAATAATGTGACAGAACAGTGATATCTACACTACAGTAGGAAACGCTTTCAAGATCACTTTCCCCAGCAATTTCTTCACATCTACTAATTTTCTACTTTGAGTCTGCCTTTAGGAACTTTTTCCCAGCGTGTCTTTCTGCAACTTGCCTCCTGAATTTGCACCCTTAAAGCCAGCATTTTGCAACCAGCTGTATCTTTCTGTTTTCCAACTGGCAGATATTTTATTTTTTCTTATGTTTTCCCTCAGTTTCCAGCTGGTAGGTATTCTAACACCTCTAATGTTTTCCCTCAGTTTTCAGCTTCCCATTGCCAAACAGATGGCATGTTCTCACATTTACACAACAAATCCTAATGTTCTTTCAGTTACACCAGTACACAATAGGAATGACACTACTGAATCTGAGAGAGTTCAGGCTCTGTAAAATAGGTATTTGCAATGGGAAAAAATGAGGCCTACAAACATAAGGAGATATGAATATAAAAAATACACAGCATTTATTGTGACTGAAAAAATTTAACTTGAATAAAAGAAAACAAGCATTTCAGAAATTGATATATAAATACTATAGAACAGTATCATCTTGTAGGCTTTTTGAAACACTATGTTGCATTTTATAGCATTTCTTCAACGTTTTCTATTTTCCTTCTCTTCTAACAGACTTTATAGTAACTAATTATATACTCTGAAAATGCAGTATCATTGAAATGGAACCATTTAATTCTGTGGGGCAAAAAAGTGCTCAAGGTCAATGTGTGCAATTATTTTGGATTTTCAGTGGGAGCAGAACATCCAGACCAAAACCAACAGAAGCCCTCAGCCAGCTGACTGTGGAATTTTAGATGGAATCATCCCACACAGGCAACTTTGGCTTCCTGGCTGAAAACCTAAGACGCTAATATAAAAAGTAACAAAAAAATGAGAATGTGAATCAAAAAAGAAAAAAAAGTTAAATTTCTTGGATCAGGGCCCTCTTAATAATGACTAACCAATAGGCATGAAATATAACATTTTCCCTCTAAAATAAACAAGGTGAGAAATAAAGCAAAAAATATTACTGTAACGATGAGCTGCCATAAATTCCAGTGTCATGAAAACAGAAAACAGATTTTCAAATTTACTCCCTCATCTGTATTTCAATAATAACTGCTCTGCAATAATCAACAATCAGTAACAATTGATAGTAATCAAAAACAATAGTATTTATGCAAGTGATATTAAAGTGATAAAACCTCTTCAGTTTTTTGCTCTGTTCTCAAAGTATTTTCTCATTAGGATGTTTGCAATGCTTACATACCACCTGAAGCCCCACTTCCCCTTTCCTTTCATGAAGAAACTAGGCTACATATGAAAAACATTGATCAGAACAGATAGCAATTCTCCAACTTTTTTTCTATCCTCCCTGCAGGGACAAAATTAGTTTTTATTGTACTCAGCACTTCTCTAGAATAATGCATGAACCATCTCCTTTAACAGTTTGAGTATTAAATACAAGTGTGGAAGACAGCTCTCATTTACTCTGAGATCACAGTTTCTTAAGAACTAACTACCCTTTACAGCTTCTGAACCAACCAAAAAAAATCATGTCTACTTTCCTCTGAAACAAATGTTTATTAATTATTAAGTTTTAAATCAGTATTTATCAACTTCCATTTTTACATTTGCAACACAGAATGATCAAACCTAAGAATCTTCTCTAAAAATAAGATAATAAGATCCTATTCTGAGGACCAGGCTGCTAAGGGAGCAGGGAGTTCTGTGGTTGTGCAGTCTGGCACGTCTAAACTCAAATTGTTTTATGACAATTTAATTCTGTCTCTTGAACATCTTGTTTCATAACACTAGAGGACTGAGTGCCAATAAATTATACTGTGACTTTTTTTCTTTCTCAAATTTTACCAATTCCTTTGAATAGAAATCTTCACCACATAGTGGTCATTTTAAGGTACATCCTAAATTAAGTTCAGTGATTAATCCTATCTGGACCATGTGATTTACTTTCTGCTGACATTTGTAATTTTTTTGCTAAGAATGAAGATTTGACATTTATTTATAAAGGAAATTTATATATAGTTTAGATCATGGCTTTTGATACCTGGACTAAATTAAGTCCTTTTCAATGATGTTCCATCCAGTCTTCCCACTGCGTGAATTTAATGCAGATAAAACTATGATGACAGCAGTGGAAGAACTGGTGTATGAATTAGAATGGACACTTTTTGTCCATGCTATGCAGCACTCTCCTAGGACACAGAGTTGGTTTGGAGGATACCATGGGCCATTTTCAAAAGCTTTATATTTAAGATCCTCAGGGAAATGTTGAAGAAGAACGACTACAGTGTTTCAGACTGTGCGTTCACCATTTATCTATCTGTATTGATGGAAGATACCAATTCATTCATTCATGCAAAATTTATTTTTCTGAACTTTATTTTAGGTATACAAGCCCTTAGATATTGTGATGTTTTTCTCTTTCAAAACACCTTAGGAAACAATAGTGACATGTGCCTTTAAAAAAAAAAAAAAAAACTAGGCATTCATAATTTAAATTCACACCATGTCCTAAGGAAGCACATATTAATCAAGCTATGACAGAGGGCAGGGGAACATTTTGATTCTGTCTGTGTAGACTGGTTATATATTCTTGGAGCCAGAAAAGTGTGACTTCATGTGTGTGTGACTTAGTGGTTAGGACACTAAGCGCCCAAGGGCATTAGAGCCTGACATTAAGGATGGAGAAGACTGTTCTAATGAATATTTTGCCTAAAGATACCTGACAATCCAATGGTTGTGAAAGTGTCATGGGAAATGTAAGCTTACATCCTCTTAGACAAAGCTGAATGTGTTTCCCACATGGCAAATGACTACTGAAACCACTGAGCTTTTGGCAAGACCACTTCAAGCTGGATTTTTTTCAGACCAATTCATTAGATTTGATCTAACAATCTTTAAGATCATTGTCTGAAGACAAAGTGAATGTAGAATCATTCATGGGCCAGGAATGAAAGAGCTGTCAGTCTGTGTAGCACTGAGCTGCACCTGGCCATGGTCAGCAGCAGAACAGCAGTCATATAGGAAATTTTGCTGGAGAAAATGCTGATGCTTACTATTTTGATGCCTCTCAGGTTTTTGAGCAGACTAGAGGGTAAAGAGAAAGGAGACCCAAAGCCTCATTTTGGCTTTCGTTTTTTAAGCCCTACCCACAGTTCTTTTTCTGATCTGGCCATTAAAATCTTTGCTTTAAAAAGGTGAATATATGTAGTAGTATTGGTGAGTAACTTGACTAGAAAACAAACACAATGAGACATTTTGCAGGAAAATTATCATTCTTGCATGAGCAGCTGAAACAGTTACAAAAGTAATCAGCCATGTTTGCTGCCAATAAGTAATTGACAGGCAAGTATTTCATAGTTTATTTTAATTCAGAAATACATCATATTTAATTCAAACTCACAAAGATCACAAATTTGTTCTTTTTATAGTAGACCAGCAGTGGCAATGACAGGCTGGGATATGGCTGGTGATGATATGCTACCTCATCTGCCAGTTTCCCAGCTGTTCCAAACCATTAAGCCTTGCATACCCAAAAGTCCTCTCCACTTTACTGTAGTGAACTTGCTCTTGAATGTTCTGGTTTTCTCAATGTGTGTGTTTTAGTTCTCATGATTTAAAGTACTCCTTGTATGCAGATGAGGTTCAAATTTCTTTCCCAGTTTTCTCTGAGGACATTGTGCCTCATAACCATTTCCTGCTCTTTATGTGAAGTATCTATTGGAATGCCTGAGAAACATGCTAAGATAAATAAAAATGATATTTTTAAGTTCAGATGCTACTCTGAGGTCTTTTCCTTTGAGGTGCACTCCAAATTTATTTCTTGTTTCCCCTGTTGGCAGGGTAGACAACATGCCCATCCAAGTCAATCATTTACCCATCAAGCCATCACTTCTGTGTGAACTAGTGCATCTCCTTTGCAACAGCAGTCATACAGGTGATTTGAGACAGAGACATGAGACAGAGACAGTATACAAGAAAGTGCCTCACTATAAGGATCCAAAATCCCATGATACAGAGCTGCTAAGACCCTAACTGAGTAACCAAAATCTGGACTTTGTAGTACTGTGGCCATGTGAAGGTATGGCTCTGCATAGCCTGCTCATGGAACACGTTAAATTTGGCCCACTTCCTGAGCTGCTTTCATCAGATGCAGCATAGATGAAGCCTTTGCATCATGCTCGCGCCCTGTGTAAGAAAAGTGTAGGGCACTTTTCTCCTTCGATTTATTGCATTCCTTAGGTGGGTTTGCTTTATATTTTTGCTAATGCTCTGTTGTCTCATTTGAAAATACACAAGTGTCCAATGAGATCGCAGCCCTATTGGGCACCAATCCAAAGCAATATCAAGCCTCCCGTTAGCTTCCCAGCTGGGAATGCCACAGTAATTAAAACTAGTCACACATACAAGATGAGTGGATAAGAGTGAGAGAAAAGCTAAAGAAAATGAATTAATGGGAAGTGAAAAAGTACAGCTAGATAGTGAAAATTAAATACAGAAAAAAATGATCTTCCTTATGAAGCTTGGCAGCAAGACAGTGACCAGAAAACACACAAATTATGCAAGTGGTATTCAAGCACTACAATTAGAGGCTGGCAGCGTTAGTGATGAACTGCATGTGCTTGACCAGCTGGCTTCAAGGACCTCTGAACTCCAGACGGAACATTCAAGGGCTATGTAAACTGAGGGAGAGATCAAGGAACAATATCAAAAGGATGTTCCCCAATACTGTTCCCTGTGCCTTAATACCTGCATGCTGAAGTCCCAAGGTGGTTGCTTAAAACAGGAATCTTCTACTGCTGGATTAGACCTATTAGTATGGGCTTTCTTCATTCTGCTGGAGCATATTTTAGTCTACTTCTGACTTTATCAGTCCCACTGAATATACAGAAGATGAGAAAACACCAGAGAATATTTCTTCTTGGCAGTCTAAGAGAAGACTTGTTAAAGTTTTGGAAATAGGGTTTTTGTAGATATGGGAAGAAATCCATGACATAGGGCTCAATATGTTGATGATGGGAACTGGGTAAATTAGCTTTTAAAAAATGTAATGACCTCTTCCCAGAGGATGAATGGATTTGAACTGAAATAGACCACTTCCATTGCTGTCTTTTCTTTGTAATGCTTCAGGTTTTGGTCAGTGTTTGATTTTTGTTTTGCTTTTGACCTCTTTATATGTTCTCTTTTTCTTTCTGTTACTGAATCTTCCATGCTGATGACCAAATTGCAAAATTTCTCAGGTATTTCCAATGTGCCATTCCTACATGCTATACGCCAAACATCTTGCTCCTGCACAACTGTAGAAAGGGAATGACCTGACTGCTTTTTGTTGTTGTTAGTGTAAATTCACTGAACTGTTTCCACTGTATAAAGAATTTACTCAAAACCTCAGACAGAAGTTCCCCAGAAGAAACATCTCTGCCACCACCCAGTAGTTTGTACAGGAATATACATTTACAAAGAGAATATTATTATTATGTCAGTAAACTCTCTTGTCAGAATTCCCCCACTATTTTTTTCTTGAATGGTCCAAACTGTGCACAAGGTTTGAATTAGACAGTAGGTGGGACTGAACTTCATGCATGGCAGCTTCTTCACAGAAACAATCAGTGCATGGGTACTTCAGACATCAGCAAATAGGGATACACTAATCTGCCAGGTACATGACAGTCATATCAGTTAACTTCTAGTAACTTCATATCCAGTAATTGTGCCACTTTTCTTCTCTTAATACATTTTTGCTGGTGCTGCGCAGTGACAGGCCTGAAAAGAAGCTACAGGACAAAAGAAGCAACAAGGACAAAAAGCATCAGAAAATCTATAAATGCTTTTTTTTTTTCCCATTCCTTATTTATTTATTTATTTATTTTACCTAATTGCATTCATTAATTTTAGCAAGGATCTGTATTTATTTGAATCTTCATTTTCTGGAGGCAAACCATGACAAAAAAAAAAAAAAAAAAAAAAAAGAGAGAGAAAGACAATGTACAGCACCCCAGGAAATATGGCAGCGATAATGAAAGCAAAGCAGCACAGAGATTCCTCTGAGTGGCTGTTTAGCCCAGGGAGGAAGCACGTGTCTGTGAGGGGAGCATGACAGGAACCTTCATTTGAGTCTTCTCCAGCCTGAAGTTTTCATCATTCAACAGTGGAAACAGTTCTGTTCACGGACTGGCAAGACAATTGTTTAGGATTCCTATTTCAAGTTAGCTTTCTAGCTGATTATGGTATTACACATTATATTTGGAGCCTAGATTTATACAGTCTTTGAGCATGCACGGAAGCTTATTAAAATTAATTTTTTCCCTAAGGACTTCTTCATTCTGCTTTTTCACACACAATCTTCACAAGAGAAGTGGCTCTTCAAAACTCATGTTTTTTGTCATAATAATTGCTTTACACCTCTTGGCAACTTTTCACACCATGTATAAAGTACTGTTTCATTAAGGTTCATTAAGAGACAATATTTTCATTACAGCAAAAATCACAAAAATGTCATATTGTTTTTAATGTTAGCCGTGGTATTTCATTTCTAAAGAAGAAGCACAGATGTATATGCAAACGTACACACAAACACAGAAACAACTTTTGTAAAACACTCTTGGAACATAAGTGATAGGATAACAGTTATTGATTGAAATACTTAATTCTGACAGGAGGACATGAAAAATAACTTAAACTGCAAGGTTGTAAAAGAAAATTATTTTTTGAGAAAATATTTTTTGCTATGAGAACTTCATGGCACTTTATTAGGCCTACATGTTCTTTTGTTCTTTTTTTTGTTGTTTTGTTTTGTTTTGTTTTTAATGAGAAAATTTTCATTTGTGTTCAACTGTGTTATATATATATTGTGTTCCATATATATATATATTTAATGAGAAAAAACATAACAGAAAGGTTAAGTTACTAATGTTAAGCTGTAATATTGATTAAACAGGATGTATTTGCAGACTACTAAACAGAACAGTCACAGAAAGATCTGCTGGCCAGCTTTTGCTTCTTCAGATGGGGAAGCCCATACTGTGGTAAGGCCTCATCTAATGATTATGAGAAGCATCCAGGGATTTTCCTCCAGAACTTACCTATTTACCTTTAAACATCTCATTTCACTGAAAATGAAAAAATGTTTTTCACAATTTTCATACCGAGTACGTAAATTATGAGTGCTCTGCAAAAGAGGTGTTATACCTGGTTGTCTATATTGTAGTTGAGAGATGATATAGCAGGTAACGACATCCAAAAATAGTCAGTATTGTTCACCGGTGAAAGTCGTACACTGCAAATGGCTTCCCATATGTAGCTCTTTATATGTTACCGTTATCACTAAGAGCTGTTACCTAGGAAACAAAATGTGCGTATACACTATGTATGAGTTTCTTCAGTTACCTCTTCCACTAATACTCTTAGATAGTTTAACACTTTTGGGTGAGTGCTTATAATATACCTTTCTCTGAAAACCTGTGCCTTTTTTGAGAAAAGAGAGGAGACCAAACCTAAGCATCAGGGTCAGGAAAATCTAGATAACTTAAGCTGTCAAGTCAATTAACCTATTGATTGAAATGTTTGGGTGTTTAATGCTCAGAACTTTTGCTGATGGTAGAGATTTTGTAAGAAAAGTTCAGCTATTAACTTCCAGATTTGAACTTTCCATTTTGTGTACTGAAACAAAGATGTTTTGTTGGGAAATGATGCACAAAATTGATCTGGTGACTCCAGAGCATCGAGGTACTCCTGAGGTTATGATCCCTGCAGCAGAAGGAACCTTTTGTTTTTACTCCATCTTGTTTTGGTCTAACTACTCACCTCTAGCAGAACCAGAAGTATTTATTTTCTCTCTCCACACTGTGAGTTCAGCAGGAGCTTAATTACCAGCCAGTATATTGTGATTGGCTGAGGAGTATCAGAAATGAGCACATGTATCAAGGTTTGCACTACAGCTCAGGAGTAACAGCTACAGTCACTCACCAGCCTCAACTGTCAGCTCCATCTTCCTCCTGCATAAAAATAAACATTTCCCCCACAATAAAGTCTTTTTATAAAAGCAATAAAACAACTCAAGGGAGCATTGTTATCATGAGCTAATCACCCCCTTAGGGAATTAGAGGCACTTAGCTGCATCTAGAGCTTCAACACCTGAGGGGCTGTGATTATTTCATGATAACCAACAAGGCATGACAGACTGGGAGGTTAATTAGATAATATTCAAACTTGGTAATATTGAGTTTGAAGATTTCTTTTGAAGTTGTACAAGCAAAGCTCTGCTTATAAAACAGCAGTGGGATATCAGCACAGAAAGGATAATTAACATTTCCTACAAACGAACCAAGGTTTTGAATAGCTAAAGGAAAAAATAATAAAGTCAAAGTACTAAACCCTGAGGCACTCCTTTAACAATGAGTAATCCTGATGAGTTCACTCCCTGGAATCTTTGGGAGAAATTGACTCAAATTATATAATGCCGTTTAGTTGCTAACCCATAAATGGTTGAGGCACTTCAGTCAGCCTCATACCACTTAACGGTCCATTGTCTTCAAGAATTTAGTGAGATAGTAAATGCAGTATTAATAATAAATAATCATTCCAGCTGCAATCATAGCCATTAGTTTGAGAAACTGCAAGAACCTGTGCCAATGCACTGCAAGAGATGAAAGACAAAGAATGCTACAAATATTTAAAATTATACAACCAGACATTTTTCTAGAAGAATATTTTGTTTTTTCTGGACAATGCCAATGAAATTTCAGAAGTATTTGCATGTTTATGCAGGTTTGGAGCCTTACCGCAGACATGTTATTAGTGGCTAGTTGTTCTAGCTGCCTGCTAATCCATATACTGCTGCCATCTCCCTCACTCCTGATCTAGCACCCAGGGAACTACGGAGTGAAGTGGCCCAGCTGGCTGATCTGGCTGAAATTCTACTATCAAAACAAATAACTTTGTATGTATCAGCTCATTGACCTGATTCATGCTGTGGCTACCTGGTCCAACACAAGGTATGGCGAGGAGCTGCAGCTACTGAAAGAAGGATGTTCCCTCTTGATGGGCAGCTGGCTGCAACACCAGCTTTTAACTCAGAGCTGTAAAGTAACCTCTAGAAAATATGAGCAACTTTTAAAGGTAATTATTTATATTGAAAATCATTAAAAAACAAAACAAAACAAAACAAAACCTTCTATCTCTTGATTATTTATAAATTAGAAAATGAAGATGATAGTTGGTGTCCCAAATAATCTCTATCTTTGGGTAACATTCCCTTCAAACTAACCTTTGTTGAGTTATCAGAACTGACTTTGAATTAAAGAGTAGTCAAGTAGTTCTGATCCCAAACTGCATATATTCTGCAGGATACATCACTGCTACAAAGCTGAGATTGCTGGTCAGTCAGAAATTTTCCAGCAAAATGCTTAATCATCACGAAGTTCTGATTTAATAAAATCAAAACATTTCACTGGAACCTGTCAATTCCATCAAAACCTTCAACAGGGGATCATGTTACTTTGTGTGTTTTCTCACAAGCCTCCCATCTCACCAGCTGGCACTCTGCCTGGCTCCACAGGCTGCCTCCATCCCTGGCTCTCTACTGCCTGTGCCACGGGCTGCCAGGCTGCCTGCATCCCTGGGCTCCCAAGCACTCACAGCCACACACCCTGCTGCTCTTTCAGCATTCACTGTGTAAGGGCCTTGGTATGCCTGGTACATAGCCAACATAGCCAACCAAGATTTCCCTCCTTCCAAAAAAAAAAAAAATTTAAAATAAACAAACCCTATAATTTGCCAGGCAGTACGGATTTTCTAAATGCTTTTTTTTTTTTTTTCAAAATATTTCTTAAAACTTTGCTTTTAATGCTTTTAATTTACATGTTAAATAATAATAATAATAATAATAATAATAATAATAATAATAATAATAATAATAATAATAATAATAATAATAATGTAACTCTGGAATCCCACACAGCATTTAAAATGAAATAGAAAAGAAAAAAATATCAACTTTAGATAGGAACAAAGAAATACATATTTAGATTCCTGTGAGGCAAGCATAGGTAGATACTAGAAAAAGAAAGAGAAACATCTCACCTAATTTTTGGCAGAAGTTTAAGAGTTTGCAAGTTATTTCCTCTTTTCATAACAAAATGAGCAATTATAAGTACAACTGAAAACATCTTATGTTACTCCAGGAAGTGTATCTGAATGAGACGAGCCAACTTTTGAAGGTGCCTCTTGCAGAGACTAGAGGACAGTCTGATGGCCACCTTGTACTAGATTTCTAGGAATAGATGGCTCAAGCTGGCTGAGAGGAGTTCCATGCCAAGAAAAGAATAATGGGAATAGAGAGCAAAGGATAAAAACTACATTAAAATCCTTAAACAACGTCTTCTTCAGTGATGTGCACACTAATAATTACCTAGAGAGCAATCAGACTGCTGTTTTCATCGTCCCCTTCCTATTATCATTTTCCTCCTTCACCAGCATTCTCTTTAAGTGCTTTCTTTCATATTTACTTAATTATTTATTCTTTTAGGTGTTTGTATGTTTTTATCATTAAGACATCAGATACTTAAGTCACTAGGAACACATCCTACTCTCTGGAGTGTTCCTTCAGAACACTTGTCCTTTATCTTATACTTACAAAATGCCTAGTGACACTTGTGGAATAAAGCACATGAATGTTTCATTAAATGAAAACACTTGAAGTGCCAGTGAAATTTTATTTTAGGAAAAAAAATAAAAATCTGTTCCAAACAGATGCAATCCAGTACTCACTAAAATCAGAGGAAAGATAGACACTGGAGTCATCGGAGTGTTTCAGATACATATATATATATATATATATATATATATATTTTTTCAGAAAATATATGTTCAAGAATAAAACTCTGGAAAAAGACATGCCAGAGTGTGTGGGGGTTAATTAGTGGTCCCCATTGCTGTTGATCAATATAGTCTTTGCTGTAGCTTCTGTCCTTATCAGATATGTCTTAGAGATCAATAAATGAGCACCAAGATTTCAAGAATCTCAGTGCTAGTAGGGTTGCAGGGAAGAGCTCTTATCACCAGGCTTGTTTGGAAGAATGATCACAGACTCAAGTCTGTGGTAAAGGTTTAGTCAGGTTTTTCTGCACTTGAACATGACCCTAACACAATTTGAGCAGTAATGATCAGGGTAAGAATTAAAGTCAAACCTGGTCCAAAAAAAAAAAAAAAAGACCTCAACCCTAAAGGAATTCTGTAGGATCCTCTCTTTCATCCTACACATAGTACAACTTTTTTTCTCCATCTTGGTATGGCTTCACACTTACTAACATGTTAGTAATCATGTTAGTTGTCATGTTAGATGCAGCTTTTCAGCATGTTATTTAATAATTTCACATATCAGTCAGGTTTACCAGCTATACCTTCTGAGCCTTATTATGAGCAATTTGCATGGATCAGCATTCCACTGAGGCTGGCATAGAGTGCACCTGTGTGCATGGGTGGGCTGGTACAAAATCCTTCAGCCAGCAGGTGCACCATCAAAAAATAGAACTTAACAATGACCTGCTTTCACTGGTATGAAACTCATTTGGTGTTCATGAAAGTCATGAGGATGTTGTTTGCACTGCTGTAAACACTTAGCTACACAAAACATTTTTGATAACATTGAGTCCCATGAGATTGCCAGAAGGGAAGAAATATGTGAGTCTATACAATAACTGTTTTATACCTTTGTCTATTGTTTACAAACCCTTGTCTATTGTTTACAATGTCCTCCATACATTATCTTTCTTGTTCGAACAGTGAATCAGGATCTATGTGTGAACACAGATACCTATATACATTGTAGGCTATCAGCTTATTGATATGTAGCTAAATTCTACCATTTTTACTTACAATGCATAACATTTTACTCCAGAGAGGGTTACACAGGTAGTCAGAGGTATATCCATGCAGTCCTCCTCTCCTCTGCTCATTTCTGTATTTGCTCTGCATCTCTCTGGAAATCTCAATTTTTGTTTTTAGTTAAGAATTTCAGAGAGGAAAATAGTTTCAGATACTTAATTTGGTAGATTCTTTTTGCTTAGCTGAAAATTTGGGGAAAATATCAGCTACCAAACATACATTTTAAAAATAATAACAAACTGATTGATTCATCCAGCCCTCAGCCACAAATACATGTTTTAGGTCTCTTTCTGATCTTTTCTGTGAAACAACTGCTGCTGAAGGTAAACCTGTGAGAAATACTGTCTAAACACTGAGAGGAGATGTGAGGGACGTGGGGAAAACAAATAACTGAGAGTCATCTCACAGAAGTCAAGGACTTTTCATATGAGTAAAGTTACTCACAAATAAGTGTTTGCAGTCAGCCTTTCATGCTGTAATTCAATCTAACCTCAGAGAAAAAAGATTAAAACTCATTACATTTTCCTTTGTTCAAGGATGCTTTATATAAAGTTTCTCCTTGTTCTCTGTTTCTTTCTCTGATAATTACAGCACATATCAAACTCCATAGGTGAGAAGTTTTCAAACACTTTCATAGGGGAGGCCACAACTTAACAGTTGCGGCTTTGCAAGCTGCTTTTCTTCCCACTTGACATTTTGTGGACAAGCTCCCTTCCCTTTACTGAGGGAATAACATCCCAGTGGCAATTGCAGCAGTGGCTCACATGGAAAAGTAATACGAGGAAAGTATTTAATGTATGTGCAGCTGTCTGCAGTGTCACTCTAGCTGGTGGAAACAAGTTGAAGAGATCAACCAGTTATTTGGGAAACACCACTGGCTGATAGGCCACAGTTAGTTCTTATCTACATGCTTATGCAGCTTACCAAGAATTTAAATGTCAAAAAGAAAACCCTTCAGAGAGTCTTCCCAGTTCCCAAATGTACATCTTCACCCACAAATATCTTATACTCAGTTCACATTTCGATTTAAGGGTATTTCCACTAGCTTTGGCCAAAACTCCTGCCAAATGCATGAGTTTTTAAAGAGTTTGGTGATTCTTTTGTTATTTTTGTATATTCTTATGATATTTTTATGGGATTTGTATATTCTGTGAGGCATTTCCTCTTTCCTACTAGCAAAATAATTGGAAGAGCCACTCCATATGATTCATAAAAAGGAAGAAAAATCTGTTCCAAAACTCCAATCCAATTGATAAAACAGATTATAGCATGACAGAAAATGAGGAAAAGGCAAATCAGAAGGAAAGGAATGCAGATAACTTAAGAAGGAAGCTAGAGGCACTAGCAAAAAATTGTATGGACAATTTCTTAAGAGCAATAAAGAGGAATAACTGTGTTAAGAACAAAAGGCATAGTTTCACTAGAAAATCATCATCATATAGAATAATAAAGAATTATTAATACATATTTCTCCTCTGTTTTGAAAGAAGGAGGTTAATGAATTCATAATTTATTTCATTTTATATGTCATGGTTTTTATTCATTCAGTCACTGGGGAGCATGTTAAACAACACAACGTCTCTATATCTTCAGGGCCATATAGCTGCAGTCAGGAATGTTAAAAGAAATGGGTTTAGAAAGAAGGGTAAACCCATGTCTACACTGCACAATGCAGAGAGGTACTGGGCTGCTCAAGTCAGCTGGGGTATCAAAATAGCTGCAACAAGCTTCTGGTAGATCTGTTAACCTAGCTGAGAAACAGCCAAATACTGTGCCACAGATAATCAACATCACATTGCACAGAAGAAATCCCAGAAGACTCAAAACATGAATGTCAAACTGATACTTTAAGAACTGGGTGATTCAAGTAGCTATATGGTTAACACAGGCAAGATCATAGATAAAGTCCGGATGCAACTGGGGATTACTCAAGTATAGTATCAACATCCCCATTTGTTTGCAAAGCAAAAGACTTATGATATTACCCATTTGATAAAGATGGCTGTAAAATCCTCCAAGCACATCTATGCTAGCAGGTGCAGACTGTCCCCAAGTTTCTTCTACCCAGCTAGGTACAAACTGCTTTGGCCTGGAAGCCACATAAGTATGTTAGTACACATGCCTGAGCTAGGACAGCAATGGCAGTGTTCATGCATGCACTTTTATGTATATATTCCCCAAGACTTCTGTGAAAATATTTGTCTCCGGGTAAGAGCCAAAAGAGAAGCTGGGAACCTACAAAGTAGTAGGCGTTGCAACAGCTCCTAAATGTTATGCTTAATTCCCAGAATACATTCAAAATGTATTATGTACTTCCCTCTGTTTCCTTTAGAATATATTGAAAACAGGGTTGCATAAGGAAGCTCTGAAATAATCTGTACAGGAAGTACCCTGGATATAACCAGGAAAGGACTTTAAGCAGGGGGGCAACTGAATGTCATCTCTTGGTCACCAGCATTTGAATGAGAGATGCAAGAGAGCCTTCTGCTGGCTGATGTTGGACCACCATGGAGCAAAGAAGCCATGAGCCATGGAGCCAGGAGAAGAACTGAAGAAAGGGAGACTGACTATGTTGTGGTGATTAAGGCATATATATTGGAAAATGTGTCCTGGAATTTGGAACCTGTGATTCATTTTATTTTTCTTCCAAAATCTGTACCGCCAATCTGACTCCTAGATAACAATGATGTGGTTATTTACTGGTTCATTTTTTAGCAGTCAACTGTATCATTCTGCAGGCTGTGAGAATTCATGTAGTGGGAGTGTATGACTGGATCGCTGGGTCAAGAGTAAGCCTGTGGTCGATTTTATGCGATGAGGAAGAACACAAGTGCTGACTTGGAACTAGATATCATCCCTTTAAATGGAGTCCTCTGAGTTGCTAGTCCACCCGAAGAAGCACATACCTTGCATTTTGTGGCCACTTACTTGCATCATGATCCCAGCATTACATGTGAGCAGCTCTCTCTACATGAAAGGCATCTGCAATAGAGGTAGTGCTCTGTTTCAGACATGAGAGTTGAATGACCAAAAAGTGCATCTCAGAAAAATTGTGCTGGTCTCTACAACTGCCAACATGACGGAAACAAGCCATGAACTCTCCAATGTAGCTATGTCCCTGAATTTTATTAAATGTTATTGAATAGCTGCATTTTATTAAACCAAACCCTTCAGATGGTTACCCACATAAGAGCAATGGGGTCTGTCCCACAGCCAGCTGTGCATAACCTAAACCCAGGTGGCAGGGGCAGGAAAGATGAATGAAGATTTGGGCAAACTTTTGTACCTATGGGAAGAAAGTTTCCTAGCACATGCTTGGGGCAATCTAATGGCTTCTCTGTCTTAGGGCTAGAGCTTAGCATCACATTTTTAATCAGAAAGACCCAGCAGAAGCCAGTCTAAGCTCACAGAAACCCAAGAGATAAGTAACATCAAACAGTCTGCAAAGCAATTCCCAAACACCCTTAAATGCCAGTGGCAAGTTTGAGTCAGTTAGCATGGTGCCAGACCCCAGAAAACCTCCTGGCCTGCTGACCTCAGGAGTAAACCCTGCATGTCCAGAACAGTCCTGGACTGTTCTGGACATTATATATATAAATAACAGTTATTTAGTTATTTAGGTCTGCAAGTGACAGTCGTTGGAGGTATCTCAGCCATCGTGGGGCAATGCTGAGCATGGCAAGACCAGTGCAAGGGACAGCAGCCCAGGACCTATTGCCAGAGCAATGGTGGTGTCTCTCTGAAAGAAGTTGGCTGAGCAAATTTCAGTGTCCCAGACTAGACAGCTACAGTTTGTACTTTAACCACTAGATGGCACCTGGTATTTGGCAACAACGTGCCTTTTTAGGCTTTTATTATTATTATTATTATTTTTTCCTCTCGAGTTGAAGCTAGTACAGCCATGAGAAGGTCTGACAGAACAAACATAAAACTGGCCCCTCATCCGTGAGATCTCCACTGCCACGGGTTTACATTTAAAATTAGTGAGCATCGGATTAGAAAAATACTCTTCAAAACTGCCATAATCTCTCAGGTGCCCTGCAAGGAGCCAGCACAGGCCTGGCCTTTCTGCAGCCCTGCTGGCCTGGCTATGCCTGCAGGCACAGGCTGGGGACTCATCTTCAGAGTAGTTGAACACCTACTGTAGGCAACCATGTGTTTGCATATATTAAATTTTGGGCTACTTGGACTGCTATTTTTTATAATGTTATAAATATATATGTATATTCCAAATGTTGTTTCCTGCCGCTGTTTCCACAAAATTCTGTTCAGTGCAGTGTCGTTATCATGTTTACAGTAGTACCTGAGTTCTCTATTATGCTGAAATTATTATACCCATTGCTGTGGGTGAATTTCTGGGTTTATTGAAAGACTTTCCTTTTTGCTCCAAGAAATAAAATGTAGTTTCTTGATTGCAGAGGGTCACAGCACTGGAATGTACTTCTCCTCTGCTTTTGGCAACAACAGCCTCTGTGCAAATCTGATAATATGGCTGGCAAATACATGTTATGTTAGAACACGGTACAGCAGCTGCTGTGCTACTGGTAGTAACTTAGTCAAATAGCTTCAGTAATGTCCAATATTTAGACATGTACTCTTGCAAATACAGTGGGCCTTTGGGGTTCAGGAAACCTGATAAAACAAAAGCAGCTCTCTGATTTTGGACACTTAATATGATAAGGCTAATCATAATAACACTTTTGGAAGGGAAATTCCCAACCCTTCCTGTTATATTAGGACCTAGAAAATGTAAAATAATATTTAAGGCTAAAAGCTTATCAAAGCTGCCTTTTTTTTTTTTTCCCTTAAAATTAAAATTCTGTAGTATTTTCATTCCCTGTTTGCAAAGTAGCTTTCTCTTGTGAAACATCTAGGAGATGTCCAGCTGCTCCATTAGTGGAAAACTCTGAAGCAAAAGTTCATAAATACCATTAGGAGAGCAATACACTGGGTCGGGTACTGTCTTGGAACTAATATGAAATGTGAGTGCTGAAACTCCTCTCCTGCAATTTGATTCTGATTTCTGATCTGGTTAAAACACTTAGTATTGGTGTTGTTAATGTTTATTACAGTAATGTTTATAAGCCAAATATTGCAAGAGACCCCATTGTGCTAGGCACCGAGAGAGCAGGCACATCCTCTCAGCTGCTGTTTCTCCATCTGTCAAGTGAGGACAATGTGCTTGCTTTATACAAGTACATGAGCACTAATTAATTAATATTTGTAAAAGGGTATGTAAATGCTAAGTATTATTTATGAACAGTATTATAAATGAAGATTGGTGGGGAGCCATGGAGAGAACACCAAGATGACATTGACGGCAGAGAGAGCAGTGCAGGGTGCAAGGATCAGCCTGGAAACCGTAGAAAGGAAGCAAAGTGAAGTAAATGGTTACCAAAGAAGAGACATTTTTGATTAACAAAAAGAAAGAGAGAATGCAGGGGATGTTAACAGTAAACTAGTGAGTTAAAAAAAAAAAAAAAAAAGACACAACAACAACAGCGATCTGGAACTAGATGGAACATGATGGAAATGGAAATGGTAATAAATAAATAAATAAAGTGAAAAAAGGTGAAAAAATAGACAAGAGGAGCCTCATATTGTATATAATACTGTGACCTATATATACTCTTTATTTTAAAGTAGCTTCTGTACCAGTAGAGCATTAAAGCCTTGTTCAGCATAGCAGAGTATAGATGCTTCAGTGAAGTGATTAGAAATGCTGCACTGTCAAGGTGAGGAAGTGTGTGAGTGTTCATAAGTTTGGACCTCAACATAAACTACAAGGTAATTGACAAAAATGTTACAGACACATAATACTGTGTGATACTATGCCATATGAGCTGTTCTGAACTTTGTAAATAACTCCATCAAAGGACATTCAAATAAATAGGGAAGGTGGCTCTGGATAGAGCAAACGGTTCATTTTTTGATCAGATCCAAAGCCCATGAAAGCATCTGTGGGTACGTCAGTTTTCTTCTATATAGTCTAGGTCAAATGCCTGCTTAACCTTCCTGGTTAGAGAATTGTATTTTAGCAGCACAACACAACACTGTGGCAGCACATTTTATTACAAATACTGGGAAAATATATATATTTGTAAATATTCATATTTGATTTTTAAATGTAAAGTTTAGTTTGATTCATTCTCATCAATCAGTTGTTTCCTTGCCAGGAATGTTCTAGCACACAGCTTTTATTACCGTGAATATTCATGAAGTTCAGGCTTTGGAGGTAAAGCACTCAGCTAATTCAAAAAAATCAGCTTGGAAATTGCATTGTGACTTGTAACTTTTACAACTTGCTATTTGAGTTACAGCTGAAAAAGTCAAACAGTGTAATGTCACCTATGCAGGAGACCAAAGCAATGTACGCTGCTTATTGTAAGAACACGCAGTAAAGTGTCTGTGAATGGTCCTACACAAAGACTTATGCAATGAGGATATAGCCAAATATTTGGAAGGAATGGACAAACAGAATTTTATGATCTGCTCAGACAACTCACAGACAGGCCCAACAGGCAACATTTTCCCAGGAGATTGTTCGTGGAAATTATTTGCTTCATTTCAGTTGTTAACAAGCATGAGCAGCTGAGCTCCACCTCCTCTGCTGCAGAGGAGTGATCTCTGAGATTTTTCTTACCAGCATTACTAAAACATGAATGAATTAGGTTTGGACAGTTCTCCCTCAGTTATTTCACTGACCCTCAAAACCAGAAGGGTGCTTTGAGTAAATGTAGAGAAAAACATGAAAAATTATATATCCTGAGTTGACTTTGATCTTTAAAAATGAGGAGAATTTTATTTTAGGTATATGATAATATTGCTAACCTCTGTTCACTAGGCAATCCTTCCTTTTCCCTTGGCTCTCAGTTTGACATATCTCCAGCATGAAATGGACTAAGATTGCCATGAAACTGAAAGCTGTGAGTGTGAAAATTGGGGAATGCATAGACAAATTCTTCTTTACTTTTTAAACATATGCCAGTGAATAGGTCCTCTTTTTTTCTCATTGGTTTTCTGTATTTTTTGGTAAATATTACTATAAACCTACACTAGAAAGCCCAAAGCAATTTTCTTTAGAGGAATTCCATTAGAGACGCAGAATATCAGACACCAAGAACCAGGCACAGACTCAGCACAGAAATGGTATATTGGGCCTAACTGAAAATTGCCAGAATGATCAGGCCATTTTTTCTACCTACGTTTAGCCAGTGGGGAAACAAGAGAAAATGAGAGATCACCGCAGAGCACTAAAAAAGCCAGGAAGTGTCTGCAAAAGTATTGATTCTGATGTAACTGTTTGGCCACCATGGTGTGTTTAAGGAAGCAAACAGGTGCAGAGGTAAATCTCAGAAAGGATTGGCATGTTAATCTGTAGTTGTTAGGTGTATTGCCTGATCAAAGTAGTGTGAAAGGTCCACCACATTTCTGAAATGTTGTTCAGAAAATAAAATCTAACCGACGAACATAAAGTACAAACATTAAATCCTTTCATTCATAAAGTTTCTAGTGTGAATCTGTTTCTTTGATGCACAATAAACCACTGTAGCTTTGCTGCCTGAGACATACAGGGCATAAAGATATCTTCTAGGAAAAGCCAATTGCTCAAACATTGACAGAATATTCTTGGTGGTTTATATGGCATATTTGCTGCATGTGATGTCTGGACAGAGCGACATCTGAGATGGGTAAGAATAATATTCCTGGATAATTTTGGAGAGCTAAATCCCTCCTTACTTGAACAAACAATCCCAAGCAAGATGGGCAGGTTTTGATGAGAAAGCAAGGAGCTTTTCGTGATCAGTTTCTGCAGGCTGTAAAAGTATGTGTCAATGCCTACATATTGGCTTCTTTAACAGCCAACTGTCCATTAAATATATCATACTAGCCATGTATATTTTGCCAAGAAACAGAAATGCTGAATGTCACAGAATCTACTGCTAGTTTATTGCACACTCAAGTCCTAACTCTTGAGACATGTACAATGTCAGGACTCCTGGGAAGATCTGTGATACATTTACTTCAGTTCAGTTTGTAAGTAGAAAGCAGTAACTGTTACAAATATGTCTGTATACATGGGGTTTAATTAATGGAGGAGGCAATCAAAAGCAAAATAAGTATTGAAGGTCAACAGATGTTTCTTTGCAGCCAAAGCCAGCCCTAGCAATTGCTAATCAAATGCTGCCCAGTGTCTAAAAATGTATATATATAAATAAATAAATAAATAAATAGATAGATAAATAAAGAGCTATTTGCATTGTATTTGTTGATATTACTGAAAAACAAAGTCTTTCAAATTGCCCATTTTGCTAGGTATAATTGAAGGATTTTGAAGATAAGTAAATGCCACAGATTTTACAGAGGTTTTATTGCCAGTGACAGGGAAATGTATTGTTAAATGTAGTTACGTTCAACAAATGAAGAGGAATTAGGAAACTCAGTCACTTCTAAAAACATTGATGTTATACGGAAAACCAAATAGGAAGGGAATACTTCTGTATTCCTTCGATGATGCTTAACATAAATGAAATTCAGCCTACCTGACTACTCTTTAATGAAATTTTCTGTCAATGTAATTACTCATTACCTAATAATTAAATATCCAAAAAATATAAATAAAGTAAAAAAGTAAATAAAGAAAAGCTGTATTAGTATATCACTGACATATCAGTGATCATTAGATCTTAGACTTATTTTTCTATTTTTTTCCCGTAATTCATCTACTTATCATAATTTTAATGTCATCTTTTAAAAATCTTCTTCACTTTGGCCATTTGTAAAGGCAAATGTAAGATAAGAAAGATATTTATATCTGAAGTCTCTAGAAAGCTATTATTCTATTTTGCAACAAAGAATGTCAAACCAAAGGATTTGATTATACTTTTTCACTTTGTAGTCTTTTTTCTGAGTTAAGTATGAAACAAGTGACCATGATTTGGCACATCATTTGTTCATTTATTTTGTATCCACAAGACACAGAGCCATCTACCCACCTCCTTTTATATGTGCTGGTAGGAATATTAGAGAAGAATGACGTTTCTTGCTGCAACATGTGCTTTCCAGGCAGGTTTAGTTGAATCATTTAATGCTAGATCCACTGAGACATCCAGACCCAAAGCCAACCTACTTCATTTCAAATTTAAATATAAAATGAAGTGAGTGTCCCTAGAAAGGACTTTGATAATCAAATAGTAAGTATTTCCCTAAAAGGTAGGAGAATGTTTATATGATTTCCTTGAGGTAGAAAAAGGAGCTGAGCCCTGCTCTGCCTTAAATGATAGGCTTTTTTTTTTTTTTTTTTTTCTTTAATAAGATGGATGCACATCACAAGTTAGGGATGTGTTTAAAAGAGTTCAATCCTGTAAATGTGCTTGAGGGATGTTGGGATCTCCTGAGCACATTGTATTGAACTGCTCCCAATATATGAGGAAATACCTTATCTGAGGATTTCAACAACGCTTAGGCAAGGTAGAAACCAATCTAGACAGACCTTTTAAGACATTCAAGGCCCTCCTTTTTGTAGTGCTTTTTTCTAAGGATTTCAAAGCACTTAATAAAATAAAACAAGTAGCATTTCCTCATTTCACTAACAGAGAACCCACAGATGCAGTATTTACCCAGGGCACTTTACCATGTCTTCACACAGCCATGAGGCAATTTCACTCCTAATCCTTCTTTCCCAGCATACTCTAGGTTGTAGTAATCTTACTGTGTTCAGAATTGCTAGCTCAAACACCTTAACTTGTAGAAGCTACTAAAACCAAAAATTAATGTAATGCTTAAATTAGTCATCACCAAAACCTTTGAGATCCTAAAGTTTCTTTTCTATATATATTTTCTTAGGCAAAAACAGAGATATTTTTCTTTGTAGGCTTGGTTGAATATTTTTAAGATTGCTAGTTTTAAAACTTTTTGAGAAAATAGCAGGAAATCATTGCCTTCCTTTATAAGAGCAGTTAGGTGAGACAATCATTGCTTCCAAATCTGAAACACAACCTATATATGTACATCCAACTCTACATAGAGATGATGAGGTGCTGTTGAGTAGTGTTGTAATGAAAAATGGCTGAGATGGAAAACTTTGACAGAAAAATGACAACAACAAAATTAGATGTACTAGCAGCAGTCAGATATCAAATAGTGTAGCAAAGAACCCAACCACTGCTGTTCTATCATAACTCCTAAAATAACCCATAGGAACCCAAGTCTAACTTAATAAGTGACTGGCTTAGCAGATAAACAGAAAATTGATCATAAGTGTCCATATCAAAGTGTGGTGGAAATTATTTGTTTTTGTCAACCTAAGCACAGTCTTGACTTGCGTCAGAAGCAACCTCTCTGGAGAAGCTTTAAGCTCCTATGTTCATGGCAAACACTAATGCAAGCAGTGAAAAACACCAAGAACCTAATATTTTCTGGTTCAATAGAAGTGCTCATCTGAATAATCCAGATTTTTATTCTTATATTAAGAAGTTGGAGTCCACAGAAATCCTGGGAATAGCTCTCTCTAAAACGCTCTTTAAATGTGGCTGGACTGCCAAGTCCTGGCTGGAGGACAAGAAAAAAAGGATTTTTGAAAATCATGCTCAGGAGCCAGTATTTGCAGACTCCTCACTTCACCTGCTGCAGAACTGCTGAGGAGCACTAGCTCTAGCCTGTGCTCAGCTTCTGCATTTGGCACTCCGAAAGCCAAGGCTGAGACAGAAGCTGAGGGCAAGGGGAGCTTTTACATTTCCTTGGAAATACTGAAATGCCTGGCAGAATAAAGTTCATAGACTTTTTTTTTTTTTTTTCAGAAATCTTTGAATTTATTTATTTATTTACTTATTTTTCTGCCTTCTGGATCATGGTGAAATCTGTCTTCTAGATCTGATAACAGTTTGAAAAATGAGATTGAAAAGAGCCCACAGAGGGTGGATTTTGTGGAGCTTTATGGGGATCATTATAGCTGAGCTGAAATAGACAAGCACAAGCCTGGAGAAATGCCTGCTTTCAATAACGTTGTTCTAAACTATAATGGGAAATCACAACCAGTTTCTATCAAAATCAGCATTTGTAGGGAAGCAATTTTCACCTCTCCTGCTCCCCACTGCACAGTGCTTTCCTGGGTACTGTAGTTGAAGCAGGAGCAAGGGAGCACCAGCCTTGCAGTCCCTGGGCCAGCAGCAAGCTCTCCTCAAGCACATGGCCTGCACCACAAGAGGGCACAGCCATGCCCCGTTGAGACTGTCCCCTGGGGGACATGTAGCCTCTGCAGGACTGCTGGGAATGGGGCTAGGGTGGGATAGTTGGAACGTTCCTCCTTGGTTCTTACACCCAATTGCTTTTGTTTAATTAGGACCATTTCTGTACCTTTTCCTGTACATGCACATGCACAGAGTTGGTTTTTGGGTTGTCTGCAGCACAAAAATAGCAGCTGGAAGAGATGATCAACCGTGGTATGGTCAAAGAGATGTACGAAGAGGCAGCCCAGGGAAAGAGGTAACTAAAGGTGTTGGGAATAGCTGAAGAGGAAATCTCCAATGGTTGTGTCCAGGTGATTATTTGCTGGGATTAAAGTTTTTTTACAACTGGCTAGTTTGGAGCAGGAAACAGAGGTGTGGTTTAGCTGTGCTCAGTCTCATTCTCTTCCCTCCATTTATTCAGAATCTGCTTAGGTTTGGTCTGTGGTGGTCTTGAATTTTCAACCACATTTGCAGCTCTATTTTCCATACATTTGTAGAAAACTAAGATAAGAAATATGCATAGGAATGATTCATAGGCACTAGCACGTAAAGAGACAGGGGCAGCCACAGGCCATAGCTGGAGTGCAGTATGAGCTAAGCATGAAGGCAACAAATAGTGGACATAAAGGAGGCCTGGGACTTCACTCAGGTGGCTGCAAGAGAATGTGTCTTTACAGACCTAAGGTATACCTTGTGTATCTCCACCTGCCCTACATAGAGTAAAATGGGGAGATCTGCAAGATATTCACTAGGGAAAATGGCAACTTGGCTCGTTAGTTAAAATGCTTTATTACCCTTATTAGATGCTTAGTACATGGATGAATGAATAAACAAGACTAAGTGAATAAATGAGTGGCTTGCTCCTGGTGACTGTCATGCATTCTGGATTGTCCTGATCAAAATGAGTAAAGATAAATGCAGGAGACAGACACATGATAACAAATAAGATAAAGAAGTCTAACTTCATTACATTGTGCCATACAATGGCACAAAAAAAAAAAAAAGAGAGAAAGAAAGAAAAGAAAGAAAGAAAGAAAGAAAGAAGGAAAGAAGGAAAGAAAGAAGGACAGAAGGACAGAAAGAGAGAAAGAGAGAGAAAGAAAGAGAGAAAGAGAAGAAAGAGAAGAAAGAAGAAAGAGAAAGACAGAAAGAAAGAAAGAAAGAAGAAAGAGAGAGAGAGAGAAAGAGAGAGAGAGAGAAAGAAAGAAAGAAAGAAAGAAAGAGAAAGAGAAAGAAAGAAAGGAAGGAAGGAAGAAAAGAAAGAAAGAAAGAAAGAAAGAAAGAAAGAAAGAAAGAAAGAAAGAAAGAAAGAAAGAAAGAAAGAGAAAGAGAAAGAAAGAAAGGAAGGAAGGAAGAAAAGAAAGAAAGAAAGAAAGAGAGAGAGAAAGAAAGAAAGAAAGAAAGAAAGAGAAAGAGAAAGAAAGAAAGGAAGGAAGGAAGGAAGGAAGGAAGGAAGGAAGGAAGGAAGGAAGGAAGGAAGGAAAAAGAAAGAAAGAAAGAAAGAAAGAAAGAAAGAAAGAAAGAAAGAAAGAAAGAAAGAAAGAGAAAGGAAGGAAGGAAGGAAGGAAGGAAGGAAGGAAGGAAGGAAGGAAGGAAGGAAGAAAAGAAAGAAAGAAAGAAAGAAAGAAAGAAAGAAAGAAAGAAAGAAAGAAAGAAAAAGAAAACACTCCTACTCTGTGTTTGTAGCAATGAATGTACAGCTGAATGCTGGAGGTGGAGAAAATACCATTTTGGAAAGATTCTTAGAGGATGACAGATTTAAATATCAGAAGAGAAAGGACATTCAGAAAACTAACAGTGCTTGCTGCTTGAGGAGGGCTAGGTGTACTATGGGATTTTCTCTCTTCTTTGGAAACAAGCAGACCATTGTCAGAAACTGAATACCATTCTAACTATAATACTGGATTTAGTTTGCACTCTTTTGTTGTTTTTTAATAACAAAATAATTATATTCATATATTGAAGTGTCACAGCAAAAAGAAACTTGAAGCACAAATTTAAATATGATTAGCTTGTTAGTGGTGGGTTTTAGGAGTCTTTTTTTTTTTTTTTTTCCCTCAGCTCCCATCCTATTTTTTAAAAATTTCTCCAGGGCATGTCATATATAGTGAAAAATTTCAATGGAGGCCCACAGGTATCATTGCTGTTTAGTCAGACATCACATTGGGCTTTAATGGTTTTAGATAGAAGAGCAGATGGAGTGGGTTTGTTCACTAGTCGGTGCCCTTGCCTCAGAGTTCACCTCAAGTTGTTTTCAGAAATTCTCACTTCATGCGCATTACTTATTTATATCATCACTTTTTTTCCCACTTCATAGATAATTGCTACTTAATTGATACTGCCTTTATACAAGCTTCCACAATAGCAAGCAACAAGACACACTGCTAAATAGAGGAATCATTAATCTGTGTATATATTCTGGATTTCCTTTAAAGATGGGCTGGAAATAAGCAAAGTCATTAGTAGTTTGTTTGCAACAGTGTATTTATGAAAGCTCTGTGGAGAATGTGTCAACAGTCAGTATGTAACAGAGCAATTAACACAGTACTTTTGTACTTTTGACTGTTAGCATGGGAGTAAACAGAAGCAGATGTGAAGTGTTTGTGCCGTTAGTATTCACAGACTGTTCTGACATATGCAAATACAACTAATGCTTACAGAGCTTGCAAGCCTTATTGTACCATGACCTTACTTACGAAACCCTGGGACAGGACTGCTACATTTGCACACTTTCCTACTAATTATTAACAATACCAAGATACAACCTTTTTGTTCTTAGAGCATTACAGACGACAATGGTAAAGCTTCATCGATAAATGTACTGATAATGTTATGCATATGCGTTTTGTTTTAAATACTGTTGTGGGTTTTTGTGTGTGTGGTTTTTTTTTTGTTTGTTTGTTTGTTTTTCCAATGTAAATAGAGAACAAATGCGGAAGAAGTAATGCAAAATACGTAACAAGAGAGATTCTGAACAGGTATCATCTCTGAAATACTGGGTTAGATCTGATTATATGATCCCAATGAAGTTCTATAGTTAATACATATATCTGATTCTGTGTATTTAGGACAGAGTTTAAAATGAAACCTTTCATTGTCACAGTCTTAAAATACATATCTTTCTAAAGCATCTCCAGTCAGGCTGTTAAAATAGGATGCTAACTGAAATTATCTTCTGCCCTATAAAGAAAAAAGGAGAAAGAAAAAAAAAAAAAAAAACAGATATATCATGGACTTGACCTAATAAAATCACCTGAATTCTGGGAAAAAAAAAAAAAAAAAAAAAAGGCTTTGTGTGTTATGTGTTCAGTTATTTTTTCATATGAACTATATATATCTAATATACTTGTAGTTAGCACAGTGATTTTCATCTTCAGATACTTAAACCTAGCTATGTTACACAAACAAAGGTCAGATGAGATTTAATTTTGAAGTTTTATTACAGATATGGGTTTCCAAATTAGGAATTAAACAAAGCTGAATGATAGTACAGAACTTACAGTAACGTTTGGTATTATGTACTAAATGGAAAATGTTTTGGTTAGAAATAAAACAATTCATATAAAAACACTGAAAAGAATATTGAAAGGCTATCTTTTCTACCCCCATCTAAAGGCAGAAAGTACATGCAGCTAACCCTAACCATACTGTCTTTTTTCTTATCTTTAAAAACTTATGGGGTCATGAAATTAAAATCCTCTTTTAGAAGTACATACATGCTTGTTTCCATTTCTTTTTCCCTCTAGCAAATCAGTTTAATTTCTGTGCTATGGGAATATGTTTTCTCTCTTTTTCTCTCTTTTCTATTTTTTTATTTTTTGAGGTACCTGGAAAGGTAACCTTTTGAGGAGGTTGAAGTTAATTTTTCAGATTTTGTTTGATTCAGTTTTTTTTGTAGTTTTGACATCTGAAAAACACAGGTGTTACAGTTAATTGCAGACATTTATTTTCTAATTCAGAAAGCTATATGAAATAATTGTTTTCATAGCTTTCTATTTTTCTTGGCTACTTTTCTTTTCTATTTTATTTACTTATTTAATTATTTAATTTAAAATATATCACTTTCTAAATAAACAGCAGGCTGTGAAGAAATGAAGACCAGGAGTGTGATAGTTAGTAAAGTTGGTTAAAATAAATGCCATTCAGTATCACTTTGCTATTGTACTGCCTAAAATTGGACAGCTGTCTAAATCACAGAAACATTTGGAAGTAAATATTTGTACTGAGAGTAGTCAAGGAGATTGTATACTGTTGTGGGCTGATGCCAAAACAAATACAGTAGATGCGTTTATCTGGGCCCTTTAGTCCAAATGTGCCCTAGGGGTTCGAGCTGTTCTACCATGCACCAAGACTGAGAATGACTTTCTTCCAAGTTTCTGGTTCATATCATCAACTGGCTCGCGTATCTAAATAATCGTTTGTCCACAGCTGCAGGCAATCAGCATTTTGTGCATACAGTATAGATTCCCAAGCCAAATTATGAGATAATGAAAATGCATGTAATTACATGTTGCCATGCTAGTCTAAATATAATTTACACTTGAAAGAAGGGAAAGAAGAAAAGACAGTAACAGGTGAATGAAGAAACAAAGAAATGCATTCTAGAAATCTTTCCTGAACTTGTTTTCCAGCAAAGTAGGTATACTTATTTATGCACTGTTTACTTAAATGATTATTTGTTAATTAGAAAGTTCAGCTCAGTGGAGAGGTTATGATTTCTATGGTGTTCAACTGAACATTTGGGGAGAAAAGTCAAACTTGAACTTTGTGATGGCTGACACATTTTCATGTCAATGTGCAATTCTGAAGAATTTCCTTTGAACTTTAATATAAAAAGCCACACTGAAATACTTAAACAGTTTTCTGTGTCCTACTACTTATTCCCTTGAAAAGATTTGAATCACTTTTGCTTTTCAGGTGTGAGACATCCATCTTTTTTTTTTTTTTATGCATGATTTCTCACCTTATAGGCAGTCAAGTCATGGCCAAGTCACCATGAAAAATAGAACAGGGACAGACCCATGTTCCCTGCTGCAGAGTGTTCTTACACCTTTTAGATACATCTGACTTTTAAGACCCTCACTTTTCATTGATGTGCAGTGTATAACCACATGCTTCTTTCATTGGGAGTGCCTATGCAGTGCTGTCTAGAATAGCCGTGCCCAAATTCCTACCTGGGAAAGTTACTCAGGCTGGATACCCAAGGGACTTGTGCTGTGAACTGCCTGCGTCATACAGTAGATCATGCATCAGTCATTTGGCCACCTGGCAACCATGGCTTACCACAGGATGTGGCTTATCACATGGATGATGTGTACTTATCTCCTATCCACTCACACTGCACGTAGGCTTTGGATGAGAAGCAACCTGCTAGGCTTAGAGAGTCTGTTGGGTCTGTGAATGTTATTTGATGTAACTTCTTTTTTAATTTCTCTTACACAATTTTTAAATGCAGTGCTATTTTAAGCTTTCAGTAATTATTTTTATTGCAGAAAACAAATTGCATTTTCTGAAAGAAGTATTATAATATGAAATGCATAGTCATTCCCAATAACTTGATCTTTCAACACTTCTATGACTAACCTCAAATTATTCTATCTTGTAAATTCTGTTGTTAAAAACTGAAATGCAGAGTCTGGAATGCTTGACCCTGAAAAGTGATTTGTTGCCATAAAGAATAATTAGTGAAAACTTTTCCCAAAGGAACCTTTTCTATGTCATAATATAGATGAATTTGAGGGTCAAATACATGTGCACTGATTTTAGGAATTATTTTACACAGACCTATGTGTGCAGTGGACACAATGAAATACTGTTCTTTTGGTTTTGGTTCACTTTTTATGTTCATTTAATATTTTGTTTTCTTGTACATTTTCTTCCACATTTTTGAAAAGGAAATTCAAGAAATTCAATTTCTAGTCATGTTTCCTATAGGAGATATATGTATATACTTCAGTTTATGTATTATTTATTTAATATTGCTTTTGAGTTTTGTTATAACTGCACTATGAAATCAATTTAAATATATTTTCTTGCATTATTATGTTTTGAGCCTATTCATTATGTAGCTTGAAGAATTCATATGTACTTTAATTGCTTTTAAGTTTGCAATTATTTTTATATTTCAAATGTTAGTTACCTAAATTTTAGAGTAATGCATGATATTTCTTGCTAACTTTTGCATTTTCATCATTAAAGGCGTTTTCAGTGACTAACATGATAACAGGATAAATGTTTTTGAGTTAAAGAGAAATCAAACTTACTATAATTTATTATTTTGAATTGTGTGAATAAACCATGAGATTCTGTCCCTGCCTTTATTTATTACATAAAGTATCTGGAGCAGCATTAAAAGCCCTCATCACACTCGTTGCCCTGCAGCACAGGCGCAAAACAGATGTCTGGAGGCATATTTGCAAAGACGAAGGTAGGGAAAAGGATGAGACCAGAGAGAATTACAGAGTTTAGAACTTCCATGAGAGGTTGCTAGAACGTAGACACTTCCTGTTTGTTACCAGGAATCTTGAGCACATCAGAAATGGTGGTCTTAAAACCACCTGCCTTTCACCTGTTACAAAGGAAAAGAATTCACCAAGCAAAATCTCCACCACTGGGTATTTTTAGCAGGACTGCATATTCCTGAGTGATTAGCTGGGGTTACACCACAGCTGGCAGATTTGCAAGAAGAATTAGTTCCTCATTAAGCTGTGTTGTTCAATGATCCTGTAGCATCTTCTGAAAACAGAGAAAATAAGAAAGGAAAACTGTTTCTTTGTGGAAATTCCTTCAAATGTGCAGAGCCTGTTCAGAGTCTTCAGTCTGACTCTGAAAAACCATTAACATTCAATAAAAGCTGTGCAGATAGTGAACAACCATGAGCTTCATGGAGGAATTTTGGGAGATATTTTAAGCTTAGACTTCAGCCGTTAGGCTGAGTAATCAACATGGACCCTTTGGCCTTTTTTGGGGGGGGAATTTTTTTTTTTTTTTTGGGGGTGGGGCATCAATATGCATGTAGCTGCAGACATCCACGTTGCATATGCCCAAAGAGGACAAAACTAGTCAGAGACCAGGCTCTGTACTACAGCTCAAACATAAGAGCATCATCTTTGCTCAATTTCTGTGGATGTGTTCCTGGGCCTGCTGTGGCTGGACTTCATCAGGGAGCTGTGTGTCCACCAAGTATCATTCTCTCATTTGTCTGATGAGCACTTAGTTGTTCCATACAAAGCATAACAGTTTCTCTTACTGTGAGGATGAAAGGATGCCAGTTAACTGTTTTACTCCATTGCCACTCCTGATAGCTACGAAGTTCAATGTCAAGAAATGTTCAATGCTCTTTCAGAAATTATTTTTTCTTTTAATTCTCAAATCTCCTCAGATTTAAATATTTAAGAAAATATTTGATTATTTTTTTTCTTGCTCGTTTATCATTTATGCTCAACTAGCCATTTTCATGTTAGTATGCTCAATCTGTGACTGCATTGCAGGTAAAAGGTATGGATATATAGGTTTACAATATAAATTTGTTTAAATGTACTTATAAAGAACGGCAACGTTCAGGACTTCTGAATGTTAAACCAAGATAGTAATACACTAAAATCAGAGGGATCAGGTGAGTCTCAGGCAATCATACAAGATACGGATACAACAGAAGAGCAAAATAAGCTTCTAGCCAAATAGTCTGCACAGACTTGTCTTATATGATAATTTTATCTGTAGATCTTAGACATTAAAAGGAGGCAAAGTATCAGTACCTTCACTTTGCAGCTGGGGAACTGAAGTACAAAAGGACAATGAAACTTGCACTAGTTCAGAGCACAGACTCTGAGTTTCCCGAATTTGGATTTCCTAGTTCAAACACAGCTTTTCAGCCAGCAGTTCTGAGGCAGAGCCTGGGACAGGTCCATGCCAACAACTGTAGCCTCTATAATTCTGCAGGCTCACTGACATGAGCATGCATACAAAAACTCCAAATACCACAATACAGGAGAAATATCAGAAAAAAATAATAAAAAAAAAGTTCTCTTTTTTTTAGAGTTTGCAACAGAAAAACAAACCTGCTGAACTACATCTTCTAGTTCACCTGGTCACTTGAAGCCTGCAGTTCTGCTTTGTGGCATCATTCTGCCCCAAGCACTGAAGGAAGCAATTGAATGTGTTTCTTCCCCCTACTGTCTGTCTACTGTTTTACCAAAATTAACTACCCCATAGTCATTTAGAAAGAAATAGATGTATGTTCCAAACCTCAGACACTGTAGTTCACTGTTCTGAATGACGACAGCGCAAGCTTACCTTAATTTATGATCTAAACTAATACACTGGACCACATGCTAGACTGTCCAAAATGCGAGCAAATATTCCCCTTTGACATCCCTGTTATGAGGACAGGAAATGCCAAAAGTTAGAGAGAACTGCAAAGTAGGGCAGTGTTGCATTTACTCCTCAAAAGGTGAAGTTAGAGGATATGTGGATATGTTCAGTATTTTCCAACCAGATGAGCCAAATAAAATCCATACACTTGAGAGTACCAGATGAAACAACAGTAGAGCTGTTATTTCTGGGAACTTTCAGAACCCAAGGGAAGTCCCAGAAGACTAGAAGATTACAGCTGTAGTGACCATCTTTAAAAAGAAGGCAAGGAAGTTGTGAAGTTAGAAGATTAGTAAGAAACTATCAGTTTTCCTTTAGGGATTAAAAAAGTTGTAGGCACAAATATGGAACCAAATGATGAGTAAACTTCTGAAAAAAATTAAGGTCAGTAACAGCTAGTATGGATTTGTCAAAAGCAAATCAAATCAACCCACCCTAATTGCCCTGTATGACAGCACAAAATAATAGAGTATGGCAGACAGTGGATGTCGTATATCTTGACTTTAGCACAGCTTTTTGAAACCTACCTCACATAACAATCTTAAAAGGCAGACAGGAGAATATTATTTTCTTGGAACTGCTATGTGAAGAGTGAAAAACTATACTCAGAGAGTACTTATTAGTGGTTCACTGTTAGGACTAAGAGGACCCACAGAGTGGGCTTCCACGGGGGTCTGTCTTGTTTTGTTACTTTTCAGTATTTTCATAAGTGACCTGGATAATGGAGAAGAAAAGCTGTTTATTAACCTGCAGACTGCATCATGCTGGAAATGCTATAAGGATACCAGAGGACAGGAGCAGGAATTTAAGTGAATTTCCAAAAATTGGAAAAATGATTGTAATGCTGTGTTTTTACAGCGTTCAGTGTCCACTTTTTAAAGTTCATTGTTATTACTATTAAAATCATAATTTTATTCTCATCCAAGCCTTTTATTGGAGTTGTGCATGCTTCCAATACAAAACAGAAACATCCACTATTTCTGTACACTGAAACAACTGTGGAGTTGTAGACAAAAGCCAGGAGTATTTTATGAATTGACACTTCAGATAATTTTCTTAATCTTTAATAATTTTGCACTCTAAGTCAAAATAAGACTCTCTAGACTATATCTGTAGGAGTATGTGATGCTAAATGGCATAAATTCAGCCTTATGCCTCACTGCCTCAGTGCATACCTTAGGTATAAATACTCTTTCATAAAGGCCTACTGCACAGCATCACTAAATTATATAAACCCGATTAATGTGGAATCAATGTGGGTTCAGTTTAGCAACTTGACAAACCTTGGCACCATCCTACATACATTATTTGTACTGCACCATTCTAAGAAACATGCTTTTTCAAAAATAATTTACCTAACTAGCATGAATCACTGTCCTGAAAATAAATACAGAGATCCTCTGTGGGTCCTTGATGCCTTCATTTTCATTTGGAACTTTAACATTTATCTCTTCGTTTTATGCCTGTTACATAAAATTATAGTCCCCCCTGGAGACATTAGATTAGGGATTATAAAATCAATGTGGTGTAAAACCATTGTTCCAGCACTTTCGAGCCATCCCCACAGAATGAGAAAAGGGCAGCTGGACCCTGACCCACCATGTGGGACAACATTGCCCTGCAGAACGATCCCTTAAGGAACAGCTAACTTGACAGCCTGGGTAAAGTTAGATAAGGGGTGATATTAGTGTTCACTGAGACATAAATAATTATTCAGCTCACCAAGCAAGGTAGCACTGCACCCTGCAAGACCTAAATCAGACAGCACAATATGAGCCAAAATGTGCTGAATCCAATGAAGTTTTATCTAGCTTCATTAAGATTCCATACTTTGCAAAGTATAGTTGACTTTCTGTAAAACTAATAATTAGAACTGGCCACATCTGAAAGTATTACATTCTTACAAAGCCTAATATTCCTATGTACACAAATACATTATTTTTCTCTGATATAAGCATTAATTTTTTATTCCGGTGACTATTTCTGTATGTATTGTTTTTAAGAGATGACTGAAAAGACTGGCTTGGCATCACTGTTCACCCATGAAATAAGTGCAAGCTGAAATCTTTATTAGAGTAAATAAGAGTATTTCTTTTTAACCCTCCAGATAACACAGCATGACATATATTTTCTATTCAGCTCTGAAAAAGGGCAAAAGTGGTAAATTTCCCCATGGAAAACCATACTTTTATAGTTTCTGTCCTAATATACACGACAAAGAAGTTCAGATAATTCAGATGGTTTATACAAACATATGCTTATCCAAACCAGGAGAAAAACTCCAGTTACTCTGAGAGCCATTTGTTTCCTCTCTGGATTTTTATTGACCTGAACATAAATAAAAAACAATTTGAAATTATTTCTTTCTATTAAGTCAACATGAACCCCAGAGCAAAGCTGATTTTTTCTGACAACCTCAACAGTTTCTACAACTCATCAACCTCTGCCATACTCGTGGCAATGGAAGAACATGAGCATAATGCCACTGCTGCATGTTGTACTGAGAGACAAAAGGTTCGGAGTGTACGGTTTCAATATCAAAATAATTACCTTGTAAAGATGGTTTGATATTGTTTACATAGTGAATTTGGTTGAATTACGGCAACTCAAAATGTTTTTAAACTTAATTTAAAACACCCATCTGCGTATTTAATTATATAGATGTCATTGTATTAATCAATACAGTGCTTAGGAAGACAGACATCAGTGTTATTTTATAGCATAACATTCAGATTGAGAGGTGTTGCTGTGAACACCTAAACATAGCAGACATTTCTTGATAAAAATCTTCTTCAGTAAGAGCAGCACAAGAGAGTAGCTGTGGTGTGATCCCTCTCCTATAACTGATTTTTCATGCTTTCTGGTCTAGTTTAAATCAAAACAAAACTACTGCAAAGGAAACATTTTTTCTATTATTTCATGTTGGCATTTTTTTCTTCAAAAAGCTGTAGGTTCAGAATAGATGTAAAAAAAACACATGCTTTCTTTAAGCTTTGACTTCAACAGGGAAAGTCAAGCAGGACAGAACAGTGTCAACTCTCCTGTTGTAAGTCACCAACCAAATCCTAGACAGTGCTTGCCATGGCTCTCTCAGACAGGCATTTTCACTTGCAATAGAAATAAAGAGGTTAGGCAGCTGGGATGTAGAAATGACTCACCTCATGTTGCCTCTCCTGTCCTCTGCCTAAATCCTGGGCATTTACTGTGAGGGAGACCCAGTCTCTTGGCTGTCCTGAAGACAATTGCTCATCAAAAGAAAAGGGCTGTAAGGATCTGGCCCCTTTCCAGCAGCATTGAGTAGGGACAGGAACTCAGCCTGTTCCCACCTCTCATGTGGTTGTGCCCTATGTTACACAAAGCCCACTCTCCTTTGTGAATTTAACTTAGATTTTTAGTTTCAAAAGTTACACTTCCAGCTTGTAGTTTTCTCACAAGTGGAGCTGAGAGCAAGGTGGATAAGCACCGGTAAATTAAGGATACAGCACTGAAGCCATCAGCTCTGTGAAGCAGTTATCTGTGGTTCACATTTCTCCTGTGAACGTGGTGGATGTTGAAATCATTTATATCAAAACTTAATATTTTAGAGAATGAAAAATAAAAAATAAATTTTAGTTAAATAATAGAAATATGTTTTGAATGGATATTTTGTCTAATAAATTGAGTTGCCATAAGGGCAGTCTTACAGAGCATCTAATTTTTTTCTCATTTATGACTATATTTCTAAGCAAGGGAATAGATAATACTGAGGATTCCTACTCACATTATTTTATAGTTTTATTAACATTATCTACACAATGTGTTGAAAAAAAATCTGAACAGAGAAGTTCACAGTGAAAAATGCTCTTATCCAAAACACTCAGTTCTGAGATTCCAAGAAAAACAAATATTTGGTAGCACATTGAGTCTGTGATACAGCTTACCCTCTAAAAGTGAAGACAAACAGCTGCTGAGAAAGATAAAACAAAATGGTAATTAACAAACAGAGGGACATCAACATAAAATGCAGCTAACAAAAATAGTTCTTGGTTACTGAAAATCACACACAGGCTGCTTAACTTTCAAAATATGCATATTTTTTTAAGACCTTTAGCAGACAGTCATTGTGTTTGATGCATTCCTAAGTTTTATATAAAATGTCACATGGGTGTTAGAAATTCAGCCTTCAAAGTGGAAAACTAGTCAATGAAGGATGGGTCCTTCACTGACTGAGGGTCTTCAGTCCCTCAAACTCCTCATGTTGTCACTGCAAGGTAGAAATTAATGGCACAAATTTACCTAGTGCATAGATCTGACTGAAACTTTAAAGAGAAATAAAAGGAGGAGCCTGGACAAAATCATGCAGTACAAAAAACTCCAGCTGATTCCCCAGTGTCAGCTTTATATTAATGACACCAGTCTTGTTGTTCACCGAAGGACTGCATTGATGTGTAGCTACAGAGAGCATGGACACTGAGCTAACCTCACAGGCTATTGGCCAGGATCTTCCAGTGTCATTCATCTTTCATTTCTCCAATAAAACAAGGATTGGTTGCTGAGAGTCCTCCTTTCCATTTGGCATCTTCTGGAAAAATAAAATGGTTCTGAAGCTCAGTGTGGGCTGTGTGGAGCAGCCAGCAGGCAATCACTGACACCATGAGATTTTCCCTAGAGCAACCAGCCCAGAGATCAGATATGGCACCCCATCCTACAGAAGCGTCAAACTATGACATTTCCCACCTGAAGGAGCACCTACAGTGCATCCTGCCTACAGCAATCCCCTCTGAAGGGCTGAAATCCTCAGCAAAGGGAAATGCTTGCATTCTTGGCATGGTGGTGATCGAGAGAACGGGCAGGGCAGACATACCTTTGTCTGAGAGAGAAAAGCAAGGAAGGCTTTATCAGCCTACCTTTCTGAATGGAGGATGAACACGTACTTAAAAACTACTTTTAGCAGTAATATGATTATTCCCAGCAGGGGACAGTATATGCTAAAATACAGCAGTATGCACCTAATTATACAATTACACCCACACATTCCCGTCACCCCTTCTTTGCAGTTTTTGTCTGAGAAGACAAGCAGAGCTTGAATGCAGTAGGTTTTGGTGCTGGGTACAAAAACTCTCATAGTCCATCTCCTCAAAATCTCAGTTTTCAAGTGTGCAATTGCAGTATAAAGCATCAGCTAAACTCTGCTGAGGGTACACTGCAGTTTTAAGTGAAAACATTAAAAAAAAAACAAATGTTATTACATCAATAGCACATGCGGTATAAATCTTTGAGGCTGGACATGACTATGAGAGCTGAAATATCAAAGACAAACCTGCACTGAGTTTTGTCACTGAAGGATGCACCCTTCATAAGTGGATCAAGGAAAGAGGTGAGCTGTAGATGTAGCCTGACACAATAAGTGCTCAAATGTAATTCTAATACATGGGAAAAAAGAAATGCAAAGGAAAAAAAAAACATATATATATATATATGGCTAATATAAGAGGTTGATAAATATAAGTATCAAGATAAAATTCTACTTATTTTATATTAACTATAAATATAAGCAGTTTGAGTGGAACTAAATATTTTATTAAAATGGGAAGATTATCTATATATACTTATGTCGCTTCAGTCATATCAATATACTAGCTTTATAGGTTGCCTCTATGTTCTAGGATATGTATTTTGGATTTATATATAATTACATAGTCTGGAAAATCAGATGTTCTGCTCTCCAGAGCCTACTTGGGTCATGCGTGTTCCTGAATTAATGTGAAGCCCAGTTCCTTTGAACATGTTGACAATATTTAGTCATGCAAAGCTACTCAGTGAGGTTACACACTGGTAAACTTGCCAGGTCTGGACAAAAGACTGGATCCAAGACTCAAGACTATGTCAACTGTGAAAATACAAAAGAACAATTTGGTTACTATGCAAACTAGCATTTGAAGTGTCATGAAAGATCTAGTTAGTGAAAAAGTCATGCGGCAGATTGTGCTTTTACTTATGAGGCAGGTTGAGGGGTTGCTTTTGCCACCACTAGGCAAGTAAAGCTTCTGCACATCTTTCATTTCAGGCACACGACTACACAATTGTGAAAAAACACTCAGGCTATTCCATATTTTCTCCCTCTGGTAATTTGACAGGTACTACTTGAAACTCCAACTTCATGGGTGAGAAAGCGGTCTAGCGAACGTTAACAATATTTAGCTTACCTGTACACCTGAACCCAGACTTCTCAGCATGAAATGGTCAGAGTCTACCAAAAAGACTGTTCTAAGGACATTTAATGTAAGTTGTATACTTCACAGGTAAAGCAGAAAAAACATTTTGACATCAGGCTCAAATGCCAACAACAGCAAGCTTCACATTTCAAATTTGTGATATGATTTATATGAGTGATAGATAGGATGGTACAGAATCTTCTCCAATGAAAAATAAAAATGAAAAGACTTCCATATCCCAACCCACAAGCTGAATCTCTCTCCCTCTCTCTCTGATCTAATGTATGCTTACTTATTTCTTCATAGTTGAACAGAATGGTAATTGGGTCTTAATCACTAAAGGTTCATCATCACCACAGAGAATTTTGTGATTGTTCCCTGGACAATATTTCGCTTCTTTTTTTATTTTATTTTTTTTTTTTTTGGGGGGGGTGTACTGCAACCAGTATTTTTGAAATAAATATAATAGATTCTTCAGATTATTTTTACCTATTCTTATGTTAAAAAATCTCAGATGAACCATGGATTTTCAGTTGAACACAGTATTTCTACAGGCAAATAAATCATGATGTTGTAGAAAAGCCATAGATTGCAGACACCATAATCTAACCACACTTTTCCAAAACACCAGAAGTTTAGGATAACTATCCTGATTCTGTGCAGTTAACAGCAGCGGGAACTTTAGCATGAACTCCAATGAGTGGTGGATCAGGCTCTGTGTATGTTGACCTCATCCGAGTGCCAGTAAGACTTAGAGCCAACTTTGCATTTCATATCTGAAAGATGATAACCAAAATGAAGATTTCAGGAATATCAATTTGACATGTTACATCAAAGTTGTTCTATTCTTATATCTTCTTGAGGCTGAAGTAGTAGAAAAAAGCATGGTAAACACAAGCTGCCTTTCTTCCTACACCCCCACCACACGCACACACTTGCTTGGGTTTGAAACTCCAGCAAATAATCTAACACAAACATGAACCCTTTAAATGTTGAAAATATCCTGATTACAACAGTATTAAATCTGTGTCCCTTTGCTTGAGAACTCTGGTCTTGACAGGAACTAAAATGGCTCTAAACCTCATCTCTTTTTCAGACAGAATTTCCTAGCTCCTGCTGTGTGGCATCTACCACTAATCTGACATGCCAGAACAGTGGCAGAACAAAGAGAAAACCATTCTAAATGTATTTATTTTCTAAATCTGCATAAAATAAGTATTTCAGGGATGCACTATTCAACCTCTGACTGCAAAGTTTTATCACCCCTAATCAGTCTTCACCACAGAATTTAATCAGTAAATGCAGAAAGACAGAAGCATTTCATAACATTAGTCCATATATAGGTAATAAAGTGTGGGTCTGTCTGTATGGGGAAGCTACAACAAAATACAACAGGGAATGAATTTCAAGCACAATAACTGCTGTGTTCTGTCTGTGTAGATGCTCTTCAACACTAAGACATCTTTTTTTTTTCCAGTTTAACTTAAGACATTTTCACAGTGGACTCCAATGGAGGAATTAGTGTCCACACAGAGAACTATTTCTTAAAGATATTCTGAGATATTTTCCAACTAGACAAGCACTAACTGTTAATATATTTAAAAATATATATTTCCCCACAGTAATAAAATAACAAACCTGAGTACTTTTTCAGAGGAAATTAGAGTTCCTCAGAGACTAAATCACCCCCATCTGCTGTTTTGCAACCCATGTTGTATGGCAGCCTCTCCTACTTAGACATGCTAAAACAGTGCATGAACAAAGAGCAACTCTGGCACATGCATACATTTCCCAAATTTACATAAAATTAGAATTTTCAGAATGCATAATGTGCCAGCCATCTCAAAGTATTGTTAGCCTGACTTGCCTTTGAACTGGGTTGGTACAGTATTGATTATATATGAAAAAGGATGTTACCTTCCCTGTAGTATATGCTGTATTGCAGAAAATGTGCTAAAATTTTAAAAATGTGCCAGACTGTTCATATAAAGTGGCATTCAGAAAGCAGGTGTGTATTTTTATTTTTTTTTCCACTTCAGAATCAATTTCTTCATCAAGCAAAAAAGCTTTCCATTCCTGGAAAATATGGAATATAAACAGCCAGACATATTCCTTGAAGCTGAGCAATCTTTTTCACTGACCAGAATGGCTTGCACATTGCCCATCAGGATGGGAATCAGCCAGCGAATCACATCGGTTCTTCTAGTGGGACATTTTAGATACAAGTATGATGAGGCTATCGTGAGTGTTACTTAGTGTCAGAATTTTAGATTACTTTATAATATCTAGAAACTCATAGTATGAATTGCTCCAGGTCTGGCCTAATGAGTGTTACCGGCATATCACATCTTTATTGCTGTTATTTTTAAGACAGATATGTGAGAAGAGGGACTGCATAGAGAAAGCATTTGCCTCCATTAAGAGTAGAGTAAGCTAGCATGAACCATATCCTGCCTGTTGAGGGTGTAATGTGAGATTTATTATGAAATGTTTCTCTGCATTTCAAGTTTAAACATTATCAAAACACCATAGATTTTTTTAGTATTCACACTCAGGGAAAACAATATATTCATGTAGTGAAAATGGTTTGAGAATATTAATTCTATTGGTGTTATTAGTAAAATAAAAACTGTATTTGAAGAAAATTTGTCCCAGCTTATATTCAAAAAGGTACCCTGACATTTATTTTCTAGAAAATCTTAGAACAATGAAATACAGAACATGAACAGTCTTCAAAAACTGAATATTTCCAAAAAGAATTTCACTGTTTGTTGAAGTCTCTTGCTCCGATTTGTACCAAAAATGTTAATTCAGCTCTTGATTCCATTTTTATTCTATCAAAACAGTATGAAGTTTCCACATTTGATTGGTCTCATTTAGTGCTTTTCATGGCACAAAAATGTAATGGAATGAACATATAAAGAAAAAAAAAAAAAAAAAAACTATGTCCCCTTTTTTGTTGTTTGCAAATATTTCCACTAAACCTAGAGGGAAAAAAATCAACTTCAGATGTTAATCGGATGAGTAAACTAATGGAGTATCTCTCAGCATCTTGTTAGTTGTCAACTCAACTTTTATGTTAGCTGTACCCAGGAGCCCTTACTCAGCATAGCTGGGGGACAGCTAAGAGATATTTTCACAGCCCTAACTCTTCCCAGGTATTTCTAGATGTTTGTCCTGTTCTTCGTTCCAAAGTAATAATAGATCTAATTATTTATTTGATTTTGTTGATTGGATAATATTTTTAGTACATATATCTATATCTATATTTCCGTTTTGCCAAAATAATGATACTGTAGATTCACACCCTAGTCTTAGTGTCATATTTGTCTATCTTTGCAGTTGAAACCTTGATACTGAAAAAGCTTGCAGAGACATTATGCAGACATATTGCTTTTGTCCTCATCAAATGAGTTTTCCTTACAAAGTGATTTCTACAGTATATTTTCTATTTATCTACCTATTGAGAGGACAAGGGGTAAGAAAAAGAAAAAAGAGGGCAGGTTTGCATTAGATATAAGGAAGAAATTCTTCACTATAAGGTTGGTGAGGTGCTGGAACAGGTTGTCCAGAGAAGTTGTGGATACCCCTTCCCTGGAAGTGTTCAAAGTCAGGTTGGATGGGGCTTCGAGCAACCTGGTCTAGTGGAAAGTGTCCCTGCCCATGTATAAGGGAGTTGGAAGTAGATGATCTTCAAGGTGCTTCCCAACTCAGACCATTCTATGATTCTATAGTCACTTAAAAATTAAAAGGGTTTGGGATTTTGGGATGTTTGTTGGTGTTTGGTTGTTGATGGGGTTCAGTTTTCTTACTTTAGTATCGACAAATTTTCATTATAGTAAGAAGAACTTATACAATCAAAGAAATTTAGGGCAGAGTGTCTGGGGGAAGAGTGGCTGAAAAGTTGTGCAGAGGAAAAGGATGTTGGTCGATGCTCACCTGAACATGAGCCGGCAGTGTGACCAGGTGGCCAAGAACAGCATCCTGGCTTGTATCAGCAATAGTGTAGCCAGCAGGACTGATGTGATCACCCCCTATACTCAGCCCTGGTGAGGCTGCACCTCAAGTACTGTGTTCAGTTTTGGGCTGTGGAGAGAGAGGAGAATTAGTGGAGCAACATGGAATCAGTTCAGGTTCTTCCAGACCAAGACAAAGAAATCTGTCATGAGCCAGTTTGATTCCACGGGTATCAGCTGGGTTTTGCTGTGATGTTTCTTATTGTTCCCAGCTCTGAAAATGCCTAACAGATTTGCATGAGCTCATTATCCTTGGACTCAGCTAGGTTTGTTCATTCTACCTCTGAGCCACATGAAAAGGAGTCAAACCCTTCCTGACCCCCCACGCTAGTGCTGGGAAGGGTGCTCTCACGTATCTATCACACCTCACCTGTCATCTGCATCTAGGGCATGGACAAACCACATCCAAAATCCTATCATCATGGATTCAACTATCTCAAAACAATTTATACACCAACATATTTTACTAAGTTGTCCCTTACTGTTTACATCTTGATATGTCCAAAGGACTCAGGTGTGATGGCATCGCTTGTTTCTATCAGTCTGCTGTAATTTTTCAGGTGGCATTTCTGTGGGGTAGAATATAATCTTCTATCTCTGTGGGCCTTCACCTAGGCAAAAATAGGTGCTTCCTCATCAGGAGGGTAAGTTTCTGACCTTTCAAAACACCCATTGCAATCAATCTTTGACTGCTGGGTATTTGCCTTTATTTACCACCTACTGCCTTTAGAAACTGCAGTAAGCACTCCTTATCTTGGCCTCTCAGACAGAAATGTTAGAGTTTGCAAGCCTCTAAAGGTACATTTGCAGTGCTGTGCTCACAATGTGTTTAAATAGTCTTCGATTCTGTAACACAGGTTTCACTTGTATTCAGGAACATTTAACCCAGGAATCAGTGTACTTCAAACGTCTACTTTAAAGTGGAAACATGATGCATAGGGTGTGACTTTGAAGGTGATTCCAGTTTTTATCAAGTCAGATGTTTAGTTTAGCACTGTATTACTCTCTGTAAGGGAAACCTAATATGGTACTGTGTAAAACAAATTCAGATACAGTGAAAAAGTATATCAGTGTTCCCAAGATAAGGAAAAGTACAGATTCATGTGCAATATTTGTACTCAGACTTATTTTCTGCCCGTGAAATAGCAGTGGGTCAAAGACAGATAAAATCACTTGAAGTGGGTAGGTCACATTTCCCTCATGATTGTTATCTTCTGTGCAGAAACACCAACTAAAGTTCATGATATAATGTTACATTGTTATTATGTTTTTGCATGAAAATTTTGTTGTACTAGATGAAGCAAAAAGTACTGAAAAAATCCCTTCCTGAATTTCTTACTGTCTGTAACAAGTACATACTGAGGAATGGAGTCCCAAAAAATAAAATAGAATTGTACGCTGCAGAAAATTGCTTGTCTGAAACCAGTATGCAGTGTATTATTTCAACAGAGTTTGCATAGTTGCCATGTCAGAGCATAACACATTCTGGAAAACATCAGCCAAGCTGCAGTTTGCATTACATCTCTAGGGGATTTTAGAAAAGCAAAATAAAATTAGATATATGATTTTTTTTTCCTTTTGATAGGCCTCTTCACATTAGCTGATAAAAGCATTTGAAAGCAACGGTGAAAAAAATACAATGAAAATAATTACTTTTATTTTTCAGTAATCTTTAAGGGTGTTTAATCAGTAAATTGTAGCCTTATGATGACATATTTTCTGTATCCAAAAGACCTTCAGAATATTTAAAATTGTAATGCAACAAAATAAAGAACTGGACCATAAACACAGTAATGTACACATGAAATGCTAATATACGTGAATTGAGGATACATTAAATTCACCCTAAAATATGACTAACCTATTTCCAATAAGAGACATTAGTAGCTCACAAGTGGTGATCTCATTAGTGAGTTATAGGGGTTTCCATGTGAGTGAGGAAATCACATATAATAGTTGCTCATTCTGTGCCCCTTTTATTCATAGAGCACCTTTAGCAAAGGTTTCTTCCCCAATTAGATTGTGACTAGGAAAGAAAAAATAATAAACAGAAGATTTCCAAGAACTTCAATTTCATAGAATCATAGAATCATTAAGGTGGGAAAAGACCTCCAAGATCATCTGGTCCAACCATTCCCCCACCACCAATATCACTCACTAGACCATATCCCTAAGCACCACGACCAACCTTTCCTTGAACACCCCCAGGGACGGTGACTCCACCATCAACCTTGGCAACCCATTCCAATGCCTGACTGCTCTTTTGGGGAAGAAATGTCTCCTCATTTCCAACCTAAACCTCCCCTGGCACAACTTGATGCCATTCCCTCTACTTCTATCACTAGTTATCTGTGAGAAGAGGCCAACCCCCAGCTCCCCACACCTTCCTTTCAGGTAGTTGTAGAAAGCAAAATGGTCTCCCCTGAGCCCCCTCTTCTCCAGACTAAACAAACCCAGTGCCCTCAGCCACCCCTCATAGGACTTGTGTTCCAGGCCCTTCACCAGCTTCGCAGCCCTTCTCTGGACACACTCCAGGGCCTTGATGTCCTTCTTGTAGTGAGGGGCCCAAAGCTGAACACAGTACTCAAGGTGCGGCCTCACCAGAGCAGAGTACAGGGGGGACGATCACCTCCCTGATACAAGCCAGGATGCTGTTGGCCTTCTTGGCCACCTGGGCATACTGCTGGCTCATGTTCAGGTGAGCATCGACCAACACCCCCAGATCCTTTTCCTCTTCACAGCTTTCCAGACACTCTGCCCCAAGCTTGTAGCACTGCATGGGGTTGTTATGGCCAAAGTGCAGGATCCGGCACTTAGCTTGTTGAACCTCATCCAATTGGCCTCTGCCCACCAATCCAACCTGTCCAGGTCCCTCTGCAAATCAGAATCAGAAGGCCTAGCTGGACTGAACAGCCTTCTTGCACAGACAGCAGTGTCTATAGTCTCTTCAGCTTTGTGATCGGAGTTTTCATACAACACAGCAGCATTAGCTGCCCATTATTTCAAGTATGGAAAGCTGTTTCTACTCTGATATGCTTTTGTGATGAATTAATGCTACTGTGCTTTTAAAAGGCTGACTGAATTGCCCTGTAATGGCTTAAAAGAGAGAAGGATTCAAGTACAGAAAAACATCCTGGTTTGCCAAGTATTGGCTCGGAGGAGGAGAATTTATGGGATTCCACAAAATAAAAAGGCCAAATGAAGTCTAAGGTGCAATGAAATAAGTACTCCTGTCATGACTGAGCCTACATGTGTGTGTGGTTTCCAAAGAAAATGCTGGGCTCTGTGAGTAGCGGGAGATCTGCAGAATCAGATATCAGACACCTCCTCAGCCAGCAGCCACCATCTGCCAGGAGAAGCAGGATCATCATTACCCTATGATACTTCATTACTGACTGCAAAATTAGGGGGTTGCAAAGAGCTGAAAATATGACTACCATCCATGTCAAAGAAAAGGAGTCCCAGAATAACTCAGGGGGTCAAAACATTCAAGGTACCTGAGGTCTGCTCTGTTCAACCACCACAAATGATCCTTCCCTGCTATTTCAGTCCCTATAGGACTTCACCTTTAAAAGACCAATGACTTCTGGCTAGAGTCAAAATGCTGAACTGCATAGTGCTTCCTAGCTCTCCATCGTGGGTGCAAATCTATTCTTTTGTCTCAGCAGGGATAAGAGCTGGGGGCATGGCATCTGCCTTGTCCTACCATGTGGATAGGGAAGCTGGACACCTCCTCAGGAATGTGTCATGCCCCAGTCTGGGGCAACCAGGGTGTGGAAGCCTAAGACATGTTATTTATGGTTTATTCTTAGACACGGACAGAGTCATTCTTTCAAAACACACTGGATTAAAGCAGCTCATCCCTGTTATCATGTGTAAACATTTTTTATTCTAACTCTACAATAAATGTAGGAAGGATGGTTGTAATATTGACTTGAAATAAGAGCCATCATCCTGAAAAGATAGAGGAACACTGGCCTGGAACACAAAGAGATTATTAATGCTTTTAAAAAATATACCACTTGAGCTTGAGTCAATAGCCAGTGAAGCAATTAATAAAGAGCAAGACTAACAATATGTTGGTACCCTCTTTGTGTACAAAATGTGACTGAATAGACATAAAATCCATCCTGCCATTGTCTTTCTCTTCCTGTGGTTCTGATGGAAAGGAGATGAATGGATTTAAGAGTGGTTTCCTATACAGTGGAATCTTGTACAGTATCCCATTAACATTGCAGAATAAGGTTGGTACTGCAATGAATTATCTAGACAAGAAGCTCTATATATACTTCTCTATCACTCATGCAGGGTATGTGACTAGACTTTCGTACAAATTCACCAACTTTTCACAGAAATAAAATGTAAATTCTTTCTCTAGGAAAGTTAGAATCCAGAACATTTATTTAAAAAAAAAAAAAAAAAAAAGTAATATAATTTCTCTTTAAGGCCTGTTATGCATTTATTTTTAAAATGTTACAGTTGATTTTAGAGGAAACTACTGCTGGAAAGTTGGGTCACCATTTCCCCACAGCCCCATCTGCATGTTTCCTTCCTCTCTTCATATTGGAACATCCTTTTGTACAGTGAACTGGGGTTAGTTACATCACTTTTTCTGTCATTCTGGGTAGACACTGATCTGAATGACAATTTATGTCAAGTCTAACCAGATGGATGCAAACCAAATCAAGTTTTCTTTATTCATATTCCAAAGTAGGTTATTAGCTCAGGCATATGTAATTATCCTGTTTCGAAGCCAGAGGTATATTTCAGCACAGATATATATCTGTTTGTACAAACCCTGAATCATTCAGTCCCAAGCAAGTTTTAAAGTTGTTTCAGAATAATAAACTTTAGCTTAAGGTGTTTTGCCAAAATAAACACAAAATCAAACAGAAGCAGACCTTCCTGATAACCAGTCTGTACAGTACTGTTCAAACAGATGGAGCACCTGCTGCTGTTGAGTCCCAGCTCAGAAACTCCATGTGGAAAAGTATAAATGCACGGCAATGTGTATTGCAAGGTAAAACACTTTGGTTACAGGGATCAAAAGAGAAGAATTGCAGCAGTCACATGCCTTGATGTTTCGAGGACCTTGCTGTATAACCTGAGTGGCAGTCATTCCCTCTTTACTGAAAAGACAGACAAAAGAATATAAAAATTATAGGGTGAAAAAGTATTGGGATGCATGAGTAAAGCCGTTCTGAGCTGTCTGGCAGTTCTAAGCAGCTTTTCATTGAATTTGGTCTCATGCATTGACAGTTTCTTTGTTTACATTCCAAATTTATTATATCAAAAATGTTGTCCAAATGCTGTTTACATTCAAGAACATGCTTTCTGAATGTGAAGCAGCACTTGTATATTGGAAAAACAAAAACTAAACAGGGATAGAAAACAGTTTCCAGAGCAAAAATATTACTAAGAAAAAAGAACTACAAGTGACCAAACAACAGATTGCAAGAAGACCTATTCAATGAACACTGAGTTTTCCCAGTACAAATTCTTGCTTTATCTTCCATCAAGTTCTTTTCCATATTATTCCCACTTTTCATAAACTTCATTTTGCATGCTTTAAAGGTGATCACAAAGAAAAGAAAATTATATTTTAGAATCTCTGGGAGGCAGGATTAATGAGTGGCTTAACCTCAGTTCCTTTGAATGCGTACTTATTGATCCTCACAATAACATAAAGAAGTGAATGATGGAGAATTCACTTACTTTGTCTAGCTCACTTCTCTGGTGTGGTGGACTAAAAAGGACTGAGACTAATGGTACTGAGATTGTGCATGCTAAGAAACTTGTGCCATTTAACACAGCAGGCATTCGTAGTTTCCTCTTACATTCCTACTTTTAGAGTTTGCAACTATAGGTGTACATATGATATTTTAAAATGCAGAATTTGAATAAATTCAGTTAAAAAAAATGTGCTCGCTTTACAAAGTAAAAAGCATTTTTTTTTCTCAATTGACAGCTCAGCTTTGCCACGTTGGACATTTGAAATTCAATTTGTGTTCTTTCTGCCAAATCTGGTACATAAGCATCAGCAGTAACGATTTGGAAACCACATATCTGCACAGTTTTAGCTGTTATTCCTAATGTGACCATAACTATAGCATCTAGGTGGAGTACTGATAGCCTTGTTAAAGATTCATGCACTGCCTGGGACACAGCTTATTTGTATAGATACATCAGTGCTGCTGGGCTGCCAAATATAACATTGTTTGTCTCACTGCAGTGTGACTCACAAGCACATCTCACAGTAACAAGATAATACTTTTATGAAATAAATTAAATGAATTTCTGAGCAATGCAGGATGCAACAACATTTTGGGAAATAAAAATAACAATAAATGAAAAAATTAGCATTTAAACTAACCCTCTGTAAATCTCATTCTCATTTAGCCTGGCTTATTACAGATTTAGTTGCAATTACAAATATCTAACATCAAACTTTGAAATCAGTGATACAAACTTCAATTTATGTTTTTATATCTTAGTATAAACTATAATTATTGAAGATTTTTATGACAACTATTCAGTACATGATCTTATTTGTCCTAATTTTATGCAAGTCAACATCCTACTAGGAAAGGATCTCACTTGACACAGGTGTAAAAGCAGGAATTGGCCCTTCTGTGCATGTACTGTAGGTGCAAATTCTGTACTGTGTCATGACCCCCAGTGCCCTGTTGAGTACGGTGTTACTACATCATGTGTGAGACATCACAGCTAATATTTCCAAAAGCAGCTCCTGTGCCCATCCAAAGATGCCTGGCCCATATTCTATTTCAACCAAGCACCCAAAATCACAAGGCACCTTCACTAACATGCCAAATGGTATGCCTCTTTCCTGACATTTCACTTGCGACCTCCCTGATCATTTTTTCCTACTGGCCAGCTTAAAGTCACATCTTCACCTGATGGTTTGCTTGAAGAGCTTGCATTTCAGTTTATTTAAGCTGCCACAAGAGCTGCTTAGATTCACAAAAGAAATATGTCTGGCCCAGCAGGACATATTGCTTCCCATGCTGCTGGTTCCCTTCTACCTCCTGAACTGTAAGGAAAGAAATGAGCTATGCAAATCATACTGAGTTAGAACTCTGTGCCTTGTATATCAAGGTCTGGTTGTAATCCAGAGAAGAAAATTCTGCTCTTCCCTGAGATGTTACAAACTCTCATTGCTAATAATGTATGTGAAGAAGAGAGGAAATACACACAGATCTTTCACATGAGATTTGCTAGTTATCTATATGAGGACATAAGGCAGAGCTTTGGCAAGAAATGCCATAGTACTAAACAAACACCAAACAGCACACCAAATGTGAGTCTCTCCCCAACCACAGCATGCAGAAGGCAGGGGCTAATGCATCCCATGCCACACTGCCGCCAGCAGATGTATTTACTATCACGTGGGCTCACATTACTCTAGCTTTGTGCAGGTTCTAGTCTGAACCACCGCCACCATCACCACCAGGTGTGGCTGATCTCCACAACTGCTTCTGACCCTTAGGCAATGTCCCTGTGAATTACCTCTTTTCCCTGTGCTGGATGCAGCTGCATGGTGCTGCAGGCAGTGTGCACAAGCAGGCAGCAGTGCTGCTGCCAAGCACTTCCAAGAAGGAAGGCAGACTGTGGGGTGGCTGCTGGCATGCTGTAGGATGGTAGAGGTGGTAGGAGAAAGCAGTGTTGCGGGCCATAGGGAGGGGGGTTAGACGTGTAGTGACTCTGTTCAGGCAGTGAAATGGGATGCAATGGCCGTGCAACAAGAGTACATGGCTCTTACCCTGTTGTAGCTCCATTTTTTCCCCATTCTTTGAGAAGTGAGGTTCACTTTGGCTCTGAGAATAATTTTGTTTTGGGGTTTGTTCAGAGTTGTTTATCCTACGCTTAGTGCAGTCCCACTTTGACTGCAGAAGACAATCCTTATGTTATAGGAGTGTTCTTATAAGAGTTAAGCTGGTAAAAAACACTAAATTAAAATGTTTTTTGTTTTTTTTCACAACTAAAATAAAAACTAAATTCATTTTATAGAAATAAAAATGTCTTATGTCTTTACCTCCTAATTATAGCTTTAAAGTGCCAAATTCTTTCCAAAATCATTACAAGCCAGTCAGAGGGAGAGGTGAAAAACTGTTTTATCATAATTATACTATTGAAAAGTTTTATAATAAAAAAGCATTTCAGAATTTTCATTTGTCTAAAGTGCCTTGTAGATTTCTCTAGTGTTTTAATTGCACAATAAAACCAAACACCTGTTTGAAATTAGCATACATCCAAACAAGAAAAAAAAAAAAAAACACACTTTTGACAGTGAGATTAATTAACCACTGGAACAGATTATCAAAGGACACAATACATTCTCATTCTTCCTCCTTAAATCAAGAATTGGTCCATTTTTAAAAGACACTGTCTCATCCTGGGATTGTTATTTGAAGTGCCATGATCTGTGCTATGCAGGAGATCATAATAATGATGGTCATTTTTTGCCAGAGATGTCAAAGAACATTTTGGCTCCTGGGACGCTCACATCCCACATCCCTGAGCTCTGGCTCCTGTCAGCTGCCATCAGCCTGCAATTCCTCTTCCCTGCAGATGAAACAGCCAGCAAGTTTTAGAGATATTTTTCCCCATTTGGCCAGCATCTCTCACATTGCCCCTATTATACACTTCCACCTGGCCTTAAAATCTCTTTACTTGTTAGAATAAAAATAATATAGTAAATGCTCTGAAAACGTTTTACAAAAGAAAAAGGTATCCCATATCTTTTATTAAGAGGTAAGAGACCAATTAAAAGGTGATTTAACCACCTTTCATTGATTTCACTACCTTAATACCTTTAAAAACACAGCCGTTACTCCTTAGACTCAAAAATTTGGGCCTTGTTATGCCAAGCATTGTTCAAACACTGAATTAAAAGCTGTCCAAGGCATGAATAGCTTACATACCTGCTGCAAAAGAGTGAGCCAGGTTCCACTCCAGTGCAGACTTTTCCCCATTTCTACCCTCAGTATTCCCCCCTGCAGCTCTGTCTGTAGGTGTCAACTGGATCTTAAACAACTCTCTTAAACTCTGTCTTAAACAACCAGAGGGCCCAGGAGCCCAGGGGATCCCCACACTAAAGGACAGAACCAGCCACCTGAGGATTTGGCCCACAAATCCAACTCACCCTAACCCCATTCTCCAGGCACTGCAGGAGGATAGATCATAACTAGGGGAGCTATTGCCAGCCTAATCAGTGCTTGCAGGACAGGTAGGGATTGCTGTCTGGAAATTCACCCATGCACAAGGGGATTGTGCTACAATGGTTTCTTTCTGCTTTTCCTCTGCCCTCTCATCTGCTTTTTTCTCATTTCATAGCTCAAAGGAGGTGTCTGTAGCTCCCAGCAAGCAGCCAGGATCCTCAAAAAATGTCCTCGTTGTGTCTGTGATTTTGTTTGGTGTTTTTAATTTCCATTAATTTTCAAGGGATGAACATCCAGCTGTGTTTTTAAGTATCTTGTTATGGGAAACTATTCAGCCCAAAATATGCATAGAACACCAGTGATAATAACAAGGAGGTGCTGTCAATACTGTGTAATGAAATATGTTATCGCTGTAGAATGTAACAAAATCTGTAGCCAAAACTACCCAAAAAGTAATACAGTGTGATTTGTTAGACCTACCAGTCTACGTCGGGCAACATAGACAATCTCCACAGATCATGTCCTAGGCATGTTGTTTTAAGCATTTTTTCATAAGCACTGTCCAATGCGTAGATTTTTATGGGAAAGTTGTTCCACTAATACTTTAAGGGAATTAATTAATAATGTGAAATTTTCATCAACTTCTTGAGCTACAGAATGACACAATGCAACTTATAATTTATACTTTTTTATTATTTATATGAATTCAATAAGATTTTATAAGCAAAACCAAGTGAAGAATTTGTCTAAAGTTTTTTTTTATATACATATTCCGGACTGAGATCAGTGAAATAATTTAGTTTGGATGACTTTAAATCCCTCCAGTAACTTTAAGTCTCTCCAGCCACCTTAAGCATTACTCAGTCAATTAATGAACTATTTCTTCCTTCCCTCCAAACAGATGTGGGCTAGTTGAGACAACCAAAAACCACTTTCCCATCTCAGTAGATCAGAGTAACTCTTCACAGGGAGGGCTCAATAGTCACACTGGCAGTGTTTAACAATTTTTGCTCTGCAGGTGAGCAGCCCCATGCTGACCAAGTCTTCATCTATCAGTAATGCACTATTTAAACATACCTACAGTCACAGCACAGCCTCTGCAGGATTCTTCATGCCAAAATTATAGCACGAATAATATTCTTTGCCATGGATGCTAACTAAAGTGAAAAATATTGTGAAGACAACATGGTAGACACTTGAAGGATTGTATTTTTTTTTTTTTTTTGATGTGGTTAGACAGGTTCTCCCTGAAATCTTGAGCATCTGTAGTACTAGAAGAGCCCCTGTCCTTTTAGAAGAGTAGTTGTTCAATAGAATTGCTGGGCCAGGAGTTCGACTTCACTAGTTTGCAGTCACTTCTTTTCAGATTCTCCATGGCAGAGCTTTATCTGTTTGACTGCCAGCACCAGCCTATTTGGCATCTGTCTGTTTTGGGTCATGATTTGCTTACCAGTAATGTGAAGGTAATAAATTAAATAATCTTTTTATTTTTATTTGCATATGAGTAAAATATTTGTTATATCTTTGAATAAGTATGCCTTTGTGTTCATCAAAAGTATAAAAAGACAAATGCACTAATGGTAAGGTTGAATTGAACGAGAGTACTTGTGGAATATGAATGTTTAAAAGGAAGTAAGTATTAAAGAACAGGGCACTTAAGAAGAAAGTTCTCTTAATTATAGTTCTGATACCAAACAGGAGGCAAAATATTGTCAGGAAAGAAACAAGGTATGTATTGACGGGGAATTGCAACTTTTTATTACTAACTTATTTAAGAGTAACATTCCAAAGCTCTATTCCAAAATACTATCTCTTCTCATGCACTGAAGAGGCTGGATAATGTTAGCCTATATTCTATAAAGGTCTCAAGTGCTTAAAACAAGAACTAGGTGCAATTTAGCTATGTTAATCCAAAATCATTATTTAATGGCTCATGGCGGCTTTTGACTGTGAAGCAGGATCCACAGTCTGCCCTGGTCAACCCTGTTAGGAGACCTGACATATACCTGATGTCTCTTCCTCCCTGTGACCTTGGAGAAGGAAATACAGATGTGCAAGGAGTGGTGAGGCAGCCCAGTTCCCCACCTGAAGTTCAGAGCAGGGAGTTCACAGGGGGTAAGACTGCAGAGTATTGATATCTTGGTATCAGTGGGTAAGATATCTTCCCTACTCTGTCCACTCACCTGTGGCTTCTATCTGTTTCAGAATTTGTCTAGACTCACCAGATGACTTTCTTTTCAAAACTAGAAATGAAACTATAGTCAGGTTTCTAAGATGTCATTCGGAAGTGCTTCATTTTTCATTGCATTGCATAGAGAACACAAAGGTCTTATACAGACGCCTGGGGTTTCACTCCTGGTTGGTAGCCACCTGAGCCCTTTCCTGGGTCCAGCCCTTTGGCCAGTGAAGAAGACTTGCCCACAAAAATATGACTTAAATATTCCACAAATCAAAGAAATATGAAAATTGTGATGTCTTGTACATAGTAAAATGTGTAGCTTTGCATCCCCAAAATAGAACATGGTTTAGCACTGATTTATTAAAATTAGTATTAACGAGATTACAGTTGTCATTAATTTATAACCTGTGTTTAATGAATTTGTAAGTTCTTTACTTTTGTAGAAGTAAAAGGAAAATACATTTATTACATGGCAAGTCATGCTATTGCTTTATGCAATTTCAGACAACACACTTTAAAAAAAAATCATTATGTTTGCTTCTCACTCGATATATCTATGCTAAAAGATGATGTACAGCTACAGGTGTAAGTCTGTCCAGATCAGCTAGTCTAAAAGGTCGCAGTAGCAGTTCGTAGTGTTGAGTTTCTTGTACTTTATATCTTGCAATGTTTTACAATTTCAAGACAATGAACAGCTTATTTAAACATTTCTTTATATCAAATTATATATCATGTAATGAATAAAACAGTGTATTACTGTACTTGAAATTTACTGTGCAAATTAACATAAGATTGAAGACAAGCATCTGTGCTCCAGGACATAGGTGACTTAAGAGATTGATAATGGTCACATGAGTGGGTGTACGTGAAACATGGAAGCAGAATCCCAGCAAAATGGGCAGTTAGCACGTCCTGGCCACTCCATCCAAATGCTCTGCATTTACGGCAGCCTGTCCCTTTCGCCTGTAAGGCTAACAGAGGCATTGCCTTTACAGCCAGGATCACAGCCTTCATCAATTAGCTGTCTTTTAAAGATGTTTTTGTTATTACTAGCATGCTGGAAGTGAAAATGAAAAGGCATGTCTGGTTTTGTGCCCTTTTCCAAAGTGCAGCATGTCTTTGAGAACAGTGATGTGTTGATCACAAACTCAAACGAACTCAGAAGATAATTTGCCTATTTCTGAACCTCTTACCTCCTCTGGAACAGTACAGACAAGCTTGTTTGCTTTCTCTCTGTCTCTCTTCCTTTATTCCCTCTGTCCCTTAACTATTCAACAGCCTAGACTATTCAAAGAGGTAAGAAACGTACACAAGAGGCCTCCTACTCTGCCATCTGTCAGTCATGGATCTCGGTTGATCCAGAATACACAGAGGGACAGAAAAGCATATAGCTTGTATGAAGGAGCTTGACCAGGGCTTTTCCCCAAAGAGATCACTGTTGCTGTATTTAAAGAGTTCAGTCTGCTTCTAATTGTCCCTGGGTGTCCTGGAATAAAGGAACTTTAATTAGTAAGATGGCTCCTTCACTATCTATCCTTTGGCAGTTCTCATTCCCCCTTCAGAGCTTTTTGGGAAGTATGGCAGTATGGAGCAGTCTTCTGTCTTGGAGAAGACAGTGCCAGGAACACAAGTAGTTGGCAATCTCAGGCCCAGAGAGATTACACTGGTGGAAAGGAGAAGAAATTTCCGCCAAAATACTACTGGTATAGAGTCTCATATGAGACTATACATTCTATGATCTACTTGCTATCAGAGATAAGAGGATATGCAAGGCATGTTCATGCCCTGTGGTCCCTGGGAATCTGAATATCCTTCTGCAGCCAAAGAACAAAAACAAACAAAACAAACAAACAAACAAAAACAAATTAACAAACAAGCAAACAAACAAACAAAAAAAAACAAACAAAAAGAAAAAGAAAAGAGGGGGAAAAAAAAGAAAATCCTAGGTGGCTCGGAACTTTACAAGGCCACACAGGAAGTACAGAAGCTTAATTATTTAAGATATTTTTGTTTCTTATAGTCTGATGCGTACCATGGGCTCCTTGTTTACTGGTAATACCCATAGGTTCTCGTCATTGGGGACTGAGCTGAGAAAAAGGCTACAAGGTAAGTTTCCCACTCCAGCTCAGCTGGTAGCAGTCCCTTCATGGAGGGCTACAGCATCCTGAGAAGGAGTCTTTTTTTCTGGTCCTCAGAGCCATTTTCTGATCTTAAATCACTGAATATTAACTTCAAGATATACTCCACTGCAATGCTATTAAGTAGTAACATAACAGTTACTGAAAGAAGTTAGCATATACTTTCATTTTTAGTACTTTAATCTATATAGCTAATACCATATTTATCTGTCCAACCTACTCAGAACTTATAAACTCTCATGTTTTTAAAGAGGCTGTTCAGAAACTTTACAGTTATCCATTCTGTTTATTATTTCTTCTTCACTCACCCATGAAATCTAGTTCTCACCTTTCCACCCACTTGTCCTAGTGCCACCTACACATATGCACACACATACCTTGTATGTACCACCAAGTTATACATACCTCACTCATTAAATGACTCAACTCACCTACTTCATGTCTGTTCAGAACTCAGAAACTATCAGTTCCCTTCAGCCTACCCACCCTGTTTCACAAATATTGTCTTCACTCAGACGTATGTCTGAGCTTTTAGTTTTGGTCTGAAATTCCCCCCCTATACCCAAAGACCAGAACTCTGGACTACCTCAATTCTGAACTCTCAGCAGCTTCAAGACCTCTTAGGTCAGCAAAACATCATGAGTTCCCTCATTGTCTATGTATCTCTGTGGTTTGCTTTGCAGACAGTGCTTTCAGAAAAAACTACAAGTTTTAGAAAGCTTAGCAGAGATCCACAAAAGGACATAGTTGCCCGAAGATATAATCCTGTGTTGGGATTTAAGATGAATCCACAAATTCCACTTATCTTTTGAGACATTTAAGCATTTTACCAGTCAGTTACTTGGTCCAATCAGAGGCCTAACCTTAGAGTACAGATACCAGCTCAAGGTGTTCAAAAAGCACAACGGGTTCAGCCATTGGAGATGTTACCCCATTTTCTATGATACCTTCATGACTAGAACAATTCTCCAGCACTGATTCATGAGGCACTGGTGTAGGCCTGGAAGAGTGATTTTATAATCTGAGGAAGAAGCGGACCTGGCTGAGGATATGTGAAAGTCTTGGTGTCAGTTTTGTACTTATTACTTATCTTATTAGAATTTCACATAAAATGCTCGAGTTTTTCTTGGAACAAGGATTGTATCCATATGTTCCCTCTTAGATGAATGTCCTAGTGCATGCTTTAAGGAGTTAAACTTTTCGTATCTCCAGTCCCAAGTCTCTGGGATTGTTTTCTGCAAAGTGTTCTGTTTATGAAAGTAGCAGTTTAGGTACCTCACTGCACAAGAAGGCTGCAGGATATGAAACCTGATCTGATAAAAACATTTCCCTGCAGCCCAGAATTAAGTATCTAATCCCTCTGACAGGGCAAGGATGTAAGACCCAGCCCTGCTATCAGGTTCTCCTATTAGATAACTTTGGCTGCTTCCTTTCCAACACAATATTTATGTTGATTCTCATTCGTAGGTTTGATGACTAGAGAGCTTAGATGTTTACTTCAGCAGTGTGTATACCACTCAGGTATCAAAAAATTAGTATAGTGACACAGAAAATTACCATACCAACCTTCCTTTATGGATCTAGTTCATATTTTGTCCACCTTATTTTTCATTTTCAATATTACACTGACCTTTAGAAGCCTATAGCTTGTTTGTGCAGCCTATTTAGTGTCAAGACAAAAATTACTGATGGATAAGAAGCAGCAAGCAATTAACATCAAATATTTTTGAAATTAATGGTGTAGTTTGTTCTCACTATCTCCTAGCAATGTATGTGGATATAGACATTCTTCCCATTTCTTTCCCTGCTGCCCCATATTTCTATTTATGTAAATTCAATAAATTATAGATGCCACAATATGAAAACGTATTTATTTGTTACATGTACAGTTCAGATAATAGTCATGGGACATAATTAACATGCTATGGGATGTATATACCTCATATACCTGTAGCAATGAAAGCAAGCAATTTTCCACTATATAGTATCAGGGTTGAACTTTTCATGGCCATGGGCCTGTCACATGGGATCATAACTTCTTTCTGTAGTGTAGCCTGAAGAAATAACTAGAAACTACCAGAAATGAAACTATTGACTATAAATATGTTACTGAGGCCTAGTAGGCAAGTAAAATGAATCACAGCAAAAAAAACTACACATCGCTTCTTCCCTGAAATAAGTAAAAGATGAATATTTTGCCAATGTCATAAAGGTGTTGTTTTCATATTACAAACAAAAGTAAGAGGATTTTTAAAAGATAGCTTATCAAATGACAAATAATAAAAAAATAAATAAATAAATAAATAAAGATAAAATTACTTGCTTTGTTGTTTTAAGTACATAAGTACCTAAAAGTTCAGGCACCTGTGTTCACAGATCAGTCTAGAGTCCTGTTTTGCAATCATAAAGTACGATATGCTGACTAAATATCTTAAATATAGAACATAAAAATCCCATTCCAAATCTGAGAAATGCTAACAGTATTCCACTTGTACGTAGGTGAAATATGCTTATTCTAACATTCAAATATTTACCCTAAATTCCAACTCTGAATGACTGTACGTGTTAAAATGTAAGACCCAGACTAACTTGTTGGACACAGGAATACAGCTATTTTGAGCTAGCTTTCTGTAGAAATTGAAGTAACTTAGCTAAACTTTAGCTAATATTTAGCAACTGGTTTAAATGTATTATGACACATTGTTGAAACCCACTAATTTTTAAAGAATTTCTGTACTAATATATCCTCTCTATTTATCACCTACATTCTTTTCTTCAGGTCATACTTATTTTCCTGGGCTCTCCAGAATATTTTTCTGCTGATGTCTAGACACTGACTCAATCAAACAACTTTCCTCTACCCATACTCCTGGACCTATCAATTATCCCTGACCTCTTTTATTGCTGTCCAATCAGTTGAGCTGAATCTTTGTCAAACAACCAAATAATTTGGGCTGAAATAAATGAGAAACCACTTTCAACTTCCATACTACAAACAAAGACCACCACACAAAGGTTCCCGTGGCTCCAGGGTATCTTGGCTCCCAGGTCAAAGTGCACAAGAGTCCCCAAAGTATGTACTCCTTGGATTACCCAAGATTCAACAAAAATCATAAGCAGGCTTGTCCACTTCCATGATGGCTGGGCTGCTCAGCTCTGCTTGCAATAAGGCCCGTGTCCCAGGTGTTCAAGGTTATTTAGGTCTCTCAGGCATTTGTAGGTCTGATTTAGATTTTTCTAAAAATCAGATCTGACATATTACAGATCTCTTTTAGGACCAAAGCTCTGAGAGAAGAAAACTCCCTCAGAATGTGGGCTGCAAATTCTCTAGCCTCAAATGGAAAGCCAATAGTAGCTATAATTTTGGCCAGGGAACCACTTTGAGCTAATTCATTTGAAAAAGTAAGAGCCCACCTATGCATACGGATACTTCCAAGCCCTGGGGACCAGATTCCTCTTAAAAATGATAGTAGTCTCATTGTCAAAGTATGTCCTGATGGGTGGAAGGCATAAATTTGGTAAAACTAAAGATATTCAAACATGGGTTTGAATCCTGCAGTTTAGTAGACTACATTTACCTAACAGGACAGGAACCTGGGTTTTGGTCCTCACTCCGAATTTTCTGAATTTTTTTTTAAATGTTATAGGGTAAATTAGTTTGAGAAAGGCTTTGAACTGGGAACTGAAACTAAAGAGTCTTTCTTCTGGTCTGGTTGTTTTAACTATTAGACTATGATTTTTCTTATGTTCTTGGTCTCTCAAGCCCCAGGGGTCTGGTACTCGACTGCAAAGTGACAATTTCAGCATGACAGATGCAGGGTGTTTTCTTCAACTTTTTAACCCTCCAACTGAGAACCTTGATCCTGTCAGAATATGTTAGGCACTACCTGAGAGTTCCCAATGTACTGGGAAGTGAAGTAATACCAGAGTTCTCTACCCCAGTGAGGCTTAAATGCTGAACCACTTAGACCAGGGACCTGTCAAACTGCAGAGAGCAACCGCCAAATGTAAGGGAATGTCATGCTCTTTTAAAAAGTGCCTATGTTCATCATAAAAAGGCTAGATTCTTTCAGTGTTTGTGGTCTCCAGGTAAAGAAGAGTTTGAGATCATTATTTTGGATTTACACAGATTCAACCTCAATCCTGCTTTAACTCTAAGCCTAAACTTTTTATTGGACCTAGCTCCTAATACCTGTTGATTAATTTCTTTATCTCAATGACCATTTGGCTTCTATATGCATTTGAAGATCTAGACTAGTATTACAGACTTCTGCGTACCCCCTCAGTGCCTCCAGCCCATCACTAAAACTCATTTATGGATTGCTATCAAAAGTTGTCAAGGCATCCAGCTGTCAGTGTGCACATCAGCAATAGATCACCCACACATTTGCTCACTCCCACTGAATGCATCATTCCCACAATGCTCCAAAATTTTACCTGCCTTGAGAACAAGAATGTCAAGGTCCCTCCTGTATCAGAGTCTCCTAACATCCTGAAACATGTAAATAAGTTTAAACCAACTTTAAAAGGTTTGTTTCAGAGCTAACAACTAAATAACTTGATTATTATGGATCTTCAGCCATGTATTACAACCAAGCCTTTTGCAGTCAATGTGATATTTCACACTGGCAATAATTTCACACTGGCAGTATTGAGCCAAGGTGAGGAAGAAAAAAAAAGCTTAAAACATCCCTTTCCTTCTTAAATTCTAGGGTTCCAGTAACATTATACAGCCTTGGTGCTTGTTTTAATATGTTTTTAAATGCCTATCATGGCATTTGTGGCCATCATCTGGCTGTAGTGCAAAATAACCTGTCCATCCTTTCCTTCCAGACAAACTTTGGGCATGACCCTGCATGAGAGACCAGTGATGTTGGAGCAGTGGAGCCTCAGGCATATCTGCAGTAAACAGGAGCCTACAGGATGCCTGCTGTGTGAGGTCTGTCTCTCTGGGCTCTTCTTAGGGCAGACACCAGGTTTTTATGTCTCACCTAAATCACACTAAACACCAGGACTGTTCCCTGAATTTTCTCTTGGTGCATGATTTAGGTAACAAGCCATAGAAAAAAGCAATAAGCCTAATTCAGACATGCTCAACGCAGTCATAGCACTCCTTTGTAAAATTTATTTAATGCTTTTTAGATATGCTCAAACAACACTGGTGAAAAAAAATATCATTCAAAACATTTGCCTGGAATAACACTCAGTTCAGTGAAATTCTCAATTGTGTTACACAATCTTCATTTACAAATAAAACAAAAATGTTTGTGCAAGTGCATGAATGGTAAGAGGCCTCTGGCTGTGACCTTCTATCTCTTCAGGGTGGAAACGTCCATTTCTCTACACAGGTATATCCAGAAAGTTGCATGATGTAACTAGAGTCTAACTTTACATTTTTCAAACAGGGGTATCACTGTAGCACTAAGTCAAAACAATTAAATAAAAATCTGGGAGAAGAAAATAACCTATCAGCAGATGTCATATTTCTTAGAGTATTGCTTAATTACACTAACAGATTATCAACTGCAATATCAGTACCAAAATACTGAGTTAGTTGTTACACCTTTCCCTGTGTTATGTACTACACAAAACCTTAGGAAAAAAAAAAATCCCAGAAAAAAATATGAAGCTTTACTGCAAAAGAAATTAATGCAAGAAAATGTTGTTTTTAAGTACTAAAGAGGTATGAAGCATTGCCTTTTCATAGCCTGCTAAGGAGCAACAGCTGTACTTCATTTTAACTTGACGTGCTTCAGATCTCATATTCATATAGGTATTTAATGATCCAAACATAATGGTCCTATATAGTATAATTACTTATATGAAGGCTCAACTTCATATGTAATCTTTTTAAAAAGATGCTTCAGTGGAAACCTTGCTTTGGTTCTAACAATGAATAAGCTCTTTAATAGTGAAAATGTTTTGGAGGAGTTGGAGACTATTGACCATGGATCCTGAGCACAGCTGACAATCAAAGAATGTTATTCCTTCTTGACAGACTCCTTGCTTCTTCCTCCTTCCCAGTATAACCAATACAAGGAGAACAGGTAGAGTGCAAGACAAACCATCAAATCATAGTGATAGAGCGTTGCAGCAAACACAAGAAAGAAGAAGAAATAAAAGATTTTGCAACCAATATGTTTTAAACCTGGAGATTCACTAGGCAGCATATGTGCTTCACTTTTCTGGTCAGAAATATCTGCAGAATGAGAAATATGCTGCTTTTCATTCTGTGAGTCATCAAGCCAATTTAGTGTTTTCCCCTCAGTTATTAAACGGTCAGAATCAGAGCCCTTCCTGCCAACTTCTTCGGTAGGCTCACTAATTGAAATTTCTGGCCTCAATGACTTCTCTTGTTTGAATTCTGCTTGATGGAAACATTGACCTATATTCTTCCCTCTTTCTTCCCTAGAAATGGCTGTGTCTGAAGAGGAAGGTACTTCTTTTCTTCCAGCTTCAGGAGAGAGGTTTTTGTTAATACATGTCATTTCATTTGGTAGACTTAAATCACATCCTGACTCAGCAAAAACCTTTTCAATGACTTTGAAATCAGAGTGAATATATGGATGGTCCTTGTCTCCTGCCACAGTGGACCCTTCAGAAGATGCCACTGAAGAGCTTTTATAGTGGTAATTGGGCATAGTGTTTGTACCAGAGGGTGACATTTTTGTTTCAGCTTTAGCATGCAGAGAGGAAGGTGTTCCAAGGTAGCTTTCTTCCCTACAGAGCTCTTCCACTTCCTCACCATATAGGTGCTTTTGGGTGCTCAAGAAACATTTAGATACTTCTTCTGAATATAAACCCTGCCCCAAGCCATCTTTCTTTCCCATAGCAGAAGCCTTTATGGCTTCTCCTACAGGTAGAATATTGCCAATGTCTGATTTTGCTTTGGCACGTTTTTCCCTGCTATTGCATACAGACATCATTTCTCTTTGCAGTGTTTCATGTACGCGTGCATTATAAATATCTAAAACTGATTCCTTTTCAAATTCGGTGTCATATAATACACCCACTGTGTTGAGTTGACAAAGAGCATAATGTGAACCATCATTTCTCCCTTCATGTGTATCAAACGCTGTTTCCTTTTCCTCTGTGGGCCTGTCACTTAGTGCAGTCTCTTGAGGTAGCTTAGCAATTACTGCTTTTTCACTGGCAGACATTTTTTCTGGAGCACTTTCTGATGTTGTTTTAATTATATAAGCTGTACCTGCCTCTGCTTTCCCTGTAATACCATGCTCAGAGACAGGAGACTTTTCACAACTCTCTGTCTCTTGGCAGGTAAACAGCTTTTTTGTGTAAGCCGTACTCTGAGACCTTGCATCACCCACCGCTTCCCACCGAACCCCACTATCTGCTCGTTTCCATGCCTGTTCTGTGGCATTTGCTTCACTTTCCTTCCCTATCAGTCTTCCCTTATTTCTGTTGTCTGACTTTCCTCTGTCTTTTAACCTTGTGAATCCTCTGTGTTCCTGAGTGTCTTCAGCTCTGCTTTCATCCCCCGGGGAGCAAGCCCTGGGATCTGCTTGCTCAGGCCCGGGTGCATGCTTGTTGTCTTCGGCAGGCAGGGACAATGTGTTGAAGGTTTTAGTAGTATGTTTTCTCTGTGATTTGAAAAATTTGGGTGCTTCCTCCTCTCCAATTAGTGCTAAGTCTGCTACTTCGATGACTTTCTTCTCCTTCTCTGTATCTGTGCTATAGTTCTTTTCTGACATTTCACCAGCTCCTTTTGTGTGTGTGTATTGGCTTTTTGTGGAATCTATTGAGACATCAGCATTTGCAGAAGTGTCGGCATATAAATCTCCTTTTAAATGTACCCGAACTTTGCTTTCAATCATCTTGACTTTTCCTTCATTTTTGTCAGTGGCTGACAACAATGAATCCAGAGTTTGGTGAGTCGTTTGCGGCGCCTGGTGCTCTGGAGCTGGATTAGCATTGCCGTCCAGCGTTTCTATTAGGCACGTATTTAATTGCATGGATTCATCATGCACTGAGGAAATGGTTTCTGGTCTCATTTCACAGGCCTCTTTCGAGGTATCAGCAGCATCCTCACTGATGAATAACCTCTCCATCATCCTACTTCCTGAGGCACTATCTGTTTCACCTCTTGAAATATCTGTGTGGCTCTTTCGTTGTCGGCTTGAGATAGTAGCCACAATATCAATAGCCTCATTCTGCTTTGTTCCAGGAAAATATTTTGCTGATGAAAGGGTATCACTGGTACCAGTATGATCCCAAGACTGCTTGCTGCTGTTTGCCGAGCCAGCAGTGACTTCCTTTCCTAATGGCTGACTATTATAATCTCTTATGGAATACTTGGCATTGTCTTTTAATTCTTTTCCTATCTCTTGTGAAGTATTTTCAGATGAGGAACCGATAGGCACAGGGTGCCTCAGCAAGTCACTGCTTCTTTCTCTACAGGTTAGCTTTCTCTCCAATCTTTCAGTTTCACTTGGAAAATTAACTGGTTCTGTTGTGTCTAAATTCCTTTCATCTCTGGTAGAGGTACCTTTAGCTCCTGTGAAGTGCTGATTTAGCTGAAACAATAGATTAGAAAAGAATGATCAAAAAGCGCTTTACAAAAATATGCCAAATGAATGAGGCAGGATTTTATTATTGAAAGTTTTGTTTTCAGTAACAAAGCTTTTATGGAACATGTTCCAAACCATTTGCAAAATTTGCATTGTATGTATTTTTTAACATAGGTAATGAGCTTTATGGTGGTGTTGAAAGGAGCAGGAAATAAAATAGAATTCAGAACCCTCTCTCTTTATTCATGAGTTCAGTAAGCTGCTAGTGCATTTTATACAAATTAAATCTGAAGAGAATATTCCCTTAAAGGGAAGCTAATTCATTCTCTGCATATTCGGTTCTAGGTTTGGAGAGAGGGAGGCATTGGAGGGGGGAGGACTGGTGCTTAAATGAGGGCACTGATACAGTACATCAAAGCCTGGTAATGTACAGTATTGTCCAGTAAAACAAAGACATATTTCACACTGACAAATACTGTAAGGATTATCTTTGCTTCATTTCTCTCAGGGACCATTTTATAGGCTTCAACCAGACTGTTTTTAGACAATCTAGTAAGACATGAGTTGGAAATGAGATTAGCAAAGTAAAAGGCCAGAAACTAATCACTCTCCCTCCCAGCTTCCAAATACCATATTGTATTATTCAGCTATGCCTGCTTGTCATTGCACTCTCTCCTCACTTTAGCATAGTCACAGTGATAGCACTAGCTGATCAATTAGAGGCTAGCTTCTTGGGCACCCCTTTATGCATTTGCACTTGCTGTAGATACCCCCATTACAGTTTCTCTTATTAATATGTTTTCTGCAAAGCCTCTGCAAACTATTAATAGTAAAACGTCACTCAAAGAAAAGTGAGGGAGCTAATGTCTCTGCAAATTCTGTTTTAATGACCCTCTGCCAACCGGTGCTCAAGTGTATTTGAGTTCTTCGGTGATGCCTACTGTCAGGACTTAACAGTGAGATGCCTGTGTTTTTTTCCCCTCTTCATAACTGACATTTGCATGATCTCAATAATTATATGCAAATCTTACGATTTCCCCTTCTTCTCACATAAGGCTCATGTTACTTGTCAACTGCACAGCTGTCTTGTGAGCCAATGCCTGTGCGTTTCAAAGATTTGGTTGTATTTCCATCTATTATAAGCCTTCATTGTTTAATTCATTAAAGAGCGCATAGTGCAAATTAACATCTAAATTATAGCTCCCCCTTCATTTATTGTACAGACAATCCTGGCAATTGATAAACAAACGGTTATATTTGATCCTGCTTTTTGTAACAGAGTGGACTGAGAACAACAAGGGATTTTAGAGGTCCTCCTTTTTTGTTTCATCATAAAAGAAAAAGAGAGAGAGAGAGAGAGAGAGAGAGATTGACTTTCAGGCAGTGAAATGTCCCACAATAGGCAACAATTTGGAACTTTTTTTTGAGAAAAGGCAAGAAAAATATATTCATATAAGACAAATTTATTCTCTATATATCAGTAAGGGAAAAAAAAAAAAAAAAGAATGGTTCTCATCTTCCTCTCCTGATTCAACATTCACATTTTCACAGGTGATAGCTATTATAATCTATGATTATGAATCTATGCACCCAAATGATATGAGCTGAGAACAGACACTGAGAATAATAGATTGCTGTATGTCTCATTTATTGCCATTTTTTTTCTTTCGTACCGAAAAATGCAAGCCAAACTACACACATGCACACACACAAATCCAAATAGATTGAATGTTCACTGAGTGTGAAATTTATTATAACAAATTTAATGCCAAATACTGATATAGAAAAATCTGTTATATAAAATATATATATATGTATTTTGTTCATATAGCACATTACATAGATATCTGTTGAAAAAAAATAAAAGGCTAACGGTACCATAAATAAAAGAATTATACCAAATATAAAGCATTTATGTAAGAATATACCCATCCTAGAGACTAGGATGAGAGATCTTTGAAATATTAGTTGTCTAATTCCTTCAAACTGTCACTTAGAGCCTCTGGTAAAGAAGTAAAAGGGAGAAGTCATTAATTTAAGACCAGAAAAAGTTGATGCACTATGCTGAAATCAAAGCACCTTCTATTGTTGAATCAGTTAGAGATTCAATGAAAGTACAGACCAAGGCTTTACATTTGTAAATTAGTACATCAGTCAGCTCTGTTAAAAGGGGGCATTTCACCAGCTTTGAAGAGTAAATGGATTCATATCATTTAAAACTGTAGATATAATTGTATAACACTTACCAGCAACTCTAATTCTTTTTCATCATCTTCGTGATCACCCTGGTTGTATTCTGCATTTTTATCTTTTATATTTTCATTAGCTGGTTCAGTCTCTTTGTCTTCTGCTTGTGAATAAACAATCTCTGGGATGTTTATGTCTGAAGAGTTAACAAAAACATACTTGAATAATTTCCATGGGATTGTTTGTTACAGTATGCTTTTAATTAGCAAGAGCAGTAAGGAAAACTAATTAAGCCAGGTGTTGTACCTGAAGTCCTTGAATTATTCCATGTGTCATCATCAGATGTTGCCAATATTTCTTCTTTGCTGTTAAACAAAAATAAACTTCTTGTGTTATTCTGTACAAAAAATTTGTTCTAATTCCTCTTAGACTCAGCTATAAAGACAGATGGTTAATTACACAACATTTTGAAAGCTGTTTGAAATTCTGCAGATAACTGCTTTATCAAATGTAGCTTTTTTGAATGACCTGATATTAAGTCTTGGTCAAAGAAAGAATTGGTCAAGAAAATGAAAATGTGTTGACCTTCAGATTACATTGCAAAGCTGATGGGTTTTCCCAGGCCTTTTCTGAGAAAGCAGCACAAAGGTGATTAGATGGGTCAGTGACAGGAGAGAGTACCTTTGGGGTCAGACAAGGGTCTGGAAGGATGTATGTGCTTAGGAGACCGGGCCTCTCTCTTGCTTATAATTTTAAATATTTGTATACAGAGATTTCTGGAAAAAAGACATCTTTTTTTACCTGAAATAAATCAAAAGATTCTCCCTGCATGCATGCAGTATAAATCCTGTTGCTAAGCTATGGCTGGCCGGTAGGAATGAATTCTGCTTCCCTGCAGCTGGTGCAATTTTTTCTGTTGCTTTGCTGGCTGTGAAAACAAAGGCCAGGTCCAACACGACAAACACCTACAGAGAGATGCTGAGTGCCTGCAGTCCTCATCAATATCAATGCAAAGTGATAGCAGTTGGAATTGTGTGCTTACAGGGATGTAACCTTTAGTATAACGGTGGGAAAATCTAAAAAGAATGTCACTTATGTAAAATGTAAATTATTATATCACTTCTAATGCTTTCTTTATGAGGTAGATTTTTTTTTTCCTGTAGGTCTTAATTTATACATTTTTCAACCAGCCGTCCACCTGTGTTACTGAAAATTACTTTCTAATTTTCAAATATTAATCTTTTCCCTTTCTATTTTATTCTAGGTTCTTTCATTCAAATTGATATAACATTAACTCTGCCACCTAAAATGCTTAATTCAGAAGGAGGTTTCTAAATTTATACTTCATTAAAAGAACCTAGACATGAGCTGTCACCAACTTTTTAAAATACAGCCTTTCCAGGGATTGCCAGGCAAAAGCAGACAGAAGATCCTTCCAGTTTAGCATCTGATCTCTGATACTGGTCACCATCAGGTACTTCAGGGGAAGATGTAAAGTTCTTGTAGGAAAAGACATGGGATAATCTGCATTGCCCTATTAAATGTCCTCTTGGGTTTTTGTTGTTAGAGGTTGTCCTTGAGGCACAAGATTTAACACTCTTTCAGCAGTTCTTTTTCACCATTAATTGCGATAATACTGAATATTCTTGATATTCATATGAATGTCATGTCATTTTTGAGTTCTGCTATATGCATAGCCTCCGTATATTTCTCATTCTCCTACTCACACCAAGTTGTACTTTCCTCTGCCAACAGTTGCTATAGTCAGACTAATCTGCATTTCTTCCTGAAAAGGCTGGCAGAGCAAGGCCTTTATTTTCAGGAAATCTGTGGGGTTTTTAAGGTAAAGCATCACTCCTTATTATTTATTCGTCATTATTTTTTGTGATATTCAAATGCTTCTCTTAGTGTTACACCTAGTCCCCAGTTTCATTCTGCCTCTTTGCATCTTTTTCAGCCACCTGTCTCCATAAGCCTAGACAGTGAGTAAGTTGGGGGTTGACCATGAGATAGACTCATACAAGATTTTAGATACTAATGGGCTATCTACAAAAGCAAAATTAGGGGCCAAAACTCTGTATAACACGTGAGCTGAGTTAGTCACCCAAAAATAATGATCCTGAACCACATGGACTCAGCAGAGAACCACTTATTATTGTCTGGTGTTAAAAAAAAAAAAAAAAAAAAAAAAAAAAAGGTTTTCAAAGTCTTTATTTGAATACAATTGGCCTCATGCGGCTTTCAGCTATGTAGACATAACTCTCAGGAAGCAGGGATGGCATCTTTTTCTGCTAGAAAGGGCCCTCACTTGTTCCTTAAAGAAATGGAGTTTGACCCACTCTTGTCCTTCAAGAAGCACTCCCAGAAGAAGGGATTCCCCTATCTGATGTAATAGTCTACTGGCAGCTGGAGCTTACATACAAGATGCAGTGGTACATTCAGCTTCTATCACAGCCTGAGGAGATTAAAAAACACACTGCATACACATCCAAAAAGTACCCAAACTACCAGGGTGTAGACCGTTTTGTGAGAAACTGGAGGGCAGATTTGCCAACTGCTCTTGAAGTTGGATGTACTATCCTGAATCCTTAGCTTATTTTTCATTACATGGAAAAAAAAAAGAAAAAAAAAAAAAAAGAAACTGGATTGTATTCCTAGCCTCCTGCATTCCTTTTCCAGTGATGTGTTTGGTTTTTTTGTGTTTTGTTTGTTTTTGTTTAAAACAACAACAACAACAACAACAATTTTTCTGTGTAAATATGGACACGGTCTTTGAATAAGGTTGTTAAAAAGGAGCACCTCTTTTCTGAACATTTAAATGTATAAGAATAAAGCTGCTTGAAGCTGTATGCTTATAGACATGCTACAATGGGTTTTACCTCATCTAGCCTTAATTTTCTAAGCACCTGTGTTCAGGCAATTGTGTACTTTACCCATATCATCACTGATGAGAGACTAACACTTCTGAGGAGAGATTCTTTCCCTCTACCTTGGACATCACCAGTGAGATTGTGAGAAATAAAGTTGTGTTTTTGCAATAGAAGGTGTTTTTGCAGTGTAAAATTCCACTAACCTTGCATATTCAAAAGTGATTGTGCAGGCATGACAGTAGCATAGCAGTGGGGAGTATGTTAAGAAGATAAGGGGAAGGTCCCACTGTCCCAAAATAAGGAGGATAGCTAAGAAAAACAGGATGAGCAGTGCAAAATCAGTAAAAATAAAAATCACAGGCCCTCTAGTCACGAGAGAAGAAGGAACAAAAGAGGAAAAGGAGAAAATAACGGTTGATCAGATAAAATTGCACATATATGGTATGGGTGTTGAGTATGTTGTGAACCTGTAGTACTCAGCCAATGAGGAAACAGGGGAGAAATCAGGTGTCGGGTAATAGGAATATAAGGTTATGATAAACTTTTACCGTGTGCTCCTGCTTGCAGGACGCCCGCCATTGCAATCATGAATAAAATAGCTTCACAGAAGACCCCGTCTGAAAAAATTATTGAGATTTTTCTCACAAGATGAAGAGAAATATCCTTTGAAGGAGCTTTTCTGCCTCTGGAAAAGACTATAGTGACTGCCTTAGGCTGGAACCATATGTTTTAGGTAACAAAAATTAGCTGAAGTGAATCCCACAATGTGACTTCAAATTCAAACTGGAACATAGCTAATGAGTTTTAGCAGCTGGGGCTGTAACATACCATGTGTGACCTGAGCAACCCAGTTTTTCTTCTGTTGTGACTAGAGCTGTGTTCGTCCTTAACTCTTATTCTGATAGCATATAGAGCCCTGGTCCACAAGTTTCTTTTCATAGCTGCAATAAAGGTAATAAATATCAACAATAATACAGCCTTAAAGCCTGGATCCACAGCAAAAGATAATAGTGCACCACTTCAGGACTTCTAACATGACTTGTTTCTAACTAACCTGCTTGTTGCATTGAATTTTATAAAGATTGTAAGTTTGTAGCCCATAATTTGTACACCGCTGTTCTGCCAATGCCTGGCTGAAGGGAAATTCAGTGGAGGAAATTCAATATTTTCCTTATTTTACTTCTAGATCAGAAATATCTATCTTTGGGTAATTATTGTAGTGGGAAATCTGAAATTACCCTAAATTGAGGATGTTAACACTACTGTCTTTGAGGATCACAATGCACATAAAACAATAGCAATTTAACAGCACTTCTTTAATCTAAGAAGTTGTATGAAGATGTTGAGTCTATAGGTTGGTGTAATCACAGAACAATCTCAGAAATATATGTACACCTTAAAGAGAGAAATATTTCCCCAAAGCCCATAAATATTAGCCCCTTTAACAAGCAGTGACAGTTAGATGGGATAAAATCTCTACTACCAGACATTTAATCATTTGACAATAATGCTTTTCAAGAGTGTCCTTTCCCCTTGTTTTTTTTTATGGAAGACATTTGTCTAGTTACAGTTTTTTCTCTGTATTTTTCGAAATGCACCTAGCTTACTATAAGAATTCCATGAGCAGATTTTTTTTTTCTTAATTGTAATAATTCATCTTTTATTTTCTAAGTTAATTATTTCACTGTGGTTTGGGAGGATCTAAATGTACGTACATTGTGTATTGAGAGACACAAAATTTGTGTTAATTTTTAAAATCTTTATTTTTATTTTTAAGTGAAACCAGATATTCTGATAAAAATTCAGGCTAGAAAAAATAATGATATCAGCCAATGCAGTTCCCCTCCAAAATAAATACCTTTGTACCTGTAGAAGCTCAGTTGCTTTTTCTCCTTCAGATGAATGGAGTACATCTTCATAAAGTATATCAGGAACTTAAGAATTTCTACCAGCTTCAAAAAATACTTATGCTCATATGATTCATTCTTGATGGAACTACCATTCACTTGGACTGAGTGATAAAAAGAAAGCAGGAATGAGAATAGGTTATCGCTATAATTTCGCATTTAGAGAGAACAAATGAAAAGATCAGGGACTAGTTAGTAGGACTGAGAGGACTGAAAAGTTGATGGACATTATGAAAAGTTATGGACATTATGTGGAGTTCAGAAGTCTCAAAGTTGCTCTGTTTGCATCCCAAACAGACAAAAATATTGACTTGAACCATAAAGATGATCACCTAAAGATGTGAAGATTAGGTAGAAAATGTATGAGTGAATGGGAAAAAAAATAGTTAATAAAAAGTATTGTTTTGACTTCAGAAGGGGTTGGGATACAGTAGGATACTTCAAGGCTTTGGAATTGGCCTTTTTGAGTCAAACAGGATTTTTTTTTAGAAGTAAGTTTTGATCAAGATTTCAGATAATCTGTGTATAACTCCCCAATCAAAAGACTTCTCTGAAAATTTTCTACCCCACTGCTGCTAATGGGGCAGAACCTCATTCAGAAGAACATGATGATTAGGGTATAATTGATGGGAACACAGACTTAGAAAATGATATTATTTAATTCAATCTGGGAGCAGAACTTGTTTAGATATGTTCCAATTAAGAGAAGTAGATAATCCCCAACCCCAAATACTGACAGACCCAAAAGAGGAAAAAATGCAGAAGTTGAAATTCTTTGCTACTCAAATCCATCAGATTGGTACTGATACTATTGTAACAGTATTGGAAGACTAGGAAAAGTATTAGCTATATTAAGGAAAAAGGAGAGAAGTAGTGTCTGGGCAACTACAGGCCCAGGTATCTCCAAAAAGTTTTCACAATAGACTTAGAATAAAACTTAAAAGGAGAGAATAAATACAGATAAATGGCAAATGACATAAAAATGCCAGACTCACCTGATAATATCTGTCTTTGATAAGATTACTGTATTTCCCTTGTTTAAAAATCAGTTATCTGATCTATCTGGACTTCATTAAAGCATTTGTTATGCAGCCACATGGGAAATTTATTAATTAAACTGGAGAGGAGGGAGATCAGAGCAGGAGCTCAGAGGTGGGAGAGAGGCTTGATGCCAAGCAGGGCCCTGCAAGACAGGCTGTGCCGAGCTGGCAGACATCACCCTGGAATTCGAGAGGACCAGCCATGTGATCACTCAGTCATTTTATTACAGACCACGGCACAAAAAGTCAAAGTTAAATTAAATCTGTGGCAGATAGGAAGCTGGGAGACGTCACCAACACAGAGGAGGATTGAAAGAAATGGGTGGCCTGGAGGATAAGAATAATAGATATGGGATGCAATTCAAAATTATAAAGTGCTGGGTTATACATTTAGGGACTAGAAAGAATTTCTGCTACAAAATGAGAGTTCACGAATTGGAAGAAACAGACGAATAAGAAAAATCTGAGATTGTTTTTGTCAGAAATTTCCAAGCCAACATTTCCAAGTGTGAGCTGGCTGTGGCAACACAGTGAGCAGGGTTCTGCAGTAATATGTCAGAGAGTAATGTGTCCCAGTAACGAAAGATTTCCAGGAAATGCTCATGTCCCAGCACCAGGCACTGGTAAGAACTCCTTGCCAGTTCAAGAATTTCAAGAAAGATTATTTCAGACTGGAACAGGTGCAGAAGAGAACTACAAGAAGACGAGCGGGATGAAAATCATAACCAAGGAGGCAAACAGGATTTCTATTTTTAGTTTAGCAAAATATAGAAAGGAGAGGAGAAATAAATGTCCTCTATTTAAATAGCGGAGAGGTAAATACTGAGAGGGCAGAAAAGATATTAAGCAGCAAGACTCTGTTAATATATTAATAGAAAGAGTTGCCAAGAACATTTGTTGTGGAAACTTAAAAGATTTGTAAGCATTAGAAAAGCACATCCTGGACCAATTTTTCAGTGCAAGTACCAGATGCAAGCAATTGAGAAGGTCTCATCAAGGAAACACACTTTTGTGAATGGGCTTGTACAACATGTTTCCCAGTGGATAAGACTTCATGGTCCCCCAGTCCCAGTCCAGCCCTATATTATACACTCCTTCGTAGCTATATGCCCTGAGAGTTAGTGCTCATTTCATCATAACAGCAGGTGCTTTGGTCTAGGCTACACTAGAATTGGGCCTATAGCCAGGAGCTACTAATCTCTTCATAATGGGTGGAGTTCTTATAGCTTGTCAAGGTTTTAATTCACACAAATATTTGGCAGAAATTGTGTCAGTATGTTTGTATTACCTGCCACACAGTTTGCATTGTTCTGTGTTATATCCATTTATGTTGTACCTTTACACTTAAATTACAAGATATTTATTTTACAGAATATGAGAGAAAACTAACATTGTCAGAATATAGAGTATGGAAAGATAAAAGGTTACCTGTCAATTTCTTTAAATTAATGTAACATGAATAATTTTATACTATCTTATATTTAAATGTGGAAATATTTTATTCAGTCTGAAATGTAAGGAGGTATGGTGATGTTAAGACATTTAAAAATAGATATTTCTCAAATAATTAGTCAAAAGTATATATAAGAGAAAAATTGGGGATATTATTTTATTTTAAAATCCAGATAAGATTAGACCATCACAGAATGTTTCATGCTTCTGGATTTTACTTCAAGGCGTACTCAAAATCAAAATAATCCTTCTTCTGAAGCTGAGCTGAAGCTAAAATAAGAGGACTTGGCAAGACTTAAGTGTTAACTATACAGTAATTCTGTTTTAATATCAGGTCTAATTTCTAAACCTAAGAGAAGCCCAATGTACTATCAATATTCAATACAATCGGTCCTTTTGTATCTAGTGCTGAAAATAGCCAGGCTTGCTAAAGAATTATTCCACTGTGATGTAAACAACATATGAGATTCTTGAAAAGAAGTAGTTAAATGTGTTGGTAATATTTTATTGAGAACCAGGAGAGGAATAAGCAAATCCATGCAAGTAAGTGGTTAGGTTTGAGATGTCATTGGAGACCAACAGTGATCCTGCAGAACTGTAATCCCTCAGACCTAAGGAGAAGTGGAAGGATTGAGGAGGGAAGATCTGTTGGTTTGGCTTGGTTTGTGTTGTATTAGAAGCAGAATGAAGTAGAAAATGAAACAGCTACATTTATATTAAAAACAACAAAAAAAAATCAAACAGCAATAAAAAATATTTTAAAAATTTTATGTGTGCATAGGAAGCATAAAGACTGCAAAATGCTTGAAGGAGTTAGGTTAAAATAGCAGTTCTGAGAAACCAAATAGTTTCTTTACATCAGGATTTTTCACATGTAATTCTGAACATCGGTAGTATCATAGGCAATGTCATTCAAAACCCACAAGCTTATAACAAAAACAAATTTCTAAGGAAGAAGGAATTTTGGAAAGAAGTAGGAAGACTAAGTATGCATGAAATTCTTAACAGAGCTTTAATATTCTATTAATTTGTTTGTATGAAATTGTAAAAATGAAATGTAAAAATTCTCTCTCTCTCTCTCCTTTTTTTTTTTTTTTTTTTTTTTTTTTTTTTTTTTTTTTTAACTGATATAAACCCTGTAAACTTTTGGCTTACTGGAAAATTACATTTAAAACCTTCCTCTATTACTGGCCTTAAAATACCAGCGCAACAGAGGAGAAAATACTAACAAAACCAAATCATGCAGAGAAGAAAATGCTTTATTTGTAAGTAAAAACATAAGCTTGATTCTGGTCTCATAATGGTGAGACTACCACTGAAGGTACATCCCAACCACCCTTTGGGATCTAGATGAAAATCATGTCCTGGCCTGTCTGTCTATGTACAACTTGTGAAAGGGTTTTAACATCCACCAAGAATCCCAGTACCTGGATCTCTGAAGTGTGCACTTTCGAGTGGTGGGCTCTCCATAATTATTTCAATTCTATTTCCCTCACTGACTATATAAAACGAGTATTTAACGAATAAAGATAAACTCATTCCTTGCCTCCATAAGGCTCAGTCCAAAATTCGCCATAGGGACAAGTCTCCTACTGCTTAAGATTGATGACCGTGTTATCAATTGTTGAAGTTATAGTCTTATAATACAACCTCTCGAGGATTTCTTATCACACATGTTTCCAACACCCTATAAATACTAGTCCCAAGCTCTGGTGCTGCCAGAGAATTCACAGCATAGCTCAAGAAGGGGAGGCACCACCTTGGCTTGAAGCCACCTTTGTGCTCCCTGGGGCCTGGCTTCGCTGTGCCTGAGCACAAGCCGAGGCTGTCAGATGGCATGGAGATGACAGGGAGGCTGAGGATTACCTTCCCATGCCTGTTGCTACACCAGCATAAGAGGGTATTTACCTTATTTCTACTCTAGAGAATTTCTATCCCAGGAGGCTGTGCCTGTTGGAGGTCTGCCAAACAGCCTTCCCATAGCACAGTGCTTCACCTGTTATTTCCAGGCACCTGAAAGTCAAGAGGCTACAAAATGCCTGCAGCAGAGCTGCATGCAGCAGGGTATCCTTATGTGCAACAACCTCTCTGTGGTGGAGAGGAGTCCTAAAGTGCTCTGCTTCCAAGGAGCAGACCATACCGTGCCTGGTAGCTGCACCTGGCAGTGGTGGCCACACTGGAGCCAGCCAGGCTGGTGGGCAGCAGGACCTGGCCTCATTCTCCAGGTCTGCCTGCAAGTTGTACCTACCCAGGACTTGAGCTCCCTGCAGATAAACAGAAAGAGTCTTGATAAAGCTAAGGAGAGAAATCATTGTTATTGCAGGAACTGGTGCTTATATCTCGTTTGTTTACCTGCACGTTTTGTCTAAATGAAGGCAGAATATTATTTTTATGAACGGTATGCTCTCATTTGGAATTGACACTAATGAATGCAAGGCCCTTTCCCCCGCTTGTTTGTACCATCAAATTAATTAGCTCTATTGTGACATCAGTATTTTTCTCAAGCAGTTCAAGGCTTGAGCATTTTCCTTTCTTTTTCTAAAGGGCATCTTCAGTGCCCTTTATCTACCATAAGAATCATGCATCACTTGTATTTTTCACAACTAATGCCGTTTATTATAAAAACTGATTGTGATGTGAAGATTGTTATACTGTGTGGCAAATTGCCCAAACAATTACTGTAAATGCATGAGCCATAAACTGTACTGCCAAGGACACTGGTAGGTTAGCTCCTATAAAAGAAACAATTAGAGTCTGAGGTGAAAATAATAGAGATGAGATGACAGTTATTGAAAAGGCAGAACATCCAGTTTAATGTTGTAAATATAGGTTTGTGGATTACACTGATGGTTTTAAAGTGTTCATGGCTTATTGAATGGAATAGAATATTACATACTTTAGAATGGGACTGTAATTATTATTCCTTTTTAATTGTGATGTCTGATGCATTTGTGAGTAGTTGTTGAGAACATCCTCACATTAGACTGATCCTAGTTCTAAATTATCATCCTGCTCCAAGGGTTTTCTTTTTTTTCTTTTTTTTTTTTTAAACTTTCTTTTACTTTTTTAGCATTTTGTTGTTTGGGGTCTGTTCTGAACAAAGTATTTTCTCTTGAGGAACTTAGAGTGCTTAGAGGGTTACAGCAATAATTATTTCAGTTTCAGCCTACACACTTCACTGCTTTAAATCATCATTAGAAGTTTCATCCCTCAGCAACTCCTGCTGAGACTGTCTCAAACTCCTAAAAACCGTTAGATAAGAATAGCTTATCTTTGTAACAATTTGTATATAAAGGTATTGATAAGAATTTGCTAGAAATTAAGGGAATACATTTTTCCTGAGGAATCATCTAAATACAGAATAAGACTCTTTTTTTTTTTTTTATATGATTACTAAAGAATTTCAATCATTCAAACAAGATTTGCATCAAATAAATATTAGGGTGCAGTAAAAAAGATGTGCGCTGCATGAGAAGACACATTGCGATAGACATTGGTAGATGTGAAAAAAATATAAGAAAAGAAACATTACTACCTGAGAAAATTAAAGGGTCCTCTGCTTTTTTAAGAGAGGACATAGCGATAAAATTCAAATATTGTTCCCTATGGAGAGTGCTAGCCAACTGGACAATTATGATTGACCAAGAAGGCAGAGAACCTGGGCATGCACGATCAAAACTGGACAGAGTGTCTGTCCATGGTTTGTGAGGAGAGGACGAAGTGAGCAGCAGAACAAAGACAGCAAACAGCAAAAGGCAGTCAGTGTCAACACTGCAGCATATATGATCTCTGAAGTACCAAATCCATTAGTAGGGGAAAAAAAATCAGTTAAAGTAGCTCTGAAAGAAAGTTGCAAGAAACTAAGTGCTCAGCTGTACCACCTTTCAGGGAAATGTTCTAAGTAATTTTAAGGCTTTTACTTATAAGGCTTTACTTAAGAAGGGCTGTTCTTAATGGTTGTGCTCAATTTAGGAGCATCACAACCATGTCATATAGTGATCAAATGATACTGAAGCTCAGCTAACACCATTTCTTATTTCTGGTCTTTTAGTTTACACTCCTAACACACATCTGAATTTCTACTTACACGACTACTCCACTTGAAAATATGGCTGATTCCTACCTAAGAGTTTTCAGCTTCAGATGATTCCACGTTGTAGAGATGCTGTGTGTGCTGGAACCGCAAAGTTTCTGTTTCATGTCAGTGCAATGTGCATGTGCCACCTGTGGCAGTACCATTGCTCTTTATTTGTGTTTACATTTTTTTAAGAAGGTATTTGAAAAACACAAACACAACAGGAAAATAATTTAAACAGTGTGGAAAACAATTGTTTAAATTACATTGTTAGATTCTAAATAATTGAGACCACACAGAAAAAGTTACAGAAATTAAAGCAAAAACTGGAAAAAAAATTATCAACAGATATAAATGAATGGCCATGTGAACATTAAGTAGAAAATACTGAATAGTTTTTAAAAAATATTATGCTGTTACAAGTGATCCTATTAGAATGAAGCTGTATGTAAAATCAGAACCTTTATTACAAATCTAGGCAGCATTGATTTTCTTATATGACCTTCAACTACCAGAAATGTTAGAGAAGGCTCCATCTAGTCCTTAGTAAATAGGTGTCACCAAACAAATGGGACTGACACTAATTAGCTCCCTTGTTGATAGTCAGGACACAGAGGATAGAGGCATGGAGACAGTGACCCGCTCATCATTAGAGTGGTAGGTGAGGATATTTGCACACTGGCACAGCAATGGAGGTTTGCACCGAAGCTACCATTTTGAAACTATGCTGTGAACAGAAGACTGTGTTATCAGGAGAATCAGTTTAGCGACATTCACAAGCAGCTTGCACAAAAATAGAGTCTAAAAGAACCTCTATTTAAGTGTTTGAAATCTGAGAAAGAGAATATTAACTTGTGGTATTCCCCTATCTGGAAAATACAGGAAATACCTGTTAGTTTGGGTCATCTCATGACCCAAAAAGGGGCTGAAACCAGAAAAGAGCAAAAGGTGGGCCTGCAAAAGGACAAATAAAAGACTGTCAGTAGCTTCTAAACAAGGAGAAATTGGAAAGGAAGTTTGGAAAGTGGAGTGGAAAAAGATGCTAAGAATAAGCAGTATATAGTATGATGATTAATAGTATCGAGGGGAACAATTGATCAAGAGAGCAGCTGTGAGGGAATTTGAGTGTTTTTTTCTGAAAAGATAATTCCCAGCAGGGTTCAGGCAATGTTTGTAATAAACCTATTTTTATTAAGATTATTGGATTGGTGCTATCCAGGGGATTATATTTTCCAATTACTAATATTTTCATTTTTCAGTCCTAGTTTATGATTGAAGCAGGGACATAGGTGGCACAGAACAAAATGCATTGGCCTGGTTTGGGATGAGAATAATCACTGCCTCAAAGCAAACAGAGTCCCAAGAAATTAGTCTTTATTTTCTAGCTCATTAAAAAAGACCTTGAGTTTTAATGCCAAAACATTCATACATTTATTTATTTTTTTAAATACAGGTGCATATCTGTCCTTTTGAAGATTTTAGTGCCTGTGTGTCTGAAAAGGGAGCACAATCCAATTTGGTGGCAGGTTCTAACCTTTAACATAGCCTTGTCTATCCCCAAATCTCATTATTATAGATATAAAGAACACACACACGCACACACACAAAAGAAAAAAAAAAAAAGAAAGAAGAAAAAAAACCCTAAGTCTCAAATTAATCTGAAACTATGAACTATGAACTAAGTAACTATGAAAAGGCAGACTGCAACTTTTGTCAGGCTTTCTTATAGCCCTGTCATGATTGTGGTACCTTGTTATGATATCTACATAAAAATGTTGAAAAGAAAACAGGTCAGAAGCCTTGTTGCACCACTGTTTTGTACATGGAAGTGTCAGAAAGCTGCTTAAGTCCCTTGACAGATTGGGCTAGCTACTTCAGCAACAAGGAAGTTTTTTAGGGAAAGATTCCCTTGGAAAAAGCTAGAAGATCTATCAACAACTCCATTGTGAATTAGTGGTGCAACACCTTATTGCTGGGGTGCTTATCTCCAGGAGTCAAGTTTCCTAAGGAATAAGCTCAGTCTGAGGTCAGAGGAGAACTTTCTTTGGTTGCTATTTTGTCTGGAAGGGACATGGTAAAATATCAAAATGATGTTGTAGAAAGGAGTTGGGGGTGGAGGGCTTTTGTTTTTCTCTTGCTTTTTTCTCCCGTTGTTTTAAAAGACATAAGGAGAGAAAAGCAAGTACCATCAACAGGTCTTGCAACTCATCCAAGCTGGACATATTTTGGGTAGATCTGAGAAGAAAAAGTCCTTAGGCTCCGTGGCACCTGGTCTTTCCTTGGAACTTAGCTGGAGAAAAAAAAAAAAAAAAAAAAGGAACAGTCCTCTACCAGCATGTCAGGGGACAGCCATTTCCTAGAGGCTGACTGCAGTATGCTGAGGCACGTACACAGGAAGATGACAGATGTCTTAGAGATAGACGGATGGCAGTCAGGTGAGACTAAAGCACAGATACCAGAAGAACAGAATGGGTGACCACAAAAATCCCTAGGCAGTCATTCTCAAGAGAGGACAGATCTAGTCTAAAATTTGGAAGGCACTTCTAAACTCAGTAAATATCTTAACATCTGAAATTTCCAGGTGTTATCACCATGAGAAGAGACATTTATAACTTTTTCCCCCATACACTACCTTACTCTTACATAACAAGAAGGTCACTTTGTGATAAATATCAATATTTCTCACTTGGTTTGTCAATGTTCAAAATGGTTGCACCTATGATTTAGCAATTTGAACACTATGAATAACATCTGACTATGTAAATGAATATTTCTATGAAGAAAATCTAACCTAAAAAATAACCTCAGGGATACTGGTGCAAGTTTACTGGAGTAACTGGGGAGAGAGAAAGACTGACAAACTCCACAACTATCACAACATGAAAGGCTTGAACATCTTACACTACTAGAAGCCATAAATGTTATTGTAGGAACAACTACGATGTGTCAATGAAAAATTTAAAGGCAAGTTCACTTGGTGCACCCAAGTGCAAGATAAGAAAAAAACTGCCAGCTTTACCTAGTTCACATGGACTCCTCACAGTAGCACTACATTCAATTGCATATTTCAGTGCTCTTCAGTGCTCTTTAGGGCTGTTATTAGTAACCAGCAGTAATAAATCTTTGGGTTTAGTGTCAGAGTATCAGCTGGCTCTACAGATCAGGAGAAGGAGACCAGAGAGACAGCCAGAAAACCAAGCCCCCCATTATGCCTTGGCATATCAACTAATATTTTCGTGTGTGTCACTGAAGGCCTAGGGATCAAATAGCCACTTCTAATATATTCCCTCAGTGTTTAAAAGGTCTTAGCTCTTCCTTTGCCCTGAGGTAGGGACTGTATTTAGCTTGAAAAGTATTTGTTTGGACATATTTTTCTATTTTATGTAACTGAGAAAATAAACCATCAACAGTTTATGTTAAAAATATGATAGACGATCGGTTCTCTGGAGTTACACTGTCATTGAGTCAATTGCTTCAATTTTCAGAGCTGCAGAGCTATGGCTGGATCATAGCTTAAAGTTCCTAATCAGAATAAACAGCTCAGATGACACAGGTAGTGAATGCATTGATTAAAAATGCCTCTAGTGCTCTCAGTTAACGTCTCACTGACTTTAAATATCTTTTCAGGACTAACATTTATCCAAGTCAAGATGAATGTAATAGAACATTTTTTTCTAAATGAACATTTAGAAACTGCAATAACTGGACAGTGGACAGGAGACAAAATATTGAAATATTCCTTACCAGCTCTGGTCAACTTGCTAAACAGGTATCTAACTAAACAAAAGAGTCATTAAACAATAGAATACAGGAGCAATGTATTTCTATTTGTTCAAAGGTATGTCACGAGTATGGTTAGCAAGTGTATATTTGATATGTGTATGCCATTCTCATCCATAAATTCCACCTGTTTTTTTGGCATTTCTGTGATAGCTTTCAAAGCCTTATGCCATTAGCTTAGATATCTATCCTTAGGGTCTTTAAGATATTTCATATTTAAAATATTAAGTGTGTCTGGATTTTGAAATATTGTGATTAGATAAATAGAAAAAAGACAAATTAAACCACTGAGTGTAGTACCTGTCCAAGTAGGATTGTTCCCTGCAGAATATTTTTAAGTGGTTTATCTTAGCTTATTTTAATTGACTTTGGAGAGTAAGGCTATAGCAATTTCCTCAGAAGATAACTCTACCGTCACTATTAAGAAACACTTCCTAACATTCAGCCTTAGTTCCACAGCTTGTTTTTACCCCACTTGTCTGAAAATTATATTTTAGAACACCTTAAATTGTCTCCCCAATAATCACACTCTTGAAGTACCTGGAGAAGTGTTATTTTGATGCCTACCTACTTCTACAACTGGCAAAGACTGGCATTGACCAGGAGGCAGGGAATACCAGGTTAGAGTCAGCAGCAGAGGAGTGCTGCTTTTAGCTGGCTCCCTGTGAATGGATAGCTTCTCTAGCAGCTGCTCTGCTGGTAAAAACAGTGACTGCAGTCACTTGCTAATAATAGTAATAAACTTTAGTCAAATCCCATATCTGTATGCTGATCAGGGTGTAACTTGTGACTTGAGATGCCAGAAACAACCTTGAGATTAAATAGTAGTACACAAAGAAGACGTATATTTTAACACCTTTTCAGCTCTTCTTTTCCCTTTCTGATTATGATGTGAAATAATCAAAGGAACAAGGATTAAAAGGGAATATAATTTAAATGTCGTATTTTAAATGAACCAGCTGGGAATAATACAGTTTTTCCTCCTAGCAAAGTATATGCAAAACTAAACATCTTCCTCAGAAGTCCTCATTTTTTAAATGGTTTGTGGGAAAGACCAAGAGGAGGTAATGCAGAACTGCATTTATCAGCACAACTAGGCTCAGGTTTGCCATCCACCTGTGGAAGACTGAGCACACTGCAGTCCTGCCAGAACATAACACAGAAGCACAGAACAACTGAAGTTGGAAGGGACCTCTGGAGGTCATCTGGTCCAACACTCCTTCTCAGTCAGGGCCACCTAGAGCAGGTTGCCCAGAACAGCTTGTGAAGATCTCCAAGGATGGAGACTCCGCAACCTGTCTGGACAACCTGTGCAGTGCTCAGTCACCCACAGAGGAAAGAAGCTCTTCCTGATGCTCAAAGGGAACATTCTGTGTTCCAGTTTGTGCCCATTGCCTCTTGTTCTTTCACTGGGCACTACTGAAAAGAGCCTGGCTCCATTCTCTTTGCTTTCTACTTTCAGGTAATTATACACACAGATAAGATCCCCCTGAGCCACCTCTTCTTCAGGATGAACCAGCCTTTCCCAGCCTCTCCCAGCCTTTCCTTATTGGGAGAAATGCTCCAAGTCCTTTATCATCTTCATAGACCTTCTTTGATCTCTCCGTTATGTTCATGTCATTCTTGTACTGGGGAGCCCAGAACTGGACACAGGTGTGGCCTCACTAGTGCTGAGTAAAGAAAAGGAACACCTCCCTCAACCTGTTGGCAATACTTTGCTTAACATAGCCCAGAACATCATTGGCCTTCTTTGTGGCAAGGGGACATTTTTGGTTCACGTGTCTTCAGCAACGTACTTACTTTGCCTTCCATCAGAAAGTGGATGAGACTGGAGCTGAAGACAGGAGAGTACTCATGCACAGAAGAAATTCACTGACAGTTGCATTAAGATTATTTAGTATTTATGCTGATGAAAATTGGCATTGGTGACCCACAGACCAGATTTTTTTTAATCTTTTCCTTCTCATCACACATTTTACATAGAGCAGCTCTTGTATGAGACATCACCTATTTTGTGTTCTTTTTTAAAGAGACATCATGGAGGGAAATAAATTGATGTACTGCCATTCAGAGAAAAGAACGTCCAGCAATTACCAGAAAAACACAGGACCAACATCATTTCAGAGTGAAACATTTGTGGGCTTAGAGAGTTAAGAGTGGGATAACTAACAGTTATGACAAACATATTAGCTTCCCTTTCCTTGTCAGAGGACAGGAGTCCAAATACATTTTAGCCTTTTGAGAAACATTTCTCATTCTTATCAGCCATTTTCCTCGTGTTGCTGTTCCAAATGCTCTCTTGACAGATGGCAAATCAGGACCAAGCACAGAAATAAGGTACAGCCTCACCAGTGACTGGCCACAGTGGGGGGAAAGGTTTGCAGGTCGTTATCACTGCGCCGTGCACCATGATCTACAGGATTTTGCCTCATGCAACACACAACCAGTCCCTGTCTCATCAGACCGATGCAGGAGCCTGGGGTCCACAACAAAATCACGTGGTCCAAACCTGAGGACCAGGAGAAATTTGTGTTCAGAATCATTATCCATGTCCCAAAATCAAAAGTCAAACAAAATGAGGAAAAACTGGAGCTGATACAATTCAATTACGTTTTTCTTGATGTTTAGATGTTTGTATATATGATAGAAATGAGGACTGTTTTCTGACAGGAGCTCTCTTTTTTTTCTTTCTTTTTTTTTTCTTTTTTTTTTTTTTTTTTTCCAGTGGCAACCTTCACATTTTTAGGAGTCATTTTTTCCCCCAAAATATGAGTATGTACAAGTTAAATGCACACTTTCAGATAGACTTAAAGATAAAGTAATTAATTCAGACACTATTGTTTCAAACTATACTTTGTTCCTATGAATCTTCAAGTTTTTCGAAAAACAACAAAAATTGTTAAAATTTATATTGGAGAATTTTTGCATGGAAAAATACAGTTGGAAGCGAATATTTTATGAAAGGTTGGGAGAAGACTATTTTTTCTTGTCTAGGCATAGAAGCAAAAGCATGTAAAACATGGAATGAATAGGCATGTGGTTTTGATCATCCGAATCTAGATAGTTTTCAACATTAATTATTCCATGCAGCTTTGCCTTTTGCTACCATATTTTTCAGGTGTGATTTTTGAGGGTTGAGTCCATTTTGATTTTATTTTTTAATAATGATGTCGGAAGCCATCTCATTGGCCTTATTCACACAACTTTGTCCTGGTTCATATTCTTAAGGGTAACATGATACAGTCATATTGTGTTTCCTCAGTAACTTCCTCTGAAAGTGCATATTATTCCTTTCACTTAACTAACGCAAATAATCCTCGCTAATGACATTTAATGGGCCACACAAGTATGCCCTAGAGTGGATCAGACTATCTGCTTAAAAAACATAATTCTTTAACAGTCTTATTTTTTAACTGGAAAGGTAAATTGCACATTTTAAGAGAAAGTATAAATATCTTAGAGCCAAGATTTAAAAAATAAAATGATAACAGGTTTCTAAATTTTAACTAGGGGCTTAAATAAGTGCCCTTTTTAAATATCATTATATTTAGGTTGCTATAAAGAAATCATCAATTTAAGATGTCCAGTTTGTGGACATAGATAACAATATTACTTACCTGTGTGATCCATAGGTAAAATTGTTACTAATTCTCTGTATATCTGTTTGCATTTCTGCAGCTTCTAGGACAACCTAGTTATGGTCCAGGACCCCACTTTGCTAAATACTCTCTATATATACAGCACGGCACATATATGTAGAGTTTACAATTTGAGCATAAAACAAGAGGAGAAAGAGAGAAAAAGAGGGGGGGGGGTGCTTGTCAAGGAGAGCAGGGAAACAGACGGCACTGTTCAACATGATATGAAGTAGTCACAGCACATCATCAGCCTCACTTTGCCAATTTTGGGGGGTTTGTTTTTCTTGTGATTTTTTATAGACATCAAAGCAAAAGAGTTTTAATGAGGGTCTGAAGGAGAATAATGAGGTACTTTTGCAGATGTCTGCAGGGTGTTCCTCCTCACTCAAAGGGGCAACATGTACAAAGACACTTTGAAAAACAAGTGAGCAATGGAGGTTGGCATCTTAGTTCTTTTGAAACGAAAGGCCCTGATGGTGACCTCATTTACACTGGTGAAAGCTGTAACTCCTGTGAAGTCAATGAAGTCCCTGTAGCATAAAATTGGTCCTGGATTACAATCTGCCAGCACTGTCTTTCAGCAGCCATAGAGACCACTGAAACGGTATTCCAGAAATACTTGTAGCACATTTTTTTCATTTAATGTAAGGACTCTTTACATCCTTCTGCCACTAAAAAGTGTCTTGAAAGTGCATGTAGGTAACTGTTTGCCAAAAATGTGTAACAGATCTTAATGTAAACAAGAACCTGATCACTTTGTTTTTAATGTCAGAAATTGTTATGTGTGTACATGTGTATACATGAACAAATATGTATTTGTGTGCATACATATGTACGCTTACATATGTATATATATATACACATTTATATGTGCACACAGACACACACATATATACATATATGCATTCTGGTACATACTGATATGGAGGGATACAACTTCACATCTCCGATAAGGGACAAGGTAATTTGATGTTAGGAAGTAGACGTTATCTTCTTTCCACTTTCTAATATATGTTTGTGGCTGAGGTATCTATAATATATTCAGCGTATACATGCAAAAGAGCATTCCCCAGATTAAATGTTTCTACAATTTATACTAACACCAGATGTATCACTGCAGGGTTTTCAGGGAGTTAAACTGTTTTTTGTCACTTAACCTCAACTGCCCAATTGTGTCTAAATTTGCAGGTCAGTCCCAAACACAGCTGGAAGCCCAGGGCTCCCTAAATTAAGACTCAGCTCTCCGTGTCCATCTCCTCCATGCAGGCTACCTGAACTCAGCCTGAAATCACACTGCCTGCATATGCCTGTGCTATCTGATATCAAGGCCCTTCTACAGAATACCTCAGGCTATCTTATTTACCCAGAATGAGTCATGTGACACTTCTTGAAGGACAGATACAACGTACAGAACCAGGCACAAATGTCAGGATCTGACCACACAGCAGATAAATGCGTTGAACCCTCTGCTCTTACGTACAAGAACATTCCCTGTGGAAGCACCAGTGAGCTGACCCAGGACTGGCCCAAGAGACACTTGCCAGGAGAGCTCTCTGGACTGTCTATGAACTGGACCTTGGGTTATCCCTGGGGACTGCTCTTACACCATGTTGGTGGTGCAGGCACTAAGTTGTATTTCACACATTCCCTCACAGGACTCATGCACTTAGAGCTGCCAGAGGCTCTCAGCACAGTGAGCCTGGGCTACAGGAGGAGACAGAACAGAGAGGCTCTGCTAGGGGAAGCCTTGGAGGATTCCCTTCTCTTTCAGTTCCAGCCACTGCCACAGGTTTGTTCCTGCTTCCCCACCAGTTCTGTTCAGTGGAAGAGTGCAGGCAGTTAAAACCTGGGAAATCAAACAACACCATCTTACTTGGCAAGAAAACAGGAAGTAAAAACTCAAGATGAATTCAGTTCAGGGATCTAAGTATTGCAGAGGATGCTGCAGGTAAAATATAGATTTGGTTCTGCAGAATTTCTATGGATTTAGAGGAATTTTACTAAACAAAAACCTGAGAATTAGATTTACATGGGCAACATTGTTTTACTTACAGAAACAAGGGGAGTTAAAAACAGAGTAGGAAGCTAAAAGTTACTGTTCCTGCGTTTCTCTCTTCATATGGGGTTAAGCTGTAAGTTAACTACTGCCACTTTATAATCAACAGAATACTTGCCTACATTTAATCAGAACAATGTATATTGAATACATTTTGTTTTTATTATGTTACCAGTTCTGCCTTATAAATCATTATTCATTTCACCGGTTGTGAAACAAAACATCAACCAATGGCAGGGAGAAGGATTTGTTACTCTAAGATGCACCTTGCAGAACAGCCCAGCCAATTGCAGAAAAGTTTGTACCAGCTATTCTAATTGCAACAGGACCCTTCCCTGAGTTACCAGCTTCCTGACCCACTGTTGCCATTTCTGTTTTAGTAGCTGCACATAGAGAATGAAATATGAAATAAATTATGTGAAAATCCAGGATTTTTTTTTCTTTTTAATTCTTGTTGACTTACCAAGGGACTGAATGTGAAGTGCTTTAAGCGTACAGCTACTTCAGTCTAGAGCAAAGTAGGCTCACCAGACCACTGATGTCAGCTCAGTTTATATGCTACAGAGATCAAAATCAGTACACAGCACATAATTTGTAGACCCTCACATTACTTTTCATATGAGGGGCATGCATGCCATATATTAAAACTACGATGTTTGATTCCAACCAACTGTCTGCAGAAAACTACTGTCTGATATATGCAAGAGCTTTATTGAAAACAAGTTTTGGTCTGATATTATTTAAACAACAACAACAACAGTCAACATGGGAATATTGGCTTCAGCAAGTTAGAAAGTTAAAATTAGCCAGCTATTTTGTAAGTTAACAAAAGGGAAGATGTAACCTCACCTGCTTGGTGTTGTCTTTAAGCAGCCTTTAAGATGTCTATCAGTAGCTTCTCTGTGTGGTTTATTATCCAGCTTGGACACATTTTCTTTCTTGTGACAAATCAGAGTGTAGTTTTTGTCATTGTTGTTTGCCCAGAAAGTACCAATTGATGTCTCATATCGTATACAGAACTCCACTTTGGCTCCATCTCTCTGATAAGGAGGCACTAAAGAAATCTTAAAGCAGAATTGGTCAGTTTCACTGCCACAAGAATTAGGCATGAATTCTGCTAGGATATCGTAATAACTGACCCAGTCATCCAGTGTCATTCGAACATATACCTGCTTTTCAAAAGATACATTGAGGACTCTAATAATACCGTTCATACAGGTAATCCCAGGCAGGAACACAATTGACTCCAGCAGTACTTTCTGCTCTCGCACTTTTTGCAAAAGTTCTTCTTGTGAAGCAGGTAATGTAAACAGCTGAGACAAAAAAAATTCCTCCTGAGGGAACACTTCATCTTCTAAGTCATTATTTTGTGCTGTATTTGGAACTTCCCATGTATCAAACTCTTTAACAGACACAAGATCAAACCCAAATGCATCAGCAAACGAAACTTTTCTTGCAATGGTGGTGGGGGTATCTGCCTCCTCTTCCTCTGAAGAAGCAGAATTCCGCCTTCGGGGAAGTGGAGAGAAACGATGTTTAATGTCAGGTTTAACATCTTCATCTTCAGAAGAGAAATCATTCACAGTAGGGACTTCTAATAAGTTAGCCTTGCTAACCCTACTAGGTCCTTCAAAAGACTCCATTGGGCTCTCTGATATAAACTGAAAGAGAACTGTACAACTAGTAACAGCTGATATTTGAGACACTGTGATTTAAAACAAGGATTAATGTTACAGTTGACATTGCAAAAGGGAGTCAGGCCTATTAATAGATGCTATGGTGTGTTAGCTATGTTCTTCTGTCCTCCATCTGATAGTATTAGGTGTTATAATTTCAATTATACATTTCAAATATTGCATTCCCTATTTTTATGTGGCTCTGTGTGCTATGAAGAAAAATAATACTTGAAATCTAACTGCACAAACAGCTATCTTTAGGTGATTGATCATCTTATGCTGCACAATAAATTGATCATGTTCCACAAATAAGGAGCTATTAATCTCTGATTAGTATGTATCAGGCAAATAGTTTCTATATTTTCAATTATTCTTATATATGTTTTCAAGGCCTCTTTTTTTACAATGTTTAAAGGCATATAAGTACAATGCCACATTCTTCCTTGACCTCCAACCATGCTAAATCAGTGGGCCAGATCCTAGGACTATATCAGATATTTCTAGCTAAGGATTAGACATCAAAACTTAAATGAACCAGGAATGCTATAAAACATTGAAGTGAGTACACTGGAGATGAACTTGTAATACATCATTGTAAATATGACTGAATTTGCGACTAATTATATTATGAAATTATCTAGTGCTAGACTGCATATAGTATCATCCAGCCAAATGGAGAGAAAAGCACGTCACAAAATTAACTTGTGCAGCCAACCCTGAAATGCAAACCCTGTGCACAACAGCTATAAACAGGAGGAAGAAACACACTTCACTGTTTAAATGGTTTTCAACCTTTGTACATGGTACCTTCTCACGATATTAAATGAAACTCTCAATCAACTTAATCTACTTCTACTTTTATGGCATACCATGCATGGAAAAATGCAGTGTTTGTGGGACAAAGATCATGAAATCAAAATGACACATTTTTGCTTCATATTACTTAATCTATTTTCCTCGAGTTTCTCTCAAAGGGCAAACCTACACTATAATCTAATGGTGTAGTACGAGCTAATAAATATGACAGGGCTTTTTTTGAATTAACCAATTCAGAGACTGACAGCATTAGTGGCATCATCATGGATCTTGGAACAGGCCAGAAACCTAACTCATCATTTGCACTTTCAAATGGCTCAGGTCTTGCTGGCTCTCTTGAATCCTTTCTCCTGTTGTTACAGGTAATTTTTCTCCTACACCATGAGAGCATCTCCAGGTCTTTCTAATGCTTCTCTGCCTTAATCTCTGGACAGCAGTTCCACAAGACACAAAGGAGAGATTCACAAAATAGCTTTCCATAAACTAAATAACTCCTACCACAGCCCGTAAATTTCTGGAATATTATTGATATTGAACCAGCACTGTACAATGCTGTATTTTTCAACAAGGGCTAACATTGAAAGCATTGAAGACTTATTTTTTAAAGACAGATGGTAGTGCTATCCAGCCATGTATTCATGAGGGCCTAAGAAGGGAGTGAGATCTCCAGAGCTCCTCTCATGAAAGAGTCCAGATTTTCACTCACTGAAATCCCAGAAGCATCGCTTCTACCTGCTCCTGTGTACTGCCTTGCACATAGCTGCACAGCTGACTTGATGTATGCATATTTTGGCTTTGCACCATGCAAATAAGGTGCATTTTGGAAAATGAGGCTTCTTGCTCTAATGGCAACTCTATTTCTTAAGTCAATGTAATCTAAGAAAATACTACCGTGTAATTATGCAAACAAGGAGAACTTATTTATTACTCCTAATAGATACACCTATTTCTGTTTCAAGAACATCAAGCTGAGTGGTCCAGCTGATGTGACAGAAGAAAGTGATGCCATCCAAAGGGACTTGGACAAGCTTGAGAAGTGGGCCCACGTGAACCTAATGAGGTTCAACAGGTCCAAGTCTAAGGTGTTGCACCTAAGTCAGGGCAATCCCAGGCAGGAGTACAGACTGGGAGAAGAACTCATTGAGAGCAGCCCTGCAGAGAAGGACTTGGGGGTTCTGGTGGACAAAAAGGTCAACATGAGCCGGCAGTGTGCACTTGCAGCCCAGAAGGACAACTGCATCCTGGGCTGCGTCAACAGAGGTATGGCCAGCAGGGCAAGGGAGGTGATTGTGCCCCTCTGCTCTGCCCTTGTGAGGCCCCGCTTGGAGTGCTGCTTCCAGGTCTGGGGCCCCCAGCACAAGAATGATGTGGGGCTGTTAGATCCTGTCCAGAGGAGGGCCACAAAGATGCTCAGAGGCTGGAGCACGTCTCCTGTGAAGACAGGCAGAGAGGGCTGGGGTTGCTCAGCCTGAAGAAGAGAAGGCTCTGTAGAGACTTCATTGCAGCCTTTCAGTACTTAAAGGGGGCTTATAAAATAGAAGAGTGACTTTTTACACAGGCAAATAGTGATATGAAAAGGTGAACAGTTTTAAACTAAAAGAGGGGAGATTTAAATTAGATTTTAGGAGGAAATTCTTCACTCAGAGGGTGGGGAGGCACTAAAACATGTTGCCCAGAGAAATTGTGGATGTCCTATCCACAAGCCTCATCTTCTTCAGTGCAGAGGGGTGGAGATTTATGCCTCTTCCTCCACCTGATCTAGGGTATGCCTGGACAGTTTGTGCTGTGTTAGACTTTTTATGAGGGTTTCAGCCATGTACAGGTTACATGGTTTCAACCAGGTACACCAAAGCAAGTATGATTACACATATAGGAATTGCATTAACATTCTGAAAATAAATGTAATGAAAAATAATATCTTTTTTGTTCTCTGCATGTTACAATACGGTGCCCAAAAATCCCTTAATCAGACAACAGAGTAAGTATTTCCTTTCATACTATACTACCAACAGGTAAATTCAAAATGTCTTCATGGGATAACTTCCCTAATCACTTCTTTTTTAAAGCCTCATCTTCCTCACTGTTTTTCTACACACCAAATTTAAATGTTGAATCAAAACAAGTGTTTTCCAGGTGTTGTTAAATACTGTTTAAGTAACAATGGAAACAGCAAGTAGAATAGAGTAAGAATGTGTAGAAAATAACGTGGCTTAATACTAAATACTTAAAAAGGGGTAACTTCTTTAGTTAACAGCATAGTAAATGTTATAGGGGAGAACATCACAGAGGCAGCAGGCTTGGGATTTAATTAAACAAACAGCAGAGCACAAAAAGCAATAGCCAAATAGACCTTTAATTAAAAAATAGTTGCTCCTGCCTATGTTTTTGGCATGTCTATTATTAGCACTGGCCAGCTGATCTTTCTTGGCCTTATCTGGAAGGAGAAAGAATATACCTTTCTGTGTCAACTGAAAAACAATTATGTCTTAAGCATCAGCTAAAGATGAGCAGTAAAAAATCTGGTTCCACTTGGCTTCCTAACAGTGTATTCCCTAGTGCCCTAGGAAACTGCACTTCTTCAGCTGAGAGTATGAGATGTTCTTACTTCTCTTCTGTTAAATAAATCTATTAGGTTGAGGCATAAAAACATTTTCTCCTTGCAGAGAACACTATTCCAGCTGACTGTTGAATGGTCAAAACTGCTGAACAAGAGGTAGAAGAGGTAGAAGAAGAAAAGAAAGATTTAAAAGGTTATATCCTTTAGGTAAAAAAAAAAAAAAAAAAAGACAACAAAAAAACATTGCTGGCATATTGTGAGAGGCATTTTGAAACAGCAATTCATTCTCAAAGTACGTAGAACTAAGGAAGAAAGAACATGTCATTTAAGAAAGATATTCTGTCTAAATTCCACAATTGAAGCTAAATATCAGTAATAAAGGCTGAGTGAGGACAAATGCTGCCCTCAGTTGTTTTCTGATCTTTGCTATGGATTGTATGGGCTTTCAGAATATTTTTACAAAACTTTGTCCTATGACTTTGAACTGACTGTAGCTGGTATCAACTTTATTAATTTGTGGCCCAGAGAAGAAACCAGCTCACTCTTGAAAATTCATGATATTTTCACAGTGTCAAGTGGAAAAATTGTAGTCTTTGTAAGAATATAAATATATATATATATATATTTATGAAGAATATTAGTATTATTTTAAGGGGATAGCCTCCATTCATACAATTACAGCTAAATCCCTGACAAAACTCTTGTTAACCTAGATTGATGACAGAGAACAAAACACCGACAGAAGAAAAGACAATCAAGACAAACTTTGCACAGTGAAAATTCAGAACAGATTATATTACTATAACAGAATTTCCAGATACACTGGTTTCCAGGTTCATCTTTTCAAGAACATTTAATTTATGACAAATCATAATGAAAAGCAATTTGATAAAGCAATTTGATATTTTTATATTGTTTTCCAGGAAACCTCAGATTTCTAATAATGCAATGTTTTATTAACATTGTAAAGAATGCAGTAACAAAAATGCTGCTTTAATAAGGTATGTGTCGATATTTGAAGTAGAATCTGCTTCCCCAGGTTGGAGAAAGTCTGTATAGGAAGAGTAGACAGTATGTTTTCTCTGTCTTTGATTCTTCTTTTCAGATAAAACTGGATATTGAGCAAGTGAGGGTAGTTCTCACTCTAATGTCAAAGCTTTGCAGACATTTCAGTCAGTGACAAGACTCCCACAAAGGATAAGGATAAAACAGGGAATTTGCCTTACATTTTGTATAAGAAACCTTGATTTTGGGAAAGAGAGAGATTTTCACCCTTTCACTTTTAAAGAGAGAACTCAGAGGAAAACAAAAATAATTCCAGAAATAACATGGAGAAAGGAGAAACAAACAATATGCCCAGAAGTACGGGATGAATATTTTCTTTGCAGGCATATATGAAAAAATAAAATAAAATTTTTACATTGGAGATCAGGGCTTTCAGCCCCTCAAAATGTCTCTCTTTTGTTCACCTTTTTATCTTTCATTCCCTATAGAATTGTTCTTTCCTTATATTATCTACTGAAAGGACTGTTCGTCTGTTCGTGTACGGAGCCCTTTCCTACATATTTTTTCTTCTTGCTTAGGATTGAGTTCAACTTCTGTGCTTTTGATTTTTGAGTCTATACTGCACTTGAATTCCTGAACACTTCAGTCTGGCTCCCTTTAATAACCTCGGTTTCCTCAGTTTCTGAAAGCTTGTCTTTAAATCTGAAAACCTTAATAAGATAGTTTTGCTTATTCTTGATGTAATTAGAGTATTTGTAGGCCCTCAATGTCTGGTCTCCATGTCTAATCCTTCTCTAACATTCTCTCCATTTACAAAGTGGGTACTAAAGTAGCAGAACACGTGTTTGATTTTGTGCTTCTTTGTTAGAAATGTAGGGAAGCAATATGTAGTCCTTGTCACAGTGAGGCATTTGTTCTTCAGTCTGCAACTGTTCCATAAAGACCCATATCTCAGCAGAAATCACAAAATAATCTATAGGAAATCCAGTATTTTGAATTGAATGAAATCAAACATTTGACGTTATTATTGTAGGAACCCCTTCGGGCCTAATCTGATTACAGTTGCAGCAACGGAAATGGGGTGATCAAACAGTCAAAAGTGCCAGGTCACACACTCCGGAGCTAATTAGCCTCAACAGCTTCTGCCATGACCTGGCAACTGTTCAGCTGCAAATAAGAGAGGAGGAGAACAAAATGGATAAAAAACCTACAAGAAGGTTATGAAAAGCCACCAGTATGATGGAAAGATGTTGGCATCTTAGGGATGTGCCAGGCAGAAAATTTCTAGCAGGAATAGAACGGGGCAAATGAATGCCTTCAGAAGAAGGCATTACTGAGACCAGTATGAACAATAGCATTACATTTTGAGTCTTGTTTCCTGATCTAAAAAGATTATGGCTACCAACTGGATCATAGGCTGGTGGATTTGAGAACCTCAGAAAAAGCTTGCAAGTGTAAAATCAAGATAATCAACTAAAATGTGAACGCTGAGGTCTAAGGGAATAGGATTGGTTTAATGTGTGGTCTAATCCCTCGCTGTCTCCTTTTTGCCAGAATAAGCACTTTAAGGAAGCAACCAAGAGTTGCTTCCTTCAGACTGTGATGGATGTTCCCCAGGGGTCGGTGCTGGGTCCAGTCCTGTTCAACATCTTCATCGAAGACCTTGACAAGGGAATAGTGTCTGCCCTCAGCAAGTACGCCGATGACACAAAGCTGGGAGAAGTGGCTGACATGCCAGAAGGCTGTGCTGCCATTCAGTGAGACCTGGACAGGCTGGAGAGATGGGCAGGAAGAAACCAAATGAGGTTTAATAAAAGCAAGTGTAGAGTCCTGCACCTGGGAAGGAACAACCGCACGTATCAGTACAAGATGGGGGACGACCTGCTGGAGAGGAGCTCTGAGGAGAAGGACCTGGGGGTCCTGGTGGATGACACGTTGACCATGAGCCAGCAGTGTGCCCTCGTGGCCAAGAGGGCCAATGGGATCCTGGTGTGCATTAAAAGGAGTGTGGCCAGCAGGTCAAGGGAGGTGATCCTCCCCCTCTACTCTGCCCTGGTCAGGCCTCACCTGGAGTACTGTGTCCAGTTCTGGGCTCCCCGGTACAAAAAAGACAGGGATCTCCTGAAAAGAGTCCAGCGGAGGGCCACAAAGTTGATACGGGGCCTGGAGCATCTTCCCTATGAGGAAAGGCTGAGAGACTTGCGTCTGTTCAGCCTGGAGAAAAGAAGACTGAGAGGGGATCTTATCAATGTTTATAAATACCTGAAGTGTGGGAGACAGAGGGATTTGGCCAACCTCTTTTCAGTGGTTTGTGGGAACAGGACAAGGAGTAATGGCCCCAAGAAGGAGCACAGGAAGTTCCACACCAACATGAGAAAGAACTTCACGGTGAGGGTGACGGAGCACTGGAACAGGCTGCCCAGGGAGGTTTTGGAGTCTCCTTCTCTGGAGATATTCAAGGCCCGTCTGGACACCTACCTGGGCAGCCTGCTCTAAGGAACCTGCTTTGGCAGGGGCGTTGGACCCGATGATCTCTTGAGGTCCCTTCCAACCCCTACAATTCTGTGATTCTATGATTCTGTGATTCTGAATAACATCAACTTCATCTTCATAAGATTGAATCTTCAAGGGATCTTCAATACCAGAGAGAAAAATTCCCTTGAGGAGCAAATTTTTCTTTCAAAGCTTCTACCATCTTGTTTTGTTTTGCTTTAGAACATATTTAAACATGTCTAATTAATTTCCTTGACTAATCACATGACATGATTATCTTGTCCTTAATAGTGTCAGAGCTCAGGACTCTGAGGGCTATGTCAAAGTTCAAGTAATAGTTCAAGCTTTGGGAGTCCCAGTGCACAGTACTCACTTGCTCTGAGTGGTACTTGCTCCCTCAAGTGGGAGTTTCTCAAGTTTCTTGGGTCAGCAGGACCAGTCACATGCATACTCAGCTTGAAAACTAGTTGCACAATTGGGACCAGAGAGTTAAGAAAATAAATGGGGAGTAATTTGGTTTTGTGTGTGTGCGTGTATTTCATTCAATTTCACCAAGAATAGGTAGCCTGCAGCTACCAAATTTGATAGCAAGTGTCACGCAGTACTTTCTTTTAGGGCATAAAGCAAATGTTTATTGTACTAAATACAACACGCTTGACTAGGTGTACAACACAGGAACCAACATGCTGATTTCAATTTGTTCTGCATATCAGTGGAGGGTCTAATCCTTTCACAACACTATCTAGCCACAACCATTTTTTCATTAATCATTATGTTTCAATGGGGAACACTGAAGGGTGTTTTCTCAGATTATACTGAAGTAAAAGGCTAACGTCATGGTCTGTTTATCTTCATACTTAACATAGTATAATTATTTTCTATTTTTTTCATTCAGCTAGGACTCGTACCTTGACTTTTGTAAACATTGGCAGTTCTGTTTTCATTGTTAAGGATGTTGACTTAACAAAGTATAAAATAGGAATCTGGGTACGTGAGAGCAGCATATTTAAAGTCCTGCTTCCTTTTCTCCTGCTGCTCATATTCAGCAGACCAATATTCAACTGACTACTTGCAGTAAAATATCAGAACATTTGAAATAAAATAAATGCTGTATTTCATGCTGCTATAATGACTGAAGACCTTTCTCAAAACAATGAAGTCCATCCATCCATCCATACTGTAGGAGGAGAAGAAAGAAAAGTGTTTCAGAGGATTCCACCACGAATTTCCAGCTCTCATATATGCACCAAAAATGGTCTTTCTGTGCATGTGGATGAAGGAAGATTTCTGGAAAAACCACCCCTATCTTACATAGCCTTGATTGCAAAGGCAATTCTTTCTTCCCCTACAAATAAATTGAATTTAGCTGCTATCTACAAATATATTGAAGATAACTTTCCTTTCTACAGGAACAAAAGTCGAGGCTGGAGAAACAGTGTAAGGCACAACCTTTCACTAAATGATTGTTTCATCAAAGTGGGGAGATGTGAGGATGGCAAGGGGAACTACTGGAGTATCCACCCATCAAACTTAGATGACTTTGTTCATGGGGACTTCAGGCAACATCGACGGTCACGAAAGCGAGGACGTCAAAAGGAGCTAGAGCATTGCCTTACTGTGAATAATTTCATGCCATGGGGACACTATCCCTCCTACCCAGCACCAAGCTTGTTTTACCAAACACATTATTTTCTGGATCCTCTGTGGAAAATATTGTATGCTGACAGACTGCAATTTATGCCTGAATACCAAAAATGGAATGCAAACAGTGATTTAATCATGGGGAAGTTTTTACCTCCACTACAGCCTAATAAACTACAGAGCATTTCTGTGGACTGGTTTTATGTATCTCCTGCTACTTCAGCAATGCAGCAGAATATTTTCCTAAATTTTCAACAGGCATTGCCTAATTCTGTTTTCTTCTCTTCTTAGAAGCTGCAGTGAAGTTAAGCATTCAGACACATCTGTAAGTACTAGAAAGTACGTGAAGTGCAGTAACTTCATGGGCAGCTCTGTTTGGGACCCTGTCAATATACTATATATTAATATATATTGCACAGTTTTGAATGTTCGTATATGTTTAAAGACAACAAATGAGCTTACTTAGTCATGTAAGCCAGTGATTACCAATGATTGCTACCTAAGAGTATTAGCTTTGAAATGATAACAATTAATACTGGTTTTAATAATTCTACTAGTCAATGACAGTGCATAGATTATGAAGTGTGAGTAAATCCATTAGCACTAATTGCCCAATAAAATTATTTTTAAATTGTCCTGTATTAATCATATTGTTGTATACTGCAGCTCTATTAGTCTCAAATTAGATTGTATGCATGCATATGTATAACTATATACTCAAACATACACACCCATACATTACATTCATATCGAATAGGAAGCATTAATACATTTTTCCTTTGTCAGTTGTGAATGTTTTGGAAATGCTACCTGTCACCTATCACACTGTTGGAAACACTAAGTGAGTTATTCTTCTAATCTTTTAATTTTATACATTGGTTGGGACTCACTTGACACTATTATTTCCAACATACTGTATTGATCCAAGAATCATTGTACATTTATGTATTTTTATCAATTAAATGTGTACTTGCTTCTGTTTGAATAAATGTTCAGATCAATAAATATTTCAAATGAAATAGTATTGCAATATTATTTTAAATATGTATTTAAGTTCAAGTCTGGTTCTCAAATGCATGGCCACATGTCAATTAACCTGCTTAAATGAATAGTTAATGACAGCATAACTAATTACTACTTTGCCCGTTATTTGAGTACAATCCATTTAAGAAATTTTCACTCTTCAGATAATGTCAACTATGTGAAATTGCTCAAGCTTATACCTATGCTGTTAGTTTACATAGTCATATATATTGACATGGGTGCTTACATAGTTATAGAGTATATGATGATATAAAGTACTCACTTAAATATATTCGTTTAATGTATATATCTACTCAGCAACCTCATTGTAACAGGAAAATTATAATAAACTGGACATCTTAAAGCACAGAAAGTAGTTTTATACTTAAGGCTGCTTGAGATGCATGTTGAAAGGACTTATCCTATATTATATGGGAGTTCACTTTGATTAAAGGTGCTTCTGGTTTTATGGATGGTTATTTTATTTTCAGTTGCTTGACATATGGCTGTACTTTAAAATATTTGCCTTCTGCTGATTTTATTTCTGTTTCCTTTCTTTATTTTCTTTTCTTAATTTCATCTGAAATGTTTCAACTCTTTGAGAACCACATGGGCAATGAGAGTGGAAATGAGCATACTCATGGACATGTATTATAGGAGCAGCACACAAAAATTGCTAATGAAGAACTTTTTAATCAGGAAAGTGTAGCAATTATTCCAGTGAAAATATCCACCTTTTTGTAAGTTATAAACTTTCAGAAAATCTTGCTTTGAAATATTTGTTCACTGAAAATGTGAATTTGAGTAGTAAAGCTCTAAAAACTCTGCTGTGAGGAAGTCATAAAGAGCCCTAACGTGTACAAAACTTGAGACTTGGAAAATGACTGGGGAAGGTGGAGTTCAGGGATGGCCAGCTAGAAAGACTGGACAGAGGAAAGGAAGGAGATAACGGGTGTTGAGACATTGAGCCTAGACTCACTGAGCAGGGAGGCAGGACCTCTGAGAAGTTTGAGGAATACAAACTGTGAATACCAGGCAATTTTAATCAGATGAAAATGAAAGCCGGGGATAAGAAAAGTTGGGGCAGGATTAAAGAGTAGCAGGTGAAAAGTCTCTGCCTACTAGTTCATATGTTAGGATGCCTGGGATGGAACGTAATACTCAATTCTTAAGCTGTCAGAAAATTACTTTAAAATTACACAAGACAACAAGCTACTCCTGTTCTCACTTGCTCCATTAGCTCACTTGGCAAAAGCTTGTGAAGTGCACCTGAGGATATTCCTAGAAGGACACATGCCATTTAACTTCATTTTCCATGCTAAACAAGAGTTGGAGGAGAGGAATGAGCATATAACATAGTAATTTGCTTGAGCTAATGTGACCTGTTGCCTAACAGGACATCCTTTAAGCTTAGAATAACTTTATTAGTTTGCTTTGGAAAGAGAACTGCATTTTACCATGTTAGTGATGGTGGTGGAACTGAAGTATGCATTAAACCATACACATGCTTCTAGATCTATGCCCCAGTTTCCTGTGGAAATGCAATACAAGGAATTTACAGGCAGGAGGAGACATTCTTCTGCCTAGATGCTCAGATCTTATTTGAAAATCACTTTGAAATAGTTTTCGTACCACTAGTAGTACACATACCGTAGCCTGGCAACTCCCGTCTTAGATATTTCCAGTCTTATTATGTAGCTGTCAGTATACTTTCTTATGTTTTTTTCCAATACGTTTTAACTTTTGCTTGTTTGTATAGCACCTGCACGCCCCAGTGGAGGAGGATTCTACTCAGGTAATGAACAACTATTTTTTTTCTCCTCATCATTTAATGTGTATCTGTGGCTTACATACTGTGCATAGTTTAAACACTGACCCTGGGACAAAATACTCATTGACTATTTTTTTATTATCTTTCAAAGCCATAACACAATCTACTTTTAAATATCCTGAGAGATGAGGAGTGTCTTGAAACATAGACTTAAAAAGACTGAGGTCAAATGTACATGCTCACTTTGGACATCACATTTGTGAAATCATTGTATAGCACTTTATGTGCTCAAAGCCCAGCTCCCAGTGCCCTGGTTTTTAGCTCTGAGTGTTCAGAACATTTGCAATGAACTCAAGCAACAAGGAAACCAGTGACCATCTGTGAAAAGTTTGATTTAACTTGTCCAGAAATATTGTAGCAGATGAAAGAGAGGAATTCATCTCTTCAAGGTAAACTTCGACTGCTATAATATAGAAAATCATTTTTCTTCCTGGAATCCCTAACCCAGCTTGCTAAATACCTTCCAAGTTCCTCAACAAAACCCAGTATTTCTTCATTATGCAATTCTAATTCATCTACAAAATAGATCTACTTTGGATATTAAATAAGGCAAGAAAAAAATAGACTTTTCATATAATTAAAGACCATATTGTAATGCCTTCAACTGAGGTAAGGGCCAAGTTAGGAAAGCACAATTTAGACAAGATGCCAATTTCTTTCCCTAGCCTGTGAAAGCCTGACATTGCGATCTTAATAATGTTTTTCATCACAGCTGAAGGGGTAGGGTTAGTATGTCATTTTGTGATGAAAATGTCAAAGTACTAATTTGCAAACAACCTGAATTCAAAATTTAAAAGCAATGAGAAACAAATCAAGTTATATATTTTACATGAATTCCAAAACCCAAAATCCACTTAGCATATAAAAATACATAATTTTCTGATTTTGATCACCCTACAATTAGAGAGGACATTAAATTTCTGATACAGGAAATTACCATTTAATGAGAAGACAGAAATGTTCTTGAAAATTAAACGGATGAATTATACGTTTGTGCAGGAATGTCTGAGGCAGTACATGCGGTGTAAAAGACTCCCTTAGAAGTGAAAACAACGGTTACAAATGCTGAATTACAGAAAATATGATATTAACACAGTATCCAAAAATTACATATTGTCAACTTCAGCATTTTCCAGCTGAAATGCATTACCGAGGTTGATAAAAATGTCAGGAAATCATAATCTCAGCATTTTGACCATTGTCACCTCTGTTCTGCCCATAAATAAGACAGAGGTCATCTTTTTAAAGCTGATCTACTTTGAGAGTACACAGATGAAATGCCAGTATACGACATAAATAGCTGGAATAGAGGTCACATACGCTCTCATAAATAAATAGTGCAATTGCTCTCCTTTTTTTGCACTAAAGAATATGACTTCTACATAATGGAGTTATGTTTGAATCATACATTTCCTAACATTTTCAATAAATTGTATCTTAAGTGGTAAGTGTATCTTAAGTATCTTAAGTGGTGTATCTGAGTGGTAAGAAAACTAGGCCTGAGCACAAGAACCTTTTATTAACAACAGTTTATGGGTAATCATATCAAGGCAAATAATAACATTCATTTTGCAGTTGACCTTCACTAGTTAATACAAATATTTATTTTAAAAGTTCAGTAATATATCTAAGCCTATAAAGCCCGGAAAGTTAGCATACAGTTTAATTTCTGATACATTTGCTGTGCAGCACAACTTCTGACTCTTAGACTTATCTTCTTTCATATGGAAAATAACCATAACCTGCCCAGAGGCACAAACAAAAGCTCTGTAGAAAAAAAAGCCTCTAAACTGTATAGCCACTCACACCTATGCACAGTAATTTATGCTCACCCAGCAGTTATCCATTTCTTGCACTCCCTGACACAGTTCATGGAAGACAATTCCCCTTTGGAGGTTGCAAAGCACAAACACTTCTTCCAGCCTGGTGGGACTTGGATACATATCCATGATATACATATGATATATATCCATATATGTCAGGTTTGGCCTATAGGGACACCATGAGGGGAAAAAAAATATTGGAAATATTGACAGTCTCTTTGAGAGTCAGTGTAAGCTCAAATTGTGAGAATACCCCAACCACAATTAACTAGATGGTATCACACTATAGGACACAGCTGTGGTTGATTCGTAGAATCATAAAATCATAGAATCATTAAGGTTGGAAAAGACTTTCAAGATCATCTGGTCCAACCATCACCCTACTACCAATGTCACCTGCTAAATCATGTCCTTAAGCAACATGTCCAACCTTTCCTTAAACACCCCCAGGGACGGTGACTCCACCACCTCCCTGGGTAACCAATGCCTGACTACTCTTTCTGAGAAGAAATGTCTCCTCATTTCCAACCTGAATCTCCCCTGGTGCAACTTGAGGCCATTCTCTCTAGTCCTGTCACTAGTTACCTGTGAGAAGAGGCCAACCCCCAGCTCCCCACAGCTTCCTTGTTGGAGAGAGCAATAAGGTCTCCCCTGAGCCTCCTCTTCTCCAGACTAAACCCCAGTTCCCTCAGCTGTTCCTCATAGGACTTGTGTTCCAGGCCCTTCACCAGCTTCATAACCCTTCTCTGGACACGTTCCAGGGCCTCGATGTCCTTCTTGTAGTGAGGGGCCCAAAGCTGAACACAGTACTCGAGATGAGGCCTCACCAGAGCAGAGTACAGGGGGACGATCTCCTCCCTGGTCCTGCTGGGTACACTATTCCTGATACAAACCAGGATGCCATTGGCCTTCTTGGCCACCTGGGTACACTGCCAGCTCATGTTCAAGCAAACATCGATTAGCACCCCCAGATCCTCTTCCTCTGCACAGCTTTCAAGACACTCTCCCCCCAAGCCTGTAGCACTGCATGGGGCTGTTGTGGCCAAAGTGCAGGAACCAACACTTAGCCATATTGAACTTCATCCCATTGGCCTCTGCCAATCAACCCATCCTGTCCAGGTCCCTCTGCAGGGCCTTCCTACCCTCAATCAGATCGACACTTCCTCCCAGCTTGGTGTCATTTAAATGTGCTCTTCTGTACCTAAATCGTTGAATTTCTCTGAAGTGTAACTTTAACTAGAACCTTCCTGAGTTTATGTTATCTGGCCTGGATATGTTACCAATATGCAACAATCATAACATCCTTTATTTTATATGACATATATTATATGCCAAACAGTCATAATTGCTTACAAATGTAATTCCATCCATGTTATTAAGGTATGGGTTTGTACCAAATGGGTCATGTGGACATGGCTTAAAATGCATAATTTTTGTACCATAAACCAAGCTTTGAACCTTTTTGCCAACATGGCCTTGCTTGGACCAGGTGCATCCAAGCTTCAGAGAAATACTTGCAGACTTTATTTCTATCGTAAGACCATACCGTACCAGTTTTCCTGTGTGCCTAACAGACTTCTCAGCAGAGTATGTAGTAGACGTGAGTCAACCTGATAGCTCAGAAAACAAAGCCTCAGTTAAAGGACTTGTTCCTGGGAAGTTCTGTTAAATCTTATCTTCAGATAGAGCTGTCAGCTCTTCAAAAAACCTCTTGGAGCTTTCAACAATTTCTGCAGCATTTTAGGCAGTTTTAACATTTGATTTAATATTGTGCTTTCAGCACATAGAGCTTACCTACTTGGGTTCTTTGAAGACAGTGCGTGGTTTATACTACACTTGTGACGTATTAGTCCTTCTAAGGTCTGGCATGTCTGGAGCTGAGAAGGACCATCTTAGCAGGTAGAAACAAGCCAAAGTGCCTGGCCAGCTTTTTGTTTTCTTTTGTTTTGTTTTTTAAATGGCTGCCTCCCTGTAAGTGAAAGAATAGAAAGGGAATGGGGGCATCCTCAGCATCAGGAAAAAACATCCAATAAGTCTGAAGTTATAGTGAAAAATATCCTGGTAACTGTGCTTCAGACTGAGGCTGGAAACTCATCAACAGACAGTTGAATGAGCTTCTTTTACAGAGTACTAGGTTCATTTTGAAGAAGGAGACATTTGCTCTTTTAGGCAGTGAATGGCAACAGAACAGCTTCCCCATTTTCATTAGTAAGACAAAAGGCATTAATCTGCCTGCTGGGAAAGTGTTTTCGTGCTTCCACACAGTCCAAGTGTGTGCAAGAGAAAGCTTTAGTAAAGATACAACTCTTAACAAAGTCACAATTACAAGAAGAAATAAATCCCTACGTATCAGCTTGTATATATTTGATTTTACAGCTTGAGGGAAGGAAGGGACCCCCAAGGCCACCCAGCTTGTAACAGAAACTGCAGATCTTGAATGTTGTGCAGTACTATGAAATTAAAGACTCCTGACGCCCAAGAGCTTTCCCCATGCTGGCTTAGGGAAGTCCAGGTCTCTATGCGCAGAAAAGCATGGTTCCTCTTTCACAGAATTACTCTACTGACATGCCAGAATTTTGGACATGAGAAATAGAAATAACAACTGAATTTCACCCTAAATAAAGTGATTTACCATGTAATTCAAGCAGTTTGCAATTTGCTGTTGTAGAAGCCAATTCCACAGCAAGCCTAAAAGGGAATAATTAGTGCTACAGCATTCTACTCTGAGCAATACTCTAGTCTTCTAGTGTTGATGTTGACAGATATGTATGCATTTTTGTACTGTAAACAGACTAGAATTAACTACATGTGCTCAGACCAGAATTATTAAAAATAAAATATGGTTCAGTCTTTTTAAGCACGCATATTAAAAATCAAAATATATAACTAGTATACTCTATTATGCTTTAAAAAAATTTAAAAAGTCTATATATCAATTAAAATTAAACAATATCTCTGTAGGCTAGTATATACAGTTCCACTATGGGAGAAAATTTTATCATCCTTCTTGGTTCCTCTTCCATAAAATACCAAAGCTGTGGATCACAATCCAGTCTGTTCAAGACTTTTAGAATTATTTAGTAATTCTAATACAGAATGCTAGGATTCCTGGTATAATGGTACATGTAAATACCAAGTACAGTAAAAGTATCTAAATAAGCAGCCATTACATACAAACAAAGCAGCATATACTCCAGTCTTCCCATCTGGTTCCATCTGGAACCATATGGTTCCCCAAATTAAACTAATTTTCTTTCTAACTTTCTAATAATATTTTCATGGCTATAGTTATTTGTACCACCAGTAAGATAAATTACTGAAATTAGAAGAAGTCGCAAAAGGAAACCATTGTAAGCAGAGATTGTTCTAAATCTGGAGACTGGAGAAGGAGTTTGAGAAAAGCCTGCAGATGCTTTGAAATGGGTTTTGTCTGACAATAGTTTCTAAAAAAGATCATGAAAGTATTTTCACAAAAAAACACACACAATCTGAACTTCATAGCCCAGAAGTGCTTACAGTGTTGAGAAAACAGCATGACACATCAAACGAACTATTAGTATACTTGTATACTTGTGTACTTGTATACTATATACTATACTGTCAGTGTACTTTTTTCAGAACAAGATGCTTCTTAAAGAGTGTAGTAGTGAGTTATTGAAATTGTTTAATATAGAAACACTAACAGACATTTGTGGTATACATGTATGTTTGTGTGCACACAAGCATGTTTCCATATTTACAAATGCTCAAAATCTTGTAATTGTTAAGTGGTTTATAATTTTGCAACAAGTTGAATAACTTTATATAAGTATGGTTGGAGTAAAAAGCAAATCAATGATGCTCCAGTATTAATAGCTGGTATGTTTGCTGCCTCCACTGTTCCTCATATTCATGAAAGAGAAGCTAGACATGTGGAGATAATTATCCCATTATGTTAGTAGTACCATCTCAAAGATGAGATTAAAAACTATAATTCTATTTAATCCCTGTAGCCTGTGACACAATCAAAGAAAGAAGGTAATGAGAATACATCTCACAAAGCAAGAGTAAAAACAATGTCATAAAGGATGCTCCATCAGTTAAAACCTTTACATGTACATCTGATTGCTGCAGACTAGAAAATCACTGTAAAAACCGTCAAGCACTGGGTTCACAGAACAGTTCTGAAATGCAAAGCAACAAATTTAACAGCACACAGTAAGTCAGAATCAATCAGTACAAAATTTATGTCATGCTTGAAAGCCTTACTAGAATTCATGTAGCAGTGCTTCAGTTAGTAGATCTTTTGTTAATTGAGATACAACAATACATACCAAAATTTAGTAAGAAATGGCAGATGTGCTACTAGCTGATAATTACTTTGCAAATCTGAATCAAATAATAGCTTTCTAACAATTAGAGTAATCATAGTAATTTTAAGGGTGGAGAGAACAAGGATGATATCAAGTTTGTGATATAAAAAACTGGAATTAATACTTGAATATCTCCATCATTAATCAAGAAATAAATCCATCTTGCAAGTGGATTTCTTGAGAGCAGTTAATAACTGCCATCACACTTTCCTGAGCCTGCAATCCAAATATAGATAGCAGAATGACTGATATTAGTTGTCTGAAAGTGACAATTCCCTTCTGAATATCACCAGAACATGTGACCTGTATAGTATGAAGTTTTGAAGTTAAATGATCTTATAAGGAAATAATTCAGCAGCCAGCTTGATGACTACTCTGCATAAGAAGCATAGAGACTTAGGTAAACCTGATGTATCTTAAAGCTGGGAAAACGGTGTAATTTTTAGTGTATATTTATTTAAATGTGAAGTCAAATTTTGGGTTCTACTGATTTCGGTTCTTACAGTCCAGAGGCAAGGAGCAGCTTCCTGCATGGACAGAAATTTGAAAAGCAGTCTCTGCTGCAGCGTGTCCTTCATTGTTAACTCTGAACACACAGTAGATCAGGGACTGGAGAAGAGATCTTCCTCTGCCTCTCAGAGGAGTTTCACAAATGTACTCACAAAGCCAGATGCTCACTCATTCTTGTCCATTTTCTGATTCTCTTCCCTCTTTGATTGTTTCAGACTGCCATCAAAACAGACCACTTTGAAGACAATCTTCTAATCTTCCAGGGACCTAAATCTAAGCAACAGAAAATTAAAACCCCACCACCACCAACCCTCATCCCTCCCCACTCCTCACCCTCTTCCCGCTCCCCTCCCCCCCCAAAAAAAAAATCATGATAAGTCTGAAAATACAAACTGGAATTCCATTTGTCAAATTATAATTTTTATTTTTTTTTAGTAGCATGATCTTTAACAGATTGATCTTTAACTTTTGGAAGTCAGTTCAGATTTTTGTGCCAATGTGAATGACTATGAAGGGCAGTAGAGTTCAGGCCCAACTATATGCAGTGTGAATACATTCTTTTATGGATTCAATACGTGTCCAAGTGCATTTTTTAAATCCATCGCCAATGTGCAGCCCAACAAACTCCACAGAGGCCAATGACTGTTTGTACATCTGGGGTGTCAAACATTTCAAATAATTAGCCAGGGGAAAATGTATGAATGTGAAAGCAAAGTCCTATCTCTCAGTGACCAGAAGAAATCTATTCATATAGAACAAGAACAGATGAATAAAATTCTGTTGGAAAAACAAGGTGCTTGCTAAAGCTTTGGAATTAACAAAGTAATCTGTTAGCAAACAAAAGCAGAGACAAGTTTCCAAGATCCAACAAGCCAGGCCAATGAATTGTTCCCTAGAATGGCAGTTTGATGTATACATGTGAAAAGCAACTGGAAAGGTTAATTTTTCTAACTGTGCTTCAATAGAATCCTCTCACTTGAAAGATCAAAGAAGAAATATTGCCTAGCATGGCCAGTGGATGTTGCTGTGAATTTATGCTGTGCTTTAAATAGTAGATTACAGGGGACAAATACCGAAAGAAGAAACAAGATTTTAATTCTATCCAAAAAAATAAAAAATAAAAGAACATTGCTTTTTAAAAGTAAATTATTTTTCCCTGAAAACTGCTATTACATCAACTACTCTGAAAAGCAAAATTACCCATTTGACTGCAGGATGGCAAACTTCTCCATAGTATCTTAAAAAATACCTAAGATGTGTTTACATTAGGGATTGACTCTTCCAAGCAAAGTGCATACGCAAATCTTCATTCTTTGCAAAATAGTAGTGTCCAAGATTTTACTGAAGGGTTTATATCAGTGATGACACGAAGTCTGGTCCTTGGTGGCTATGTGAGCGAAGACATTTATTTCAAATATTCTTTTATGAATTTTTATGTTCTGTGACTCACAGGAGAAGCAGACTAAATAAAGGGTTTGAAGTACCCACTGTGTAGAACTGTATACTTTCTTAACTGTATGGGAGAGATTTATTCAACATACTTGACTTTTTGGCAAAATATATGATCTGACACTTGAAACAACCCGTCTCCATTTTCCTAAAAGTGCCAACACAATTACTTTGAATAAAAGGATTCAAAATGCTTTAGCCTTGGTTCAGTGAAGATCAGCTCACAGTTGTTTGTTGTCCCAACATCATGGAGATGTTTCGGATCTGGACAGAATCTTGAAATGACACCAAATGATACTGATTACTCCTCTGAAGTTTTGTCACTACTTTGGGTCCATCATGTCAATGGTGTGAGTTGGCAAACTGGAGACAGTGCTCAGAAAAAGTACTAGTTCACAAAACAGTGATCTGCAGCTCTGAAGGAAAAGCTATATATTAGATAACGTCACAGCCTGTCAGACCCAAGACCTTTAATTAAAGCATGTGCAATCATGCTCTTCAGACCTCTCAGCAGTGACATTCATCTCAAAATGAGATATTTTCAGAGGCAGAAGGCTGGTTGGCAACAGTTTTGAAGGAAGGGGATGCTAGGTCAATCTTTTTGAGGTCCTGGTTGGGTCTGGATGAATAAATAGTATTCTGGTATCCAAAATTGTGCCTGATATTGGTGTCCATGATGGAGGCAAGTGATACAAGACCAACAGAAAAGACTGAAGCAGGGGACACAATCCTTTTGTGTATTGACTGTCTGAAACAAGATACTGGATGATGCTGCCATTCTGTGTCAACAGCAGTCTAACTGCTCAGACATGATGAGTCCTTAGCTTTCTCTCAGAACATCTTTTCACCCTTTTTTTCAATACAGCTGAAAAAGTAATTATATACTATCATAGAGCTGTATGACAGTGCAGTGAAGACTTTGCACTGATATTTTCTTAGCCTCTTCCTCCAAAATGTTTGGCTTCTGAAGTGAATGACATCTTTACTTTTACAAAGTGAGGAGCTGCAAGACACCCAAAGAGCTCTCACTGGAAGCATAAATACAGATGTGATACACAGGTATGAGCCAGCACTTAATGAGATCTTCTAGCTACAATGGTGGTAGAGTAGTGAAGATCATTCAGGTAAACTGGTTAAGATAGGCTAGCAGTTTACATTGAATACATGACTTCAAAAGTCATCAGTACTAGTTAACTTACACAAGATGAAATTTCTGATTACTCCAATGGAGTAAAAATACCAGACTTATCTGCCAGCTACAACACTGCAATTACACTGGGTGAATGCAAGTCTGCTTAAATAGATGCAATCTATACTGCACTGGTCAAGTACTCATGTGGATAACCTCCTTCTTTCCCCCAGACTTGCATCTTGTCATTGTTCTCATTCCTTCAAATCTTAGTCACTACAATCCGCCAGCAAAGTTTACCAACATTGCAGTTTGCAGTAGGTTTCTTTGGTAGTTGTTAAGCTTTGGAAATAGCGAAATCTCCCACCCCACTGGAAGTTCACTAAATAGGTACTGAAGTGTTATTCTAACCTGCAGATAAGAACCACTGGGTTCTGCTAACACCAAGAAATCATGCAGCCCCTGGATTTTTTTTTTTCACATATCACTTTAAGAATTAGCCTGCAAATAATGCTCATGTTAAAGACAATGCTGTTGTGAGGGAATTTGAGAAGAGTACTACCAACATCTTTACCAAAAGCTATGTGTCTTCCTGAAAAATGTAGTACATCTTAAAACGCTTCCCTGGTGTTCCTGTTTGTCAATGAGTTAAGTACATGCTGATTTAGGGATATATTTTCTACGTACTTACCTCCCATTTTTGTCATTTGCATGTCTAATCTATGTGCAATGCACTGTTAATTTACCCTGTAGTGTTCCCTTGGAATATAATTTGTATGCACATAAAATATCAATGTAATATCTAGAGATGAAATCCAATGGAAACAGTTTACTGTGAAATCCAGTCTTTGTTCCCTCGTTTTTCCACTTCATTGACTGTTGCTTTTTTAAAGTACTCCTAGAGCTCTCTCTTGCACAGCCTTTCATTATGTTGCATTATTTCTTTATTTGGGAAATAAAACTAAAAAGCTTTTTTATACAACCTAATTTCCTGTAAATTTTGGGATGATCTTAAGACAGTTCTTCAGGAGAGAAAATGCTAATCAATTTTATTTCAAACACACATTGAAATTCCACATAAATTGGTGCCAGAGTGCAAATGCTACTCAACTGGGAATGGAGAGGGGAGGGAAGAGAAATATATGCCAACTCTCACTTCAGTACAAAGGGTGTGAGATACATTTTATTTGAATCAAATGTTATTTAACAACTTAAGCATCTGGGGCACATCTGATAACTTGGGTAAAATGTATTGATTTCTCTATTGATTTTTCTAATATACCTTCTCTATGAGGGAGCTGTAACTGAAAGTAGCAAGTGACTCAGCTAATGCCAACTCTAAGTACTGTGGAGATGTACTGATATACAAGATGGGTCATCACTGAATTTCAAAATACTATGGATCCTCAATTTTCACTTGAAGGAAATACTTAGTATCAGTGTCTTTCTTGCTTGGCTTGCAGTGTTTGCATTTTGTTTTCAATACGAATCTTTTAATGCATTTTTCTATTTATATATATATATATAAGTGGCTTTGTTCATAAACTAGAAATGTACACATGGATTGAGAAGATATAATCTTTATACTACCATATATTTTAACCTTAGGATGATGTAGAGGCCTTTTCTTTAATCTCAAAAGTGATTTGTATGTTGAAATTATACACAGGAACATACTAAACATATGTAACACCTGTGAATTTCTGGTCAATTTAGTTCCAGAAGTAACTTTGAAATGCTGTAATATTTATCACTTTCTCTGAGCAGTTTTGTATAAACAAAGGATAGAGAGGAACTCTTACAATCTTGAAAACACTAGAACTTTTGCCATTGAGTTCAATGCAATTGGAATTTCCTGGCCACAAATGGAATTTGCTACTGAACTCACTGCAAGTTTTTCTAGGCACTGTTGGATTTAGCCTTAAGAATTCTGCTCCCCCCACCCCCCACCACCACCCCCACCCAAAAAAAAAAAAAAAAAAAAGAGCCAAAAAGAGTCTAACAAATCACTAGGAAAGGCAGCAAGGCAGCCTGGAGTCACAGGTAGCATTGTAAATATTTGCACACACTAAGCAACACTTGAAGTATATTTTCAGCTGTAGGAACCCAGATTTTATATGTCAGCTCTGAAGGTCCAAGAATAGATTATGTAAGAAAGAGTATTCAGGGCCCCCGTAGCCCTTTAACCAGTTGCCAACAGGATTTTCTGCAAACCCTAACCATGAATAGATGGTTAGTGCTGCTCCTTGACATTAATTGCCAGGAAGGACAGGAAAGATCTAGGCCAAATAGGTAAATGACTGCACTATGAGAAGCTTTTGCTACTATTTGTAGAAAGGCTTCATAAAATCAGTGGTCGCTCTTCCTTCCCCAGCATTATGTTTGCTCCTAGTTTCTCCATTGAACTTCATTTGGACATTTTTTTATTGAAATAGTAGATTTCCTTGGAGTGGAGAGAAAGAGTCCAAAATACACCACTTTTAACACACTCTCCAAATTTGGCTCGAGGCTTCCAGAGGTGTCACTTATGAGGTGACACTTATGAGGTGTCACACACCTGATTAACCTCAAGACTCTTCCAATTCCAGAAGTCAAAAAGTTTACCCTGAATTTGTTCTGGGTTCTCCAGTTGTGTATGATGCCTGTTACATCTATGAAAGTGTTATGAGAAATGCAGCACACAATGATTCTGGGAAGTGCACCCTGCGAATATCTGGTCTGCAAAAAAGAAGCGGATGGATTTTGGAATAGGAGGGGTGAGAGGGGAACAGAGAGGAGGAGGGAAACGAAGAAGACTTCAACATGCTGTGTTCCAGGGATCATGAACCACGCCAAACTCCACTCGAAACTGTGACTGCTGGTAGTGGCTCATCTGCGTGCGAATAGAGAGAGGCACGTTATCTGCGGGCTGCACAATGACCCAATCTGCACTTCAGCTACAGCTGAAGTAAAGCTGAAATCCAATTACCGGCAGCCAGCACATCTCCTCCTCTGGCATTATCAAGCCCAGCTCTTCAAAGTTTTATGTAATTCTACACGAAAAACAAAGAATTTTCTTGTTAAGTGCTATTGAATCCTGGAAGCTCTCCCCGTGCGTCTCGCACAGCCTCATCCTGGAAACAACACGGCCTCGCTCCGCTGCCTTAATACAGCGAGGAGTAATTAAACACCGGGAACGGGCCGAGGGGGTGGGCGGCCCCCTCCGCCCTGCTCCTCCGTGAGCCACGCGGTGGCACCAAAGCGCCGCTCTTCTCCCGCTGCGCGCCCCGCTGCGCGCCCCGCTGCGCGCTGCCAGGGCGCGGCTCGCACCTGGTCAGCTCTTCCCTGCCCCGGTAATAGTTATTGTTCCCGGAACGTGGAAATATGACAGCAAGTCTTCTGCGTCCACCGAAAAGTCACCGGAACCCTCCGTCTCTGAGCGCTGCTCCATTTGTGCCACAACTGCTATGAAAATAGACATAGATGCTTTTAAGAAATGCTTTTAAGCTGCCTTTCCATCTTTCTTTTTTTTTTTATTTTTTTTTTTTTTTTTACACTGCCTTCATTGATCATAACAATTTCTAAGACCTGAAACCTCTGACTGGCTCTATCTGGGCACAATTTCATGTCTGCACAGTCCCAATATAAGAAAAAAATATTCAAGAACTGCCGTATTTAAGTGCAGTGCCCACGTAGATCCTGAGAGATGGTTGCTTTGTATTACATATATAGCTAAGTCCCAGTCGGGCCCTGACACCTCTGCACTAAATGCTGGACAAACAAAGCCTTACCCAGTGCCCACTGAAGCCACTGGTGGTTGGTCGGGCCCCATGGTGAGTGCTCCTAGCCTGAAGAGCTTACAAGTCCAAAAAGACAAAACAAACAATGACAGACATAACAGGCATGCAGGCAGCTGCCTTGGCCCTGACCCTGCAATTTTTTCTGGTCTGGTTTAACCCTGTCTGAGAGGGTTCACGATCTGGACTCTTATTTTAAATGCAAATCTTGCCTGCTTACTAATCTGAGAAAGCTGAATATACTTTCTTTAATATATTCTACATTGAGCTTTTAAGAGCAATATCAATATTGAATGTGTTTTCATACATCTAAACCATCAACAGAAAATAATTTATAAAGTATCAAATAGTTTTCTTCTCATCTGCTTCTTTCTTTTCAAAAAAATATTTACCCTTCTCTCCACTCTTTTTTTTTTTTTTTTTTTTTTTATCCTCAGCACTTGCCAGTCTGTATTAATTATTCCTGGTTTTATGCACCATTTTGTATTTCAGGTTTCTATCTTGTGTGTTTATCTTTACTCATGTGTATTCCCTCTAGGTATCAGTGAAACTATTCACATGCTTAATTAAACACAGACAAAATTTGGTAAGATTATGACTGCTTTTTATGCAACAATTAATCCCTGGGTATTATTTTACTTAGCTCTTCCTATTTTACCTGCCTTTGACATAGTCTCTCAGGCAGCAGTTCCAAGCTATTTAAGTTCTGCCTTCTATCTTTTCTGTGGGATTTCAGGTCCCCAACCTCCAGCCATGTCAACCATCCCAAGTGTCTGTACTGCTTATTTCCCCTCACCAAAACTCCATTCCAAGACACAGGTAACCTGCCCCAGTCCCTGAGTTCCCCCAGATCCTGCCACCAACCTTCCAGCAGAAGCCCCCTGGACTCCTTTATTGCTTTGCTCACCAAGCAAGCTTTAGCCAGACCACCTTGCTCCTGGCAGGTTCCTGACTTCCACTGGCCACCAGATCTTCACAGCATCCCCCAAAGACTGATCTTCCCCCAGCACAAAGCTGGTAAAAGGGATGTAGGGCATGTCCTATGAGGAGAGGCTGAGGACACTTGGGTTGTCTAGTCTGGAGATAAGAAGGCTCAGAGGTAACCCGTTGCTCTCTGCAATGTCCTGAGGAAGAGAAGTGGAGAGGGAGGTGCTGGTCACTGCTCCCTGGTAATGGATGACAGGATGCACAGGAACTGTACAAAGCTGTGCCAGGGGAGGTTCAGACTGGGTATTCGGAAAATTTTCTTTACTGTGAGGGCAGTCAAACACTGGAACAGGCTTCCTAGAAAGGTGGTTGATGCCCCATTCTTATCAGCGTTCAAGAGGAATTTGGATAACACCCTCAGTAATAAGCTTTAACTTTTGGTTAGCCCTGAAGAGGTCAGGCAGTTGTACCAGATGATTTTTGAAGGTCCCTTCCAACTGAACTATTCTATGAAGATCCGTTCCCAGCCCAGAGCTTTTACAAAAAAACTTAATTCCCTGCCAAGCAGGTAGCTCCTGCCTAGATGCAAGTTCCATGCAAACACTACTTACCTCCTTGTCCTCAGTGATCCCCACCAACTGTGGCAGTCTTACAGTAAAGAAATTTCGTCTAATATGAGAGGAGAGCAAGGCAGAAAAGGGACACAGAGAGGGAAAAAGAAATGGGGGAGACGGGATAAGAAATGGAAGGAAAAATCCTGAGGCTTTTGAATTGCCCTCAGCTCCCCTTCATGTTGTGGCATCCCTCCCAGCTTGAGATCAAAACAGAGATGAATTTATTTGATTGTAAAAATGTAAACCATAAAACTTCTCCCTTTTTATTCAGTGAAATTCTAAATGTCAATAAATTGCTGAGCTTCATTTCCGAAAATCATTCTGTTTACCCTCCATCCCTGTTCAACAATTCTACATGCATTTCTCCTCTGTCATGCAATGGGAATGTCACAGGGAGGAAACTGTTAGGTTAGTCCTCATATTTTGAGCACCTGAGGTCGTGTTTTTTTAACTCTCTGATCCGACTGTCTCCAGAAGGAACTCTAGTGTCTGGTGGTTTCTTGGGAGTAGCATTTTGTGGATCATTAGTAGGCATCACACACATCCTAACTGAGCGAAGTAATTCCTTTATGAGTTATTTTAAGAAAATATCAAGTAGTCAGTAAGACCCCTTTTTGTACTTATGTATTTGAATTTTTCTTTTATTTTATTTTTTTTTTTACTATGCTGCTAAACTGAGAGTATTAACACAGTTTGGAGGAGGTATTTGGTAAACCTGTGTGCTTCTCTTCAAAAATCTACCAGCAGATTAAGATTTCACATGAACTTACTGCTGCTTACAATGAAGCTGTCTTTCTCCAGATCTTGATAATTTCTTTGCAGATGAAAGGACGGTAGGACTTGTTAAGTCTCCCTATCCCCTCTCCTCAAGCAAATTCTTTACTTTATGGAGCACCAGGCTGTTTTTTTTCAAATGTTCCTTGGGAGGTATTTAGGATCCCCACCTTCAAACTTGAACTTCAAAGTCAAGCACTGTCTAGTGCCCATCTTCTCAGCATATTTTTCAAGAACAAATTATAAACATTTCGAGCAAAGTGCACTTATTACAAGTTTGTTTGCCAAGTACTGCTGCCTCCCTTCTAAGTTCCAGCTACGTCAAAGCATCTGGTTTACAAACATGTTCCTCCCCTCGACTGGTACATGTATGCCAGGGTGTAGAGGCTTATCACTAATAAAGGAGTTTCCCAGATGAAAGCAGAAAATGCTGTGGGAGTCACTTAATAGACTCTCACTTGTCACAGAGTGTGTAGGCATGTTGTAGTCACCGAGCAGATGAATGAAGTGATGTGCAGGAGGAGTGATTTACCCAACTTCTTCAAGAGTCTGGTCTAAAATTCCACAAAGTCAATAGATTCCTGTTGATTTCTATGGACCTTACACTGTGCTTTCAGGTAATTATTTATTCTAATCATGAGACAGTGACTGCCCTGGGTTTATCTTCTTTAGAAGAGCATGCAGTGATTTGAAATTCCTGCATATTTGCAACTTAGTTTACACAATATAAATATATATATATATTTACTGAGTAGATAGATAAGAGTCTAAACTATTTTCTTCAGAAAGCAATGCAGTTCTCAGTCTCATTTTTACTCACAGCTATACCAAATGTGACTTACATAAAGGATAAGTTATTTTGACTTGAAGCTCAGGTCAACCCCAATTTCAAGAGAACATAAATCTGGCATAAAGCCATGTGCTTCTCATGCATCACACTCCACAGTGAGATCTATCATTACACAGACTCTAATACACAGTGCCTAAGCATTTTTTTTCTATCACAGACTGCATAGCAAAATTAAGAACTTTCAAACAACCCTCTGAAGATTTGTGGGAACTTAGGAAGATGTTACACCAATAAATGTTAGCCTGATTGGAACATTTAATAGGTATGGCAAAATGGCTATTACTACATTCTTTCATGGCTCTACTCCTAAATAGGATTTTCCTATCTTTTACAGAAGATTTTAAGGATCTTTCTCCTGATTTCAGGGGATTTCACCCTAATTTATAGTGATATGTCAAATGTGGACTTAGCTCAAAAGAGCTAAGTCTTGTCTAGACAATGGTGTTGGTAGGATTTTTCAAAAATCTTTTCGTTCATTCCTGCTAAAAGAATTCAGTATTTTTGTGAGTCCATTTAAGTACTAGTTAAAATAAACTATATAGTATGGTATAATTTGCACAGTTTGTCTTTATATAACTTTATCCTCAGAGAAATAGCTCTGTATAGGATTGATGCCTGATCCGATGCCATACTGCACCTTGGCTTGCCCTTCCTTTGTTAGGAGGAAGGAGCACTGAGTCAGGAAGTAGCGAAGATTCCAAATTTCATTTTTTCATTTCAGAACTATCTTTTTAAATCAGTGTAAGAAAAAAAAAAAAAAAAAAAAAAAAAAAAAAAAAAAAAAGCTTTCAATAGCATGGAAAATCTCCAAACCTTTTGCTATCTCTGTTATCAAAATACTGAACTGTGCCCGCTCACTTGCGCAAGTCTTTGTTTGCACATACACTAGACAAGTAATCAGATGTATTATTCTTACACAATGCCTTGCAGTCCGGATGCTTTGCAAACTGGATGTGTCTGTCCCTATCTTTTGCATGTGTATGCAGGACAAAAGGGCAAAAGGAGCCTTCCTCAAATCTTACAAGTCCCTTGCAATGACAAATACAGTATTTGCAGAAAAGGTTTTTTTCAGGCCTTGACTGCAAAGCACCTCAGATTCTGGTTATACCTATAGTGAAATATTAAGTCAAGGCTTTTGTCCCTGTGGGAGCTCAGCCTGCACAGCTTACGTGTAGGTTTGGGTTGTTTGTAGCATCTGACTGGACAGAAGCCCAGGGAGCCTATCATTTTCATGATGGCTGTATCTGCATAAAATCCCGGCTAAGTACTCAGAAATTTGAACAGTCATCTTTATTACCGTAAGTCCAAAATTAAAAAGAATAGAGAAATAATAATGATGCACCATAAATGCATAGTGAAAAGCAAGCATTTTCCTTAGAGCGGAGCAAAGAAGTGGGTGGCCACACTTGATAGTAACATTGGTTAAATCTTTCAAGAAGCCACTGACATAGTGAAAGTGGCATGTTACTAGGAAAAAAAAAAAAAAAACTGATTCTCAAATTTGCACTTTTCATTTCAGCAGTGGGGAATCCAGTGCAAGAGCAGCCTGAAAACAGGACTTGCCATCTGGCTGAGCCAAAGCGGTACATAACTGTTTTTCAAGTACATCATTTTATGGGCTACCTAATCCAGTCCCCTTCCTGTGAGGATGTGCATGTAACTCAGCCCATCTCCCTTTCAGCTCCAAGTGTTGCTACTAAAAGATTCTTCTCTGTTTATTCTGCTATGTTTTTCATTATGAAGCTTACATATTGTCTTCTTTTCTTCTTCTGGTACTCGAAATGCTGAATTATTGCTCATGGTTCTGTGTGACCTGGTTCTGATGTTATTAGTCTAGCAGCTGTATTTTTGTTATAAAGTATTTCAGGTATATCGCTCTTTTGGAACAGTACATTTCTTTTGTGAAAGACTTTCTATTGTGTGCCTGTTTTTCACAATATATATGTGTGGTGCCTACTGCAAATGATTATCTGCTGTATACATAAAAATAAGGTGTTTCAATCATAATATGCCCATCATTCTTGCTGGCCAATTTACAGATTAAAAAAAAAAAAAAAGTTAAAAAAAAAAAAGTTTAAAAGAAAAAAGAAGTACTGGCGTTCCTGGAAATTTTCTATTACAGGAGGAAAAAATAAAATAAAATAAAATAAAATAAAATAAAATAAAATAAAATAAAATAACAACAACAAAAAAATCCCTAATCAATACTGCCAAAAAAAATCCAAATGTATACTATTCGTTGCTGTTTTCTGAGGCTCGTCAAATGCAGGCTGTTTCATATCAATGGCAGGAATGAAATGTCAGAATTAAAGGCCTTTTGTATTTTCCTGGATCTTAGCAGCCAGAACATAGAGGCATCTTGAGCTGACCTCTCCTGATGAAGAGGAGTAAAAGGAAAGAGGAAGTCTACAATTAAAAGAAGCCAGAACCCAAGTGATGATGTGATTTACAAATCAGAGATGCAGCTTTCAGAAACAAACAGGACATGTCTATGATCCAGTGACTTTCAGTGTGATATTTTCCATCTCTGTCCCACTAAAGTTTTCAAAAGTCCAGATTAGACTAAAATGGGAGGAAAGGGACTTGTTTCCCCCAGTAACGTCACTTATTCCACACAAGCAGACTTTGACTTGCGTTGAGGTCTCTCATTGCCTCAGGAATGTAAGAGGTTAATTCAAGCTGTCTTGATATCAGATAATAATTACATGATTTATGACCTCTGTCATAAAGCATCCAAGAGATCAAAGACCAAAATAATGTTGCCTCATTTTATGCTGATTTTGTTCAATGCTGGTAACAGATGGAACTTTTTTTTTTTTTTTTTTTTTTTTTGCTAGAAGTCCATTTTTTTCTTGCTTTAAGTCCAGTAAACTAATTGTTGCTTAATATGTACCATTTTCACCATTTTTCCTTGAATTTCATCATGTCTTCCACCCATAACATATCCAAATAATGGACATTTGCTATTATTAAGGCAATTCCTAAACTTTCTAAAAACAGTTTTTTGTTTGTTTGCTTGTTTGTTTTTTAAAGTCTTAGTTTTAGAACAAAGGAGAGTTCTGCATTAAGATTCTTTTTTTTATTTTATTTTATTTTATTTTATTTTATTTTATTTTATTTTTTATTTTTATTTTTATTTATGCCCTTTTAAAATTATTGTGCACCCCTAACTGGTTTTACTGCAGAATCCTTTACAAAAATGTCATAAAGTGGCAGACATGCTATATTGTTCTTTGGTTTGATTCATTTAATACTGCAAACTTTTCTGTTCCAATAGTACAGGCACTCTTTTCTGCGGGGAGGCATATGAAAAGTACCATCTATACAGAAAATCAAGGAGTTTAGGTAAGAATAAACTAATTATCCAAGTTGGAATTTTGACAAGACACTAAAATCAATATCACCACTTCCTTATACCAATGCAATGACGAATAAGTCACAGGGTAAGACTTTACTTTCTATATGTCATTGGAGAGAGACAATGCTTTCAGCATCAGTGTCTTCTGGCACTGGACACAGGGCTGGATCAATACTGACACCAGAACAGGAATGTCACCTGCCAGGATTTTTATAGCGTGCCTGGTTTAAAATAAATGAATAAATAAATAAATAGATTAAAGCACAGGAACAGCTCTCTGAAGGCTTTTCTTTCATTCCCAGACAACTCATAGAATTCCTCTGTGAACTTGGGCACTCCCTGTCTCTCAATTTGTCCTCTGTTTAATGGAAATAATAACACTTACTGACTTAACAGGATTTTTGAGTGATTCTACTTATTAATTTTTGTAAAAAGCTACAAGTCTTTTTGCTGGAAAGCAATATAAAAGTGCCGAGTTTTATTCATGCACTTATTAGTATCCTATATACTAGTGTACACTTAACAAACTAGTTGTGTTTGTAAAACAACTTCCAATGGTATACCTACGGTTTCTTCAGAATTTTATTTAATACATTATCTCCTACAAGCCTGGTTCAGAGACAGATATGCCATTACTAAGGTCTCTTTTGATTACTCAGGATCATAATGTTGTGTACTGATGCATTTGGAGTCTTTTGCTTTGATGGCTGCAAGGTACCTAAAGCTCAGTGTTTCAGCCTGGTCATTTCAGAGCTTTGCAAAATATAAAACCAGAAGTACCACCACAATCATATGGTCCAGCTTCTTGTATGGAGCAGACTGTTAGAGTTGCCTACGCTAATTCTTTGAGCTACAAACTGTCTTTTAGAAAAGCATGTTACAATTGCCATTAAGGATGTTAGGAAGTAGCTCACTCCAATTGGCAGAAATATGTATCCTCATTTCCGGCATGAATTTGTCCAGATTTTCCTATTTCATCATATTATTGTTAATTTAATGTATTTGCTAGATTTAGGAGTCCATAACAGAACCTTTAAAATTCCCTATGGTAACAGCTTAGAAGTTGTTTCAAATCAATCTGTAATATTCTAAACTGATAAAATAAACGGATTGAGCTCTTTGAGTCTTTTACCCTGAGGCATGATTAACAGTCCCCAAGTCATGCTTGTGACTTTTCTCTGAACTTCTTCAACAATATTCTTGAACCATGGACCCCAGGACTGGTCAAAATATTTCAATAATGATTTCATCAGCGCTAAATACAACAACAGTGTAATAACTCTCGACACCTATCTTCATTCATTATTCCTCTGATGCCTATTTATTAAACTCATATTAGACATTTGGTGCACTGTGTCATATTGGGAAATTATATGCAGATGACTATGAACTCTGATCCCCAACTCTTTTGAGAAGTATTGCTTTCGAGAACAGAGGATACAATATCTAATTACAAGCTGAAATGCTACTTCTTAGACTTTTAGTTATTTAAATATATATTTCACCATACTAATATTTATAATGTTTGGAAGTGATTTGATTACTCTCTGTTGGTGATGAGCCCCTGTGTTGACAGAGTCCTCCAGTCATTTTTATGTTTACAAACATAGGCTCTGATGATTCATCTCTGGCGATCCAGCTGGAGCAATTGTCAATGATTAAAGTTCCCGTTGATGGAAGAAGACTCTTTCAAAATGTGATCCTGTGAGAACTGTATAATTCTCCACTGGGACTTGCTAAGATGCTTTTCTGAATTCAACAGAGATAAGCAAGGAAGATGATCTCCTTTCTTCCACCAGATATAAACGTGCAAGTTACTGTTGAACAGAGACTATCCAGACCTTTTAAAAAAAAGGTGCTCAGTACCATCTTTTGGTATAGAAAACCACCACAGTTGAAGACCTTGTTGAGTGAAGATGAATTGTCATTCCTTTGTTTTACATTAGCCTGGCACTGATACTGTGTTAACATTTTTCTTGTATTATGAGAACATATGCAAAGACTGGGTAAAGTATTTTTACATTATCTCTGTAATGCTAAAAATTTCAGTTAAATCTCCCTAAACTATCTTTTCTTTTTTTCTTTTTTTTTTTTTTTCTTTTTTTTTGGCAAAGTAGACTATATAGTATCGGTGCCAGTGAAAACACTAGCCTTCCCCCTGCTACTGGTTAGAACATCCTTTCTTACCTCTTAACTAAAGAAATTCATAATATGGCATAATATGGTGAGTCTTAATTGAAAACTACCTCTAAAATTTACAGCCCTGTCACAAAAAAAAAAATAATAATAATAAAAAAAAAAGCTATAAGGTTTGGTTGAAAGAGACAAATATTTAGCCAAAGATGCTATTTAAACAAGTCTTACAAAGAATTACAGATTTTACAGAATAAGTAGGTATTTATTATTATTTAAAGTAAGGAGACTTTAATCTAGATAATCTCAAGATTTCACTGACTCATTGTCCCTCCAGCTCTTCTCAAGTAATAAATTGTTAGCAAAAAGCATTAAGTAATGAGAAGAGAGAGGAATTTTCAGTGGGTAGAAAAGGATAGGTCAATTTCGCTTCTTATTAGAAATGTTACATATATGATAAGTGCTTCTTTAATTCCATTTTGTAGTCCTCGTTTTTCTATGTATTATTCAGAGGTTAGATTGATTATTGTAGATATTTAGGACAAACAATTCTGGTTTTGCACAAAGCTTAATAGGACGTATTTGTCCCTCCTCTGAAATGTGCTCAGAGGAATTGTTGTCAGAACTAGTTACAGCTTCTTCTTTCTCAGCCTGCCCTGTCCTATCTTGCTTTGCTCCTCAGCTGAAGTTAGAACATAAAATAAGTTTGTGAACTCTATATGGTTCTAATTTATGAAGCTGGCTTTGGTCCCTAAGGGACCATATGCTGGCCAGAAATCATCACAATAAAGACACAGTTCATCTTCCCTCTGAATTTCCCAATCTTTCTTTTGCTTAACATGCTTTTTTGGACAAGACAGAAAGCAGTGGGAACCAGCTCCTCTGGTTGTACACCATTCGACAGTTCACTTCAGCCAGGGGAATTTCTACACTGGCATCTGTGACCAGATTCCAAGTTTCTTTACTGTTCAAAGACTGCAAAACAGTTGGGTCAAGGGGCAAAGAGCCTATCTGAATTTATTTTGCTTAAGCTTGAGGTCTGGTCTTGCTTAGCTAACAAGATCTCATTACATCATAGTCCATGCAGCTATGCCTTACAACGTGTGCTTTGGACAAGATGGTGAAAAGCAATTAAGCGAACACAAAGATTGCTCAGATTTCTTCATACTGAGATTTTTGCACCAAGTACTCAAGTTTTCAATCAAAAATTGATCAAAGAAGAACAGGAAAAAGAAGAGATGTACATTTCTTTAATACTAATACTTTTAGCTCGTGGGGAAGGTCATTTCCTTTACAAAAGAGGCTAGACTCTTTGTTTCATGGTGAAATTTTCCTCTCATATATGATGTTACAGAGAACTCAAATAAGAAAACAACAGATTTCTATCTGCTACACAGATATTTTGTGGGCAACCAAACTGTACATTTTTCATCTTATTTTTTTAACTAAACAAAACACAATATACTTGAAAATGTGCTGTTAGTGCTTTCATACTAGTGTTTCACACTTGCTTCAGCACATTGATAAAAAAGGAACAATATTTGCAAGACAGAAGCCAGCTAAGCTTTGAACCCAGATTTTTTCCATGCTATAATAAAGTGGTGCATCCTGCATGAATTAGTCAAACAGTGCTTCAGAGTAATAGGATGCATACTGTCAACAGTTATGGCTATGCTTGTTCCCTGGCTACAAATTACTGTTGTCCTCAAATTGGGCTGCAAGATCCATTGCAAACTAACTGAAATAGATTTTTTTTTACAATGCATGGTACAACACTGTCCTCAATGTGCAGGTGTTAACTACAATTGAAATTGAAATCTTAAATATTAATAATTATAAGACATTTCCTTTAGTGACATTTCCTTTCTGTTTATGAATACATCCTCCCACATGCCATCCCATACAGTGGTGTTCCCGAATTTTTAAACTGCCTGAAACAGAAGCTTGTAAGGAGTGGTGTGGTTGGTCCCATTTGTCTTCATGGGGTGTTAAAAACCTCATGATGACAATTCTGACCTCAACAGGGCTCATAGCCAGACCTGGCTGTTGTGATCATGGAACCTTAACTCGTATACAGCATATGCTATGAATTTTTCCTGAGTTAATTTTTATTTTAATGACAGTATATGCATAGGAAAATATTCACTCCTGTGATGAGGAGCCCATGACAGTATGTAAGAAATTATTCGAGAATGGTCTTATTGTTAAAAATGTTCCTCTGCATTGTAGTCTGAATTTGTCTCATTGCAAATGCCATCCTCTGGAATCTGTTATACCTTGTCTGTAACAGTGAGGACCCCTCTATTGCCAAAATATACTTCTTTGTGGGTATCGTGATACATGCTTTAAAATGTGTTTGAATTCTCGTTACTCTCCCATTAACCTTTTCCAAGTTTTAATCATCTCTCTTGTTGAACTGTGGACATACATTTCTTCTGATCATTGCACTGAGAACTGAGCAAAGATTTTGCTCAGTTGATTGTCATGATCCCTGTGGGTTTTTAGAAGAGCTTTTTTTTTTTTTTTTCCTTTTTTTCCTCCAACACAGGCCCTTTGTCTCACTCTCAGCTCCTCCCAGCACAAGTATCCAGCGCACATTTTGCATTCCCTTTTCCCATGTATCATTTTAGCATGTATTTCATTCATTGTTTGGGATTGATATCAGATTGACAAGCCCATCCGCACTGTCTTGTTTACCACTTAGAAATACAGTTAAAGCATTTGCATTCTTCCATTCTTTTTGGAACTTGCTTTGTTTTCCAAGATTTATTGGAAATCCATATTAATGGTAAAGCAAGAAGTGCATCTCACTCTTTTAAGACTCTTGAATGTCAATTATCTGTCTATTTATTTTAAAAACTCTAGCTTTTGTAACTGCTGCTTATTGTCCTCTTTTGTTGCTCTAAAATTTAAAACTATTTATTCACTATGTCTATGATCAAAAAATTCTGCTTTATCTTTATAATTTTTAATTCTGCCATCAGGTTTTCCTTATATGATATTGCCACCTAATTCCATTTTTTGGTGGATGCAACTCTTTGAGTTAGGACATGACAATATTAAATACCCATTTTATTAAGTTTGGGTTGAGTTTCCTCATTTTAACACAATTTTCCTTCCTCTGTCATTTCAGATAGGTAGTTAAGGTATTGCCAAATGATACGGTTCGATATTCTGCTCTGGACACCCCCTATTCCTCCATGAGGGCATTCGTGCATGAGTGTTTGTTTGCAAAGTGTTTTGACATGGAAACAGATGATGTAATTCTTCTAGTCAGCAGGGGTATTTATAGCACATATTATCCAAAATAAGTCTTTAATTTAGAAGGCTATTTTCTCCTATTCCCTGCACTCAGTTGAAAGATACCAAGGGGATTCAATGTATCCATGTGAATCTCCTGTCTCTTCTAAGATGGGAGAAGCCTAAAGAGACCACGTCATTCATAAAATAAGTGTGTAAGGAGGTATCTAAAATTCAGTTGTTTGGTTACCTCTCTCCTTCTTACTTCTGCTTCTCTCTGCCCTTTCCTGGGCAGATTAGGACATTCATTTTAATAATCCAATCACGCATATACATTGCCATCAGATTTCAGCCCAGCTAAGGCAAACTCAGCTCATAAATTAACAGTATCAATTTCTGTTCTTTAGCATTCAGGCTACCAACACTGATGTACAGACACTTAAAGATGTTGGTCTTTTGCTTTACTTTCAATACCTGAATTTCATACAAACTCAGTGTTTCTGTTCTGATATGAGGGTTAATTCACTGCTGAAGTTTCATAGTATAGTTGTTCACATATCCGTTGGTATCAGTGTGGACAGAGGGAGATGCTAGCAATGGACAATGCACAAACGGTTCAGGGTTGTTTTGGTGGTTAACCAGTATTCTAAGGTTTCTCCACAGTATTCTAAAGTGCTTTCAGACCTGTCTGGCCCAAAGGAATCTAAATCTTAATTCAGAATAACAACAACAAAATCCTTGATGTTTTTACATTTTTTGAAGCACCAAACTATTTCTCCATTTCTAGACTGTAGCTACACATTGTAAATGGTCAGCGATACACAGATGAACATATAGCAGTGTAACATTAATTTCACATATAAAGAATACAAGATGTATCTTGCTGATTTATTGCTCTTATTTATTAAAGACCTTGATATTTATTTATTTAGTCTCCATATACTTTGCAGTTAGCTGGTCAGAGTCACGGTGCAACCAGCAGTCTTTCTGTAGACTTTAGGTAATACTTGCGTCTGGTAAACTTTCAGGTAATGCTTATGTTAGGACCAGAGCAGGCCCTATTAAAATCCATGGATAAACTAGCAGATCATCTCCTAGAATAATCCCTCTTAAACCTTTATTACAGCAAGTAGCGCCAGTTCACCTGTTATATTAAATTCAATAAATTACAGTAAGAAGAATGCAGACATATGGGCAGTACAGGTAATTCTTCAAAAAGACAATTATTGTTTTTCCCTTCTTCAGCATAGATATATATGGGCCCAAAATCAAGTGTGTTATTTTGTTGGTTTTATTTATTTATTTATTTATTTTTATTTTCAACAAACTAAAAATACCAGAATTTATGTGTGTAGTACCTATAATTCTATAACTGGAACAATTTTTTCAGAAGTCAACATTGATTTAAGTACTCTTAAAGACAAAATTGTCAGATTTCCAAGATTATTGTCAAGATTATTTTCAATAATCTGATGTCTTTAAAAGGTGATGACTGGTGACTTCTGAAAATCTAACACAGAGGGCACTCATGAGTAGAAGAGCCATTTGTTTAATGAGATGTCCAAGCCTAAGATTCTCACCACCAACAAAGCACTTCAGAGAATGTACATGAAATTGCTGGATGGTTGGGCTGAGGTAAGAAGATGCTTATGGTTTGAGTAGATGACTCTGGAACATGCTTTCCACATGTCCAAGTAAGCTTCGGCTAGAGCCGCATCTTTGGAAATGTGGACCATCGGAGCTAGCGTCGTTCCTGCTTTAATTGGAATCAGGGTCCATGAGTTACTGAAATGATTTAGGAGTAGTTGCAGTTTGAGAACATGAAAAGACATTGTCTAACACTGGGAAAAAAAAAAAAAAAAAAAGACCATGTAAATTAAAGAATTCCTTTTAAAAGATTTTTTTTTTTAATTATTAAATGATTGGGTATAAAATTGCTAAACCTCTTGCCTCGATACAAATGTCCAAGGCTACAGATAACACTTCATTTCTTCACAAATCATTTGTTCTAAAAAGTGCTGTTTTTTCTGAGTCACTTATCCTTGCCTACTGCTTTGCTTCTTACACAATGAGTAAAATAACTGACAGATTAAAGTGCAGTGCTGTGATATCCAATTGTGTTGACTGTGCGTGATTCTACATTTCTGTGATTCTCCTTCTAGCTCTACTGGCTGTGCAGCTGTAGCAATAAAAAGCATGTTTTGCAGTTTAAGGAAAGTGACAAGTAGGATGCCGAGGGAGAAAGTAGTATTTTGTCATTTATCTGATTATAGTTTTGTACAAATTTGGAAAACAAGTTACTTTGCTGCTTCTATATCACAGAACTCTATAATTCACATCTACAAGACAGTATCTCTATTGCTTTAGAATATATATTCTAAGGTTGTGTCCCTGCAATCTCCTTAAATAAACCTAAAAAAGGGGCTTGTTTATTTAGTGTTCGACTAGCGTAAAACTCCTGTATCTAACCATATTGTTAACATCCACAGTCCGCTTTCAATTTACTTCACAAACCCGTGAATTCTACACAAGTGCTTGTGGGTGGAAAGATGACTACTTAATACATGTTAATTGGTGTGCGCATGACATAGAAATGGTTTCTAAAAAGACAGCTCTGTCCCCTACCCCTAAATACTGACAAAATTTCCAGAATGCCAGGAATGTTGTTACAGATGTGTAAATGCCATGAAACTGAATGCAATTTTGCATCTTTAATGTGGTCCTTGTGCCTCTGGTACCAAAGTAAAGCAGTTTCTTGATACAGCTGTAATTGCTGTTTGGTTACTAAATATATTTCCTTAAACATAAGAATGTTTGCTTTTTTTTTTTTTTTTTCTTAAAGAACTAGAAACTTTGTGCTCTTTTGGTATTATGAAATCATAGTTTAATATCAGTGCTGAAAACCATATTTGGGGTTGGAAGCAAACAAAATCAATCCTGTTTTCTTCTGTGAAGCTGAACCTAGTGTGCTCCCTCCACAAACTTCAGGTTCTGACAGATGGATTTCCACCCTGTGAAAGCAAGTCATAATCCATGGGCAACAAATACATGCTGCATGAAGACATCATGGGACAAGTGTAAGAGGCCTTGTGCTGCCTTACCGCTCATTTACTTCTACCAGCCCATGCACTTTGTTTTGAGTGAGGCTGAAGCAGTTCATCTGGAGGTGACACTTCCCGCAGCCCTGTAGCTTGGGGCAGGGACACTTTTGCATGCTGGAAGAGGAGAGTGGAAGCAACACAACAAATAAAAGCAGAAAATCTTCCTGTTAGGAAGACTTCTGTCAGCCTTAATGAAAAATTCCTGCAAGTCTCTGTGTTATGATTTGCTCTGAGGAAACCAAGAAGGGAAAAAAATGCAGATAAACGATCACAAGATAGAAAAGGAAAGGCCAGACCACAGATCTTGGTGGAACTTGTGAAGACCCAGTGCTTTATAGCCAGCACTGTATTGTCACTGCTGAGACTGCTTTTGCTGACTTTGTTTACCTGACTCCTAAAAGCAATCCCACGTAATCTATACCTCGAGTGAGGTGCCTGGGTTGCCTGCCCGTCATGGCGAGGAAGTCAGGGATCTCACAGGGGAATCTGCAGCTGTCACTTTTCTGAGAGACAGAATAGACAGCATTGTCTCAACTGCTGACCTTCTTGGGATTGCCATACCCTGTTATGTTGTGACTCAGATGTTGTTGTGTTCTTTTGGACATCGTGCTCATGGGGTCTGTTTTATAAAAGCAGCAGGTGTTCTCACCTGTTTTAAAACTTCCGGTTTTGCAATATCTTTGCAGTAGCTGCAATATATATATCTTAATAGAATAAATAAGTTGTTATGCTATTCTAATTGTTTCCTAGACCCTCCTCAGGCATAAACCATCAGTCGGCTCCCGTGACCTAAGCACTTGTTTTCAGCTGGCCCAAAGTGGGGATGCAGTGTCACTTTGCAGAAAAAAAAAAGGCTGAAGATGAACTGGAGCAGTGAGAGAAGTGTGATTACACAGCCCAGTGGGTAGGACACTTACAGAGGAAAGGGGAGGCTAGGGTCAGGCAAGGCTCTAAGGACTGGTTGGGCATTTTACCTAATTAAAAATTAATGCTCAGCTGCACAGAGGATGCCTAGTTTTAGGAGGTTGGTTTGGTTTAGGAAACATGCCAAGCTTTTCAACCCTACTGTGACAGTTATTTCGAGCAGAAGTGGCATCTTAGGAGCCAAAGGGGTTTTAGTGTCACCTTAGCAATGATAACTCATCAGAGGGCTAAAGAAGGATTTTGAAGATTGCAGCTTGGATTTAGGAGCCTACATTTTAGCAGCACCTTTTGCAATACCTAAACCTTACAGGTCAGATGCTAAATTTTCCAGAAGCCATGAGTTGTTTGTGGGACACACTGAGAACTATTGCTTATGCTTGTTTGTGATACTGCTCCAAGGGTTGTCCTTTGGAAACTTGTCTCAGTCTTAAAACTTTCCTCACCTTTGACTGAATAATGCTTTTATATATAGATGTGAAATATAAGGTAAAAAAAAAAATCAGCCATGTTTTTCCAATACATGAAATGGTTGAAGATTTGCACAGCTTATTGTTATTATGATTTTTCTGTATCAAAGAATCCAGGGAAGACTATCACAGTGCAACCCCTCCTTTTGGGGCAGCACTGTTAAGACAGCATACATAAGGCAGCATCCTGCTTTGTTTTTCTTTTCTCCAGCAACTCTAATTATTTTATTTTTAATTTTGGTTGCTGCTCTAATGCTTATTGAGTAACTTTAAAATGAAATTGTAATAAAACACACTTAAAGCTGTAGGCAGTCCAAACACTGAAATGATCTGCGAATTTTTGGACATAACTTTTTTACCAAACATTCCTAAATCAGTAATTGGTAGCAGTGGCCCAGCCATTTCTCAAAGCAGAGAACATTTCACAGGATTTATTTCTGCCAGAGGAATGTTAAACACTTCTCTCACCAATTCAGAAACCTTAGCCTTTAATGTTGACTCAAAGAGCTTAGTTGCTTATGAGAGCTTAGTTTACTACGGAGAAGGTGGAAAGTATTTTTTTCGGAATAATATGAAAATAGCTGTTAGACAAAGGAATACTGAAAGTGTTTATTGCCTGCAGGGTAATCCCACGTTTCATGATAGCCTAGAAAGTGGACATATAGCCTTAGAGGAAAAGGGTTTTTGCTCTTTTAACATGTCAAGAAGCTAAAGGGGGGACCCTCATCCTGAGCATCAACAGCTACTGGTAGGACAGAGGACATTTGAGTTTCACTGTGATGAGGAATCAGACAGGGAAACAAGATTTGTAAGAGCGTGTTAAACTGCCATCGCCCCCTAACAATAGCCACAGCACTGGAAAATGCCGACCGCTAATTACAGGATAAAACCGGTGAGCACTTGCAAAATGTCAGGCTGAAGACGGGCAAAAAGCCGCGAATTTCCACAGCTGAAGAACAACCTGGAAGTTGACTTTTAATGATAAAGCACTCCATACCGAAACCCATCTGGATCAATCCTTACCAAACGCCACATGCTTTAAAATAGGAGCTGTGGTAAAATAATGATAAGCCTGATGGTTTTCATCGCAGGGGTCTGTGAGCACCCACTTGCATGTCCCTTCCTACCCCACTCTGAGTAACAACTGACCTCTGAGACTCAAGGAAAACCTGGAAAATCCTAAAGGAAGCACATCTTTCTTGGTTCTTCACTACTGATGGCAAACGAGCACCCTGTAGGCCTGTTAGCTGAAGAACTGAGAAAGGGCTGAAGTGTGAGGGCAGCTCTCACCTGGTCAGCCACACAAAGCAGGTACAGTGCTCACACCGGGTAATGCAAAAGCATTTTGTGATTCCTCTGAGGATCTGTTTACAGCTCTTGACATTGTAGGAGGACTCAGAGGTAGCATTAGGACACACCAGCCTCATCCCTTATGTTATTCTATGTGCGTTTTCTTTGTGTTCCTTCTCAGGACCCAGCATCGCAGGATGGGTGCGCAGAACAGAACTGGAATCCCACAGCTGGCAACCTAGCTACAAGAACTCTTTATTTTTACTTAATTTAACCTTTTTGGCTTACGTTAGCTTTCTGATGAACTTTCTCCTGAAAACTGGAAGCTGTATGGGTGCTGGGCCGCTTCGGAAGGGCCACCATCCTTGGGCTGCCGGGGACCAGGCCGAGCAGCAGAGGCCGGACACCACAGTGAGGGGCTCCCAGCTCCAGCCCCGCCGGGAAAGCGAGAGCCGTAGGGAAAGGGGGAAAATATATATATATAAAAGTTGCCAGCTCTCATTAAGATTTATTGTACGTCTGAACTTTTGTAGTCCCGACGCTTAACGACAGATGGTGGTGTAACTCCACCAATTTTGTAACGTCTCCCTTCGCTTTGATGTTGTAATACAGATTCTCCTCGATTGGACTTCGGTTAAAACCAACATTTTCTGCACCTTCCAAACCGTCTCGGGAGCTGTGCACGGGGAGGAAGGGGAACAAACCTATTTAGAAGAGGAGCCTGTTTTCTCAGTCGCTTTATAAACAATCCTAATTGAAAGTGGCAATCTGATAGACACCTAACGCTGCCAGCTGCACAGAGAAAATACATTAAATTAATTAAAGGAAGACGGTTTCAAAGCGGTTTATTTGAAGCGAAAAATACAATACAACTGTGCAGATGAAATCTCGAACCGTAAACAGGAACAAATAAAACGCACCGGCCTTTTTCATTACAAAGCCAAGTTGTGTTTTTTTCCGCCGTAACCACCGCCGTAAAAATAAAAGAGTCGGCGAAGTGGTTGTTCGTTGAGCCCTCCTTTTTCGTGGCACTTGAGAGCCGCTCAGACCCGAGCAATGCCGACTAATTTAAGCAGCCAAGCGTCGTATTGTTCCCCGCGTGTTATTACCCGCTAGGCAGAGAGGCTGTCAGCGGCGGCCGTGTGAACGAGGGGGGATTTTTTACATCGCCTTGAAACAAAGCGGAGAGCTGCCGGGGGCTGCGGAGCTACCGCGGCTCGCGGGAGAGGAGGGAGCCCGGCTCGACGGCGGCGGCCCGGGACCGTGCAGGGCAGAGCAAAGCAAGGCAGGGCCGGGCAGAGCAGGGCACAACAGGGCATCCCGACCCGGGGCAGCCCAACCCGGGGCAGCCCCGGCGCCGCCGTGCACCTCCTCTCCCGTCCGGCCCTCCGCAGCCGCGGCGCGGGGTCGCCCGACGGAGCCGTCGGTGCCCGGCTGCGGGGCCGCGCCGCCGCCCGCGGGTTCCCCTCCGCCAAGCGCTGTGCTCGCCGCCCCTTTTCTCCGGCCGCGGCCTTGGGACGCCCCCCGCGGCCGGTTCCGCGGGGAAACCCGCCCGGCTCCACACGGGGACCGCGAGGCGCCCGCCCGCCGCCTCAGGGAGGGGGGTGTCGGCTTTGGGCCCGCGCAACTTGCGCCTCCGCGGAGCCCCGTGGCCGAGCCGGTTCATCCCACCGGCAAGCGGAGCCCGCGGGGGGCGATTTCGTTTGCAGGCGCCGGGGAGCGCGGCGGAGCGCCCCGCACGGGTCCCCCCCGTCCCGCACCGTCCCGGGGCCGCGGGGGGATGCTGCCCGCGGCCACCCCGTTCCGCAGACCCCAGCCCCTCGGGGGACACGGCGGGCGCCCCCCCGCAACCGTTGCGTTGGCAAACTGGCGAGAAATAAAAGCGGCCGGGGTGTAGCGGCAACGGCGGCGGCCGAGGTGTGCGTGAGATAGGGCTGAGGGCGGTGGGGGGGGCGTAAGGGAGAGTGGGAAGCGGGAGGTGGGGGGGGGAGACAAAAGAGTTGCAAGTAGCAAATAAATATATTTTACGACCACCCATCGGCAGCGCCGCGCCCCCGCGGCAGCCTGCCCCGGCGGTGAACTTTCACCTCCCGAACCCGAGCTCGCCCCATTGGCCGGCCCCGCCGCCGCCCCGCACGGGCCCCCCCGCAGCCGCCCCGGCCCCCTCCCGGCGGCGGGGCCGGGGCCGGGAGGGAGCCGGGGCGGCCCCGTTCGCGGGGGGCCCCCGCGGAGTTGCCGAAGTTGCGGCGGCTCCGCCCCCGCGGCAGCGGCCGTGCGGGAGCCGGGGGGGGGGGCGCAGTGCCCCCGGTGGGGCCGGCCGGGAGCGAGCAGCCGAAGCGAAGTTATTATAATAATTATTATTTTTTAATTCGTCCCGTGGTTAACGCCGAGCGGCGGTGCACGCAGGAGAGCTTTTCGAATGCGAAAAGTGCCGGGTGGAGGTTAGGGCGCTGGGAGCGGGAGGATGCTTGAATTACAGCGCAGCCCGCTTTGTTAATTTGCTGATGTACCTGCGGGGCGGCAGCGGGATTAAGTGCCCGGCCTCGAGCGCCCGGCCATCGCGGGGGCCCGCAGCACTCCTCCCGCTTCTGGCCACGCTGCCAACTGGTGTCCACCCCCAAACCCCATCCTCGCTCAAAGCGCGGGGACACCTTTAGGATCTCGGGGGCGGCCGGTTCCCTCGGGGGGGGGGGTCTTGCACCTTGCCGCGGCCCGTCGGGAGGGGAGAGAAAGTTTCGGGAAGCGGAGGGGCGAGGATGCGGGGGGAATGCGGCGGGAATGGGGGGACTCCCACCCGCATCCTCATCCCTCCTCCCCTCCACGGCGCCTCCCACGCGGGTCCCTACCCCCGTGCACGGCCCGCGGCACGTCGAGGGCTGCCAGCAGGCTGCAGCCACTCGGCACTGCCAGCACAACACCCGGCTTTGTTTTCTCCCCGTCTGCTAAACTCGTTGTGTCTAACGGAGCAAAAAAGCGGGGGGGGGGGGGGGGGGGGAGAGAGGAGAAGAAGGAGGGAGGGAGAGAGGGAGGGAGGGGGGAGAGGGGGCGGGGAGGGGAGAGCAAACAACTTCCCCGACGGTTTGTTTACACAGCAGGTGGACCCGACGGCGGAGGGCGGCTCGCAGCGACCGCGCCGCCGGGGCTCGGCCGGGGGAGGCGCGGAGCGGAGCGGGGCGCGGCGGCCGGAGCAGGGCAGGGCAGGGCAGGGCAGGGCGCAGCGCGTCCCGTCCCGTCTCGTCCCGCCGCACTTTTGGCTATTGCCATCTTCCCCCCCCCGCCCTTTCCTCCCACCACCACCCCGCGCATTATTAGCACTCCTGTGCAGGCCACTTCGCGATCATGTGAGGGCTCCCTCTTCACTCCTCTTTTTCTCTCCGAAGGAGTCGGTGTGTGTGTGCAGCGTTTTTTTTTTTTTACTTTCCCTTTTTTTTTTTTTTTTTTTTTTTTTTTTTTTTTTTTTTTGCATTCCCAACAAAACACATACACACAGGCGGCACACTTCGCACACAGCCAGACCCCCGCACGCCGGGGGAGGGAGGGAGCGAGGCAGCGGCAGGCAGCGCCAGCCTGCGGGAGGGGCGCCAGGCACCGCACCCGCGGAGGGGCCCCCCCGGCCGCCCCCCCACCTCCCGGCCCGCTCGGCCCGGCGGCGGCAGCGGCGGCTCCGCCCGCAGAGACTTTGCATGTGCGCGCCCGTGTGCGCGGCTCCGCTCGCCCTTTTTCTCTCGGTGTCAGCTCGTCGGGACGCCCTGCACGGTGTCTCCTCCCGGTAAGTATTCCCCCCCACACCCCCCGCCAACCCCCCGCACACACCCGTCCCCTCCTCCCCCCGCAATCCGGTGTGACTCGCTGCTTCCCCCCGCTCTCTCTCCCCCCCCCCTCCCACCCCCAGGCTCCGTTGCTCACTCACTTGCCGCGGGAAAGTTTGGCCGGTGACATGTGTCAGCTCCCCCGGCGCCCGGGGGCACCGCTCCCGAAAACGCACCGCATGCGGGGGGGCCGCTGAGCCGCGGGCGGGGGGGGGGGGTGCCGCTGCCCCGGCCGGAGTTTGGGCTGAGCCGGAGTTTGGGCTGCGCCCGGGTCCCTTTCTCTGCACCCCCCCCCCTCCGGTCTCAGCCCCACTTTCCCCAAATCTCCCGGGGCTGCGGGGCCGAGCACCGCCGCTGCTCCGCACCCGCGCCCCCCCGGCCGCCCCCCCGCGTAATTAAAACCAAACAACCTGTAGCCTTCCCGTGCGGGGCCAGAAGTGCAAGGCAGAGAGGGCTCGGGGCCGGGCTTCTCAGGGAGCGTTTCCAGGGGCGGCTCGGCCGTCCTCGCCTCGCTTCCCCGTTTGTGTTGTTTTTCTTTCTTTTTTTTTTTTTCTCTCCCCCCCCCCCCCCGTTTTTTTTTTTTTTTTTTAAGACCTCCCCAGCAGACAGCCGGGGTGAAGAAACGTGTCACGTTTCTCCTTTGTGTGCTGCTTGCCTGCCGGAGGGAGAAGCGAACAGCCTTCCCCCCCCCCACCTCCGCCGCCTCCCTCCCGTCCTCTGAGCGCGGAGGGGAGGCCGGGGCCCCCCTCCCGGAGCCGGCCGCCCCCTCGGGGCTACCCCGGGGCGCCCCCGCTGGCTCGGGTGGGGAACCGCGGGGCCTCCTGCGCCTGCCGACGGCTTTCGCCCCCTCCCCTTATACCCCCCCCCCCCCAAAAAAGACAAAAAAAAAAAGCCTAAAACCAAGGATTAATAAATAATGCTGCTGGAGCTGCGGAGTTCCGCAGGCGGCCTCCGTGGCTGGTGCGTGGGGGCCTTGCCTTGAAATTGGCTCTTGAAATTCAAGAGGTCCGCGGGACCTGGAAAGTTTTGAAAGTTTAATTTTTTATTTTATTTATTTATTTATTTATTTATTTATTTATTTTTTCGGAGAAGGGAGACCGCGGCGGTGAGGCGTGCCCTGAGGTGTTTGCTTTTCAAGTCGGGAGCGCCGGGGTAAGGACGAGGAGGGGAGGGAGAGGCGAGCGCCGTGCCCGCCCCGCCGCCTGCCTGCCCCGCAGCGCGCTGCTTGCGCGCCCCGCGGAGCGCTCGGCCTCTGCCCGCAAAGCCGCTGCCACCCAGCTGCGCTTGCACGGCAAAGGTAAAGACAGCCCGCTAGGCGATTTTTTTTTTTTTTTTTTCACCCCGCGGATGTCAGGTTCAGGAGGCTGCGGGCCCGTTTCCCAGCGCAGCCCCTGGCTGGGCACTGGTGAGGTCCCAGGATGGGGTTGCTGGCATGGGGTGCAGGCTGGGTTGTGTGCGGGCAGGGTTTGTTGGCAGGAGAGCGTTCTTTCAGACCTCGCAAGAGCAGTCCGGAGAGAGGGCGCGCTGCTGCTCTGTCCTCAGGGGAAAAATAATCTCAAAAGTCCCTAAATTTATTCTATCATCGTCTGTACGTACATAGTACAGAGCCGCAGATGGAAGCACACGCAGTAATCGCTACCTGGGAATCGCTTCTATTTTGACAAAGCCTCATTTGTTTATATACTTTCTTAAAGAGAAAAAACACAGAAGGTCCCCTTCCAAAGAGGATTTCCCCTGGTCTTTTCCCTGCATGAAAGCCCCAATCCAAAACTCCCTCGAGTCAGCAGGAAGCTTTCTGTTGACATCAGTGGGAATCACTGCGTTGACTCGATGCCCTTGGATCAGGCCCTTGGAAATCTCGTTACCAATGTGGGACTAGGAAGTTGTGCGCTCTGTCTGTGCTCCCATGTTAATTTTTTTGGGGGAAAAAAGAAGTCAGATAAAGTTTAAGAGATTATGACACTTTTTTTTTTCCTGTGCTAGGTAATTTAAAACCATTAAGGAAAAACATTACTGCTAGTAATATTACTCTAAAGAAAATATGATTAATTATTAAATCCGCTTCTCTAATGCTACACTAAGCCCTTTTGAGTGAGATATAGATTTTAGTGTTCAAATTAGTATTTATTTTTAATTTAAGGCTTTCCCTGACTATAATAATTTGTTCGTATTTAGTATAGATATAGAAAAGATGCCTATTTTGCACTTAAGCACTGTTTTAATGTTATTCTTTCAAAACAGTAGTGTTCTGTAGCATTTTTGTATACTTAAATCATTTGTTTAACTGTTTGGAATAGTAAATTACTAAATAGTTGAGGGAAAGGAAACAGTGTTTCAAACAGAGCATTCCCAAAATACATAAAGTAACCTTCATGCCAATTCATAGGTCACTTAGTGACATACAAAATGATGCATAATTAACTATTCTGATTTATTTTAATACCTAGGACCTGAAATAGGCTGCTTCATGTGCGGCCTTACTAGTGTAGGCTGTAAGATGTAACAGTAACGTTAACCTGCAAGCTTGAGAGCAGAATCAATTGTATAAATATTTGGGTATTTCTTTGTTTTCAGTTTAACCTCAGGGATTCTTAGGTTTTGTCACAAGACCTGTGTTTGAGTAAAGTGTTGGTAACATTTGGAAGAGGAGAAAAATTAAATGTTTTGTAGCTTTCTCTTTAGTGTAAATTTGTGTAAAATTACCAAAGGTTCTGTAAGGAGCAACCTAATTAGTGTTTACAGAGTGTGAGGAAGAGTAAAGCAAGTATGTTGAGCTTGGGCTATTTCAATTAATCAATACATGGCACTATTTTTAAACCTCAGTAGGGTCTGTACCATAGCTGGGTGTTGAGTTATAGAGATTTTTGAAGTGACTGATTTTTTTTTAGTAATCATCTGTTGCTTAATACATTTTTAAGCTTTCTGTAATAAAATGCACCGAAACTATCATTTTAAGATTAAAGTTATATTTTCTCAGCAATGTTCTTGATGGACTTTAATTATTTTAAAATATTACTGTAGCATAGGCTTTGTTTTCTGGACTGGTTTACATGAACTAGAATAAGCTTTTTATATTCTGAATATACCTGATTCAGCATTGCATGCACAGGAGTTATTCAAGGCTAGTGGGCTGAAAACAATAGAAAACTTCTGAGATCTGATCCGTGCTGTGGCAGTGTTTTGCTATGTGCCATTGAAAATGTCACTTAACCTCTTTGTTTTTTATCGTCAAAATGTGAGGACTGGTATTTATCTATCTTTCTGATAGTGTGATTAATTAATATTTCTTGAATTCTGAGGGCCCTTTTGTTCTATTTCTTTTTTTGCCAGGTTTATTTTGGAGAAATTTAGTTCCGATAGTGGTTTAAAAAAGAATGGTTGGTGGGAGTCACCATGTTTTTTCTTTGTGAGTCAGATCATGAAGAGGTCACTTGCTTGTAGGGATTGAAAATGATTTAGGACATAGGTCACTGAGAAGTACTTATGGAGTGATTTTGACTGGAGAAAACTGCAAATCACCCTGAAACTCAAAAATGCTATCAACATGGTTACGAAATACTAATTTCTGGTACAGTTCAAGTGATTACTCTTTTTAAACTTTGTGGCAGCTAGTGGGTTTAGAAGTAATGCGAATTATCTATTTTTTCACTGCCACTGTAGCATACCTCTCAACTAATCCTCATTGAAAGGAATGCTTGTCATTTAGATTCCCGTTATCCATCCTATTTTGATCTGAAATCTTTCTTGTTTGCATGTGTAAATTAGTGGCACCACCAGAAAAATTGAGTAAAAAAAAGATGAAATTATAGAACAGGTTAGCTACAGTAAAGTAACCTCAGTATCATAGTTCAGCGTTATTTGTTTGGAGGTTTGCTTCCACATTTGCTCTGTCACAGAATGAACATACTTACCTTAGTGCGAGTGTTTCCAAGGCTAGTTTTAAACTCAAATTTCAAAACTGCTAGGTTGGCATAAAAACAAGGAGCAGTCCCACAAGTCATTTAACACTGATAATCTTTTCTTCTCCTTTTTGAGGCTCTCAGTAGTTTAATGACACTTACTACCTTTTTAAATCTTCCAAGATGTATACTTCAAATTATAAGAGGCATCTGTATCCTTTGATGCAAGATTTGCATCTGTTTTGGCTTTTCTGCTTGCTATTTTTTTTTCTTTCCATTTCTGCTATATTTGCATTTTAAGGGCAAGACAATGTTTTGTGTCAGGAAGCTGGATTTAAAAGTGCCAGCAATAGCTTGTCTGTGCTATCATCAGTGAAGTAGCTGAAAATAATCTTTTTAATGAACAGTTACTTCAGCGTTCAGCGGTGCACCAAAATGTAGTTTGGGGTAATGCTAGAAAGTAAAGTTTGAGCTCCGAAGAGTGAGTTATGCGTGGAATGGCATTTAATATCATGTTTTCAGTTCCCATTCTAAGGCAAATTAAATTGAAATGTTAAGCACGTTGTATTATACTACCAATTATATTTAGCATTTTTAGTGAATTGTAAAGGTTGTTCAGAAGGGGGAACGAGAGCGTTGTAGGCTTAACTTTTTATCCATTCACTTAGCTATATCGTCTTCCTGCAAATAGTAATCACACGTCCTCCTCCTTACAGCTGCAGCTGGAAAGGGTTTCGCTGCAGTTGGTTTCACATTTAAATATGTGCGCTAGTCAGGCTTGCTGCTGCGGGCTGAGCCGAGCCCTTGGATGCCGTGAGGAGCACGCTCGATGGGCCCGAAGTTTGGATGCCTGTCACCGACGGCGGCAGAGGGCTTTGCTGGGGCTGTAGATAACAGAGGTGACTTTCTGACTGATGGGGCTGTGCGAGGGAACGGGCAGGTAGGTTGAAGGGACGGGCAGCCACTTCATTCAGCAGGCGGGAGGGTTGTTTGCTTCCCCGTCCCCCCACCCACCCCCTGTAGTGAGAGAGAAGTTTCTGGTCCACTGGTGACCGCAGACCCTTTGCTCAGCGTGCCCTTGGACCTTTGCATGCCCCAGACCATGGCTGCAAATTGCATCAAATTAAGCATTTCGACAAATTGCTGAGTTCAGCCCCGTTTAAGCTTGTTTGCCTGCAGGATGTTGTGAGGAAGGCGCAACTGCAGCAGGCCCGCGCCAGCTCCGTCCCCCTGGGAGGTAGCCTGTCCTCTCTGCTGTTGGGCCCCAAACTGGAAATGCGTTTGAAGAGTGACATTTTGAGGCTAGATGATATATCATTATATATAACTAGGAAGTTTTTTTTCTAAGCACGTTGCTTTTTCGGGTAAGTATTTACATTTTTATGAAAAATTGCCTGTACCTCATAAGATTGATGTTTTGCTGAAGGAATATACACAGTCCTATTGAAAGTCACTTGTTTTTGCTCTCACAACGTGATGCATATTTTGCAACTTTGATCAGAATTTCTCAAAAATTTAAATACCGATTTATTCAATTATCCAGCTTCTGTGTTTCAGCCTAAAACAGCATGGTGCATATTTTAAAAATGTGGATTATGTATTTGAGGTAGTTTGAATTTGTGTGTTTGAGATAATTTGACAAATTATGTATCTGACACATGCAGGCGTTAAAACACTGTGATCTTAACAGATGTAACCACTATTGTTTTGGTGGTCTGTCCTCTGGGGGAAGGAAGGGGAATGGCTGTACAAGCTCTGTGTGCTGCGCCGCTTCTCCCACAAGGCCAAGTTGGATAACTCTGTCTGCAAACTAAGGAACCTGTGTTCATAGGGGTAGTCTCCGAGCTGCTGAGTTATTTCAAGCATAATATTGTGCTAAGGATCTATCAGATGTTGAATTTTAATTTGCCCAGGAACGGCTGAGAAAAGCTAAAAGAGGTGAATATATCCCTAAACCCCATTTAAACCCCAGCATTCAGTCAAAGCTAAATCTTGTTGTAAAAAAAGTTGCTCTCAATTATTTTGTCGATTTCTCTTTCTGTAACTCTTACTGTTAATATTTAGGAGGCTCGATGTTCTTCTGGCATTGTAACCCACCTGGTTAAAAAAAATAAAAGCTGTGGGTAATCATATGCAGTAAAACCTGCAGTTGGCGTGTATCTGCTTGGAAATTAGATCAGAAACTGTCAAGTTTTACCACTTACAAATAATGTAAAGGAAATTTTAAGGGGTAGCTGTGGGAAGCCACGACGGGCTTTGGAAAGGAGAGTGACAACACAAAAACAATGAAGATTTGGGAGTGCTGTGGAAAGCGGCCAGAGAAAACCTGTGACTGGGACAGAGCCAGCCAGCGTGGTGAGGGGGGAGCCGCTAGGAAAGTGTGGTTTTGCAGGAGAAAAGGCAGCGTGATTTTTATCTGATGGCCAATATCTGAAATGCATTTTTCACCATAACTGCATCTAAGAGAAGGAGCAACCAGCTTTCTCCGTGGCAGCGTTCTGCATGCAGTCAGGGGCAGTTTTAGCAGGCACAGAGGAGTTACGTCAGTTGACACTGGTCAAAGTTTGGGCGTTAAGACTGCTGTAAGCTATTTCAAAAAAATACTTAGGTTTTGTCATTTACAGTGTGTGTTACAGTGTGTGTCTTTGAAAACTTATTTATTAGTTGTTGGGCTGGAAGTTGATGTTTAATTAGTGCAGTGCTAAGCATCACTTTCCTGGTGTGGCAGAGCTCTTTTGAAGATAAAGGGGAAGAAAAGTATATAGAAAACAGAGGCTAGTATCTTTTGGAGTCTAAAACACAGTAATTGAAATATTTATGATTCAAGGCACTACTCAGTGAGAGAACACAGACGGGATTGTGGTTTCATTACAGTACTTACAGTATTCTCATGACCTAAAAATGAAAACACAAAAACCTAATGCAGTCAGGTGTGCACAGACTGCAGAGATGCGCATAGCTGATGAACTGTTATGTTTTCCACTTGTGTCAATATGTTTTCGTCTTAGTGTAAGCAGATACTTAATTCAGATAAGGAATAAACTATTATCCTATGTACGGCACAGTAAACGTAAGAGACAGAGTGCTGAAGACTCCCAGGTATGTGGTAAAAATGATTCCTCAATTGAAAATGAATTTGTGGAATATATGGGTGCTAAAGCTGTGTAAATATTAGGATGTTGTTTTGCTAAAGATCATGTAATGTTTTGCCCAGAAATTCACTCAGACTCATTTGTTACCAGTCTTGAATGCATTTAAATTACTTTTAATGTTGTGATGATGCCTGTAAATTGTTTTCAGTACACAGTAACTGCCAGTGTACATTGAAGAATATATGTGGTCAGTAGTTCATAAGATAACTATGTTGAATATGCAGAAGAAGTTTCACACAGTGTCATAAATCCTTGCACATTCTTGTGCTTAATAAGAAGGAATTAAAGCGTATTGTGACAGAAACTTGGACATATTTGGTATTCTATTTTAAGTGAATGATGTCTTGTGGAAGAGTTTAAGATGTGTTTAACCTTGGAAGTGTTGACCAGTCTGTTCCTGGGCCTCTGTTTATGATTGATCTGGAAAGAGTGTGAAGTGTACCAGAGCAACTGGAATTTTATATCTTTTGAACTTTCACATGGCAAGTTTTAAAAAAATGTAAGTTGTCTTTCTTTCTCTTTCTCTTTCTTTCTTTCTTTTCTTTCTTTCTTGCCTTCCTTTCTTCCTTCTTTCTTGCCTTCTTTCTTTCTTTCTTTCTTTCTTTCTTTCTTTTTCCTCCTTCCTTCCTTTCTTCCTTCCTTCCCTCCTTCCTTCCTTCCTTCCTTCTTTCCTTCTTTCCTTCTTTCCTTCTTTCCTTCTTCTGGGACCTTCAAGTGATCACTGAGAAGCCAGGAGAATGGCAACATAGCCAAAATACTCGTGTATTCTTGTAGGACACTGGTGGGGAAATTGATGATGGTTGAAACGTGTCTGCGGTGGGTGTGGAGCTGTCCATCGTTGGGAGTGGCGTGTGTCTGCATCTTCACCCACATCCATCAACAGCTTCCCAGGAAGAAAGTTACAGGCTTCAAAGGGAAAATCCATTGGGTAGATTTATCGAATCTCAGTTTATGGGACAGAAAACATCCTAAAGATGCATCCAAAATTTTCTGAAGTTGATATGAAGACTGCCTGTGTTTACTCAGAGTTTCAGCTTAGACATGGAGATTTGTTGATACTTCAGATGTATTTGTATGATCATGTGCAAAACAAGTGTCTGAGGTTTTTCTGAGGCTACTTGGATGCTCTTCAGAACTACCTAGGCTGAGACTGGTGACTGATTACTTATGTGTGGCTAAGCCATCCCAGTGCAAAGGAAAACAAGATGCCACAAATTAGCAAGGAAGACTTTTTTCCTTCCTGAGGGAGTATTATTTTTAATCCCATAGTTTTTCCACAATTGAATATTTGATTATGAATTCAACTTCCTGTCCCCTATCCCTTTTGTCTGGACTCCGATGACAGGTCTTAAGAAACAGATAACGGTGACTCCTTAGACTGCTCCTTGTCAGTTGCCTGTTTATCCAAAAGACTGTGTGTCTTGCTGGCTTCTTTTTTTTTTTTTTCTTAATTTTTGCAGTATCAAAAATCCTGGTGACACTTACCAAAACAGTGTTGTCTCCACTACTCCTGCGAAAGAGAGGGACAAATCGTGATGACAAAGCAAGTTTCAAAACACAACCCAGAGATGATCTTTATGTTACCAGTGAAAATTGCCAAGTCCAAGTGTTTTTGGTTTTTCTTTAAATACAAGTTCTTGGACCTATATGCTCTGAGCAAGTTACCACTAAGATGAAAATCACCTATTCAAAGTGATTTTTTTTATATTTAAACACTTTCAAGGGTTCACTTCCATTTGTTCATTAAATGAATCTGAAAAAGTGCAGCAGTTAGGTACATCATTGGTGAAGATCCAGAGATACGAGGAAGATGCTCCTTAAAAAATGAACACATACACTTCTTTTAAATCAATGGTGTCCATCCTTTTCAGCGAAGCGTGGTAGCCTTGCATGGCGCTGCTGTGTTGTGTGCTGCATGATCTGTGCTACTACGGGATCTATTCAGTAAGTTCCCAGAAGCTATGTCCATGCTTCTCGAGCAGCGTAGTGGTTGAACACCTGTAATTCCCTACGTATTTATCTAGGAAGGGTATTGCTATAGGTTGGTTGGACTGCCTATACATTTTGTTTCATCCTCTCCAAGAGGCTCCTTGTTCTTTCAGGCTTCTCCAGAGCAGAAAAGGAGCAGGCTGTGGGGCAGTGTTCTGGTGGTACCTCCTTACTGACATTTGTTGAGAGTTCCCCTCCTTGCCATTTGCTTGTTGTGTGAGAGGAGAGCTGCTGTAAGGTCTGAGAAAAGTGGTGGGTGGTGCAAACTGCATGATGCTTGACTGGTCCTCCCAGGTTGCAGACTGGGCACTCATACTTTAAGTCTTCATGTGTGACTCAGTAAAAGAATACAATTATAACTATTTGATTGTGTGTAAAAATGGAACCTGCTGTCCTGGACTTAACTGGAGTGCTGTTTTAACCTCTTACTCAGTACATGTCTTCAGTAGCTAGAATAAAACTTTAAACTTTAACTACTAACTGTATTATGTGTAGATGCCTGTTCATTTTGTGAATCAATGGTGCTTATATAAAAACCTCTAATTATACCTATGTATCATTTAAATACAGTTTTATAAATATTTTTTATATACCCAATGACTGCTCTTTAGTTCTTTGTTGTTATGACTAAATTATTACCAGAATGGGGAAGCTGCCATTTTTTCAAGTCGATGCTAGGCATACACTTTTATCTAAATTCAGCTATTAACAACAGTTTCTCCAGCTGAATTTCTCTTCATCTAAGTCATAGATGACTGGGAGCAGAATATGACCACAGACTATAAAAAATATCTTTCTTGTTGTCACCTGCAATATTACCATAATTGGAACTAACGAGTCTGCAGTTGCACAATATTTATGTTGCAATCCAAACTGACACAGACTGGAATGCTTTGGTAGCAAAACAAAACACAGACCCAAGCCTTGGGTGGCATGGCTGGGGGGGAGGAAGCTGCTCCTCGTAGGGACCTCTTTCAGCGGGGAAGTCCCCGACACACACGACGTTATGTCCTCTAGGTTTCCCTGCTCTGTCGTGGGCCAGAGGGACTTTCCTGGAGAAGCGGGGAGGCGAGGCAAGGTGAGCGCTCAGAGCATGGCTGCAGGGAGTGGTAGCTTGTGGTTTTTGTAGGTGATGCCTTGGGTGAGGCTGCAAAGGCCACTGTTTTGCTACACTGAGGTGACGTGGTAACGGATTGCTTCTCCTCTGAGGTCTTCTGCTGGGGATGGGCTCTTTTGTCATGTATTTTGTTTCTTTTTTACTCCTGACACTGAGAGGGTCTTTGCCAGGATGTACTATTTGGGAGAAACTCTTTTAATACATTTACTTTCATTTGACAGATGGAAATAATGAGTCACCATCCAGTGTCACCTTTACTGTTCAGATGGCTGTAGGCTCAGGGAAACTAATGTTTCTCCCTGCTGCTGCTCTGGTAGGCTCCGCAGCAGCTGATGAACTTGATCTATTACTCCTGGCCTTCACTTGTGACCAGAGCACGGTACACTTGCCTGTGACTGACATGCTTAGATCTATGGCCACGAGCTACCTGGTCAACTCTTCAAGCCTAGCTTTAGCGTTAGCTTTAACCCCTCAGGGCTCAGCTGCTTGCAGCATTTAAAACACGTCAAGGGGCTTTGCTTTATAGCAGAGATTTGACTCAGCAAGACTTGTGCTAACTCTTGCTGAAGATATGAAATACAATTTGTAGCTTATAATTGCTGCCTAATATGATCTTGGACCCTTACTTAAAATCCATTTAACTGATACCGTACTTTCTTTATAAGGTTATTATTGGGAGCTAACCTTTCCTTGTGTTGTGGTTAAATGTACAGTGTAATAAGGGTGTTTTTTAATGTGTTTAAGAGTTGGAAGATGTGTTAGAGGTAACCTTTATGCAGAGAGTTTTATATAGTTGTAGTGAGGAGAGCGATATTAAAATCCTGAACACTGGTACCATCTGAATGTAATTTGTTCTCATTGTGTTTTGTATGTGCCTGCTAACAGAAGATGGTAGAGTATATTGAGAAAATTGGATTTGTTCTCCACTACCTTTCTTACCAGTATTTATTAACCTCATGCAAATCATTGACTCCAGAAGGTTTTTGTACTTCTGATGTATACAAAAATACAAAAAAAAAAAAGTATCAGGTACAGCAGATAGACTACAATTCTTTCTTTTTTACACTTCAAGTAGAGCTAACTAAATGGAAGACTTTAGGCACAAAATTAAAAGCCCACCAGAAATCTTCACTTTCTTGTTTAGCTCTTGATATACAGGAATGAGCCATGCCTATTGGGGATCTGTAGGGATCAGTGGACTATAACAGATTTAAAGATTAAATTTTCTAAACAACAAAAGTTAGTACTTTTTCTTATACCTATGGCTATTCACTTCCCTGCATTTGATTGCCTTATAGAAATGTGTGTTTAATTAGAGTTAAGTTAAAATAAAGTATTTCTCCAATTATTTTTACCAGATACCTAAGTGTAAATGTAGCATTTAGGGCACATGAAAAGGATTTCGGAACTGCAACCTTCTTTGAACTGCTCTAAACAGTAGTGAAGAGGATGAAGTTTCACACCTGAAAAGAGGTCATGAAAAAAAAAAAAAAGGCTGCTTAAACAGAGGAAGATAAGATGAGTGTCATAAGTGTGGACAGCTTTGTGGTTTTCAATTTTCTTTTTCCCCGGTTTGCTCTTTTCCTGCAGTTCAGCTTTTTTTTTTTTTTTTTAATGTATTTATTTTTTAAAAAACAACTTTTTCATTTCCCTTCCCTTTTGCCTCAAGGGGGCATTGTGGGTTGGAGAGGGGGAGCAAGTTTTGCACGTCAGGCTATCAGCCTATAACTGAGAAATACTTGCTTTTCTTAGGTTCAATAAACTGTTGTCGGGGTGAGCACAGCAGTAGGGATGGAGTGGGCAAGAATGGCCCTAAGAGAAACAAACATTATTTTTTATCTTAAGTAGGTGGGGGAGGGGGGCAGCAGTCACGGCTCATGAGGCTGAAATTAACTGCTTTTAGCATTGGGAAGAATGATGGTGATATAGACAAAGTGCTATCCTAAAATTTTTAAGTGTAATTCTTGGCTCAGATACAGACTTCTTGTGGAACTTTAGGGTAGGGTTGCTTAATCTCAGTGCAGTAAAGATAAATTCATTAATGGTTATGAGGTGTTGAGATAATTAAATAGAGAATGCCAGTAAATTGCTTTCTGAAGCTCAATGACTGTAAACTCTGATCTTCTAATTTAATCTATCTACCGCTTCCCATTCCATTGCTGAAAGGCTTTCAAGACTGAGAAATTAGTCCTACTCTAGGCATAGCAACTGCGTGAACTGAGTGGTGTTCTTAGAAGGGAAAAAATATCCTCACTGCAAGTTAAGACTCTATGGACAAAGGATAGCAGAAGCAGGCTTTTGTGTTGCCTCTCATGTTCAGAGATAATTTTGTTTCTTACTAACTGCCTGGATTCTGTACCGGCTTGTGGCGGCCCTTACACTTAGGCAGAAGAAGAATGAAGATTCTAATGACCTAATGAAAGAGATCCTGTCCAAATGAGAAGAATTAACCAGAACCATCTCTTTTGGTGGTGGTGCGGTATTGCTCAAACCCGGCTTTAGTTGGTCTAAGCCAATGTTATAATTCTCTCACTAGACAGTGATTTTTTCTTATGAATTATTTAAATATGTGCAGAAACTATTTCTGAGAGAAATTAGATACCTCTGAAATTAGCCTTTTCTAAAAAAGGGTATTTTAACTGTATGAGGAAAGTGTTCATTTTACACTCTTAACCTGAGCTCTTAAGAATGGAAATGCATGTGAAAATATATTCTGACTTACTTTAAGGTTATGTCAGTATTTTTTCTCAGTAGGTTATTTCTTTGTGTAGGGTATTCTTTATCTAAAGCACTGCATTCTGTTAATTTGCTTAATACTATATCAACTGTAGTGTAATCCTTTGAGCTGTAAAATGGACTCGAGTCATGATGGAGGTAGACAAGAAATACAATAACATAACTGGAGAAGCTTTGTGACAGGCAGAGGTCTTGGATTCAGTCTGTCTCTCCTGGTCTGGTGCTGTTTCATACACTCTGTCCGTGGACATGAATATGTTGTGCCAGTGATCTCTGGAGAAAGGCTCAGGGCCTCTGCCAGGGCTTAGGTACAGGTGAGCTCCATACTCAGCTTCCTGATGGGTGTTCCCTGTGCTTCTCTTGCTGTGGCCCAGCTGCAGCCAGAGGAGCAGCTAGAAGCATCCTCCCCGGCCTCTCCAACTAGCTGGTAGGGACTCTCTTGGGGTAAGAGAGCATGAGCTCCTCTTCTTCCTCCTTGAGAAGCATTGAAGTCAGGTGCTGAGTGAGCCTCTCTTTCCTGCTCTTGCGTTACTGTTTTGGGTTTTAGTTCAAGGTGAAAGTACCGTGCATATCCAGCAAAAGAAAATTCTGAATGAAAAAAAATGAGTGATTATGAGTATTCAGAAAACAGTTCTTGTTGAATTAGCCCCCAAATCACTTTTTGCATCAGTTATGGAAAGGTGAGAATGGGCCTCTTAAAACCTACTGTAAGAGACTTGTCTTCTTGAAATTTCTTACTGTGCATCTAGAGGCTTAATGTGAATGTGATATTTACAAGATGAAGTCTTATCATTGCTGAAGTGGATCAACTAGATTCCATTGTTGCAAAGTGTTCTGGACATTTTGGGTACAGCGGCAGTAGTTTGTAGTGTTCAGTTTGTCGTAGAAGATTTGAGAGAAGGTGAATTAGCTATTAGATAAGTATGCATAATTCATACTGGAGTTTTATAATGCTCTAAAGAAAATTCTGTAAGTTAAATTTATTTCACACACACGTGTGTGTGTGTGTGTGTGCATCTTGTAATAAGGCCTGTGTAAAATAGCTAGTAATTGTGCTTAAACTACTTCCAGCTCTACCATCCCTTTCCCACATAACATGTTTTGCAGAAACGAAAACCATACCTTTTGATTTCCACTTGGCAAATTTCTAGTACTGGCAGTAAACACAGTTTTAGCGAACTTTACAGAAGTAAAAACAAACAAAAAATGGCTAATTGGTAGCTGTACCACAAATCAACATTTTCTGAAATGTTTTCTTGACTTGACCAGTTTGTTTATTGCAGTATGATATCAAAGGCATTTTTTCTTCCAGAACTTCAAACTTCATTTAAGGCCTGCATTTTTGTTGTTAGTGAGAAGAAGTTAAAAATTAATCTAGCAATATGTATATATATAGTGACTACAGAAGCAAAGTTTCTGTCTTTGGTTTGCAATTTAAACAGTTTGAAGCCTCCTAAAAGTTTGATATACTTGATATAAAAAAGACCATTTCTGTGACCATTTGCAGTTTTAATTTGTTTTAAGCACTATTGTTGATCTAGGACTTTTGCTCGCTTAAGGTTGATTAATTGCTGTTGCCACTTCTGTTTGCAGTTCAGTATAATCTCATGCAGACTTTTTTTTTTTTTTAGTTTAATCTTCTGTTGATGGTTGCATGTTTGTATGGGATGGTAGATTTGACCACTAATAACTTAAGTATTTTTATAAACAAATAAATAAGCTTCAAAACAATAACAATCCACTGCAAACTGAGACAAAGGCTAAGTAGTGCAAATTTATTTCGTGAAGCATGATTTCTGCACCTCCTGTAGACTCTGCTGTGGAAGCTCTTGCTTTTATGTGGTTTTATTTGTTTAGAAAGAGAAGATGATCATCCTGTTTTCATTTAAGTATTTTTTTTATTTAAGGCAGATTTAGATAGAAACAAGAACAGGCCTATCTGTTATATTGGGTGTTGTTAAAGTGAGTATGCCTTCTCTGATAATTACTATTCATTAAGGCTAACTACTCTTTCTTTAGTGGAGATAACTCTCAGTTATCTTATATGGAAAGTGAACGGATGAATGTTGGCACTAAAGTCACTTCATAAAAAATTTGAAATTCGGATCCTTAGTCTAGGAGACGTATAGGTCATCTGCTTTGCCACATTGTGTTTCAGAAAGCGTACACCCCTCTGAATGGTTGGGTAAGTCACATTAATGCAATGTGACCCTCACTACAAGGGATTAGTGTTTTAATGATAATTGACTTGGTTAACTTGGCCAAAGTAGGAGCCCATGATTTCCACGTGCAGGGTGGAACCCAGTCATTGCAGATGATGCCAAGGAAGATGCTGCTTTCGTTCGTCTTTGGAAGTGTGTGACTCTTAGAAATAGAAACTAGGAGTCCTAGTGCCTTGCATTCCTCTACTTTCTCACAAATAGTTAAGTGATTGACTGAAAAAGCGTGTGCTGCCACTATGTGTGAATTTGTCCATATAAAGGAAAACGTATCAGTTGCCTGCTGTGGATGGCAGAGTACTAATTTTCACGTACATACATAATGGACAGACAGAAGAGTTCTGGAATGTTCAGACAGACAAACAAAAAATATGTACAAATTAAAAAACAAAGAAAAAAGGAAATAATGCTGCTGATAGTGAAGAGATGAAAAGAGGAGGAAAACTTCCATTCCTCCCCATTTTTAAAGGAGATCAGTTATGGTTTTTGAGCGTCTGTGATTACAGTGTATTTTCTTTGCTACAGAACTCTCAGAAAATACAAAGGTTGTATCTATTCAGACAGCATAACTTGCTTCCTAGCTTTCCAAAATGCTTTAACTCATCTCGTGTTCAGCTGTAAATATCAGGGTCTTGGAGAAACGAGAGCATTAGGGTTGTGTCTGTAGCTCTCTGGATGGCAGGGACAGAGCTCTGGACAAGAGCTGCGGCAACGGCGTGTCAGGGCTGAGGTGCTAAGCGAGCGTGCCCCTGTGATTGTGCTGAGATGCTTACTTCTGGAGGCCAGAATATGGGACAGAGAAACTTTCCTCCACCATAATCCTCCGTTCTAATCTTTCCTTTTGGAAGTTTTCAACAGCACCACTAATTCTGGAGACCGTAGCTCTGAAATTGTTCTGGTTGCTTTTGCTTGCAAAAAATTATGATTTTTTTTTCAGTTTTCTTTCCTCTCATGCCTATTTAAAGTTGATCCTAGCAATGGAGGAGATGAGTCTAAGAAAAAATGATTTCATCGAAGAAGAAGGATCCTAAAACTTGTATCTAACTAGAGGCATACTGCAAGGTGAAGAAGCTGCATAAAATAGAGTGGTAGCACAAGAAACCATCACATTTTTACCGAAATCATTGTATGGAAAGTGCTTCATGTCAGCTGAAATGTCAGATGTATCAGGAGAAAGTTAAAGTGGAACCTGATTTCTGTGAGGCTAAAGATTCAAGTAATTTGCTTAGGGATGCAGTAGAAAATCAATCTTATGCTTGAAAGAGGGAATAGTAGCCTTCAAGTCTCATCTCATGTTTTGTAGCTGATTGCCTGTTTTTATTATCTCCCCTCCTTTTCCTTCAGTACTTACTAATGCCCTTTGGTTAACTCCATTATACCTTTGAAAAACTTCTTGCAGAGCTCAGCTGCTTTGGCTTGTTTGCTGGGTAAGCCTCACTGATATTATTATAATTAATAGGATGTGTAAAAACTTCCTGAACTGAGTGTTGCAGAATCAGGCTATTAAAACTTGGTACCCCATATGTTCTGCAGCGTGCAAGATTTCCATCCTCCACAGCTGGGGCTCATCAGGGAAGACGCTAGAGCCACACTGATCTTGCATGCTGTGCGGGAAGCTGGTTTGGTAGCAACACAATTCTGCTTGTGAACGAGCAAGAGGGACAGAAAGCAAGCTCAGTTTATAGTTTGGAGATGTGTCTTTAATTTGCCTTTATTTTTATTTTTATATCAAAGGGATAAAAATACAAGAGAAGCATGTACTGTATTTTCAGATATTGGAAATCTCTGAAGATCTGATTCATAAGTGAGACTTGAATAGTTGTGTGTTACATGATAGCAATTTTCTTGCTTTGTCTTTTACTTCTGTTGAGTGTTACTGCTTTATTTCCTTGACCAACTTTGATTTTAGGAAAATACTTTTTAAAATTATAAGAAAGAATACAGAATAATGAGAGGTGGAAATAATGGTCTGATATTTTTGAAGAATTTCTTTTTTTTTTTTTGATAACTTGGAGGTGTCATGAATATTTGTAATTTGCTAGTTCTGTGAAATTAAAAAAAATAAAGGAGAGTAAATATATCAATTTAAGAGGACAGGGAATGATACTTAGCAATGTGATCAGCATATGAGCCCAGATCAAATATAGTGATAGAGTATCTAAGTACACGCAAATATAAGGTCATACAATTAGAGACAATATTACAGGCTTGGCTTTCGATATTGGGGTCTGTATCCAGAGAGGAGAGTTGTGACTCTGGAAAAGACATGGACATTTATGCTGGCTGATCAGATGAGTATGGATGTTTTAAATTTAAATTGGGACTTTATACTCTTGGGTGTATAAACAAATCTTAAATGGGAATAACAAAGCTAGATGTTTCTGCCTAAATTCCTTCCTTCTTTTTTTGGCATCAGGAAAAGAAAAAAGTTTCTGGATAGAAAAAAAAAGAAAAGTTTCTGGATAGTTTCTGAAAAAAAAAAAAAAAGGAAAATAGGACTACATAGAGAAGAGAAACTTGATAATAGTGTTTCCAGTTTACTTTATAAAGGCATAACAAAGTCCAGTAGGAGAAGAGCAGTTTTTAACACTGAGAGTGGTTGTTCACAAAAAGGCATTATTAAGGACTTCAAAGTAGCTTTCACTGGGAAACTTTAAATTATGATTTAAGGGCTTTTCTAACACATGCTCAAGTTTGGTGAAGGAATTATGCCAGCAATCCCTTACAACCATGATATATATGAATGTTAGTTTGACCACTGATTTTTCCTTTGAAGGAAGCAGGAGGGTGCTTAGTGTGCTTATTGGCATATCAGTATTCATTAGTTCCATATTTGTCCTTTGACAATCCTTTAGAGTCTCAGGGATGGACTGTAACACCACTACTAGGTGCTGTACAAACACAGAACGACTGTTGAGTCCCACCCCAGAAACTGGACAATTTAAATATTTAAGTGGACACGGCAAGTAGAATCAGACAAGGAAAAACAAGAAAACAAGGAGTTATCGTAGCATATCAGCAAATAATCTGTTTTAAAATTTTCCATAGGTCTCCTGCCAAAGCAATTTGGAAGACGCTAATCAGTTAGTCTTGTGGACATTCACAGATGTGTGAGGTGTCAGCCTGGATAAAAAGCCTAAAGACACTTAATTGAAAAAATAACACATAGGTGATGGAAGCTGGCAGCCTGGACCTAAAGGAGAAGGGAGTTTACTTCTAGATACGGAATGAGAGATGATAGGTAGGCTTTGACATGGAAGATAAGTGATTAATATATAATGGGATACTGGATTTATGTCAGTGGAACGAGATTGCATTTGTCAAGATTAGAACAAAAGAGAGGAACAAGATGTGAAATAAGAGGGATGGGAATATTAGCTGTATGGTTTGAGAGGAGAGACATACTTTAAGAATGGGGTTTGTGAAGATCCTATAATATTTACATATAAAACTTTTGTAAATATGCGAGTCTACAGCGCCGAGGTGCTCGTGTATGAAGAACGAGTCGAAGATGATGCCTGAATTATTGGCCTAAATTAATGGTAATGTTGCCCAAGAAAGAAGGTAAGGAGAGAGCTTATTAGCCCTGTAGAGGAGTTTTATTTTGTCGAGACTTTGCTACTAGAATAGAGCAAATATTTTCCTGAAGTTTGAAAGCTGCTTTATGTCTTCTTAATTTGGTCAGTTTATATTTACTAAATGAATTGTCAGCTTCTTTTCTTCCCTTTTATGTATTTCCATATGAACTGTGTTAGAAGAATCCGAGAAGTTGAGTTTTCTTCCTTTATTTACAGACTTCTTACTATATGTGCCCTCTGAGACACCACCAGAGATAGCTAGGTGCATTGCTTTGGGATTCCTGGCAGAGAAGCCCTGCTAACACAAGTCAGTGTTGCTGTGTCGGTTCGGTTGTTGAGGTCCGCTTGATTACCTCCCCCCTTCCAATTGTCCTTCTTTCAAGTTCTAAAAATTGTTCATCAGATTTATCATTGCTTTTTAAGGAAGTCTTCATGAGCATGACCTGAGGTTTTACAGGAAATCTTGAAATAAAAGTAATAATATTGTTATACATTTTCTCACATTCAGCCACACATGCTATCACAAAAGTAGCCTTGAAGCTGTTTTAGTTTTACAGCAAAGAGTGTTTCTTTTCATATCAGGTAATCCGATCTGCTGTTCTTTTTTTTTTTTTTTTTTTTTTTTTCTCTTGGCTTTGAAAACATGCCTTTATATTAATAATCCTGGATTTTGTGCTGGAAGTTGATTGCTCTAATTGCTGTTTGGTATTCAGTAATATTAAATAAAGGTTCAACATTTTTTATTTTTCCTTTTTTTTTTTTTCTCCAAAATGTATCAATGTGTATTTTTAGAGTTCACCATTAGTGGATGTATAATCTTTGTGTCTGCTTTTATTCTCGGCCACTGGGAGTTTCACTACCAGCAATAAAAGACAACCTCCATGTTGTACTGCACAGTATAGATATTGTAAATTTTGGTCTTGCTTTCCATTGATCTAGTTTGCCATATGGGAATCATATTCAGCTGATCTTTATTTCCTGAGTCAGAAATTCTGTTTTACCCATCTTTGGGGCTTTCAGCATTTATTCTCAGTGGGCTGTCAGGTATTGCACATGAAAGCGAAGGTTCAAAGGCATATAAAGAAGGTTGAGGTCTGAAATGTTTACTTAACACTGCTTTTTTTTTTTTTTTTTCTTTTTACAAACATTTGCCAGACTGAAGGATCAGCATGAAACCTTAATAAATTTTAGACTTTTTATACTCTATTATGAACATTTTACACATACATAATTTTGGTGTAGCCTGGAACACATCAGCTGTAAACTTGCTACTATCTCTTTGCCAATTTAACAGCATTGCAATTGTTTTTATTTTTATTTTTAAATTTATCAATGTTTTCTTTTATCAGAGTTTTATTTTCTTTCTTTTTTTTTTTTTCCTTTATTTTATTTCTTGGGACTGCCATTAACTGACTGCTATTGTGCAGATTTTATTTTTTAAAAAAGGAAAATAAATAAATAAAAGATGCCATCCGCTCTCTTCTCTGATGTCATTCTACTGAGAGAGAGAATGAATTTAAGTGCAAGTGTTTGTCACCTGTGAAGATGCTGCCACCAATGAAGTAAACAGTCATAATGTTAACAGCTTTTGTGCTGTTACATGTGTAATCTCTTGGGAAACAAATGCCTGAAGTTTGATGGCTTTGAATCACTTGGGGACAGTGATACAAGGCTCTAGACAGTACTACTGTAGTGTGATTTTTTTTCTTTCTCATTTGTACTGAAGCAGATTTAAGGCTTTGCATACTGGAGTGTGTCTGATGCTCCTCTTTGATCTTCAGTGTATCTCATTTTCTTTTTTATTACCAAGCAAGGAAATAACCAGAGATCTTGAGAGTTGGTAGAGGGATTTTTTCTCTCTTCTTCTCGCTCCTTTCTTCTACATTGCTGAGGGGACTTGGAGCTCTGGGTTTGGCTCAAAGTGACCCTTTTGTTCTAGAAAAGATGCAGTGTTGGTGCACCCAGGTTCATATTTTGTTGTAGAGGAACTGGAAAGAGAGAAGAGAAAGGTTATCAAAGACTGAGAGGGAGGTGGGGTTTCCCCCATAGCTCCTTCACCTTTCTCACAGGGACCACCAAGTAGAAAGCTGTCGTGGAACAATGCTCTCATGAAAAGACCTGGACTCCCAGCCCTGCTCCTCTAGACTTGTATGGCCTCTTCATCAGGAAGTTTTGCTGCAGGTTTAACTCACTGCTTAGTGTTTGGTTGCTCCTCCTTTCCTTTTTCCTTGCTTTCTCCAACCAGAACAGAGAATGACATCCAGGAGGATGTGGCAGCATGGACAGCTTGTTTCAGGTAAATGGGCTACCAAAGACTGCAATGGGTCTTCTTTTCGCTCTTGTTCCTGTTGTGTTCATTCGTTCCTTCATTTGTTTCTGTCATTACTGAAACATGTCACTGTCACGCTGCTGGTTCAGCTACCCTCACTTTAGTAATCAATATGATTACAGCTCCCCAAGGTCAGTTCACCAGCTCACCAGACTTTCACCTGACATTGCCCAAGGCTAAGAGAGAGAGATCTTCCCATCCAGCTCTTCCTAGATGTTATCTGTTCCACTAGTTGCCTTATTTTGAATTGGGAAGAACAACACAAGGAAATAAAGAAAGTGACCAGAAGAAGCCAGGTTTGAAATCTTCAGTACAAGAAAGCACTACATCAGCCAGAGGCATGGCAGACAGCACAAAGCAATGTGAAGGAGCATTGATGCTCATTAGTGCAAGACCTGCTGCCAACAGAATGAGCCTGCTTTTGGGTAGGGTGTATTTGAGACTAAATGGCATTGTGATCTCCCACCATGTGCTTCCAGATGGAACTGAAAACATAATGGCGTTTGCTTAACCTCTTCTGAACAAGCTTCAGTAAGAAAACTATGATTGAAATAATCATAGATTTTATATCCTGTCAAGCACTCCCAAAACACCAGGTTCAGATGGTTTCGCCTGAGTATCACTTGGAATAATGATAAAATCTCATAAATCTTGTTGTGAAGCATTGCAAACAGTTTTGACACACTTGTTCAATGGATGCATAAAATTTCCAGAAAGTATCTTTGCATGGGGAATTATCTGATTGTAAGACTTTCTGTAAGCTAGTCTTCACTGTCTTGACGGGTGATAAAATTATCATTATTTGTATCTTTTTGTTAGCTGTTGGTTTAGTACCACCGTTACGGTACAACTGGATGTGAAGATGTAGAAATTGAAAATGTTGAAGTACATGCTGTCTTTAGTTAAATATATCTGTCTTCTGATTTGTCTGCCATATCCTCACAGGACTTTGGAAGTCGTTCGGTGTCTTAGTATTTATTTTCAGTGTTCTTGGCCTGGTTCCACACGAGCTTGGGAATGAAGCCTGCGTTCATTGCGCTTCTCCAGAAAAGGGGAGCTCCCTGTGGCAGGAAGGCTGAAGATCCTCTGTGCAGAGTAGGGACCTTGTTCAGGGGTACGTCCAAGCCTTGGAGAAAGAGGAACTGAAGAACATCATAAATTGCATCCTATTTCACTTCTAATCCCAAGACTTTTAAATCGTTTTTTTTTTTCTTTGTCACAAATACACTTATTTCTATGTGTTTTCACAGAACAAACTAACTTTCTAATAGCCCCCAGGACAAAATAACTTAGAGAAGTAGAAGAGGGCTTTAACAAAACAGGGCACTCATTTGCATATTTCTCCCTTGTGGGAAGAGGACCAGAAGACAACTACATTACAGTGACAGTACTGGGTACATTCAGATTCTGCAGTAATGACCATGGTGATACTGCAGAACCATGCAGCAGGGTTAAAGAAGCTGCTGTCTTCCAGTAACTGTCACAAAAATATATTCATTTAGATCAGAAGCATATTATTAATAAACAGGAAGTAGAATCTTAGATGGTAAATTACGTAGTTTGAGATGAAATATTGCTAGCTAAAAAAAAAAAAGTAGAGTGAAAGAAATCACATGATGAATGTGGGGCTACTTGACAAAAATGTGGTGCTTTTCAAATTGCTCCTGATTTAAGCATATATTCAAATCCATATATTCCTGTAGCAGTAATAATTATAATCTTGAGAATGTAAACTTGTTAGAGTGTTATTTTCCTGAGTCTGCTAGTAATCTGGAACACACTAAGTCTATCCTTATTCCATTTTCTTCTTTCTTCATTAATCCTTTTTAAGGTACTCGTTCTAAACTTAATGGTGGATTTTAAAATTCAGCATTAACAATTTAATTTATTGTAGCTTCTGTGGCTGGGAAGGGGAGAATTAGGATTGTCAGGAACATCAGCGAGAAGGGAAGTAGAGAATGAATAAATGCGAGATGGGCAAATGTGAAAAGGAAAAAAAAAAAACAGAATTAAGAGGCATAAATATGGTAATCATAAAGATGAATGCATTTTTAGTTTGAGATTAGGCATAACAACCAGATAGTGGAAAATGATTAAAATATAGTTATTGCATTATAGATGATATATTTTCCTTTGCATACCTTTGTTCAAAACATAACTCTCATATGAATGAAGAAATTAATAGCAGGTTGTGGGCCATAGATTGTGTTTTTATACTTGTATGCCAGAGTCAGCAGCCGGGAATTTGACAGTGTCTGTAAAGTAAGCACAATGCATCCCACTTGATTTCTTTTTCCCGCTCCCTGTCTGTGTGTAGCATACGCTGGCAGCACCCCATCTGAATCCTTGTTCTGTACTTGTGCCTTGCGCGCTTCACGCACAAACTGGTTCCATTCCCTCTTCCAACCCCGTGACCTCTGCTCAGCTTCTGAGTGTTGCAGGCTGTCAGCAGAGTTGAGTAAACTTCTGCTAATGAAAACAGATAAAAAGTCACTGGAATTTGTTAAAGCTTTGCATTAACTTAACTCATACACTAAGAATGAATGTAGTATTATTAAAAAATGAAATCGGATTATAATGAAAGGAACCTGCAGATTTTGGTTAGTAACTTCCATGCATCTGTATAAATTTTGTTTAATTCTAATAAAATAAAAGTGAATCCCCATTAACTGTAATGGAATAAAACTAAGCTGTTCCTGACTTGTATTCATGTAGTCAGTCAGCACTATAACTTGAAATCTCATTGGGCTCAATTTGTCTGTAAGGACAACAGAATTGTCATTTATGCTGTGGGAGCTCTGCTGGTAAGAAAATAGCAGGACTAGATCTATTCTATCTGAAAAATAGAACATTCACATGATAGAAGGGTGCTACAAAAGTTAATATGCTGTAATTTTTATTAAGAATCTGTTCTGAATTTGTATAATAGATACTGCTGTATTTGGTAGCTCAAATGAGCTTTGAAAATGTTTTGTTTCTGTAGTATTTTCACACATCAGTATGTTAATATAGTTGCATTAAAACTGTCATGGGCAAGTCACGTTCTAGCTGAAAGTTCTGTTAATATTTTTGGGAAAAGGATAATTCATTCTTTTTGGGTCTTGTTTCAGTCTAATAAAAGTCTTCTATATTTGGCTTTATTTTCCTTATTTTTTTTTCTTTTAAATCTGTTGGCTTCGCTATGCCAGATCATTACTAGCTTTACTTTCTACTGCATTTTATCATAATGCTCTTTGAGTATAAATAAACTCTGGTATGCTAAACCTAATAGCAATTAAACTGGAAGTGTTTGTGTTTCATCACTGTGAACTTCGCAGAAATGTTTCCATGACAACCTCCATGCTAGTTAAGGCAACCAGAGGTGATCAACAGTTTATATATTTTTTTCTCTTGTAAGAATGGAATTTGTGTTGACAGTTCTGGCCTTTAATGGCACTTTTGTACTGTGTGAAAGTATTTGTTTACCAGATCATATGCTGTTAACTGTCAGGCCGCGATAGAGTGACTGCTTTTGATAAAAGGGCTGCATTACATCTCAGAGTCTGTGAAGCTCTTGTACTTTAATTACTCACATCAGTACAAAAGTATCCATTTGCTTCAATACACTTAAAAATTAGACTTATTAGTTCTGAAGCATTACTGTTGAGTTAATTTTGTCCTTTACGTTTTTTTGAAAATAATAATTGAAAAACTGTTTTGTTGTTTTAAACTATTGTATTTATGGTGATAAAAATCACATTCTGTATTGGGTGAATCATAAGTTCTGTAATTATTTGTGCTATGAATTATGATTTTTGGGCCCAGTTTTCATATTTAGCTGATGAAAGCTGTCATGCTGGAAGCTGAAATATACTGGTTATGGTTAGGAAGAATATAATTTATATAGAAGTGTTTTCTTTCTCACAAGTTTAAAAAACAAGAGTGTGTAATAAGTGACTGAAAAAAAATCTCACTGGAGTGTAATGTAATAGTAATACACATAAGCTTGTGTTGATCTGTACGGGTCTATCTGAGAGTTAGAAAGCTTTCAGAAAGGGACTGTTTACTTTTTTTTTTTTTTTTAGTGAGTTTTCTCTTCATGGAGCACTTTCTAGATAGAACAGCTGGAAGTAAACAGATGGGTTGTTATCTGATCTCTGAATCAGTTAATAACTACTATTTCAGCAAGCATATTCACTACCAGCAGTAAGATTGAGGGCATAGCCTATAAAGAGTTGAGCAACTTGCTTTTGTTACGTATCTGTTCCTGCTCAAGCTAATGGATGAATATCTTCATAACTCTGGATGAATATCTTCATAACTCTTTGAGTGTGTGTAGAACAGCATCTTGGGTTTTTCTTATTTTTTGTAACTGCAAATATTCAGAGGGTACAACATTGTCTTCTAAAAGTCTGTTTCAAAACAAAGACTAAGTATTTTGTCATAATAAGGATCTTGTTTTGGGGGAGGGTAAGGTTTAGTAAAATTCATACACATGCAAGTATGAGATGTGATGCTTGTTGCAAGTCTTAAATGTTTAAACATCATTTATATTCAGGACTCCAGACTTTTGGACATGTAATTCATTTCAGTAATTAGTTGGAGGATATTTATTGTTTTGAGTAATGATGCTATCACTTTTCTAAGCAACTCTTAACTCTTTAGTGATCTATTAAAATTGACAGGGGTTGAAACTGTGTAAATTAGTATTTTACACAGGTTTGTATGTGGATGCTATTGATTTTGCATGGTATGAGTGTTTGTCCCTACTGAGTTAGGAGCTGCTTATATGGTTGTTGGTAGTAGGTGACACCAGGAAGGGAAATGAAAGTTAGATGCCTGAATTCTTCAAGCTTCAAACTGTAGACAGGGTACTTCTCTCTGGACTGTCAGTGTAAGATGCTGCCATTAAGGTAATACCCTTGCCTCATCTTTGGGGATTTGCTGTGACTTTCTTTGTGTGGCAGTTATGAGAAATTAAAGAGAAACTTCCCAGAGAAGAAAGGGGACAAGCAAAGGTACCTGCATGTGCATTCTCTCCAATGCCCAGCATGTTTTAGTTGTAGAGCTTGGTTGTAGTGAGGAACGTGCAGTAAACATGACTGCTGTCCACTGTCACACTTCAAACTCTTTCTTTGCTCATTTTGAAAGTAATGTGACATAAATTAAATTGTTGAAACAAGTTTTGGTTCAGGTCAGCTTGTTATTTAAGATCTGCTTTAAGTAACAGAGCTAAACAATCTATGGTGAGAGCTTGAATCTGTTTCTTGGAATGCATACGTATATGCAGTCAGAAAATTCAGTTCACAGCATCTTTGCAGATAAAAATGTGTGGGTTACTAGAATGAATATGTTTTATTTTAGTGCTAAGAAGTAGGCTTTAATTTCATGCTGGTCACTTGATTGTGAAAGATTGCTTAGTACTTAGGCATATAATACAAATGAGCACTGTGTGTTTGTTTCCCAAAATCAGTATTTATAAATTATGTAATCTGCAATTATTATGATTATTATTTTTTATAACTTTAGTGTAAAGAAGACACTACCTTAATTTGTACTGTAACTCTGGGGACATTACACGGAAGAATGATGAGGATAGTCATGAACTGGGAGGGACAAACAGGCTATTAGCCTTAACACTTTTTTTTTCCTCCAAGAAAAATGAATTAATATTGGAACAGCAACAGAGATGGGCTGCGAGGGTGATCAGGAAATGGAAAGCTTATCTTGTAAGATGAGACTAAGAAACTGTGACATGTTTAGCTTAATGAAACAAAAACTGAGAGAGGATATGATTTCTCTTTCATATTTCTAAGTATGTTACAGAAAGGCAGAGAAGGCATCAGGGAGAGAAAATATCTGTTTAAGCTAAGGGACATTGTTAGAACACCTACAAATGAGTGTAAACAAGCCCTCGATAAATTTTGGCTGGAAGACAGAGCATTCAAGACAGAACCAAGCATTCAAGTGGGGGAGATGGCAGGAGATTTCAGAGAGGGGCTCTGAGAAGTGTCTCAACAAAATTGGCATGATACAATTGCTTTAAATAGCAAAAGATTACACATGGCAACTCAGAATGTTTCTTCCGATCCTGTGCCCATCTTTTTTTGCTTAGCTAGATCTGCAAAACCTCTGTGCTTCCTTGTCACACAGTACTGGGAAAACTTGTAGATGGAATCTATGAGAACCTTTCAAAAATCATTTTGTTTGTTTAATTCAAATACAGGTTTAATTCTTCAGTAGTTTCCTGAGCCTGTTTTCTGATAAAGTGCCTTCTTCAATGTTGATATTATCCTGGGACTTCTTAGACTCATTTTTTTCTTTGTTGTTTTATATGTATGGGAGTACTGCCTTTAAATTCCTCCTTTGATTGATCTTCCTGTAGTTAGCTACAAGCTTCAACAAACCTAAATAGCTTTTTTTTTCTTTTTTTTTCCTTTTTTTTTCATTTTTTTTTTTTTCCTCTTTGGTATTTTCTGTGCAACTGGAAGGAGTAGGTGATTATTACCATATTCTTGACAGATCATAGTGTAACCAATCTGTGCACTTACGTAATTCATTCCAACATTCATTTCTAGTCTCTTCTTTTATAACCTAACTTCCTGGAAATATTTTAAATTCATCAGTACTTTGGGGTACTCAAAATTGAACAGAATAGAAGTTACTCAAAGTAATTGGCATGGAAACTGGACCAAACCTCTTTTGAGTAAGTTATCCTGCTCTTAGTAGCCAAACAAGTATAGTGGAAAAAGGATATCAGCTCCTCCTGAGGCAACCCCACTATTGTGGTCTCTCATTTAGATATTTCTTCTTGATGTGTGGAGATCCATGAGACTTAAAAAAAAGAGGAGATACAGAGTTACACTTGATCAATTTCCTTTTCTTGTCCTCTCTGTTTCTGGAATATATATATTTATATAATCCTGAAGACTGTCAAGCTACTACCCAGTACTGGTAAGCCACCTTCTGTGCCAGATACCCAGATGGCATGGTTGTCCTCCCTTCTTTAAAACATCTTGTTTTTATCATTTTAGTGAAGTCTCAGGAAAAATGACAAATACAGATCACTTTCCCGGATCTTCTCTCCTGACCTCCTAGAGCTCAAAGACTCTCAAATGTCATCCCTGAAGGTTTTTCAGTGATTGATTTTTACCTAAGGCTATATTCTTTGCTTATTTTAAAAAGAAATTCTTTCATCTTTCCTGTTCCTGAGACTCTCATAAAGTGGACTTCAAAATCTTCTTGACTCTGCTTAAGAAGAAACTGAATTCATCTGTACTCTATTGAATATGCTTATCAGCTGACAATTGCTAAGGTTGCACTTCTAGTCATGGGGGACTCAACAGTTGGACTGTATTTCTCCCTTGCAAAGTCCTGAGAATACATGGCAGCACTAGAATGCATCATACCAGACTTTGCCACTAAAAGCATGTGGACATGTATACTAGACTGGGATGCTATCTATGAAGATAATCACAGAATCATCTAGGTTGGAAGAGACCGCCAAGATCACCTAGTCCAACCTCTGACCTAACACTAACAAGTCCTCCACTAAACCATATCACTAAGCTCTACATCTAAACCTCTTTTAAAGACCTCCAGGGATGGTGACTCAACCACTTCCCTGGGCAGCCCATTCCAATGCCTAACAACCCTTTCAGTAAAGAAGTTCTTCCTAATATCCAACCTAAACCTTCCCTGGCACAACTTTAGCCCATTCCCCCTCGTCCTGTCACCAGGCACGTGGGAGAATAGACCAACCCCCACCTCGCTACAGCCTCATACAGAGAGCGATAAGGTCGCCCCTGAGCCTTCTCTTCTCCAGGCTGAACAATCCCAGCTCCCTCAGCCGCTCCTCGTAAGACTTGTTCTCCAGACCCCTCACCAGCTTTGTTACCCTTCTCTGGACTCTCTCGAGCACCTCCATGTCCTTCTTGTAGCGAGGGGCCCAAAACTGAACACAGTAGTCTAAGGGTAACCATGCTTCCAGATTAAATATTACTACTTAATTCCAGTGCCTTTTGGAAGGTGCCCTTTCATGTCTCCTTTCCCATCCAGATTTCTTTCTAAGTAAAAGCATTTTCTTCTTCTCCACTTGGATGGACAGCATTTCAGGGATCGTGGAGCTCAAGTCAGCATGCTTGCAAGAAATTTCATTCCTGTTCCTCAAGGCCATCCCATTCATGTGCAAGTGAGAAACTGTCAGGTGTACTATGGCAAGTTATTATGAGTTCTGTTTTCTGGGAAGTAGTTAAGTTCTTCAAACGGTGCAGTGGTGTACAAGGTATTAGAACAAGTTGTTTGGTACTACCTGTGAGGTGTCCTGATCATATTGCTGAATGAGCTGAGTCAGTTCACCCTGAGGCACCATTAATGGGAGGGAGACTTCTGTCTGATATCCCTGGGAGACATTTTTCAGTGTTTTTCAGTGACTTAATTCAGACAGTATCAAAAGGTTTGGTTCCTTCAAGCCTTTTCTGGATGGTGTTGTTCTCTGTTGTATTTGTTCTTATTTCTTTGAGCAGCTAAAATGATATATACATTTTCCCTGTCCCTGTAAATGTTCTAGTGGTAAAGTAGGAAGAGCTACGGTGATCAATCACTTGGAATGGTGTAGACAATTTTGATACAAAGATGAATAACATTACATCAAATAATTGGAGATTGCTGCCTCTCCTTGAGGATCTGCTAATACAGAATTTTGGGAGTATGCCAAAAGTCAGTGTGAGTCTCATTGCCTTACATTCTGAATGCTAGGTGACTCTCTTCACTGGAGGGAACATCAGTAGCAGACACCTCTCCAGAAGAGACTGGTGAAATGGACAGTCTTTCCAGTCTACTGTTCTCATCTATTCATCTGATGCAGACTTCTGTCCCAAACAGTCTTCAGTAACTCATAGGTGAGTTACTCAAGATTTCTTGCAAGTTTGAGCCTGGTCTACTTACCAGTAATACCAACCGACATTTCAATTTATTAGATTCCCTAAATATGTGGTTGAGATACTAAGTCAATTCCACAACTGGTTGCAAGTCTAGTACTTAGGATACCTGAGCTTAAAGCCTTCAGTTTCTTTTAGTACTCTACCGTGAAGTTCACAAAATAGTTGAGACTGAAAGGGACATCTGAACATCCTGCAGTCCACCTGCCCTTCTAAAGCAAGGCTGTTGGTTGCCCCAGACCTTAACCAGTTGGATCTTGAATATCTGGAAGTATCGAGAGTTCACAACCTGCCTCGGAAAGCTATCCTGCTGTTCAGCCTCATGGTAAAGACGTGTGTTTATATGTACAGATGGTTATATTCAGAAATTACCATTCTTGGTCGCAAGAATGCTCTTCTACTAAGAGATTGGCAGATACATATATATTCTCAGTATAGTATTCTTTCAAAAAAAAAAAAAAGGTCTCTAATACTTTCTGTAATCTGGAAATTATTTTAACTCTTTCCTTTTCCCTCCTCCAAAGTTCCATACTTTCATGCAGACTTCTTTACTCCCTCAACATAAGAAGTTTTTTTTAATAGTTTTTGTGAGTGTGTGTGTGTGTAGATGAGATGAGTCTCTTCAGGTGGATCCCAAGACTGTGCCACAGATACAAAGTAGCTATCTCTGTGCAGAGTCTTAAAATTGCTAATTGAGCCAAAGTTCTGTGGTAGCCACAAATATGATTTTTTAATCTGAGTTCTGGCCCAAGATATGTCAATAGGTCACTGTCAAATATCTGTATCAATAACATTTCATTACAGATTACCTGGAATCCTGTACGAATCTCAGTAAACATCACACCATTTCAAAGGCATCCAGAGCTGATGCGTTTGTATAACAATTAAGGAGTTTTGCTTAGGTGAAAGACTCTTCGTATTTACCTCAGAATAAGTGGTTTTAGGTTACTGTTAGGTATCACCAATGATATGATTGATATGGTTGTGGTTTATTACTCAAAAGATGAAAAGCTGACTCTTACTGATTTTTCAGGTATGTAGTCCATGTATGTGTTCACTTGCCACGTTCCTCTGTCTTCCTTAATACTTCATGATACTTATCTTAAGATTTTTAAAAACTGAAAACAACTAAACAAACTTGTCTATACAGACACATGCCAACCATGAGGAATGGTGTGCATTCTCTACAAATGTTAAGAAAGTAAAAGCTCTTTAGAGTGTATTTCTGGTCACAAGACAAATGTATATATTGACAAAGCAGCCTCAAAAATGTTTTGGAAGAGCATTACAAGGGTTGGTTGACCATATCAACTTTAATTGTATTATTATATTTTATGTCTGTGTCAGTGAAAATGCAAAAGAAACTTTTTAAAAGTAGTCCAGGACAATTTCTGTTTTGACCTACAGAGTACACCTTGGAATGCTAATTTGTTATCCTTGCAATATGGTGCTCTATTAGGAAATCTATATTTCTAATGAAATGTGGATTTTTATGCAAATGCAGTGGGGTACCTTCCATTTTCTTTTAAACTATTTGTCCAGGACTTAATTTTCCTGTTATATTTTTACCTTGCCCATTATTCTTCTCTTCACGTGTTGTTTATCAGAATGAATGCCTTTTCAGTTGGTTAAAACACTTTATAAAACATCTGTCATACAAAACATTATCTTACAGACTTTTTTATTTACCAATCTTTTTTTTTTTTTTTTTTTTTTTTTTCCATTCTGGGGATTTCGTAGATGCCAACCATGTCTGATTAATTCAATGTTTTGCTATTGGAAAGATAGGCACTGTAATGCTCGAAGTCATATTGTCGAAATCATTTTGAAATTTAGCCAACAATGTATGTTTTGTCTTAAAAGAAACCTGTGTGCAATCATACATATAGTAGTATTTGAAAGGGAGTATTTTGACTGACTAAAGCCTTCCCCACTTGATAGCTTTAGGATGCTCACATTGTTTTTTTCAAACACGTCATTGAGCAGATGATAAAAACTAATTATTTTGTTACAAACCTACTTGCTTGTATGCTTAATGAGGTTTCTGTGGTCATTCTATCAGGAATGTTAAGTTCTCTTTTCCTCAGTTGAGTATTAAATTCTTGACCCCTTGATAGTCCTGGGTAACCTGGTCTGATCTCATAGCTGAGCCTGCTTTGAACTGGGGACTTGACTAGGACCTACTGCAGTCCTTGCCGACCTCACTTACTCTGTGATTTTGTGACTGACCAAACTTTTGTGACTGCCTAAAAGTTCCTTGGCATGGTTGAGGCTCTCTTGCTAGCTTGAGAACTCAACTAGTGTTTTAACACAGACAGTATGAGTCTTTCTTTATGCTCCTTCCTGTTAGATATATTTGTTATTGTAGTCTGATAGCAAATGGTCTCCATCTTTTATGAATGGATGGATTGCAGATTTCCTCCTTTGTCGGTATTCTAGACTTTGGTTATCTTTCGATGTGTTTTATTGCATTTCTCTAAGGCAAAATAAGTTGTGTAGTAAGAGTGAGATATTGTTATTTTTTTCTCCTAATAATTTATGATTTTCTTTAGGGAGCTTGACAATTCATTCAAGCGTGGAAATGCACACAGCAGGTGCATGGACTTAGTGAAGTCTACTTCTCTCTGTCATTACTTAGTTTGTGTCCAAAACAAAACAAAACAAAAAAAAAAAAGTGCAAAAGAGTGCTTGAATGGTTCTGTCATCTTACAAGTACTTTTACTGTTTTTGTGGGACTCCATAAACTGTTCTTGATAATTTTGTTTAACATGAAATAATGATACATTTTTAAGGGATGAGAATTACTTGGAAAACATGTTTTATGAAGCCAGAAGAGACCACTGTGATCATCCAGTTGGATCTTCAGCATAATAGTACCTATATAACAACTTCAGGAATTAATTCCTATTTGAAGTAGAGCGTATCTTTCAGGGAAAAAAAAATCATCACTGGTTTGACATACTTGTAGTGATGGAGATCCCGTGAAAGCCCTTAGTAACTTGCTCTACTGGTAATTTTCCTCACTACTAAAAATTGTTTTTGGTCTATATCCGTCCAACTTCAGAACCCTCATTAAAACTCTCCCTTGCTGTGTTGCCTGAAGAAAATACGACAATGGATGGACTGCTGATATGAGGGCTTCTGCCTTTTGTGCTGACCCATACTGTTTCATTGTTTTCTCTCCTTCCCCCTCTGAATCCACCTGTTTTGTCTTGTGTCATGTGTTTAGAAGTTCAGCTTTCTGATGCAGGGATTACCTATTTGTTCTGTTTGTACAGCACCAAGTAGAGCTAAGTCTTGGTCCATGACAGGTGCTTCTTAGCAATGAGTGAATCTTGAAGGCATAAAGGATTAAAAGAAGTTTGAGCTCTTGTCCTACATTAGCAGCCTTTAAGCCTTTGAAGAGCTACTGTAATCTTTGGGTATGACTTCCTTTGTGCTGAGGACTTCTTCAGTTTCTGCTTTAAGGCCGGTGAAGATTGGACTAAGTCCTATCTTTTAGAAAAACAGCTGATCTCATTGAAGGGGGGTGGATAAAAGGAGGGAAAACTTCCAGTGATGGAAAATCCATTGTAGCCCTCCGTAACCTGGTATAGGATATAGATGGCAATTCAGTGTTCAATCCTTGTCTCTATATTCTAATCTGAATTTGTCTTGCTTCAGCTTTCCGGGATGTTGTTATGCCTTTCTTAGAGATAGGGAGGGAGGAATAAAATACCATTGTTAAGCTTCTGCCCTGCATTTGGGTACTTACAGGCTGTGGTTAAATCGTTCTATAATCTTCTCTTTGGTAAACAGAACAGATTTATTTTTTTCACTGTCAGGCCTGTTTTCCAGTGATTTAATTATACTTAAAGTGTGTTCTGTGAATCCTCCCCATTTTACCAGTGTCCTGTTTGAATTGTGATTATCAGACTAGCAACACTATTTCAGTATGAGTGACCCCAATGTCAAATACTCAAGTAATATAGCTTCTCAGTTAGATATATTTGGTTACACATTCAGAGATTACGTTAGTCCTTTGACCACTGCCAGTTTGTATTCAGCTGATTAACTGCTGTAATTCTTCCAGTTACTGTTTCCTGGGAAGGTGTTCCCCATCCTGTTGAAATAATTTTACATATAGTCCTTGTTGTACATATTGTCCTTGTTGTAATTTTCTTTGTTTGGATAATTTGATAAATGTTGTGTAGGTACACTGCATTTCATATGCTTTTCATTATTTGTTACTGCTTCATTCTTAGTTTCTTTGCTGCTGCCAAACACCTCCAGTTTCTTGTCAAATTTATCTTCCATGTTCAAATAATTCTTCCTCTTTGACCAGTATTTACTGTCACAAATCAAAGACTAGGCCCATAGAAGGTATCTATTGTGCAAGTATAATTTCTTTTAGTCCCCCTAATTTTGAAGGTGTCTGAACGCACACACAGAGAATTGACTGTAGTAGTTCTAGGATTTTATAAAACTGTAACTTTGGTTTGGGGAAAAAAAATAAACACAACCATTTATAACTCAGTAGCAGCTTGGCCTACTGCCTGTGAGAGTAATTGGTGGAAAAAAAAAAAAAGAATTTTTCTATCAGGCCTCTTATAATCTTAGGCCAATGGACTTTCAGATGCAGAAGTCTACCATGAATAGTACAACTTGCCAGAGTCCATCAGTATTTCAGTTTAACAAATGTTTTAGCCTTTTCTTCATCAGCCTTCCATCTCAAGGAAGTGGTACAATCTGAGTGCTTTATGAAGGCTTCATTATGAGTTTGGATTTTGGGCTAGTGATTTGCTTTCCCAGCACTGCTGATAGTCATGTGATTCAAACTGTGGGAAGGTTATCTCTTCCTTGAATCTGCATTCTCAGATAAGCTAATGGGCCTGGAGTTATGGTAATCTGTAGTGTAATGTCCTTATGTTTTCACTAATTTCCATCTCTTTGCCATGTTACACCAATCAAAGTTCAAGAATATTGATACGGACTTCAGAAGCAGCAATATCATGACATTGCTGTTTTGTCTACCTGTCATCTTTTTCAGGTAGAAATCTTCTGTTCTCCCTCTCCTTAACTTAAGTCTTGTCCTCTGCTTAACCTTTCCCTTACAATTTATAGAAAAGGATTCTACTACTTGTCTTCTTGCCACAGATGGGAAGCAGAACTGGACACTGGTACAAGAAATGTGATACGGGGAGTCCAGTAGAACAGATGGGAGTTGAGAAGAAGCAGGATAAGTGATACATGGAGTGTATTTTTTTTCTCAAAGCTGTATCTGAAACCCGTTCTGGCTGTGCTCAGATTCCAGAGAAGTAGAAGGCCCTGAGCAATGCAGTACAAGGACAGAGGGACCCAAACTTCTGAAGGGAGGGTGCAGAGGTTGGCTTTTTGAAGTGGTGGTGCCTGGTGATAGGACGAAAGGCAGTGGGCACAAACTGGAACACAGGAGGTTCCCTCTGAAGATCAAGGGAGCACTTCTGTGCTGTATGGATGACGGAGCACAGGGCACTGGGCACTTTAACAGGTTGCCCAGAGAGGCTGTGGAGTCTCTCTCCTTGGTGATACTCAAAAGCTGTCTGGATGTGGTCCTGTTGTCCCAGCTTTAGCAGCGGGGTTGGACCAGATGACCTCCAGAGGTCCCTTCTAACCTCAGCCATTCTGTGTTTCTGTAAGACTGTTGCACAGTTCCAAGATCACTGATCTAAGGCTGTGGTTTTCATGCGAAAGGTCTCTCAAGGGTTATGGGGATGTGGAGGGGAACTAAGAGAAACAAAATCAGTATAGATTGACAGAAGTTACATGGAACACTTGGAAGCACGAAGAACCCAGAAGAGGAGAAAATACAGGAAGAAAGGGAAGCAGCCTTCTCTGAAATGGAAGAAATCGAGGCTTGCTTGGTTTATGCTTTGGCTTTTCTTTCCATAGTTAATCAGTTCAATAAAAATATATAGCAAAAATTTCTCTTCCCTTCCCCATTATTTTAGCTGCATCTCAGTTCCTGCCCATATTTGGCACAAACCAAAGTAAAACCAATTCTTTATTTTAGAAAACACTTTTCACAGTTATTTTGAAAAAAAAAAAAAAAAAAGAATCAGTGAAGCTTTATACAGTAGCAATTTTCCTTTCTGTATTTTCTGACAGTTCCTACTTATTAACTTTGAAAACTGGAGGAACAAGAGGAGAAAGAAAACTTTCAAGAGCTCTTCTTTTTTTCTGTTTTTCCTTTTCTTTGTAGGCCAGTACTACAAGTAGCTAGTTTTGAAGATGTCTGTAGGAGGCTCTGGAAGGAAAATTATATTAACTGGACATGCCATTACAGAATTTAGGAGTACACTCTTCAGAGAACTAACACCCTTGTTAATGCTGATGTTTACTCTGCTTTCTTCATCAGCAGAGTCAGGATTAATCTGTTCAGTGTTACTATTACAATAACTTTCAATGTATTAAAATTTGTATGGTAGAGAGATAAGCCAAATGACATGAATTTTAAATACAGACCTAAGAAGTCGTTTTGTTGTTACTTTTCAATTTGTGAGTGCCTCATACTTTGTTTAATTCAACTCAAGCTACTGTAGAATTTCTACGTAGCTTTAATGGAGTACTTCAGAGCTTGTTTGCTGGATCTGGGTTAAAAAGCATATCATTTGCACAACATAAATGATGGCATGTTATTGTTTTTCACTAGAAGATGTAGTGAACTGCTCAGGATAACTGACAGAAGTGGCGGGTGGCAAAAGAGACATGCTTAGTTGTCTTATGTGATTGTTGCTCTACTATCATATTGGTCTAAAAATTCAATAATATCTTAAAACATGTGAACTAACCTTTAGTATATCAAAATAAGAAAAATAATAGTCTACAATATCAGTATTGCATAAGATTTGTAGGGAGTTTTTTTAATCGTGGATATTTCATATCCTTTAAAACATACTAAATCATTGACAAAAAATGTTGATAATATAAGTACTTCCACTTTAATTTGGAAAAATCTCATTAAAAAAAAATAAAGAAGCATATTTAAGAGAAGGTTTTACAAGGTGGGTTAATAATTAATCTTATGGTTTAAAAATGCACGAGATGTGTTTTCACATTGTTATGTATGATGTGTTTTGAGGGCATAGAGAAGGCAACTGAACTGTAGATACCTTATTTCCTAATACTAAGACAATAACTTATTGACCAAAAAAGTTCCAAAAATTGTGAGGATCTTCAAATAAAAATCTCTGCAGTCCATCAGAGCTACCTTCAATTTCAAAGTTATAACAGAAATAATGCAAAATCAGGCCTTTTGTAATGAATTATGCATGTGGTCTAATTTGGCTGTATCTTTACTACTATAGATGAGTTGAGAAACTATTATCTTTAGCTAGCACTATTTCCTAGCATAACATCAATAATAAGCCAGCATTATTCTTTTTTAGACAACTACACAATGACACTCCTAAGACTATGATGCTTTGCAGATTTAAAGCTTGCTTTTTTTTTTTTGAATAAGATAATGTCCTAAAACTTTGGTGTTTTTGTTTTTCAAGGATCCTCATAGGCCTTGTCATCAAACAGCTGTTACATAATTGAATTTTAAAAACTAAGTCAATATGAGAGAAATGTTTACTTGTAAAAAGGAAATGTAGAGACAAAGTAATAAACATAAATAAACATAATAATGTTAAAGCCATGTGCTTCTGTGATTTGGTGTTCAGTTAATGTCTGAAATGAAAATTCTGAATAAAAGATCTTGCTGTTGTGAAGTGACTAGACATATTTCCTGCTGTGACATTTCATAATGCCATTTACCTGCATCCACATTGTAAGCATATTTACATGTCATCAAATACTGTTTAAGAATTCTGTTTCTAAGTTATATATATATAAAGCTTTTGCTTTTGTTATCACTTGTTAATTTTGTATTGATCTGATTGATACAGAAATTGCTTCAGAAACAGTTTACATTAAGGGCAAAAAACGTGCTAAAAATGCAACAGCAATTTGTCCTTCTTGCTTTATGGTAAGAAAAGATCTTCCCTATTTGCTTTCTCAAGAGAATTTTTTTCACCCGTGAGTGTGTGTAAGATAATTACACCTTGACAGTGTTGTTTGATGGCTGATCATGACGATCATCTGTATTCCTCCTGCACCAAGGGGGTACGGGGGGACCATGATGACTAGTTCTCTTTCAAGAGCCTACTTAGTGGTAACAGAAACTACTTCAGTGGTCAGAGAATGTGTTAGGGTTCCCCTTAATAAAGAGGTAGAAGCATGATACAGCCTAATGCATGGGATTTTTTCATGGAAGGGCCTCCCCTGAGGTCATATTAGAGCTAGACATTCTGCTTCAGCCTGCTCTTCTGTCAAGAAACACCAGGTTCCAGGGAGTGCATACTTTCCCTACATCCCTCTCAACTCCTCATCCCTGAAAGCCATTGAGGAAGGACGAATCTTTGACATTCAATGACAAGGGTCATTAGACCTGTTCCTGAGTGAAGAAGTAAGTCTGTTCATTTGCTTCATTGCAATTTCGTCTGGTAAATTGGAGAAGTTCTTTACTGTTTAGGATTTCCTCCCTGTACGTCTTGGAAGACTGCTTTCCAGTCTTTTCTGGGCCACTTGTGGCTGACAGTACTCTTGCTAGTCTCTGTAACTATAATGGAAACTTCTGGTCAGTCGGTGGTGTCCATTATTCTGACAAGAAGTTCATCCTGGCCTCAGATATCTGCCAGGGACCTCCTATTAGATGTTTCCTCATCTTCAGTTCCTGGGCTATGAAGGCCCATACTCATGCAAAGCTGTGAGGGATTCCCACTTTCTAGATCATGTCTTAATCTATCCTAAAAAAGAAGACTGGTATAATAAAATATTAGATGCTTCGGGACCAGACATAATGAACAATGACTGTGTGATCTGGTTTAACACATACTGTCACTTCTGTGTCCTTTTTAGGCACCCTTTGCATGAAAGCGTGCCTTATCTGCAGATAGATTTTGTATGGGTGTCGTAAAGCCAGTTACAGCACGTCCCAATAGAGTAGGTTTTACAGAGGGCATTTCCTGACAAGAGAAAGGGTGTTTTGGCACCTTACTCCCATGTCTGAAATTCATGTTCAGTAGGCAGTTTCTAACTTTTTAGTATTGTAGGTGCATATTTTCATACAGTTATAAAACTGACCCATTGTCAATAATTATTTTGTTCGCAGATGATAACTGTGTTCATTTCAGGGTCTTTTCTTGTAAACCTCGAAGTTTTCATTGTAATGATGGCAATCGTTAAATTCTTGTGTCTCTGTGTGCCTTTTTTCATTTACTTTGACAATTGTTCAGCTGATAAAGGATCCCACAAAGGTGCAAAACCTGAATCTCTTCAAATGACTCAGTCTCTTTCCAAGCATCTGGGTCCCAAGGTGAACACTTGAATCAAAAGTTATATTGCTGCAAATCCTTGGGCATACTGGCAAAACTATTAAATCTCAATTTGTGAGAGCTCTTTTGTCTGTGGACAGATCCTAGACTGTGTTTTACTTATTTGACAATACACTTCCCAGATAACCTCTGTGATGTCTCATGCCACACATAACCTAACACTAAACGTGTCTCCCCTGTGTGTGATCTCCTACTGCGTATTCTTTCAGCAGGCTGGTTACCATTTCTCAAAATGTGGGAAGCTTTTGCTGTGGTGTCAGTACAATGGTGCAGGACAATGATTTTCTAGTTCTCTCCCCAGTACAGAGACATGTCTGGTACATCCTATTTGGCCTGGTGACTCCAAAGGTTAAACTCATTATCAAAGGGCTGAAGTCTGCGGGGGCAGCATAAGCCTCATGTTACTTGTTTAGTAACATATAGTGCCTCTGAAATACATCCACATGAGATTTCCAGGCTCCTGTCCAAGGACTGCAGTTGTGCAGCATGCCCAAGCAGAAACGGACAACATCTTCTCCGTTCTGAGGGCCCTGTGCAATTGGTCCACAGAGAAAGGGATCAGCTGTTCTCCATGATCCTCCAGCTCTTGGTCAGACCCATCAAACAGGATCACATTTCTTGAGGGCACACGGGAGATCTGTTCTGATTACCTCACCTGAATCTTTCCAAGAAGAAGGCAGGCTAGCATAAATCAGTTGTACTTCTCACACTGGCAGGAAGTGCTCATTGTTTTTCTTAAGATGAGGTCAGGGTGTAGGGTCTTTTCCAGTGTATTCTTGGTCCCATGGTGAGGTGAGCTGTTGAATGGATTCCACCCAGCTTCTGCATTGCTGGAAATCCTGGCCATGATATGTTTGAGTGGGGCACTGTTTGCTACAGGTCTCCAGAATATTTGAGATTGTTGCAATGTCTGGATTTTCTTCATTTTGTGGTGAAGACCAGGACAACTTCTGCTGTTTCTTGTAACTTCTGTCTGACATCTACTATCCTGAAATGCTCCATTGTCACTCCGTGGGTGCTGAAGACTTTTGAACGTTTTGTGAATAATAAATGAAAATACTGCCATTTACTTCAGTTAGATCTGTCCTTATAAATACTAGAAAGGGGTGCTTATTTTGACATTTAGTATGTTTGTTACCAGTACCAGTTTCTTCTCCCTGAGCTCTGTAAAAGACCATCTGTCACCCATTTCTACCCATGCCCACTCAAAGATTAAGCTTCCATTTTCTGTCCTTCCTTCCTTCAGGTTTATGGAAGGTTTTATTATGCTTAATAAGATGTTTTGCCCTGTCCAGTGGTTGTTCTGATTTAAACCTAGCTTTGCACAGTCAAATGGTGCTGCCTTGTAACCTTGTAACCTCATGAGGCAGTTCATGGCTCCATATTTCCATGAAGGTTCAAGAAGAGTGGCAGAATGCAGACTTTTATATTCCATACACATTATTTAAAAGACTGGGCATATGTAGAGGAAAATTAAGTTTCTGCATTTGTGGCTGCATTTTGTCTTAATTTCCCAGATTTTCCTTCAAAACTTCAAAGCTGCAAGTTTCCTAATTTAGACACTTGATGTCAGGACAGCTCAAGTGAGTGTTACGTTTTTATGTTCACAGATTCAACACCTGAGCATATGTCTTGGCTCTTATAATTAACATGGACAGTACCTCCATGTCTGTTGCTGTTTCTGTATGTTTGCTACCTTCTAACTGAATAGAAGATGGTGTCAAGATTTGCAGTGAACAGCCAAAGCAGGATTTTTTGACTTGATTGGGACTTGCCTACCAATGCCAAAATAATTTTGAATGACCACGTGGAAATACATCCACATCTTCATCAGGTGTTATGTCATGCCTGAGATGCTGATGACTGATGGAATTGTTTGCTTGGAGGTCTCTGAGACCCAGTGATAGGTAACTTATGGCAGAGGTTTAATGGGTTGGTGTCTCTCAGAGTGAATGTGAACTCTCATTCAACTGAAAAATGTACTGTTTAAGTATTTTATTTTTGTTTTAATGTAATAATTATAGTTAATAATAGCTGAACTTACCATTAATCCTCATCTTCATTTGGTTTTGCTTGGCTTTCCTATCTCCTTCTGGGTTTTTTGAAGTTTTTCTTTATTTCCCTGTGATTGAGAGGGAACTAAAATGCCATCTGGAGTGCCCTTCTTTGTATTCTCGCTCATGAGAGCAGACCCTTTACCAGGCTGGCAAAGGAGAAGATTTCTCTCCTCTCAAGCAACAAGGTGTATCATACAGTATAAAAATACCTGTGGATTACATACCATGAAAATATCTAGTGTCTCATAAGTAACCTTTCTTTAGTATTCTCGGAATTACTTTGAAAAAAAATACAAAGGCTGGAAGCTGCATAAGCTTTAATTCTAGAGCACAGCACTGCAGCTCAGGAAGGTGTGGGGTACAGTATGTACCAGCACAATTTCAGCCCAGGGTGTCCTTTGATAATTAGCAGTGCTACCATTTCTAGTGGAATTTCTCTGTGTGTCAGCATCATCACCAAAGAGAAGAGAGAAGAAAGAAAATGTAAAGAGCCCCTGATGAATACTGCTCTCCCCTGTGAAAACAGGATGGCAGCAGTAAAGAGAGTGTGTGGTAGAATCTCAGTCCTCTCCCCTTTTCTATATAGGGCTGTACATTTACATGAAGCCTGAAGAAAGAAAGTGGCTACTATTCTTCTTTACTTCTGAAAATCAAAACATAACACAAACTAAAAATAGCAACCATGGGCTATTTCAGCCAATTAACAGAATGCTAATGTCTAACATGGATGGAGAAAGCAGACTTCTTCAATCCTCCAACAGGAAATAAATACTCTGTCTCTTAACAGACATAATTCAGGAACAGCTATCTCTGGACCTCATGACTTCTTATTCTCAAATCAGTTTGTCCTCTACTACCTTCTGTTCAGCTGCTGAGTTTGATCTGCTGTTGAGAGACAGTATTTGCTGGCTCTTACGTTTTTTCATTGCCGCTGTTTTTAGCTGATTCGTTTCTTATGTTAGCATAGGACCATTGCCACTATTGCTCTGAATGTTCTGAAGGAACAAAGCAGCCTTGGTTTTCTTAGATGTCGTTTATTCTTCTTGGAGGCTTGGTCCTTAGGGTTAGGTATGACATATAACCTTGGTACTGATGTTATAATGGTAAATTGGTCATGTGCCAGTCATTTTCTGTTTGAAATTTAACAGTGATTTTTACTTGGGTATTATACATTCTGTTTGCTGAGTTGTAAACTGTATGCAGTTTCATACGAGAGACTGACTTAGGAAGATAAACAAATTGATGAAATGTTACTGTTGAACATTGAAATATGGGAGCTTTAAATAGAAGGATATAGAAGTGATGGTTCCACTTGGTAGTCAGACCACATAGCGTAGAGTTAAAATGTTATATGCTTACTGGAGTACATCATTACTCTGTTTTGTCAAACGTTATGTATGTTCTTCTATCCAGCAGAGAAGATCTGAGACCAGATTTTAAAATGCCTGTTAAATTATCTTAAAGAAGCAAAGCTAATTAGCAAGTGACAATAACCAAAGAGAGCTATAGACTGAAATTTAGCAAGCCTAAGTACTGGATACTGGAAATCATTGGATGACTACAAGAATTATTTCTAGATAACAGAAAACTGCATTTACAGGGGCAAGAAAAGGTAATCAATCGTAGGATTGTGTAAAATAAACTTATGCTGCCTAAAGTTGTCTGTCTTCCAATCTAATGACTGTCCTTTTGGCTTCCTGTTGGTTGCCAAGTGTGATATTTTGAAGTGTACCTGTTCCTGTCTCAGTCATTTGTTCCTTGTAAGAGATGAACTGAGCTGTGCCTGTCCTGTTGTTCCTGAGAACACTTGGTGCTGCCTTCCTAATGCTGCTTTATTTGAGTAGTCATGATAAGTGTGTCAGTTCAACTCTCGTTCATCTTGCTCTCAGCCTGAAGAGGCTTAATATTAAAATAGAAGAAGATTCATTTGGGGAGACTTAACATCACACTCCAGGTAGAAACACCACATCATGAATGAAAAGGAGATAGAATTCTAGTTTAAACTGAGCAGCTGAATATTTCTTTACATGTTCAGTCCCTCCTACTTTCGTTTCTTAAGTTGTGTTTCAGGTAGGGATTCTGTGTTCATAGCAAGTTATTTTCCAAATGTTGCCATACCACATGGGTTGCTGCGGCTTTGTGAATGTAATCTGCTTAGGGCAGGGTCCTCAGAGTTCTCACTTTCTCTTATCCCATACCTCCCCCAATAGTAGCATTCAAATGGACACGTACTGAGAAGGAACGAGACAAGACTTTTCCTTTGGCAGGAAGTGCTTTCCTTTTGCACCCACCTTCTGTCTAAAGGGCTTTAGTATTTATTCATAAAGGACTCCTTGTTGTTACAATACTCTCAAGGCTGACAAAATTATGTAGCATTTTTAAGACTTAGTATAGAATACAAGTCAAGCCCTATTACAATTCTCAACTGTGCAGCCATGGTTGTTGCCCTGATGCTAGTCTTCTCTAGTCATACTGTATCATAAAGTGGGATGCATTATTTAGCACTAAGGACGACCATTATAGCTTGGTTTGGACGTTCACATGCTTTGCCTTCTTTCCAGCTTTTACTTAGATTTCTGCATCATTCCTTATGACTTGTAACAAAATGAGGTTTTCATTTACATGAAAAAGCTCCACATTTTTTCATCTCTGTCTTCGTCTAAGTTATTTAAAGAGTGCTACATGTGTCACCTTGCAGAATAGAATAGGATAGTAAAATATATCAGTAATGTGAATTTAGTCATTTTAATCTGTTACCAGGTGCTTTTAGGAACAGAAGGAAAATACAGAGGCATCAAAATGTATGAAATTCTAATTTTTTGGATGTTTTTAAAAACCTTGTCCATAGGCTTAAGACATCAGATATGAATTTTTGAATGTTAGTTCCGAGGCCGCACCTCGAGAACTGTGTTCAGTTTTGGGCCCCTCGCTACAAGAAGGACATGGAGGTGCTTGAGCGAATCCAGAGAAGGATAATGAAGCTGGTGAGGGGTCTGGGGAAACAAGTCTTACGAGGAGCGGCTGAGGGAGCTGGGGTTGTTCAGCCTGGAGAAGAGGAGGCTCAGGGGCGACCTTATTGCTCTCTGTAGGTACCTTAAAGGAGGCTGTAGCGAGGTGGGGGTTGGTCTATTCTCCCACGTGCCTGGTGACAGGACGAGGGGGAATGGGCTAAAGTTGCGCCAGGGGAGGTTTAGGTTGGATATTAGGAAGAACTTCTTTACTGAAAGGGTTGTTAGGCATTGGAATGGGCTGCCCAGGGAAGTGGTTGAGTCACCATCCCTGGAGGTCTTTAAAAGACGTTTAGATGTAGAGCTTAGTGATATGGTTTAGTGGAGGACATGTTAGTGTTAGGTCAGAGGTTGGACTAGGTGATCTTGGCGGTCTCTTCCAACCTAGATGATTCTGTGATTCTGTGATTCTTCATCTCTGGTGAGGTATACGATACCATTTTGAGAACTGACAACACCACTTTGAATCTCATTTGTACACGTTATTCGTCTAAACTTGAAGGTTATAAGCTAGTAAAGAAATCACTGTTACAAGAGAACTGGCATATATTTAAATCCTATTGGTTTGCAATAAAATCCCTTGTGCCCATGTAGAGTTCCTTCCTATAGCTGTGAAATATTATACATCAGAAAGTCTGTGACTAGTGGGAACTGTGGACAGTAAAAAGGAGAAACTTTAAGGGTTTTTGAGAGATTACTCCCTTGGCATGAAATATCATACCTTACTTTTTCCCAGGTGTTCTTGTGCTCTTGTCTCCTGCAGCTACCTATAAACTCCAGCACTTCAGTGCCATCGCAGTTTTCTATTATTGTTGTAAATCTCTTTGTTCAGTAACAACCTGAAGTGTTCCTTCATCGTGCCAAACATAATGATAGAGAATATGAACTGAAGGAATGAGAGCAGGAAAGCTGTTGCTTGTATCATGTGAAAGCTAGCCTTCTTTCTGAAGGACATATGAAAGGCGGAGCAACATTTGAAGGAACTGGAACTGGAAAAGAAATATGAAGAATCATCAGCGGGAAGATCTTAGTGATACTTCCATAAATTTAAAATAATGGAATGAAAAATTACTCAAAGTAGAGACTAAGAGAAAGAGTAGAAGTTGAGATTACTAATATAAGCAGTGTGGAAGGAATCCGATTTGAATTTTTCAGCAGATGCTGTGATACCATCTCATTTCAGCACAGTCTAATTTGTGTACATCAACTCCAGTATTTCTTGGACTGTACTCAGCCATTTCAGCATTCTGAACTGATAAACATGCTCTCTTTATTTATTCTTTTTTTTTTTTTTGATGTTGTTAGTTTTCTCCTGACTTGTGCTGTTCTGAAACAGTCCAAACAACAGTCCAGTGGACATCGAAGTCAAATTAAGGAAGGGAGCAGGGTGGGAATGCAGGATGTCATGAAAGGCTGTACCCAACAGTGAGGTAAACAAGTTGCAGTAGCATTGCACCCAGAGGCACCCACAGAACTGTTGTGCTAAGATCTGCCATTGTAGCTGTCTTGCATGTAGTTCTTACAGTTTCAGGATTTCAGGAGGACAGCTAAATAAGACTGTTGCATGATAGGAAAGATTCTTTTTTTTTTTTTTTTTTTTAAGATGATACAAATATCTTGGAGTGGACAAATATCTTATCCTGGACAATAATTCTCTAACCTTTGATTATAGTGTAAGGCATTGGCATTTATGTGGTTCATTAATGTCACCATATTGGAGTTTTAATTTGTCATAATGCTTAAATTTGCATATAAATGTACTCACATTCAGAACAGTATGTTACACTTTTCCAAATATTGCATGTCATAGAGAATCCGTATCTTCTCAGTACCACAGATAATATTTTAAATAGTGATCTTAGCTGTCAAGGGGAAAAGATAAATGCTTCTCTGGAAGAACTGTGGATATTTGCTGTTGATAAAAAAAATGGCCTGTGATTTTCTGTGAGTTAGGAAGTATCAAAATGGACTGAATATAGAGTCAGGTTTGCAATGGGAAACTTAGGCGTCAGCAGCTTGGTGTGTATCTATATCTGGATGTGCAGCCTCCAGAAGATTATCTAGCAAAATACAGTATGCAGTGCCAGTTATAGGGTCATACTTGGCATTACAGCGTTATGTTGATAGTAAATTATTCTCAACTGCTACATTTCCATAAAGCAGAATTATTAAATTTTGAGTTGTGAAGTCTGTGTAAGGAGTCCTGTATTTTGAAATCCTTTTAAAGTTTAGTTTCAAGCTTTCTAAGCCTGAACAACAACTTTTCAAGTTGTTGTCAATGACAAAATGCTTAGTCATCATTAATTTGGAGCTAGGCTGGAAACCTGTCAATGTTACATAGAATGAGTTTTAACTGTTTAATCTTAACATTTTCATATGTTATCTTTTAACAATCTTCCTATAGACTTACATATACAACTAAATTCTTTCTCTACTGCTTTCATAATTTTTTGAGGGGGGGGCTATCTGTCATCCCCTGAGATCTTTGACCATTCCAGCTTAGAAGGTAGCCTTTAGATAATGTCTACCTGGGCGTCCTGCTTGCAGTTTTTTAGCAATGGTGCTTTGTTCATCAAATACGTACCCAGATACTATCTCTCTGCTCACGTTCATGATCTTCTATTTTCAGGAAGTGTGGGACCTTTCTTCCAGAACCTCTTTAAATTATTTAAGAGTTTTCAGTGAAGAGCTGGTGTTTTGGCTTTTAGAAGCCTTTGTATACACTATAGACAAAATAGTCGTATTTCCCCCTTTTTGGGGGGATGTGCTTTTTTTTTTTTATATTTAGGCTTCTGGGAAATAAAACCTTTTGTTGGACATGTGACAGCTATTTCTATCAGAGGACTCTATGAAGGTGCTGTATGGCTCTCTGGGGGCCATCGTGTTTTAGCTAGAGACCGTCATGACAATGGGACAAGGGTGAATCTGGACTTGTTTGGCCAGGATTTCTGGCTGATTTACCATGCAGAGTAGGTGTAACTACTGGATGATACTACAGGCTAATGCCCTGGTGACATGCAGAACAGTGGACCCAATGTTTCTTGAGAAGCAAGTCAACTTGGTCCTGGCAAGAAAAAAAGTACCTGTACTTGAGAAACTGAGGAGGGAACCTATGTATGAGCTAGATATAGATTCCTCGTAAGTAATAAACTGGAGTCAATGAATCCACTTCGGAGTTACAGTTTCTGAGGTGATATCTGCAACTGGTTCTTGCCTGTTTGGAGAGGGGCTTCCCTCAGTTCTCTGCCCTCAGCCCTCTATCCCCTCCCCTCTTCTCATGTGTGTAGGCTTGCATCTCATCAAGAAACAATCTTGTGAACATTGGTGGGTCTTGAAAAGTCACCTACATTGTTGTGCGTGGTCACTGTAGTCCTGAGGATAGATTTCTTGTAAAACAGTGGGTGGAGTGAGCATTGCCTAGCTGTGAAATCTTTAAGTGAAAAACCTAGTAATAACTAACAGAGTTTGAAGACTAAGGAACCTGAGGTTGTGGCAGCATGCTGAAGGCCAGTGTGGTGTTTATGTAGATGCAGCCTGGAATGCATCTGAAGAAAGGAGCTACTGTGCAATTTCAGTTGGGTAGCTGAATTTCATGTTTATTGTAAGTCTTCATGCATTTAGTGCACATAGTTTTTATTGTATGGGGCCAACCACTTTATTAGTTCCTTCCAAACCATATTTTGACTGGCATGCAGATCATAGCAAGTCATCACTGTTTCAGACTCAGCACTTCTCCCATTTCTTGGTGATACACCATAAGATACTGCAACCCCTACCTTGTTACATGCAGTATAATCCCACCCTGCCCCTTTTCTCTGTGCTGAAATTGCAAAAATGCAGACTTCAAAAGTCTGTACAGGATGCATGTCACCATGGTGTCCAAGCAGCTACATTGGTGAGGTAGCTAAATTGACAAAAAAAATTGCTAAGTGTTTTAGGCATTCCTTAAATATCATAGGCTACCAAAAGAAAATTCCATGTTTTCCACTTTTATGACGGGTTTATTTTTATCTGATGTAAACAAGTCACACACACTTATTTTGTCTTTAAATTTCAAGGTTTTTTCTTTCTAAAAAAGAACAGCAGGTGTTTTGCTTTTTGAAAGAGAATTAGTTAGGTTGATCAAAATGTTTACTTCTGGCACTTTGCTTTTTGTAGTCTTTCTACTTTTCTGTTGCAAAATAGCAAATTAAGTAGATTCTGAAATCAGTACAAGACTGCAGTTTTGATATGATGAGATCAAATAGCTTCAAAGCTCACTGTTTTTCTCTTCATAGCAGTGGTAGCACTGAATTGTTAAATTGCTATTTGAGAATGAAGTTCCACTGAATTGTTTTGTGTTACAATGAAAATAAAATAGTAAATGGTCCGCAATTTGAGATCTTGTTTTTAAATTGGTTTACCACTTTAAAGTCAGATCCTCAAATTTTTGAACCGTGATTGACTTCTAAGTTCTTAAATAAGGTTGTTTTTAGTAAAAAGGAGATCTTTAATGAGTCATTGACTTATTTCATTATAGATATTTAGTAATAACTACACTAAGATATTACAGTTGATACATGAATTGAGTCCACTTCTGTTGTGATCCAGTTCTCAGAAGTGAGTCTTCTCAGTGTTGTAGTTTAACCTGGCAAGCAGCTAAGCACCACACAGCTGTTTGCTCACTCCCTGCCCTTTCCCTGGTGTGATGGAGGAGATAATCCAAAAAAAAAAAGGGTAAAACTCATGGATTGAGGTAAAGACAGTTTAATAGGACAGAAAATGAAGGGAAAATAATGACAGTAATTATGATAATATAAAAAACAAGTGATGCACAATGCAGTTGTTCACCACTCTCTGACCAATGCCCAGCCAGACCCCAAACTTAAGACTACAGCAGTGGCCCTCCCCAGCCAACTCCCCCAGTTTTATTGTTCAGCATGATGCCACATAGTATGGGATATCCCTTTGGCCAGTTTGGGTCTGCAGTCCTCGTTTTTTCCATTCCCAGCTTAGTGTGAATGGCCCGTCTTCTTGCTGGCAGGGTGTTACGAGAGAAGCTGGAAAGTCTTTGGCTTAGTGTAAGCACTGCTCAATAACAGCTAAAACATCATTGAGTTATCAACATTATTCTCATCCTAAATCCAAAACACAGCACCATACCAGCTACTAGGACATGGGGGCCATGTCCCGCAGAGGAGAAGGGGCAAAATCACCCTCTTGATCATAAAATCATAGAGTCGTAGAATCATTTAGGTTGGAAAAGACCTTCAAGATCATAAAGTCTTCAAGATCATCAACTTGACCTACTAAGTCCCATCACTAAACCATGTCCCTTAGTGCAATGTGCATAACTCTTAAATACCTCCAGGGATCGGGACTCCACCAGTTACCTGAGCAGCACACTGCAATGCTTGAATACCCTCTCTGTAAAGAAATTCTTTTCTAATGTCCTATCTAAAACTCCCCCATCACAACTTGAGACCATTTCCTCTCGCCTTATGTCTGATTTTGATTTTGGACTCTTATTCGGGAAAATAAAAGGGGAAAACACAGCAGTCAATGGAACTAGATATGCGTTTTCTTCTAGGGTTTCCAAGTTCAGCAAAGTATTATGCAGCACTTCTTTTCTTGCATCGTGGAAACCGCTTGACTACATTGCACAGTTTATTGCTACTAAACAATACAGAGGGAGATGCCAAGGCTGTCTCTTCCCCTGAGGAGACACTGGTATCTGATTTGTATTTCTAAAGACTGCTTGCGGCTGAATGATGTTTTGTGTACCTCAGTGAAAAAGCAGTGTTTATCTAGATAAGTGCATCTTGCTCCTGTAGTGCGAAAATTTTGTTTGTGAATAACCTATGCCTGTTAGTGCACTTATTCAGAGGCAGTAGAGTAAAACTATGTGTGAGTAGACAACAAACATTTACTTAAAATTATATTTTGGATTATAGTTTCAATATAATTGGAAATTTCTGTATTATTTTAGGCTGTTACTTGTTTGACTTTGTCATCTCTCTTTCCATTTTGCTCTCCAGTCCTTAACAATATATATTCAGAATATAGTTGTGTTCTTCTGTCAGTGATGATAGCAGAGAAATATATATATAAATAATTTTGTTGGTGTTGATAAAAGCACTTTCTTATACCAATATGCAATGGAATATAAAAGGATATTCCTTGAATGCTCAAAAACGTGGTGATTTTTTCTTTCACAGGTCTTTACTATCCCAGTCACAGAAGAGTGTGGATATTAAGGTCTGCTGATCTTCAGATAGATGCTTATGATGCAAAGAAGGGAGAATTGTTGACAAAGAAAACCTGTGTTGTATTTACATTTTATATATAAGTAAATAGTATATAATAATTATATACATTATAAAGTGCATTGGGATGCTGTGTAGTGTTGCAGTGAGCTAGAGATCTGATTGGAAAACTATCCTTTATTATCAAGGATAGAGTGCTGCTTTTTAAACTTCCAGCAGATATCCAAATTTCCGGGGGGCTATTGGAAATGAACATTTCCTTACTTTGAAGTTTCCTCCTGGTAGGTGCCGTGCTGATGTAAATTTAACTGACCCTAGGAGTGTTGGTCTTTGAGAGCATATAAGAATAGGATTTATGGTTCTGAGTTAATAAAATATGCTGATGCCACTGTAAGCCCTATGTAGATAGACAGCAGTAATCTCTGTTGAGCAGTATGAAACCGTCTGTCTCTAAGTAGTGGAAACCTAACAGTTCACAGCAAGGTTGTACCACATCCAGAGATGAGAAAAATATGTCTGAAGTCAGAGGAGTTCTAGCTGCATGGTTTTATTTTCTTGTATAATGGTGTTCTTTCTCCTGTGCTAATATTACACATAATGTCAAGTAAACAAGATACTCAGAGTGCACAAATAAAAGGTGCTTTTTTAAGTTCATAGCTTACCTTATTTTTGCTAGCTTAGCACAAGGAACGATACTCTTCTGAAAACACAATATGACTGAAATATGTGGAACTGATGTTAAAGGTGGAGTATGTTGTGTATTAATAAAAACACAAATATTCAGTTAAATAATGAGATATATTAAGAAGACTAAGTCAGTACATTGCCACATTAGGTATTTTGTACAGTAGAGTATAAAATGCTGTTTCCAAGTTTTTATCTTTCGTGGAAGAAGTTCATAGAATTATATGTTTGTAAAGATAACTTTGAATTTGTAATTTTGCTATTGTGTTTGAAATATTTGACATTTAAATACGTGGTTGTATTTACATATGTTGCATTTTCATTACAGCTAATCCTCTTGAAACTTGGTTGGCAGATGCCTTAAGCAGTTCTGTAAAATTGGGACAGATACAGTATTCTGCAACCTTGGAATTTAATTGCAAATAAAGAACATTTTATAATTGCTTTCTTTCACTTTTAGTTTCCACTTGTAAAATTAAAGCAACTGATTAAGAGCAATGCTGTATGTAAACAATAATGAAATATATTTTAGTACAGATATTAATATCTTAAAATTCACTTGTTGGTACCTTGTTTTAATATAAAATACTAATATTCTGTATTTTATTTGCTGCAAATGTAAAAATTACCACTGTGCTACTTAATATATTAAGTAAACAAGTCTGGGGGAAGAAACAATTCATTGTGCACTATGAGGCACATACCTTTTTACAACAGGCAACAGTTTTCAATCTTAATTCTAAATGATTCATTTATAATTTGAAAGGAGAGAAGAAGAGAAGAATAAGAAATCTTTGACAAGTAACATGTTTTTGTACAGTCCAGAAATACATGGTGTCCATATGTGCTGGGATTTTGGTCTTTTTTTTTTTTTTTTTAAATCAAGTATCCTCATCCTCAGTATCTTTTTTCATCACTTTCCTAGCTTTTGATCTATTTGACTGGTGAAAAATATAGCTAAACATAACTAAATATGTTTTATTTTGTAGGTGAAATAGCTGACTTAACAAATATCTTTGCTAAGTTCACAGAATTCAATATGAGTAGCCATTTAATTTAAACAGTCCAAAGTAGAAGGAAAAAAAAACTATGTAACTGTGTAATCTATGCTTTATGATGTATTCATTCTACACTTGCCCAACAGTCTGGTGGTGAAGATTTTTTTCTATTAAACTCGATTTTTAAAAATTTTTTTTAAACTCAGACATCTGTAAGAGTATCCAACAATTCCTTATTATCTTCAAAATATATATAATTTGTTCTAGCAGTCTTCTTCCTCTTGTGATTCATCTGACAGTGAGTCATTCAGTTCAACCACTCACACATCACATACTTCAGTGGTGCATCTTAACCAGGACAGCAAACTCTCTGCTTCCCATATAGGTGGGAGCAACAAGCTCATCTGGGAGGCCTGGGTGAGGTAGTGATTCCATCCTATTTATGTGTTTGAAGTTAGGTAGGATGAATCTGATTTTAGCATTGCACAGTTGCAAGTAAAGATGATCCAAACCTAATTTCTGACCAGCCATTTCCAATTTACTGTTAGATTCAGGGCCTCTTCCTTGCTAATCCCTTCTATCTTTGCTATTTTATCTTCTTTTTATCTACTTTTAAGTAGTTCTCCTGAAATACCTGTTCTTCCCAACAAGATTGTAGATGGCCATGCAAGTTGCTGACAAAACATCTTTTCAGTAAATGCATCCTTACAAGCTTTTCATACCTTTCTTCTAGTACATTGCTGGATTTGGAGAAACTGTTTCTACTTCTGTAAGTGGTTCAGGAACAGTAGACACTAACCAGTAATGGCTTTTTATGTATCCTCCTCACCCTCCCTACCTGTGCCACCTCCTCTTGTGGCCCTGCCCCAGTTCCTGATCTCCGGGGTGTGCCCAGGGCCACCGGCTGCTCACTTGCAGCAGTTCACAGCTGGGTGTCTGATGGCTGATAACAGCCAGCTCTGTTTTCCTCTGTTTTGGAAAACATAGAACACAACGGCGGTTTGCATTTGTAGGTTTATTTACCATTTTTTCCTGTACCTGTTTCTAATGCATTTGCAGGTAGGCTTTGCCATACCGAAATACCAGTCTCTTGCTTTTCACCATCTCCTGGCAGAGAACTGTCCATACGTCCACAGTCGTATTTTAAGATCCAGATCAATGAATGAGGATGCCTATGTGTTTGGTACTGCTTTTGTGGGCCAAACCTCAGAACACCATATCTGATCCCAACATACGTAATTTCTTTAAAGAAGGCCAAGATAAAGACTAGCAGATCACCAAGGGATAAACGAGACCTGGGCTTCATGGAGATCAAAGGATCCCCCTCAGCCTTTTCATTTCACCGTTGACAAAACTGACAACAGGCTTTGTAAGGTTTATTTCCACCTTTTTCCCTCTCTCCCTGCCACTCCTGGGCATCAGCTCGGCAGTGTCACACAGACAAGCACATGTTTGTTGAGCTTGGTGCTGGGCAGGGGACAGGACTGCTCGACAGGCAGGGTGGCACCTGCGGGGACACCCACTTCCACCCTGCCGAGGCAGCTCCGCCTGCTGAGGATGCGGGACCTGCGGGCGCAGAGGGCAGCAGATAAAGAGCAGGCAATTAAACGGCTTAGTTAGAGAAGACACGGAGTTAATGCTGTGTGCTGCTCATCTTAGATTTTCATAAATTCATACATGGGATCCGGTGAATCGGGAAGTAGATGAAGGTTATCGTAATTTTGACACAAACACTTAAATGGCTAATCTGTTTCTAAATGGTTATGTTTTTAATCTCAAGCCTCTTTACATGGCTGAGCTGCTTTTTTTTTTTTCTTTTTCTTTTTTTTTTCCAATTTGACTTTGTTTTAGATGGGAAATATTTCCGATCAGATTGCTTAAGCTCTGAGCTGTCATGTAAATATGTTCTGTCAAGTATATAGTACACATTTTAAAATTTGTCTAAATATTTTTGCTCTTGAGGGGATCACTGTAGCTCTCAAAAGACAGTTACAACCTAGTGAGTAAATAAATTGTATTTCTTTTTTTAAGCGTGCATTGTTTTTGCAGCAAATTGCAACTGTTTAAAGGATCACTTGAATCTCACAAATTTCTGCAAGAGAGTTTTTTATTATTTATTATTCTCTTGAGAAAAAAAGTGCCTCGTCTTTCAGCAGTGCATGTAAATGCATATGTGCATATATATATTTAAAAAATCAAGTACTTCTTTTTCATGTAAAACTGATGAACAAAACCTGAGGTGAATGAATTTATATTTAATGCAGCATTTAAAATTATCCTTAGAAGTATTGTGAAGTAGCTCTTCTGTTATTTTCAGTTTGCTTACTGCATATGCCCAATGGATTATTTTTCCTTATTTTACTATTTTTTCTGGCTGGACTACAATGATAAAATCAGTGGTGTTCTCAAGGTTCTTTTTATTTTTATTTTTTAATTTAAAATGCTTGGTGAAATTAAAATTGGAACAAAGGTAATTTTCATTCATTTTTAAGCAATGAGATGATTTTTTCCCAAAGTCTACAAAGAAGGAAAATTATTAATGCTATAGTTTAGAATGCAGTTACTTTGTAATCAGTAAGAGTTATAACAGCTGTCACTGGTTATCAGGCAAGAGATTGCTATAACATCACAGAAATCATTGACCAATTTCAAAAAAATAAAAAAAATCCCAGGTTAAACTGGTGGAAGTATATTTTGGATGCTAGTCTGTATAAGACATAATAACTTGTATAATCCTATCTTTTACTTTGTACAATAATAAAGTATATCCAGAGAAAGTAAATCTGTGATTTTAACATCTTTTGACAAGCACATTAGACTGTGGAAAGAGCATCCAAGTTGGGGCTTGGGGCATATGGTGCTACCTTCTGCTAGCATAGCTCCAGAACAAGTCACTGTGTTCACCAGGGGGTCATGTTCAGACTCTCAGGTTCATTCCGTTAGTCTGGGGGAGAAAAACACAGTTGCTCTTCATATGGAAAAATCAGAACATAAAATGCAAACCTCACTTCCCTGCCATACATCCACTATGCAGAGAACACATAGGTGTTCTGAAATGTTTTTCTGTCAATTATGCTTTTGTCAGGGCATTCAAGAAAGACTTCAGAGAAGTTAATCTAAACAAAAATTATATTGGTTAATAATCCACAAGCTAAACAATGCTGTAGCACTGTAAATCCCAAATTAGACTATGTAAATATTTATAGCTATTTTTTATTCTGAAAAGAGATATAATGCTACTTGAAAAGAACACAGGTTTGTATCATGATGTAAAACAGTTGTAGCGTTTCAAACGTATGTACATTTGTAGTATTATTTAAATGATTGTTTCCTGAATAAGTTGCAACTCACCTCAGTTTAAAGATTGGTATTTATAATAGATAATATAAGTGTTGTGTATCTTGAGAATTCAACATATGGATGGGAATGCGGGAGGAATTAGTTATACGAGATTTGTTGACCAGCTTTTAATTCAGATTGTCATTTTTAACACACGGCAGTGCAGATGGCAAAGTTTTGACTGTCCGTCAGAGCCCCGATACCTCAGGGACAGCTGTTGCTGATAAATCTTTTTTACATGCTTTAGGTCAAGAGTAGTCAAACCTGTTACAGCACCTGCTTTTACATATGCAAATCTGTTGTTTTGTCATTTCATTAAACAAGGAAAGGTAGTGGTCTCTTGTGGCCTAAGTAAGCCTGGAACACAGCCCATATGAAATGAAATCCAGCAAAAAGACAACCGTGATTTCTGCAGTGTAGCCATGGGATGTTGCTTCTGTTTGGGGGCTTTATTTCTGGAAGACTGCCTTTAATTTGGAAGGAGGGTAGAAAGACAAGCACATGTTTGGAGGCAAGAAGAGAAGGGAAGGTGTTTGCTGTCATTGACTGTAGGGTAGTAGTGAAGTTTGACATGCCCAGAAGCTAGTGGGTGCCATGTGGGGCTCCCATACACTGCATACCTCAGTTTTCATCATCTGGTGAGCCTGCAGCATGATTCCCGGGCACTGGAGCATACAACATGTCTGCTTCGGTTTGGAGCTGATTGATCCACGGTACAGAACACGCTTGTGGGATCTTCCCGTGTTGGGGAAGAACATAAATGATTGAAATGCTTTCTTAAGAAAGAAAAGCATCATTTGTTTATGTACTTCGGTGCCTAGTAAAAAGTGCCGTCAAGCAGCAACGCACGGTTAGTTTACTGCACACTGTTATGTACTGGTTGCAGAAACTTTTAAACTTTGTATTTTCATCTTATACTTGTTTAATCTATTGGATATAGATGTAGAGAGGTGAAATCCTGAGGAGGGGAGTTCTTCATTTATGGCTCTGTGTGAATGGGGTCGTGGCATGTAACAGAAATGGCACTTAAGGATTGTTTTTTTAAACAAACTGACAGAAGATTTTATCCTGCACTGCCATAGATTGCTGTGGGGGAGAAAGGGAAATAGTAAAATTGATGAACAAATGTTGCATGCTGTCATTTTAGATTATGTTGTTTCGCCATGAAGTTGTTGCTAATTTTTTTAAGATACTGTAAAAATTCTGATGTTGCAGAAAGCACCACAGTAGCACTGTTAATTGTGCTAATTATTTCTTTCCAAGGCTAGTTTGTCAACAATATCTTAATCAAGCCACAAGCAAAAACTGATTTTTGAACATTTTGTGGATAAACAAAGAATACTGCCCTGACCTTTTAACCTTGTCAACTGAGTTTTCCCATTCTGACACTGTGCATTATTTTTGCAAAGGTTGGAAGTTTAACTCTTAGAGGAACCAGATATCATTTTTATTGGGATATTAATTCTGGTGGGTGCTAATCTCATCAAGATTTGCAGACATTTCCCCTTCATAGGCCATTCTGATTTGTAGCTTTTTCTTTTCACAGCAGTATTAAATACCAAACCTTCTCTGATATGGAAGTTCATTAGAGATATGTCTTTGATGGCAGCCCTTTCAGGGCTTCAGTTTCAAATACCTTGATGTAAAGCTTAAGAAGCCATTGTGTTGTAAGCCCTCCTTGATGTGTCTTATTTAGATCTGCATAGTAAATCAAGGAAAGTAAATAACAAGGCAGCAGATGGAAGCATGGAGATAAGGCCAGTGAACAATTGTATTTGTATTTTGTTATGATGTTGACAGGAGCTAAAATTCACTAATCTAGTTCAACTGATCTGCATTTCAAAGAAATCTCATTTAGCAGCAACTTGAAGGTTTGGAGGATAAAGTTCTTTTATTGCAGCTTTTATTGCATTCTTTGCTAATTTATCTGGTCAAGATTTAGCCTTGCTTACTTAAAGCAGCAAGCATGTTACAAGGAGTCTTAAATACTACGAAAGCATTAATGTCTAGACTGTGAACTGAAGGTAATTACATATCCAGCAGTGAATAGGCTACGTTTAGGAAATACTGTTGTCCAAATGGAATTGCAAGAGAAATGCAGATAACGTATTTTTTCCATGCATTTTTTTTCTCTAAGTGTTTTCCTTCATTTTCTTTTTTTTTTCTTCTCCTTTCTCTTTTTGTTTTCTTTTCTCTTTTCCTTTTCCTTTTTCTTTTCCATTTTTTTCTTCTGTTCTTTTTTCTTTTTCTTTTTCTTTTTCTTTTTCTTTTTCTTTTTCTTTTTTCTTTTTCTTTTTCTTTCTTTCTTTTTATGTTCTTTTTTCTTTTTCTTTTTCTTTTTATTTTTCTTTTTTCTTTTTCTTTTTTCTTTTTCTTTTTCTTTCTTTCTTTTTCTTTTTCTTTTTCTTTTTCTTTTTCTTTTTCTTTTTCTTTTTCTTTTTCTTTTTCTTTTTCTTTTTCTTTTTCTTTCTTTTTCTTTTTCTTTTTCTTTCTTTCTCTTTCTCTTTCTCTTTCTCTTTCTCTTTCTCTTTCTCTTTCTCTTTCTCTTTCTCTTTCTCTTTCTCTTTCTCTTTCTCTTTCTCTTTCTCTTTCTTTTTTTCTTTCTCTTTCTCTTTTTCTTTTTTCTTTTTTTTTTCCTCTTTCTCTTTCTCTTTTTCTTTTTTCTTTTTTTTTTTCCTCTTTCTCTTCTTTTCTTTTTGCTAATTGTGTGGAAAATGAATGCATAGAAAAATCTATAATCATTAAATATAAAAAAACTCTTGAACTTTGAATTCAGTCATAGAATACTTGATTATTCTGTTTACAAACCGATAGCTGATATTAAGGTTTCATGTAATGATTACTTTTCTGTGTCTTACCAAACAAAACTATTGAAAGATGGACAATAGTTTTGTAGAATGATGTTTCAAAATTTTTTTTGTATGTGCCCTGAATGATGTAGACAATGTGTATGTAAGTTATGTACTTTGTATTAGATAAAGTACAGCCATATCATCTGGAAAAAAATGTGATAAATATATTCTCCAAATCAAATGTGATTAAAATAAAGAGTGATGTGAAGTAGAATTTAGGGTCTCTCTTTTAAGTTTTTAAAAAGTTACTTAATTTTAAGGGAAAAGAATTTAGGCTTTTTTAAAATTTAGTTTTCATTCTATAATATAAATACTAATGATGGGCTGTTTAGAGAATTGATTGCAAGTGTGTACGTATCTATGTACAGGTGTAATAATAATATGGCAAAGCATGCCAGACCAGTTTCAAAACAGATTTTAAAGCTTTGTATGTGTATATCCACTCTAATAATGGGACCCAGTTCTCTAAGGCATGTAAATAAATAATAAAAAAAAAGCAGCTTCTGTATTTTAATGCTCCTGTCCTTGCTGCCCTTCTGCAGCCCATCCTTGTCCTAGGGTTGCTGTAATGGAGCACACACCTGTACCTCGAGGACTTCAGTTCTGTGATTTGTAGTGCAGATTGTCACATTTCTTTGTAATGCATATTTGTAAGCTGGAGAGGATTGGAGAGAAAGACAGCTGGGGATGGCAGTACTTGGTAAGCTGCAGCTTTATCTGTTACCTTGTGACTGCTGGAGTCCATAGGCTAATTAAATCATAGTGTAGTAAATGCTTCTTTGATAGTAATGTGGGCTTAAAGCATCTTTTGGTTCCTTCTGCTATATCTCTGAAAATGCTCTTACGGTTGTTTGTGGGTCTGCTTTTATTTTAGCTAAACAAAATAGCTTTTATTTTGCCAGGTTGCTTTTAATCTAGACTAGTTCTGTAGTGCGGATGACCATGTTGCTCCATGTACACTTGCATTGGCACAGCTGAGTGAGCAGTGCTGGAAACTGGGAGGTGACCACTGCTAGAAGCATTGAATATGCCCTGAGATAGATGCACATGGTCAGTTTCCACATCAGTGCAAGCCAACTACATCATGACCGTGTGGTCACATCTTCATCCAGGGCCATATCTCGTCTTGCACCAGCAGGAATGGAATGTCCCAGTTTTGGCCAGAAGTTGATCACTTTCTTTGCAGGAAAAAAAGCGTTTTAAAGTGTTTTAGCTACCTGGCCTGTCTCACCTTGCAATTGCTCAAGTGTCCGAGTCAGCACAAGGAAGGAGTAGGAGTCTGCACTGGAGCTGAAGAGGCAGGTGAGGGAAGTTAAGGCTGCTTTGGCCAGTTTAGATTGGCTTAAGTTGTTCTGCAGCTGCATCCTGCCCGGAAATCTTGCCATTATCCCCCGAACCAATTCCTGCTCTGTATGTATAAAATGAAATGGACGATTCAAAAAAGGTGACTTGAACTACTTTGTGAAGTAAAGTATGTACCAGCCAATATAGCAAAGACAATAAAATAAATCAAACTCTCTTGGAAAGATCCACAGTGTATTTAAATGTTTAATTACATTCCAATCTGCCAAAGTTCAGAAAGCTAATTTTGGATATGAAGATATCACAGGGAGGTCTTCCTGCTTACATCTCCCAGTAGCAAACAGGTAGAACCACAAGAGCAAGTCCCTAAGCACACTGCTTCACACATTTTTAGATTAGGCTTCCCTTGCTTTGTGTAACAATTTAAATCATCCTCTGCTTCCCTCAGATAAATATCTGGCCTGTCCCCAGATTTTAGCAATCCTAGCGTGTTTTACAAATCTCATGCCCTTGTACCTTTGGCTTCAGCATCTCTGACCCTTGTTCCATCCAGCCCAAGCCCTTCTCATGTCCCAGCATTGCCCCAGGTGACAAGGAGGCATCTCGGCTGTCATTGAATGCTTGCCTCTTGTGCTGCTGTCCCTTCTGGCTCCCAGCAAGTGTGATGTTCTTTACAAATCATGCTGCAGGAGGGGAGAGAATTTGAGGCAAAAGGGAGAGTGGGAGGCAAAAGAAAGAGGAAAAAGAGAAAAGGATGAAAAAAAATGTATGAAAAGTTTTATGGAATTTCTCACATCTCCTCCTTTATATCGAAACCTTTTGCACCATTCTGTTTTAGGGCTGCTGCAGTAGTGTGAAAGTATTGTGTGTAGATGAGTGATCTCTCAGTAATCAGTATCAAAACCATTTAGAAATGAGGTGGGGTAATAAATGAAACTTGCATTCCACCTATGGGCTCGTCAGTACCAGTACCAACTGCAAATCCCTAACTTAGAAAATTCTGTGTGGCCTTGCATTTCTAGAATGACACCTATCTGCTTGGCCTTCGCGTCTTTAGATGCTAAGATCCCTGCTAGATCCCTGTGTGGAATGCCAACCTAAGGCTGAAGTGAGAAGGGCAGACAGAGCTGGAAGGAGTAACAGAGAAGGTAGGTGGCACGCTTCCCACTGGGGGATTGCTGAAGAAAAATATTCCCAGCCATATTTGCCACAATTCCTACTACACAAGGTTGCTACTATCTGTTTAACCTCCCCAAGCTTGCATGTTAGCTTAACAACTGTTCACCGTGTATTCCATCTGATTGTCCCAAAGCCAGTGTTATACCCTTGTTGGCAGATTGCCTGATATAGCTAGTTAGCCTTTGTCTTTTATCCTCTGTTTCATATGGAGAATTTACATTGGCATGACAAACAGCTGACCATGCAAGCAGTTATTTAGATGTAGGCGTTACCTGTGGTTTCATACCAGTGCATCCTCTTACGATTCAGCTTCAGGTTTTACTTCTGGTCAATATATCTTAAAACAAATATATCTGCAAGAGAAACATGAGGAATTCTTCTCTGTCTTCATGTCTATCCAAATCCAGAAGAGGAAGACTGTAGTATACAACTGATGAGAAGACTGAATTAGAAAATGTTTCATATTTTAATAGGTATTTTCAGGTTCTGCAAAAGATGCGTATCAACGTATAGGGAATATTATCAGTTATCTTAAAGGCAGTGATACATGGGTTCTAGTGTTAGGTCACTTTACACGTAGATAGATCATTTGTGCCACCTTCTCTTTTCAATATGTAACAGAAAGGAAGTAATGCCAACTCTGAGGTTTTCTGAAGTATTGCTTTATTGATCACAGCATATTAATCTCCCTTAAATTGCAGACAAACCAAACAACTTCATTCAGTTTAACAGCACAACATTTAGGGAAGTTTGCAATATAATACCTTCATTTCTTTAATTCTTCATATCATGATTGATCTCTTATTTACTCCTTATGCTGTTTCCAGATTAGGACAATTATACTGGAGATTAGCTCGAAGGGACCTTTCTGCAGATATATTTGTTTCTTTTGTTGCTGTATTTTAATACATCATTCTTAACAGAGGTTCCAAAGTTTACTAGCAAAACAGTGATTGTTTTTGTGAGTTTATGTTTTTGTGAGATAAGATTTCTGGGTAAAGGCTTTTAGATAAACACCACAGTAAAGACACATGATTGTAATAATACGTTAGACTGACTATACAATTACATAATAGAGTAAATATTATTCAATCTTAAACCAATCCAGTGCTTGGTTATTTATATGATATGGTTTCAGCCTAAATCCAGCATTCGTCTTTTACTTAGTTTCATCCAATAGGCTATAGATATTGAAAGTAAAATTGTAGAATGCTTATGTACAAAAATGGAATTTTGTAGCATATTTAGTCAGAGGCCCGAGCCACTGGATTTTTTATAAATAAGATAAATATTCCCAAAATAATTGGGAAACTTGATTAAACAGTCCTCAAATACTTTTTCCTCTAGCACGTTTTTTTGTAACATACTCTGTAAAAATACCTGCCAGTCATGGGATAAAGTATTTTAACAATGTTTTGTAATGCAGCTGTGGCTTTTATCAATGGCCAAAAAAGTCTCAAAACAGCAATGCAGAGCTCACATTACTGTCTGTAGTTTTCAATTTGTCTTATGTAACTTATGGAAATCGTATGAGTTTATGCAAAAGTGTAGCTTTTAATGCCCGAAATTAATATATATGTCTTTAATCCTATAGGTTACTTGTATCACTAGGTTGTTTCAGAAATTGAAAACACAAGCTAAGAAATTCTTCATGTAAAAATACCTTCTTATATCTTTGAAACAAGTATATTTCCGTCAGGGGTATAATTGAATTAGGGAATATACGGAATAGATTTTTAAAGCAAGCATAAATCCTCATCTAATCTTCCAATGGGGTTGTATAACAAATGGGAAAAAAAAAAGCATTCTTGGTTTACCCAATTTTTGGGTAACTGTTGATTCCCAGCACTTGCAATTGAAATAATTGCATATCAACTTTCCCCTCTTTATGGGCACTTGCATGAGAGAGCCAAGATTACATTAGTGGGAAGATCTTGTAAACTTTTTAATTGCAACTCAAAACCGTGTATGGAAAGAATGAGAATCTTTGCTTCTATTTGTCAACCAGTAGGTAGCTGTCTTGTAAGACACTCTTATGCTTTATCTTTCCTAGTGTTGTAGTAGGAGTTATAATAACTATGAATTGTTATTAGTATCAGATTGCTTTTAAAGTGTTTATCCTGCAATAGTATTTTACCTGCAGTAGTATGCCTTTAGTCCACTTCTCTAAATTTTGAAATTTTGTGAGAAGCTTGTCTTTGATCATATATCAGTTCTGAGACACTCAGTTCTTGCTTGGTACTGCTTGCTCTTATCTGTAGTTAGTATTACAGTGACATACAGGATATCAAACAAAACTTAGATTCCTTTTGAGCTGGACGAGTTATAATCCTACCCTTAAGATTTTACATTCTAAATAGAGAAGTTGGACAAATGGTAGAGGGAGAGGTGGCCTAAATTGTTGCTATAGGCCAGTAGTACATGGGTCTTTGATCATTATTAGCATGCTGCACAGTGATTTTTGTTCCAACTTCAGTGTAGCCATTTGAGCTGCAGAAGCAAACATAACAGCAAACATCATAGCAGCCTCTTCTTTTGCAGAGTGTAGAAGTGATGAGGGGGAGTAGACAGAACACTAAACATACTTTGATCTGATATATCAAGCTGACAAAAAAAAAAAAGCAGCAGTAATTCAAATTCCTCATTGTGAGGTCTGAAAAGAATGTTAATAGGTCTGTGCATAGATTTTGAGCGAACATAAAATTTTGTGTGAAACATTAGGCTATTAATTTGTGTATTTTGCAAAGGGAACTTTAGTTGCATACTGATGTCCGAACAAGGTTATTTTTGTCCTGTTATGTTTATAGGCTAGTGTAGACTGCTTCATCATATAACATGTCAATGCACAAGTCTCCATATCTGGATACTCAGTTCACAGGTACAGAGATCTGTATCTAGCAAGACAAGAGAAAGGACTGGTTATATTCCTTTGGTATACCTGGTGGGTATGGATGAGTTAATTAAGAGGGTTTTTTCTCAAAAGTGATATGCCATTCTGAGACAGCAAAAAGTGTTTGCTCCTGATGACAGTCATTCACTTTCTGCTGGATCAGAAGGCGTCCCTGAAGGAATTTTAATTGATCTGCACTTACCCAAAATAAAGCAAAAACACTGCTGTATCCTAGAGATAAAAGCAAAAAAAGGAGATACTGGAGTACAGAGTATATGATTTTTAAGGTTTTGTTTGAGATGAAACTTGGGACATGCAGATGCCTATGACCTCCATTTATACATGTTGAACTGGGTGGGAACCCATGGATGAAGCTGCATATTCAGACATATGGAGGGAACTGTCGAAAATCTTCAGAAGCAGAACCTTGCTTTGTGGCACCCTGCCCTGGCTACTTTGGAACTATGGACAAGGAAAAGGAAGGCTACAAAAAATTTGCTTTACAGCAAGATTTTACTACCTCATTTGATTTTTTATTCTATGGAGTGGCTATTTTGGAAAAGTCAATCAAAAGAATGTAGTTAAATACAGAAAATGGTGGGAATTCACTTTGCAGTTCAAAAGGATCTAGCCTGTACATTCAGTGTCAGTTAGACTAGACTGTGTTTCTTGTGTGGTGAATATATCATTGTGAAATGGATATAAGAATCTCCAGTGAAGGTTCTCTTCCAAAAATAATTCCACTTTCCCCTTTGAAAATTCCTTTGCATCAACAGCATCCTTGGGAAGAAGCTTGCAGGTCTGTTACCTATTTCATTGAGATGTTCCTGCATATTTTTTTGAACCTGAGCTTTACTAGTCAGTTTTTGCATTCAAATAGGGAAGAGATGATCTCTGTGCAATCTCTCCATCTTCTTCAGGCTGCTATACTTTTCTGTCATATCATCCTTTAAGCTGTCTATTTTCTAGTGTGAATAGTTTTGATGTAGAGAATTGTTCCTCGTCCGGAAACTATTCTAAGCCTTTGATCATGTATGTTTTCTTCTCTGAACCTTGTGCTCTGCTCTGTTCTGAGCACCAGAAATGAGCAGGCTTTTCAAGATGGGGCTTGATACAGAAGAAGGTGATGTGTTATGCTTTGTTCTTTATTCCTTTCCCAGTAATTTTTAACATTTGATGAGCTGTATTGGCTCTGGCAGAGTGGTGATTTATATTTTCATGGAGCTATCCGTTCTAAAGCCAAGGTCTCACTTTCTGAGATGCAGTGCAATACAGAGCTGTTTTGCTTAACGGAAGATTCAGATCAGAATTTTTGCCAATAATGGGTAACCAAGATAGTTTCCAATGAACCTGTGTTCAGCAAATTGTGCTTGCCTGCATGAACCCTGCCAAAAGTATGCCAGACTTCATGGTGTTGCAAAATAACTAATCAATAATAGGAAATTATCTTTCAATTTGTGTACTTAGACTTTTTAGAGTAACATAACCTTGTTACTGCAAATCCCAGGAGTGGAGTAGGCAACTACTCTAGGAGTAGTGACTACTTTAGATGCTTGGTATACAGAAAGATGTAAAATGTGGAATTTCTTCGAAGGTATGCAGTGCATAACTATATAAGAATATGGCCGTGTAGAAGTAATGAAGTGTGTTTTAAAGAAGTGATTGTGATATCTTACTGTAAAACACAATACAGAGGCTTGTACTTAATATATTCCTTTCCTTTCTTACCTGTAGATAATTTTAAGCAAAAGTCAAGGACCTTTTGTCCTTATTTGCCATAGAAGCGAAAGGCACGTCTGGAAGGAGAACCAGCTTCAGTAAAGACGAAAAGACCGTTCCTTCCTACAACCCAGCAAGGTGACTAAGTGACTCCAAAGAAATGTAAGTGATTTATAATGGAGCTGTGGTTGTAACTGTTTCTACTGGGGAATTTTGTGCTTTGTACAAGGAACACAGTCCCATGTCACTGAAATTTATTGCTTATAGATGTAAAATATGGTTTAGAAAAAATTTGCAGAGCATCCAGAAAATGCATACTCCTCCTATATTTGTGTGATGGTAATCTATTCTACAATTCTTTTTTTTTTTTTTTTCACATATGAAAATTGTTAATGGAAATGAAGTGCTGAAAGTCAGAAACATGGTTTTCTACCCTTTTCTACTCATCTAGATCTGAGTTAATTTAGGTATGTGGAAACTAAGCTGCTACATCTCAGTTAGTCATCCAAAATTCTGCTAACATTCAGGAGAGAAGCAGGCATCTCCAGAGGCCAACCCATCTCATCCTAAAAGTAATGTCGAGGGAATTTAGTATGACTCCTTCAATAGCTTGTGTCTCTCCATTGACAGATCAGTTTTAGCCAAAGTATTCATTGAACACTTTAACATGGTACAGCTGCATAAGAAGCACTTCCAGATTCTTTTTCCATCCCTGTATTGCTGTTCTCCCTCATCACGTGTAGCTGTTTACGTGGCTATGTGACAAATAAATTTGGAGAATGGAGCTGGCTGAAAATAACCAATTATTTGTATGGTTTTGTTTTCAGCTGGATTTATCCCAGCCTTCTCACATATGGCTGTCCAAGGGCTGTGACTGGTACAAAGGGTAATGGGGATGGAAATTAGCAGCCAAAAGTGTGGGGGAGGGCTCAATAGATTCTTTTGGCAGCTGCTCTAGTTTCTGCAGCTAAAATTGCTTGGTGAGCTGTAGTGTCAGGCCTTGTAGAAGTTGTTAGTGCTTTGCCATTTCTAAGAGTGGAAAAACTTGAGTGATCCACCTTTATTTATTATCTAATGAAGAACTTAGGTTTTGTTGTGTATTTCACACTGTGATAATGAAGGATTTTTTACGTCATTTATAACTTACATTTCAGATCTCCAAAACTAGGAAATGGTCACGAATGTCTAGTAAGTAAATAGATGTCTTATAGTAATTTATAGTATAGGCATGATACTGTATAATCCATATATACATACATAATTCCTGAATCTTGAAAATGCTTGTCTGATTTTGTCAAGCATGATATATGAGCTGGGTAATATTATATGATTAGCAGTTGTACTAATTCAGACACCGCTTTGCTGAACAACAAATACTGAATAACATTTTATTCTGATATAAAATACATGATGGAAGGGTGTAAAGAAGACAGAACCAGTAACAGCATGAAGTTCAACAAAAGAAACTGCCATGTTCTGTACCTGGGACTGAGTAATGCCAGACAGTTACAAACCGGGAAATGAGTGGCTGAAGATCAGTTCAGCAGAATGGAATCTCGGGGTGCTGGTTGACAGCAGGCTCAACATGAGCCAGCAGTGTGCCCTGGCAGCCAAGAGGGCAAACCACATCTTTGGGTGCATTAAACACAGCATAGCCAGCCAGTTAAATAAGGTGATTCTCTTGGTATATTTTGTGTTGGCTCAGCCTCACCTTGAATCTTACGTGCAGTTCTGGGCTCCACAATATAACAAGGATGTTAAGGTCCTTGAAAGTGTCCAGAGGAGGGCAACAAAGCTGGTAAAAGGGGTGTAGGCCATGTCCTGTGAGGAGAGGCTGAGGACACTTGGGTTGTCTAGTGTGGAAAAAAGGATGCTAAGAGGCGACCTCATTGCTCTCTGCAACTTCCTGAGAAGGGAAATGGAGAGGGAGGTGCCTGTCTCTGCTCCCTGGTAATGGGTGACAAGATGCATGAGAACAGCACAAAACTGCACCAGGGGAAATTTAGACTGGGCATTAGGAAAAATTTCTTTACCGTGAGGGTGGCCAAACACTGCAACAGCTTTCCTAGAGAGGTAGTTGATGCTCCATGCCTGTCATTTTGGATGTTTGGACAATGACCTTATTAATACGCTTTAACTTTTGGTGAGCTCTGAAGTGGTCAGACAGGTAGACTCGATGACCTTTGAAGGTCCCTTCCAACTGAACTATTCCATTCTGTTGTGTTCTGTTCTGTTCTGTGGGTGACAGGATGAAAGGCAATGGGAACACATAAAATACTGAAAATTCTATTTAAACATAAGAAGATGCTTCTTTGCCATGAGGGTGGTCAAATACTGGAACAAGTTGCTCAAAGGGGTTGTGGAGACTACATGAGGCTGTGTAGTTTCCATCTTTGATGATACACAAAACCAAGTGGGATATAGCAACAAGCAATCTATTCTAGCTGGCCCAGTTTGAGCAAGGATTTAAATCATTTCCTGAGGTCCCTTGCATCATCAGATATTCTATGATTCTGGGAATATTTATAAGTAAGCAAAATCATACAGGTTTTATTTTGTGATATACTAAAATTTCTTTTTTTATATTTTTCCGGTTTTGATGTATTTAGCTATTCACTTCAGGGTTTTACTGAAGTTTTTGTAAAAGATGAGAGATTGTCAAAGTTGAGAGCTTTCTGAAATGTGTTAAGTTATATTTAAAGACTTGTAAGTATAACTAAGAAAATCAGATTGAAGTCTGTGAAAGTAATTTTTAGCTGTGAATTAGCACCACAATTAGAAGGACAGTAATGTGGTGTGGATTTTAGGTGTTTAAAAAGCATAGCTTTTTTATTTGATGCATGAAATGGAAGATACATTTTAATATCATTTTGTGTTAGAAAAAAAAATAGATAAAAGTAGGGACAAAGCTTTAGAGAAGAGATCTAGTAGTCCACAACAGAAATATATATCTTTCTGAATTCTAATTAGAGGCAATTAGGAAAAGGAACTATTTATTTAAATTTACATTTTCTTAAATTTCAGCTTGGATTAGTTTTGCACACATTTTCCATCCACAGTTTTGCTGTAGGCTCAATATCTTTGCAAAATCTTCTGTGAGATACATCATTTCTGAGAAAGAGGAAAAAAAAAAAGTCAATTCTAAAAAAAAGGTCTAGTAACTCTTGACAGATCTTGAGACAAATTAGAGGGCTGGGCAATCACCAACTGCATGATGTTTAACAAGAGCAAGTGTCAGATTCTGCATCTGGGACGGGGCAACCATAGATATATATGTACAGCTTGAGGGTTGAGAGGCTGGAGAGCAGCCCCACAGAAAGGGATCTAGGGGTTCTGGTTGACAGCAAGTTGAATATGAGCCAGCAGTGTGTCCTGGCAGCCAACCATACACTGGGGTGCACCAAGCACGGCATTGCTAGCCGGTCGAGGGAAGTGACTGTCCTACTCTACTCTGAGCTGGTGCAGCTTCACCTGAAGTATTGTGTGCAGTTTTGGGCAACACAATATAAGAAGGACATAAAACTATCAGAGTGTCCAAATGAAGCCTACAAAGATGGCGAAAGGTCTAGAAGGCAAGACGCATGAAGAGCAGCCGAGGTTGCTTGGTTTGTTTAGCCCAGAGAAGAAGAGACTGAGGGGAGGCCTCATGGCGGCCTGCAGCTTCCTCACGAGGGGAGTGGAGGGGCAGGCGCTGAGCTCTGCTCTCTGGGGGCAGCGACAGGACCCAAGGGAACGGCATGGAGCTGGGACAGGGGAGGGTCAGGCTGGGTGTTAGGAAAAGGTTCCTCACCCAGAGGGTGGTTGGGCACTGGGGCAGGCTCCCCAGGACAGTGGTCACGGCACCGAGCCTGCAATTCAAGTGTTTGGACAACACTCTCAGGCATAGGTTCGGATTTTTGGGGAGTCCTGTGTGGAGCCAGGAGTTGGACTTGATGATTCTTATGGGGGCCTTTACAACTGAGGATATTCTATGAATTCTATGAACTCTTTTCTTTGATTTTGAGGAAGGGCTTGAAATTCAAGAGTGAAGCTTCAATGGTTTATAAGATGTGCCTTTTGCAATGCCTCTGAACGTCTATCATTGAAGTATTGCATTGAATTATAAGCTTTTGCAAATTGGTGCTTACTCATAATCAGAAGAGGCATATTACTTTGTCAGCATATTCTCAAAATACGCTGTGTATTCTTAAGCTTCTAGAAATGATTGAGTCTGTCCTGGAGTGGAGATCAAACACCATGTGACATTTCAAATGTACAGATCCCCTGTTATTTTCACAAAAGGGACTTGTTTTTTGCATTTTTCTGGGACAGTGCATTTTTATTTTTATGCTTGTTAAGAATTCTTTCTGTATCTCGTGCTTATTTTGCTCATATACTCTTTGAGAACGATATCAAGACTGGAATTAATTTTTCCTGATTTTAGCCGTCTAGGAAGCTTGGTGTTCTAAGTCTGAGCTGGTCACTGTAGATATCTTCAGGCAATGAAGAAAGATGGATGCTTCAAGAGGAGGAGTCACCCAGCCTCATTTTATGTCTGCGTTAAGATGAGAAGAATCCACCTTTGGAGATGCCTGTTTCTTGTCAATGACAATAAGGGAAGCTTAAGGTGATCAGCACAGATTTAGACATCTAACTTTTCTATGAAAAGTTAAGGCAGATCAATTCCATCTCTTGTGATTGAATATGTGAGTTAAGAGGTGGGAATGTTAACACTGATATTGACAAAAATATCCCGCTTTCAGGTGAATAAACATTTTTTTTTCCCTTGAAATCATGTATTTGTGGTTACAGGGTTACATACAAGATTATTAAAAGGACATTTTCCATGTTGCTTAGATGTTGTATGCAACCATTAAGAAAATGCTCTTCAAATGCCATTTTAATATTAACTACGAAATACCAATAGATTTTTCATTTTCTTCTTCTTGTATCTTGTCTTTAGGTTGAGAAATGCAAATGTTTTAACTCTCTGTTGTTACCTAATTTCTAGTAAGATACTAAAAGAGAGGTATCACGAGATTCTAAAATTGTCCATTTAATATTGCTTATGATAAAAGACTGACTTAAAAATCTGGTGTTAATAGAACAGATGAAAACATGCTTTAAGATGATTTTTAAGTGGAAGTAGCTAGGTGACTTTATTCAATTGGAAAAAGATTGCTCTATTATCAACTCTTATTGATAATTTGTTCTATTAAATATGATTGTGGTGAAATGCTGTTTTCCATTTGTATTGAAGTATTACGTCTTTCTTTAGTGTCTTTCAAAGTACTGTCTATATTTGACTGATATCTCCCAACATATTCTATTAATGTATGGTGAAGGTGGTAACCTTTATTGGTTTCAGTATTCATGAATCAGGGCTGTGTGTGAGAAGAACTTTCTTGCAGTGGAAGAGCTGAATGGTTTAAAAGGTGTTAGAAAGAATGTACAAAGTTCTGATTTGCTCTTTAGTTAGAATATAGGCACGCAATAAAGAAATTCTAGCATAACTTATAATTAGATGTCTTTTTGTAGTTAATTACCATGTAACTGAATTATTACCTTGGACAGCTATACTTATATGAATTATTTCGTACGTGTGATGATTCTGACATCACTGTTATGGAACTACAGACAACAGAAGAACATGCTTCAAAGATATTAGTATTATGCTTGTCCCATTGTGGGAGAAATAACAATTACTTGAAGTAAGCAGTATTACTGTACTTTCATTGCCTCATTGGGGTGTGTAAAATTTTTCTTTCATTCTTAATTTTCTTTTGAATATTTCTTTTTGTATCTGGGTTGTTTCTTTCGTTTTGTTTCCTTTCCTTTTTTTTTTTTTTTTTTTTAATGTGGTACATTTAGTAACTCTTGCATAGTAGCAGACTGTATGTGTAATAATGTAAACCTACAGAGAATTCCTGATTCTGGGAATCTTCATACAGCCTAAAGGAAGGAATTTTGTTTGTTTGTTATTGTTATATTTTTTAAAAATACTGGCAAATTGGCCTAAATAAAGTTGCTCAGAGATGCAGAAGCAACCTCATATAAATTCTTTTAAAATATTTTCTTTAATTCATATGCACAAAATAACAGTTACAAGTGCGCGTATCTCAGTATCAGTAAGCCATGTGCTATAAACATGGTCAAAATATTTTCCTTAGAAATACAATCATATCAGTACTTTCTGGCCAAGATTGTTACTGGTAAATAGGCAGAACTTTACTGAAGCTGACAAGCTGTCCCTTTATATAGTTGATGCAAGTTTTATAGGCTTGATTTTTTTCCACGATTGTCTGGCTTTATTTGAGTTGGATTTGTAATATTCCTATCCTTCTGCTACCTTAAGAATGTTTAATTTCGAATGGCATTTTATGCATTATCACAAAAATCCACCAAAAAGACCCTAGTTCTGAGAAAACAAAAAGGGCAGTTCAGCCAAGGTACCACTAAACAGAGTATGTTTGAGTAGTGAAGAACTGTGCATACTTGTATTTAACTATAAATTTTATTTCATGATTGACATTTTGTCCTGATCCTATTACAGAGTTCAGACTGAGTAGATCCTACATGCTGAGAATGTCTGGGTCCAGTGGATAGAAACCTGACCAGTATCCATTAAAAAAGTCATTAACGACTGCAATGAAAGAGGGTTGTGCTTAGTGGTGCAGTCTAGTTGGAGGTCTGTAGCTAGAGGTGTCCCCCAGGGGTCAGTACTGGGTCCAGTCTTGTTCAACTTACTCATCAACGACCTGGACGATAGACCAGAGCGCACCCTCAGCAAGTTTGATGATGACATAAAGCTGGGAGGAGTGGCTGATACCCCAGAGGGCTGTGCTACCATTCAGAAGGACCTCGACAGACTGGAGGGTTGAGCTGAGAGAAACCTCATGAAGTTCAACAAGGGCAAGTGCAGGATCCTGCACCTAGGGAGAAATAACCCCAAGAACCAGTACAGGCTGGGCGCTGACCTGCTGGAGAGCAGCTCTGCAGAGGTAGGGACCTGGGAGTTTTGGTGGTCAGCAGGCTAACCATGAGCCAGCAGTGTGCCCTTGTGGCCAAGAAGGCCAATGGTATCCTGGGCTGCATTTGGAAGAGTGTTGCCAGCAGGTCAAGGGAGGTGATCCTTCTCTGCTCAGCCCTGGTAAAGCCACACCTGGAGTATTGTGTCCAGTTCTGCGCTCCCCAGTACAAGAGGGACATAAAGCTACTGGAGCGAGTCCAGAGGAGGGTTACGAAGATGATTAGAGGACTGGAGCATCTGTCATACGAGGACATGCTGAGGGAACTGGGCCTGTTTAGCCTCGTGAAGAGAAGACTGAGGGGAGTCTTCATTAATGTATATAAATATCTGAGGGGAGGGTGTCTAGAGGATGGAGCAGGTCTCTTTTCAGTTATACTCAGCAGAGGATGAGAGGCAATGGGCACAAACTGAAGCATGGGAGGTTCCAGCTGAATATGAGGGGGTATTTCTTTACTGTGAGGGTGACAGAGCACTGGAATGGGTTGCCCAGAGAGGTTGTGGAGTCTCCTTCTCTGGAGATATTCCAAACCTGCCTGGATGCCATCCTGAGCAATGTGCTCTAAGTGATCCTGCTCAGCAGGGGGGTTAGACTACATGATCTTCAGAGGTCCCTTCCAACCTCATCCATTCTGTGTGATTCTGTGAAAGTAACAGAGCAAACAGTACCCAGCACAGTCATCTAACTCAACAGTTTTTATTTATTCATTTATTTATTTATTAAATAGAAAACAGAAAAATCTGTTTATATCTGTCTACCTGGGGGATAAATCCCATTCAGTATAGGTAATGCATAAAGTACCCGTCACATTGTTGGTCTGACTCAGAATTCAAAGGCAACTTGAAATTTCAAATAGGGAAATAGGAAAGATATTTTGATTATTGCAGGCATTTCTGGAAAGTGTGAATATGTACTGATAGTTTTTATAAAACTGTAAATGTGCCTTGTATCATGTTTGAAGACACAAAGCAGGCAAGAAAGGAAGGAAAAGTTTTTATGAGCACGTCTTCATTTCTTCAGCCTACGTATGTTCTCTCATCTCCAGTGGTTTTTGGATGGTTGGATTCCTGAGTCACTTATTTGAGAACATCAATTCATGGGACTTTCTGCCCATTTTAACTGTCAATTTTCTTCCTTTTTGACTTTGTGAGAGATGGAATCGTATTATTTTAATTCGAGATATCTTTCCTGTAATACAGGGAAGTGAAAGGTAGGAGGTAAACTAAATAAGGATGCCAGCTAAACAGACACCTTTTGGTAAAATGATTATTTTACAGACTCTGTTGTTGTTCTGCATGCAGCTGCAGTTCCCTGGCATTTAGCCGTTCAGAGATTGGAAATGGTATGAAACATGCATTTGTAATGGAACACAATATTCTTCATATAAGATCAGTAAATGTTTTTATAGGATTATTGCCTGTTGGTAAACAGCTGTAGTGTTATGCTTCAGAGGTAGAGGCATTTGAATGGTAATGAGGGGATTCTTGTATACAGTTAACATACCATGGTGAGATCCTTTGGGGCATAATTCATGACATATATGATAGTAACACACTGCATTGCATCTGAGGATTTCAAAGAAGTTCATAGAAAACATTAATGAATTAAGGATCACCCTAACCCCCTTAGAGTACTGGTTAGACTACTTAAATCCTGAGTTGGGTTGAAGACAGAAATATATCATTTTTGCAGTATGTTGGCTACTGTGCTTTTGCTGCACACAGATAATTCAGGAAGCTTCAGTCGTATGTATTGTGGTCAATATTTTGGACAGCGAGATGTTAAAGTGTAGAGAAATGAATGGACTTGGTACAGGCAGACAGTAATGCCAGCATAAACAGCCCAATCCAAATTCTATCCAAGTCATCAGAATTTGTTTGGCTGATGGCAGCGATGGTTGGCTCAGACTTCTGGGTCTCTTCAGATACTGTCATTTAAGTTAGTTCACTCTGAGCAGAAAAGGGATCGTGTCCACGCCTAGGTTTTGCTCTGTGATGCAGATGTTGTGTTTGAGTTCTTAGCATGAGAAGAATTAACTTCATATATCTAAAATGAATACTGTTGACATATGGGATTGTACAGCGTGAAGTGCTGCGCAACATTACAGAAAATAACTGTTCAAGCACAGTGCAGTTGAAAATTGGCCAATTCATAACAATTTCATAATTTCTGATACTGATCTATATATATGTCAGAACACCGGCATATTTTTATGTGTTAAACCCATCAGTACGAGATATGCTAAACACAAACAGCTTTCCAAGGGCAAGGCAGTAGTCACACAACCACTGTAGTTGCAAAGTATAAGAGCAGAAACCATCTGTTGTGTGGTGTATTTTGATGAAAACATCCATGATAGAAACCAAAGCTAATTAAACAGTTACACAGTTACTCCACAGTGCAATTTAGGGCTTTTAAAACAATTTTATTTAGAAAATTGGTTTGGAGAGAGAACTGTAAAAGATGCTGTTTTTTTTTTTTTTTTTTTTTTTTTTTTTTTTGGTCATGTTAGTACTGCTGCTTTTTCAAGGCTACATCTAAATCATTGCTGAGGACCATTCATTCACCCTTTGTCCCTTCTATTGAAGATATCAGTATTAATTTAACAGTATTCTTTAATATTTTTGCTATTCTAGGCTCATATTTTGTGGCAGTGAAATACAGAATTGCTTCTCTTTATCTGTAGCAACAAATGAAAACATGCAGGTTCTCAACTGACACAATTTTGGCTAAAATCATATTTTTAAATAGAAACCAAGTACGGGTTATGCTAATAGAACCTCATTTGTAATTTAAACTGCAGCTGTTAACATTCAATAATAGAGCCATATATCAAGGAGTTTTCTGCAAAAACAGAAAAATACTAATTCTCCATCCTCAGATCTGCAAATCCAGACTGATGGGATTTCAGCCCTTCATCTTTTAGTGACAGGCAGCGGCATCGGTGGAATAAAACTAAAATGTGATCCCCTTTCTCTCCACCTCCTTCCCCTAATTTTACTCTGACAGAGGAAGAAACACAGTTTTAGCTGGTATCTTTGCTCAAGGGAAAAAATGGTCTGCTATCAGGTCTTTTAGGGAGAAGGAGCTCCTCAGTGGAGCAGTTAAGCTGTATTTTGATTCTCAGGGTGTCTCATACCTGTGTTTTTGCAGGATATGATAAATGATTTCTGAGGCAGTTATTGAGAGCAGAATCAAGGTCATCAACCTTTCCCCAGAAGGTCATTATCCTTCAGTTCTTGTTTTTGATGAAAATGTTGAACATGGCGGAGATGGGCTCCAGAGTTACTATCTGAAACTGCAGTCTCACGTGCGGTATCTGCAGCCACCTGATAGCAAAAGATGTACTTCTGTTTTTTCAACTTCAAAAATCAATGACTTTGATCAAAATTTTGCAGATTAATTTAATTTATTTTGCAATAATTTAGTGTGTGCATGTTGAAGTTTATCATTCTAAATCCCCCAATGTGCATACATTGCTCTAAAGTCCTCTAAAATCCATGATGAAATAGAAACGTTTGGGTATTTCGAAGTTGAGACCTACTGTGTCTTTGGAGAAGTTTCATGTTAAGCCCTACAGCTAAATTCCTAGAGCTCTTCTGTTGTCTGCAAATGAGTTTCTCCTAATGCTGTAGGTTGTGAAGCCGAGCCCCTGCTAATGGCTAGAAATACTCAGTTATCTGACAAGAGGAAAGGTAGATATCTACCTAAGCAAAATCTTTATGCACTGCCATATGAAACAAAAATAATGTAGTCTGTATGTAGAACAGAATGTGGTTATCATCTTAGTATTAATGGGCTTAGGGAGCATCTCCGTTAGTCTTTTATTTCAGATCAGGACTGCGCTTCTGAAAACTCAGGATAAGCTAGGTTCCTTTTTCAACCTTCCTGTTGACAGAGCTAAACAAGGAGAAGTACTCCACCAAAAGGACCAAAAGCATGCAGTACTGCAGAATGAAGTGTCCTGAAACACAAGTTGAATGAGTGCAAAGTGCTTGGCTCCAACTGTTCTCCTGTACAAGCCATTCTTGTTGGGCTGTGTTATTTCCTAATGCAGACAATTTCTCATTTAAATAAGACTGTGCCTCTGGGGATCCTTATCGCGAAAAGATAGGTCTGTAAAAACAAACAAAAAATTTACTTTTTTTTTTTTTTTAAAGTAATGTAATATTGCCACTTTGGGCTCAGATAGTGTATTAGAACCAGTAAAATAAAAGTCTCCTCTGGAATTGATCTTACTTTTTCTGTTTGTATTTCTAAGGGAAATTTAAAACAGGTATCTTAAACTCTTAAACAGGAGAATTATGTGATCTATGGAGGGAAGTCCCTTTCAACTCCATTTTCTGTGTTTATATGATAAATGAAGCAATACTGAACTTACTACTTGCTTATCAATAGTTAGGAGGAAAAAAAAAAAAAAGGAGGCTAATACCAAAAGCCAAAAAACCAAGTATCTTTTCATTCTAATCTGTCATCTTCTATATTGTAATAAATTGTGGTGTGTGTATGTCTGTATATATATATATTTAAATTCTGTATGTGTATATAATACAATGTTGAATTTAGTATGATACATAGCAAGGAATGTTGCTGATAGCAGCAGCTATTGATGAAGTAGTTTCACTGGACAGGGCATCTGTTTTATTATGTACCACTCTCCACATTGTTTGCAAGGTGAAGTATTTAATCTGCTTTTCTGAATAGAGTCCCTCTGCTTTCTGCCCAGGTTTCTAATCGTGTTGTGTGCATTTCTGATGTTTCTCTGTCCTAATCAGTATTTATAAGTGAGATTGCTGTATAAAGGTATCTGTAATTCTTCAATGGGAGTTTAACTGTGATTTATGAGTTCTTACTTGTGAAAGCCTTTAATTTTGGTCCATCAGTCACTATTTATACTTCCCAGTTATGGCACTGAGCAACATCCTAAATGCTATGTTACTCAAAGCCATCACTTGTAGCTATTGTAGTCTGCTGATCCGTAATTTAAACTGTTCCACATTTATGCATTATTTTTTAAGTAGTAATGCTGACTCTAGCAACTGAAATGTTTACAGTGTTTTGTGGTCATAAGTGAAACTGGGTATCATGGGGTATACAGAAATAGCCACTTTGTAAATATATATAAAAGACACTAAAGGAAAGGAGTAAAAAAAAAAGAGTTGGTAGCAATTTAGGGAGAACAATTTGACTAGTTGAACAGCAGGAAGGCACTAGTCATGAAATATCCGTTAACTCTCAGTGGTATTAGACCAGCCATGATACGGTGAGGTAATGAAATGTTTGAACATTAACTGGTTTAATTGGTAGGAGGGTAAAGGTACAAAGAAAATGTGTTTGCTTACAAGGTTCACCATAAATACAGGCTCTTCAAAACTCATAAGCTATTGCCATACAGCTCTAGCAGCACTCCAAAACATTCTGGTTTTCAACATGTTGAAACACTGACATAATGGAGATTTTTTAATCTTGAGCTGTATATTGCAAATTTCGTACTTGTTGAGGGATACAGCACTTCTACTGAAATGTCATATGATTCATGTAAAAATAATTTTTGAAAAACTGTAAATGCATATATCCAGTGACCTTGCCTGATGTGCAAGTCTGGCAACTGTGAGTTTTCAAGTGTGCTCTGAAGATGGACAGTTTTACATGTATTTACTTCTTAAGGAGGAACAACATGACTGACCAACCATTTACTACCTGTCACATGAATTTGAGAAATAAGAAAAATACGACAAGTATTTGTACTTTTTCTTAGTTGCTCAAGAGCATCTATGGCACTCATGTTTCACTTAATGCTTCATTCACTCTTGAAGAAAAAATGAGATATCTTTTGGAATGGAACAAGGACAATTTCTTTCTTAGGCTATAGGAAACACAAAAAGCCCAAACCAGGAAATTCTGGAAGGAGCAGAGCCTTTACCTTTCAAGTTTATGTGTATAAGTTTGCTTCACTCTGAAAGGTTTTTCTGTTCAGTCCAGACATAACTGGACTTGAGCTGTCTGGATGGAGAAGGGAAACAAAGTGACTTAGCTCACCATGTAGTTAAAAAGATAAATCAGGCTAGAAAATGAGTAGGGGGCACACAGTCCTAAAGACTTACAGTCTTGAAATAATGTACATGTTAGCTGAACACTTCTTAAATGTGACTTTTGTACTTTTTGGTAAGTATTAAAAATACCCAGAGATCAAGTTTGCCATTGTGATTTCTTGATTCCTACCATAGCAATCAAGCATAGTAGACGGTGAAATATTATGAACTTCTTTGCTTTATCATCACACATGCCTTTGGTTAAAGGTATGAACAAAGTGCTCTGAAAGCTGTGTTGACTGTCTTTTGTTTCTGTTACTTTTAATTCCGTGAAGCTAAATGCTGGTCAGGTTTAACACCAAGGGAATTCTTTCCATTACTTACATTGACTTGCACAGTGTGGCAGCATACTCTTGGTCTTTGCCATGCACGTCTTCCATCAAATTGAAGTATTGTGTCAAAGGCATCATGTGAATAGTACTAAATAGCCACCTGATTTGTGTACAAAGCCAGGCAGAATTGTGCCTGAAGAAACAAAAATATTTCTAAAAATTAGATCCTAAATGTTGGTTTAAAGGTTGTGTCCTTTGGAAGGATTTGAAGCAGTTTAGGTGCTTATGTTGCTCTAGGGACTTTGAGTAGTGTGAGGTTTTAAGGAAGGCTAAGTATTCCAGGAAGTTTAAGAGCTTATGGCATCGTAAATATTTAAGATGATTTAAAAGGTTATGTCCTCTTTAGTATTTGAGTTGGATTAAGTGCTTATATTGCCTTAAGGACTTTTTCATTTTTTTGCCCTAAAAGGAACCTAGGAAATTAAATGCAAAAATAACCTATAGATGCAATGTTTAGGCTGCATTTGAGGAATGCAGAATTCTAGGTTTCAATAGCAGCATTAACTTGGCCACACTGCATATGTATCGAAGATGGACAGAGCAATGGAGGATATCTAAGAAAAAGCTGAGTATGAAATCCAGAAGCTGTAGTTTTTAATACCTTGACAGCCAATGCATTGAGATATGGTTCTTCTCCTTTATGTTCTGTATCATCTGATTAAAAAGATTAAATAGATTATTAGGTTAGAATGAGATCTTGGAAATGCAAGGAAACAATCTCATCTAAGAAGGTAAAGGTAGTCTTTGATTCAATACTCAACAAAATAGCCATTTAGTTTCATTCTGTATATTTGCTGATATTTTATATTAAATAATATGTAGTAATGAATATTAGATATGTAGGTCTCAAAAGCTTCCTTTTCAAATTTAATCGATTTATATATTTATTCTTGTCTTCTGAGATGCCTAGCCTCAACTCTTCACTAAAGTGTATTTACAGTATATGCATCGTTCTGAGGTTTCTATGCTTCTGTATATTGTAGGTATATTCCTAAAAAGTGTATTTTCTGTTTTATGTTTTATTAACCAAGCACATACATTTCTCAGTGTATAAAGAGCAAATTGCCACCATTCATTTAATGTGTTCTTTGCTGCCTCAAATCACTAGGTATCAGTCCCCATTTTTTCTCGTTGGCCTCCAGTACAGCATTAATGTTGCTCAGTTAATATAGCATAATTACAATAGCTATATCTATACTGCTATTGCAGACTGCTCATGTGAGCAGCACTCATGACAGCCATCTGGGCAGTGTTCTGTGGGCCCAATAGACATAAAATTATCTCAGGGATGATGGCATGGATACAGCATTCTGGCAAGGAGAACCTCGTCAGAGCCACTTTCCTCCTCCATGGTGACATTCCTGCCAAAAGTTGCTTGTGCAGCATGAAGTGCATGACTTGGTGTACACCTTGATAGCAACTCCTTGCTAATCTCGCTGCCTAGGCATAAAATTGATTTACCAGGTAAGGTAGAAGAGTGGCATCTACAGGGAACAGGAGTTGAATCTGATGGTAGCCTGAAGCCTTCATGACTGGGTAGGCAATGCTTTTATTCAGCAACGTAGGTAGGGGGACTTGGGTGTCTTCCAGGTGGCCGCATGCCTCTAGAAAGATCACAGTTAATAACTCAGCAAGCTGAAATACGATGTCAGTTATGTTCCATTACAGCAGTGTTGTAATACGGGTGGTAGTCCTGGCTCACTTTATCCCACCAGTTTTGACCATGAATAATCAATAGTTGATGGCACAGTGCATTCAAAGGGTGAGATGATCAGAAGTGAGAGTCTGACATCTTCAAGGCTATGTCTGTGGCCCCGATATATATCACAATGCAGAACTGAGAAAATTCTGATGGAGAAGGATGAGAAGAAAATGGGATATACTTCAAAACATAGGCCTAAGTGCAGTACGCTGTTTGAGTTTATTGTTGCTACGTCTAAATGCCATACAATCAAATGATGGTGTATTTTAAACTGGATTTAGTGTAATCATGAGCTCAGCTGCTTCAGAACTGATTCATGGTTCTTAGTAACTCCTCAAAATTATTAATATATTTTTTATATATGTACACAGCTTTAATTAAATGTAATATCCCTTTAGTTTAGGTTTGAATTTTAACAGATCCTCTAATCTGAAAATTTGCTGCACATTTAGAAAGGTGACAAAGTTTTATCATCTGTTTAAAACTGCTATTATGAAGATAGAAATTTATTGTTAAAAATGCTGAAACTCTTTTGGTGTAAAATAATTTATGAGTTTCAAACTTAGAAAATAACAAAGGTATCAAGGAAAAGTACAGTTTGTACTTTGTATGTAATAGCACAAAATGAAAATCTTCACTTCGTGGGTCTTTCTGAATTTCACCCAATTTTTTCTCCAGCAATGTAATTTTCCAAGATTATTCTGAATTATAATACCATCCTCCATGTGGTTAATAGTCCTTTCCTGATGTTTTTCTGTCTTTTCCTAGTGCAAACTTAGCACCATCTGAGAATGTTAGAATTACAGTTTCTGTATGGATAACCCGTTCACTATCTGGGTTTTGAAGGAAAACACCCAATGCACTAGACCAGGATGGTTAAGCCCCATTCATAATATCCTGCTTTTAGTTGTAGTCTCTGCATAAATTTTTTGAACACATTCTGTATTTGCCTTGAAATAGTTTCATTTAGTCTTTGTTTCTTTAGCTTCTCTCTATAAGAATGTTCTCTGAGACATTGTCAGTTCTGAGGTCAAAATATGTCATCTGTTGCTTCTTTTCCATTCACAAACTATTTTTCTGTTGAAGGAGAAAATTAATTGGCTTGCCAGCTTTTGCTCATCACAAATCTGTATTGACAGGTATTTATTTCATTGCTGTAGAAAAGAAAAAAAAAAACCTCATGTTGGCATTGTTTTTCTCCAGAATTTTCCAAGAACTGAAACTAATTGGACAAGTCTGTTATTCCTTATCTCCTCTTTTTTCACCTTTTTAAAGACAGGCACAGGATTTTTTTGCCTTCTCATTATTCTGGAACTTCAGCTATTCTCTAAATGTTCTGAAAAATTACTAATGGCTGTGAGAGGATTTCAATTAATTCTCTAAGTGTCCTTTGCACTGCAGTTTACTGTTCTAACTGTTGAAGTAATGCAACTCTTAATGGGACTGCAGGATAGAAATCTTAGTCACTAGACTGATTTGCCTTTAAAAAATATCCTTTCAAAAATAAAAATTAACTCCCATAATTTCAGTGACTCAGTTCTAAGACTGGCCTTACAAGTAGCTATAAATGACAGGCTAGCAAAATTTCAGTGCAGTCAGACATTGAAGGCGTTGGAGTTGGACATTCTTCAACTGGCTTCACTTCCAGCTCTCTTGAACTCCCTCTTCCCTTCAAGATACCTTTCAGCGGATCTTGACAACCAATTCATTTATCCAAATCCTCTTCTGTAATCTCCATTGACTTTATTCCCTTCTTCTAACGATTTGTAATGATTCTATATAATTCCTAATGATTCTATGATTCTCCCACCTCCCTCCCTTCCTTAGAAATGGGAATTCTCTCATGTTATGCTTACTTCCAACCAAGTTGCCCTCAATTTTCAGATTTTTGTAGAATTCTCATAGGTAGTTAAGATTTTAAGATCCCTTGTTATTGCCAAGTTCTGCTGATACTTGCTTATAAGCTGTTTGGTCCAAAAAAAAAAAATGTTATTCATATGACTTTTTTTTTTTTTTCCTGAGGAAATGCAGTATGCTATGTGGCAAAGAAAGAAGTGTGCTGGATGTACAGGCAGCCAAACCTCATGTCAACAAAGATGTGAATTTATCTTTTTATACTGCACTGGTAAATAGACTAAATTTCAGCTTATCGTTCTTGTGGCCACATCTGAAAAAAAAAGCCTTTTGGAAAATTAGAGATGGTGCCAGAAACAATTACGAAAATGATTTAAGAGCTTGAAAATTGCCTTGCAGTGAAATATTTAAGGAGATCAGTCTGTTTACCTTATCAAAAAGATGTTTGAGAAGTGACTTAATTACAGCATACCTTCACAGAGAGAAAATATCTGGTGCTCTAAAGAGCTCTTTAATCTAGTGCAGAAAAAGCATAACATGAAACAATTGTTTTAGCTAAAACAGAATATATTCTTCAATCAACTATAAGTGTTCAGGCTCAATTGTAAGGTAACTGCCTGAAATTTTATATTCTGTGATATTATAGGAAGTCAGACTTCATGATCTAATGGTCCTTTCTGACCTTATATTCTCTTTAATCCATCAATCTTTTTAGATTTGGCTGTTCTTCTGCAAAACACATGGCCCTCTTCTTGACAACCCTGACAACCCGCAGAAGAGAAATACGCTTGAACTGGGAGGAACTTGTAGGATAAGATAAAAAATGAGCAGTAGAGGGGAGTTTTCCTTTTGAACTAACTATCGTTCTTTACAGGGGTTCTGATTTCTAAAGACATTTTCTAAATTTGTAACCGGTTTCCATTTTCTTACTCTAGGTGATGGGCCCCATCCAGAAACTGTTAGTCTCGGTGGTTGTTCATTTATTCTTTGATTTTATAGTTAACTGTCATGTGGCTGAGATATGTTGTTCAGTTGGCCAGCTTCTGGTTGGCTTTGTTGACTTTTTTCTTTAAGAAAAATACAGAAAGATGATACAGGGCTTGGTATCTGGAATGCAGAGACCATTAGTGAATTCCTTTATCATAACTCATAATAAAAGTTAGGAGTTGTCTCTTTCTGGTTCTCATCTTTTAAAGTATTAAAATGTTAACCTACTTTAATCAGAACTATGTCCATTAACATTTACCCAGTGTGTTACCAAAGCTACAGACTATCCATTGTGTTATTTTTATTTATATACAGGAATCCTGGAATTTGAGGGAAGACAATAGTCTTGGTAGGAGACTGCAAACACTTGCATCACAAATATTCTAATTGAGAAACCATCATAAGCCTTGTTTGTCCTATCCAGGATTAATGTTGGGGCTTTGAAATGTGCTTAAGGCTAAAATACGGCATAAAACCCCCCTATCCAAGAGCAGAATTTGGGGGTCATATTTCTGTGAATCATTTCTGTTTTAGGAAGTGTAAAAGATAGACATCGTTACACTAATGCTTCCAAGTGGATCCAACAAGTTTGAAATTTTGTTTCAAGAGATGAATGACTGGTATTAGTCAAATTTCTACTAAGTTTGGGGAAACATTCAAGAAGAACAGATTATCCCATATTTGCATTCTACACATGGGTTTCTTAAGCTTCCCACAAAATATATAGAAACATTTTTAAATATTTAGGTTGATCTCAGGTGTAACTGTGTAGTATAACACAGAGATTGCATAGACTTCCCCTAAATAAATGTTTCAGTAATGTTTTCTGTATGTGTTATATAATTTGTAAATAAAAAAGCCCCAGCTGACAAATTGCTGCTGTCTCTTTCACAGCAGAGTTTACTGCCAGTTCTAGTGTATGATTGACACAGTGCTGGCTTGGAGCTTTCTCTGCTGATATATTCAATGCCTAGTTATGGTGTAAGGAATTTCTACCTTTGTGGCATCTAAGTATCTAGAGTGGCGACAACAATGATATATTTAAGAAATCTAGAAGCAAGCTTGATACACCTTGAAAATGTGGTATCGCTACTCTTATGCAAAACACTAGTAAAGTGCTTGTGTTTACAGCAATTGAATTTTTCATGCCTATTTTAGGATTATTTTCAATAAACCTTTCTACTGATGTTGCTCTTGTAAATTCTGATGTAAATTCTGATGTTTGTTTGCTTTATTGGTAAAAGAGCAGTAAGACTAAGAGATATTCCACTTCACGTACTTGAAAAAAGCTTAGCAATAACAAAAGTAAATGACTGTGGTTTTTTTTTTTTTAAACAAATGTTGGAAACTGGTCAAAAATAGAGTATTCTTTTGTTTATCTTAAAGTGTTTGTGTCTGCTTTTATGCCAAATTGTTGTATTCTTAAGTTTATTTTGTAACTTTTAAAAATGAACAACTGCAATTGCCTAGCTCTTGTGTCTCCCAGAGTGCAGTTTTCTAACTCATAGTAGTATGTATACTTTACATTTTGTTCCTTTCTATATGGAATGCTTTTAAAAACCCATGAATATACTTATTATTTAGCTTTTTGCTGTCCTGCTGAAAAGATCAACAAGGAGAAACAGTGCTACTGCATTCTTTAATTCAAAATTCATTGCTGTTTCTCCATTACAAGTTTTGCTTGTGTTGGCTTGATTTACCATGAACTTTGATATATACCACATCCTTCTTAATGTCATTATGTTCATCACTGGCAGTTCTGTGGTCTGATCTTTGGTGTTTGTATAAGTCATGTTAACACTGAGGCTTGACCAAGATTCACTTACCACAAAGACAGTTGAAAAAGATATGTTCTATTTTAAAAATAGCAGACATGTCCATGTCTGATGCAAGCAAGCAAATAGGGGTATAGCAAGGTGTTCGGTGGGTTCTTTCCTGTACCAAAGCAGTACCCTCTGCCTCTTTTTGAGTTCAGAAATGACAGTAAATCATCAAAGCACCCCTTCTGTAGCATCTGTAGAAGTTCAGTGACATGGTGCATCACTGACCAACTTCTGTGGTGGATTGGTGAATATCACATTCATCTCGCACTGCTGCAAGTTGCAGCTGATCAGTTGTATCTCATCTCTGTGTAATGCAGCAGTTGAAAAGTGAATGTGGCCTGTCACCTGCAGGAGCTCAGCAAGAGGGAGGGCTGCTTCCTGTCAGTGACCAGCTTCTCGATTGCATCTTGCTGTGTGCAAGACAGTCCTGCTGGCTTACTGCAGGCACTGTCATTCTGAATGCAGATGTTTGCCTACAATATGACACTATGGCACTATTAAAAATAAATAAATAAATGTAGCAGTATAACATGATGTGGGTGCTGCTTCACTTTGAGTAGGGGCACAAAATATGTTTGAATGGTTAAAAGAGTTTAATCTTCCTTGGTGTCATTGCAACATAGCATTTTTTTTTCTTAATGCATTAATCTAATGACTTTGTTCCTCAGCTCTCTTGTGGGAACATCTCTTTGGGGGACTGGCTTTAATTTCCTTAGCTTCACGTAGCCCTTTAGCAGGTTGGAGATGCTGTGCCTAACTTCTGCCAGTCCAGTTTCTGTTCCTCTTTGTGTTAAAGGAAATGATTCAGAATATCTTTTTGGCTGTATAAACGTAAGTGTTGCAGTATGGCTGAAGTAAAGATCTGGTACCAAGAAGGTCATTCAGGTATTCAACTTTCTTATGTGCTTGTCAAAAATTTCATTGCTTCTGCTGCCTGAGGAGGATTCCCTGGGTGCACTAACCAACTGGAGATGCTAGACACAGGGTTTTATTCTAATTCTTGGTCCTCATGGAAGCTTAAGGAGCAGCAAACTTAGTAAATGGCTGTATCTGGCCCACTCTCTCATCCTGTCCACACGATCAAGCTAAGGAGTCAGGCTCCTTTTCTTTTCCTTTTCTGTCTTTTCAGGCTCCTTCTGGATCCTATTTTTGTTTGCTTGTTTTTCAATGCAGTTTCTCTCCATTATCTGGCATCAGTTCAGGACTGCATCTGGAGGTTATATGCATCTGCACTGTTTTGCAGCTTGGATCTTCAGAGGCTTTCATGGAATGTGACCGAATCTGCTCAGGCTGAGGAGGAGAGTCCAGAAAGCAGAACTTGGTCTTCTGCAGGTCCCTTCTCCTCCTGTTTTGAAACAGGATATTGTGGCTGACTTAATGTGTGGGTGTGGGTGAGGTATCCTGGACAAGACCTACAAGCTTAGGTCTGCTTTGGGAATTAGTTTGGAGTGTAGACACTGCTCCACCTCATGTCTGAATTGTAATGAAGTTTATACTGGAACTGAATAGCTTGCTCTCAAAGGCAAGGCACTTCTGCAATCCAAACAAAAATGACTGTTTTGAATTTGGGCGTCTTCATGGTTGGGTAACATTTATTTCAGATGTGGAAACTTTTATTTAAGGGCAGCTGTTTTCACCTCAATGCCAACTTTATCTTAAAAATCTCAGAGATAGCTAAAGTCAGTAATAAAAGTTGTATTATTGAGTATGTCTGCATTCAGTGAGGAAAGTCTGAGTACTTTCAGTTCAGCAAGTTGAATACATCTGTGTTCAAAAACAAGGAAGTTCTCATTAGATCTACAGAAGAATACAAGATCATCTATACTGCTGTGCTTGTATTTTTAATACTGTATATCTACAGAGTTAGCTTTTAGCATGTGAGTGTTTGTAGAAACACTAGATACAGTACTGTAGGTTAAGAAAAAAAGTGAGAAGTGAACTCTGAATTTTCAAGCTTCTGTTGTTCTCTCAGCACTGTTTGGTTCTTCTAACGCATTTTTTTTTATATTATTTTTGTTATTTTAAAAAAGCTAAAGGATGAATAGTAGTTCTTGGGAGAACTCCTTCCACTTACTCCTTTGATTCTTTCCACAGAAATATAAGTGTAAGAACACCAAAGGAAGACTGGAGCTCTTTGAGATTTGGCTTGCATTCATTTTTACCAGTTGTTTACAAAAGACGATAAATGCAGTATATAACTTTTGCAAGGAAATCTTATAAATTTTATTTTTCTACAGCTGTTTTCAGAGCTGTGAAAAAAGTGATGCAACACTTCCATAACATTAAACTTGAGAAATAATTATACTTGGCAGTTTTTGTTTGCAGCAATGCACGAAAGGCTGAAGGCTTTTGTACAGTTCAAAGAGCACATTCCACAGATCTAGCAGTTGTCGGTTGCCTGCAGGGATCATTTGAATTTTCAAGGAAAAAAAGCATGACAGTAATGCCCAGACCATTTGGTTGTATACTCTTATCTCTCTCTTGTTAAATTTCACCTGTATGAAAAGTTACTCAGAAATAAAATACATGCTAATGTAGCACACCCTAATGCCAGTTAAAATATTTTATGTCAAACTTCATTGCCTCTTGTTCTTTCTTATTGATGCTTGATAATGAAAGCTTGATTAACATGAAAAGTAAGATAACAAAAATCTAGGAACGTCATTGTTCAAACACTTTGGAATGGTGAAAGTAGTTAACATTGGAGAGAAATCTCTTTACACATTGAGATCCTGCAGTTATTTGTTAGCTTATTGCATTAGCCAAATTGTACAAGATACTCTGTGTAGCCTTGCTGTAGGATAGCCCTGGTTACCAACGTAAATCCTCTCATTGGTGTGCCAGGACTGGAAAATGTGCCAGCTCTTATATCATACTTACAGCTCCATCACTCTCCATAAATGTATTGACTGTCACTGTGTGTCTGTCTAAAGCTTCTGCTTATCTAACAGGAAATGATGTGAATATTTTTACACTATGTACCCTAATAGGATTTTTGGTGAAATATTCCATGGTATTTCTTGGAGGGAATCTTTTCGTCTATTGCTGGGTGATTATCTTAATTTGTTCTGAGTTGTTGCAGAATCTTTCTGTTTTCAGTCGTGTACAGACACAGAAAGTTTTAAGCTAAAGAAGCCTTGCTCTGGAGCACACATACTTTTATTATTATTTCTTTTTTCCTGAGTATTTCTGCTAGTTGTTTGGATTGTATTGCTGAAATTGTTCTCAGAAATCTCCCCCACACAGTACAGGGCTTGTGCTCAAGCCATGCCAAAACCTATGGGAGCTTTGGTGGGGTGGCCCTCCTCAGGCTCAGCCCAGTCCCACCTGTGTGCCTCACCTGAAACCTCGTAGCTCTTCAATATCATGTAATCAGTACCACTTCAACCCGTTATTTAGTGATTTAAAAACCTTTTAAAATACCCATTTTATGTTTCAGAAATTAAGGCATACCCTATATTTACTGCTGTCACTTGCATGGTATCAAGTCTTGATAGCCATCACAGGCAATTCTTGCTGCTTTCATGTTATCTGGTATTGAAAAATGCTACACAATGTATGTGTAGAAGAGAAATAAAAAAAATGAGTAACATGAGACTAAATCAGTTATGTAACTGTAAATTAGATCATCGACTAAAATTAAAATACTTGTTATGACATTTCTGTAAGTACTATTCCGTCTCTGTGGATGGAAGATGGAAGTATTACATTTGTTGGATTGCTTATTTGCTTATATGATTAATATATATATTTTCTTATATAATAATAAGTCTTACTGAAAACCAGTGAGGCAAGTTTGGGGTAAAACTACTATGCTGAAAACTTTTGATTCTTTCCTACAATATGACAGAAAGATTTTGTGGATCATGTGAGATTGCATGGATTTCCTTGATAAAGATGGTATTGTTCTAATTCAGTTTAAAGAATGAAGAATAATTTTGAAAGAACAGAAAGGCAGAAGGGACTTGATCATCTACCATTGTTGTAATCTCTAGATTGTTGGGTTCATAAGCAAAATGCAATTTTGAGGTAGACACTAGGGAGGTAGCCGCTATCTGCCTTATGAAGTGTAGATGGATGGAGAAAGGATGACTGCTAGAATAACAACTGTCCCAATCCCTGCCAGCTGAGATCTTAAGAGCACTGCAAGGGCACTGCTACCACAAGTAAATAAATATATGAATCCCAGTAGTCTGTCTAGGGCTTTGCAGAAGGAAAAGTATGTGTTTTCATGAAACCCAGAAGTGCTCTGAAATCACTAGACTAAGAATGACTTTACAATGTTCTAGATGAAGGGTACTTCATGCAGTCAAAAGTAGTCATTGTGTTTACAGAAGAAAAAGAAAGCCTTAGGCCATTTCTAAATAGGGAAGTGGTTTGTATTTCATTGCTAAGAAACCCTTTAGTTAATCTTTGCTAATATAAATGTTTTTATTGATGCTTTCTTTAAAAAAACAAAAACAAAACAAGAAACGGTTCCTGGGTAAGTCCTGTTCATATTAAGTAATCAAAACAACAACAAAAAAAGTTATTTCAAAAAGAAAATAATTTATCAATAGTCCATCTTCTGAATACTAATCAGTTTTGTTCTGGGGGGAAGAGACAAGTGGAAAATCCTTACTGAATTGAATCTTAAAGCAAGGGAGGCATAACTGCCATGGATGTCTGTGACTAAATTCTGTTCACTTAAGTAGGAAGTACCATGAAGCTGGCATCTTAGTCAGTAGGGCTTCTTGCATGAATATTACGAGCAAGATTTTGCTTTGTATAGCTGTTTGGGGTTATGGAATGTAAATATTACTGGACTTGGGAAAGAAGGTAGGACAACAAGGGAGCCCTAGTGCAAGCACTAATTACTTTCTCTTATGCAAATACCAGCTTCCCTTTCCAGCCTGTTTGATGCTTTGCTTTTCTCCTGGAGCAAACAAATAGATAAATAAAATAATACTAATCTGTATCATATCTGTCATCTCTTCAAATAGTTTCGTTGACTGCCCTTTGTTTTCCATAGCTACATTGTTGTCTTCAGCTCCTTTCTGCTCCCGTTTTCTTGCCGCCTCTTCATTTATTTTCTATACCTGAGAAACATGCTGTTCTAAGTTCTCTTCTCTTTCATCCTTCTCCTACTTTTATCTGGCTCCCAATTGGAAACTCAAGTGTTGCTCTGCTGTCTTTCCCTGGGCTGGAGTTTCTCATTTGTCCAGCTTGCTTCTGGCAATTTGCATTAGTTTCTGTAGGATGCAAGCTTTCAATTTAGAAAATAAATATTTTGCTTTCTGTACCTTTCCTAAGGTATGGAAAACCTTAAAAATATGGAATGTAAAAAAAATGTATTGGGATCTGCCCGGGCTTGCTGAAGATAATTCCATTGCCACTGACACGGATTTTGTGCAGTGCCTTTGAACCCTGCAGCTGTCCCAGTATGCATATTTTCTTGCTTTCTAGTCTCAAGTTTCCACTTTCTCACATCTTCCCTTAGCTTCTTATTCCTATGCTTTCCAGTGCTTTTGTGCAGAGCCTGCATTCACAGAAACTGTCCTGGACTGTACCTGCTGCTGTAGTTGCTCTCATTTCTCCTCTTCCCTTTACCTCTGTACTCATGATGTCTTAGGGTACAGCTATTCTGACTTTTCTTCTTATAGAGTTATCACAGATCTTTTACTGCTTTCCTTTTTCTCAACTGCAGTTAGGGTGCTTTAAAAATAAGGCTCCAGACCACATGTTTCTTTTCATGCTGATTTTGGGTACCTTCTCTAAATTTTACCCTGTTTTGTTTTCTGAAATATTACACTGTTTTGGAGTATTTTCTACCATTTTAGCATCTTTTGCATCTCTTTTCTTTGATGCTTCTTCCCTCACTCTTAATTAATATAAAAAGATTTTTTTTCTAACATCTGTCAGTAATTGCTGTCTATTTAAATTACACATTGTTATGACAAAAAACATCAAAATGTGAGAAACAAGCTTCTCTGTGACCTGTTCATTCGTTAAGGTGACAGTCTGGTGGCATTTGTGTTATTGCAGTGTTTTGTACACTAATATAAAATAATTTAGGATTCATATATATATATATATATACAGACATTGAGAAAACTTCAGAAAAAGAACACAATGAGGTATAGTTATTATTGTAAAGATACGTGGTAAAATACAACCCTTGGTAAACAGAATCATAGAATAATTTAGGTACGAAAAGATCTTCAAGAATATCAAGTCTAGCCATCAGCCTCACCTACTGAGGCTCCCATTCAACCTTACTGCAACACACACGTCCCCTGAATAGATCCAGGGATGAGGACTACACCATTTCTCTGAGCAGCCTGTTGCAATGCTTGACCATCATCTCTGTGAAGAAATTCTTCCTCAATCTAAACCTCCTTGGTGCAACTGCTGTATATGAGTATTTATGAAAAATGAGTTTCCAGTGCCGTACTGGTTTTAAGTGTGCATAGTCCTAGTACGTGTAATCTAGTGAATGTTTTAATATGTGTATCAGTGCTTTTTTAGCTTATTTAGGCTGCATTAGTTGACAAAAGCATGCTAAAATAACTTCCTAGGAAGCTTCTTGATTATTGCACTGCCTTTGAGTGCTGGCTCCCTGCTTCAGGGCAATCCACCTTAAGTATATTCTATAAAGTTACACCAATCTGAAAATTAGAGTTAGTTTTTCAGAAAAAAAAAACCTCCTATAGGGAGTACATATAGTGTAAAACACAAATATATAAAACACAAATAGTGTTTTACTGTAAGCAAATATCTTTGTGGGTTTTGTATTAGTTTTGGTGACCAAGTAAAGATATGTGGGACGTTAGTTATGAGAAGAATGAGTTGCCATATATACCATTTAACTTCTGGGTACCTGATGAAATAATTCCTGTGCCATAGCTGAATTAATCTCCCAAATTACGTAACTGAATAATACTAATTCATTCTGTTGCAAGCAAATCTGCCAGCACATTGCAACACAGAGTTAATATATGATCAGTTGAATACGTACAAACATACATACGTACATTCTGCACAAGATAGACCATCATGGTACATCTCTTTCCTGATTGATTAATGAGATTAATGTTCACATTTTGCAGCACTTCTTTCTATCAGGGTTAATGTTTTAAGCACAAAGTTCCTGACTATGGAAAACCTATCCATGAGATGGAAAGATGTGGTGTTACCTGTCTTGCTTTGCATGTCTTCTGTCTAAGGGGAAGGTAGATAGGGGATGTAAGTTCTAGTAAAAAAAAAAATATATATATATATTCAGAGGAATATATGCAATATGTGGTTAACAGGGTTTGATCATCTTGAAGTCTTTTTTTTTTTTCTTTTAATTTTAATTTTTATTTTTTAATTGACAATACAAAGTAGTTTCTTCACCGCTGTTTTCATAACAGTGGACAAAACTGACCAAGGCAATGTGTACAACTTCAGCCTATTTAAGGACAGAGATTGAGAAATGAGCAAACCAGCGGAAATTACTGTAGTGAATAAACAAATTCAAGCCTTATTTTAGTAGTAATTTTGTTTAAAGTGTGCTTAATTCTTGCAAATTAAAGTGCTTGAGAAAACATTATTGAGAAAATCCAGTGTTCCTTCTGTAAAGGATTATTGTGCTACTCCAGTCATTCAGACTACGTGACATTTCAGTAAAACAAGGACAACTGGTTGATCTTACATACTTCAGATTTGAACAGGAAATTTTATAATTAAGGGAAGAGGTTATGTTACCTGCCTGGTTTACAGAGTGCTATGGAATGCATAAACAAAAAGGTTGCATTAATGATCAGTTTTCAGCACAGTAGGCAGTTAACAATGGGTGATGCAAAATGGCAAGGCATGCTGAGAGGGAACTTGGACCACTTACTCTCATTACAGATTCTAAATTTTTCTACCAAGTAATGACAGATAGGTGTTATTTTGTTCTGTTCACGTAAAATGCTTCTTTAATATATATTGTCTTGTCCACAAAAGAACATTAAAAAACAAAATTGTGTTGTGAGTGGTCTGGTAAATATTTCTGCAAGCATTAGAATGCATTTCAACAAAGCAATGTTATACCTTCAGTTTGAGTAGTCTGTGCAGTGTGGATACTTTATCTATGAAAAAATATTACAGAAACAGAAGTCCAGAAAAGGCCACATAAAATGTTTTCAATCATGAAAATGATTTAATGTGAATAGAGATTAAAAAGATTATATTGAGAGTGGAGGAAAAAGGAGGTGACATGGTAAATGGTATATAAAGCAATGAATAGTACAGAGAGGTAAATCTTGAAAATTTGTTTACTTTTTCTAATAAAATCAGGGAACAAGGAGATAGTCAATGAAATTTTAAAAATGATGGAAGAAAATCAATACCGTTAAATGCAGAATGTGTATGTGATGAAACTTACTGACATTAGAATGGCTGGAAGAGAAAATCAGGATAAATGGAGTAAATATTGCAGTTATTAGCTAGCAATCCCCTAAATTATATAAGTTAAAAAGTACAATGTATATAGTATATAATGTTCAAAAGAGAACATTAGCCTTGCAAGTACTTTGTCCTTCTTGTCTTCTGAGTGTTTGAGTTACACTTCTTTCAACTTTTCTCTATTACATGTCTCTCCAGGAAAAAAAAAAAAATAGTATTTTCACTATAGCAAGAATACATTTATTAAAAGTTTTTAAAGGGGTGATAACATTAGTAGTAAGTCAATTGTAACTTCTACAAAGTGCAGTTGGTTTGTTGTTTCCTGTAGTTCTGTCTTTAGCTGTTTGCCATACAGTACTTCTCACTGTAAATTAATAATTGTAAGCATACAAACTTTTAATGATAAGACTTTACAAACTGTTAATGATAATAATCTTTATAATTAAGTTGAAACCCTAGACAGACAAATTTCTTGAATTTTAATACTGGTATTAATAAAAGTAAAGATACTTGGTATTTTAGATAGCAGTGCATTTTATTTTTAGCTTTGCACATAGTATGCGTAAATAGCTGTATAGGAAATAATTCACATGCCAATATTGGCATTGCTTTGTATTTTATTTTCTTATAAAAATGACTAAAACAGGAAAATTATTGAATGATGTTGTATGTAAGAGGTTTTCAGAATTTCACCAGATCTTGTGTATTTCACAAGTTAGCAGAGAAAAATAAACCTTTCTAACTTTGTCTGCTTTTTAATTAATTTCTAACTTTTTCGTTCCATTTATTGATTCATTATATTCAAGTATTTTTCCTCTAGTAGTTGCTATTCCTTTCTTATAACTGAATGTCTTTTCTTTATACTGGCTTCTTAAATCCTTTTGCATTGCCTTTTGCCATTCTTTCTTTAATCTTTTTCCTTCTGTTTAATTTTTAAATCCTTTGCCCTTTATCTTTTTTCAGTCTTTTTAGCTGCTCTCCTCTCCTTTGATTCTCTCTTAAACATTACTGCGTCTTAACATTGTGTTCTTTCATTGATTTTTTTTCTTTTTGTTTTTGTCCCTTTTAATTTTTTTAAAGTTTTTCTTTAGTATGCCATCACACAAGGAAAATTTGATACAAACATTACCACTGGAATTAAAAACAAATAAACACAGAAAGGATTCAGGTATGTTCAAGGGAAAGATGAAACGTTTCTCTGTTTACTGAAAAGAAAAATCCTATTTACTTCAGTGGGCATTGAAACATCTTACCTGAGCCTTTCTTGCCTGATACCACATCCTGTGTTTCAAACCAAAAGCAATTACCATTTCAGTACTTCATGTTACTATAGTGCTAAATTCGTTTTTTTTCTTTCTTTTCTCCATCGTTACAGATGCCTTTCATGCGTAAAAGTCCACAAGCTCTGTCTTGTGCTTTACAAGTCTTCTTTGAATCTGAATTATTTTTGGAATACATTATTTAGAAAACATAAGATCTCTCTGTAGTCTTTTATGGACTTTTTTATTGATTATGTTGGAGAAGAAGATTAAATAGCTGAACATAAATAGCTGAACATTCACTTAAATTCATTTAAAAGAATAATATAGTTCAGAGTAGCCAGTAAATGTGTAGTTAAGTTACTGTCTATGTAGTCAGTAGTAAGTTAATGATTGCTGTATTTTTAAAAAGGACACTTTTAACCTGATGTAAATAGTAACAGTCTTTCCCAGGTCTGATACAAACTTTATATTTTTATTTATTTTTTTAATTAAATGTCTGTTTTTTAATTTACTCTGATTTATTTATTGATTTTTTTTTTTTAAACAGTTCTATATGTGAAAATGCAGGTGTGATGTTTGTATGTGTGTAGTATGCCTCAACTGTTTTCAGGCTATGCTGTATGGTATTATGAGAACATGAATAACCAAGAATGATGAAAAAAAAAAAAAAAGAGAATTTTGGTGTATACTTGCCTTTGGGTCAAAGGCCAGAATTTTTTTGGGTCCTTTGCAGTTTATTTTGTTCTGCATGAAAAAAAAAAAAAAATTACTCCACAGAATTCTGCATGAAAAACAGTTTTCTAAACTTGTTTCTCTGATCAGATGTTATAATTTAAATTGGTGTGAATTATCATACACGGCTTTTAAAGATAGAAATTGAGATTTGTTTTGGCTGTGCATTGACAGCATAAGCTTGGGACTCATAGCCTACCATGACAGAACCCAATGACAGGGTGGATATTTTACTTTGGCAATACTCCCTAGTGATGATGTATTAATATTCTTTTACTCCATCTGATTTTTTTTCCCTGTTTAATATGGTAAACATATGTAATTCACTTCTCCACATGAATAGAATTTTATCTTGTAGCATAAAATCCTGTCATTGCTTTCTCAAAAGCACTTAGAAAATATTAAGTAATCATGAGGGTTATTGCTAATTGCAATGGCTTTAATTTGTCACTTTAAATGTTCTAATTATTTCTTCATGAGGTTATCAGCAAACTCTTAAATAGAACCTCACTGCAAATTAGGCCCTTGGGCCAGGTTATTTATTTTGACCCAAGCTTCAATTGAATATTATGATTAAAAATAGCTGAAGAATAAATACATTTTAATAATGATTTTTAAAACTGGAAAAGTTATCATCTAAGCAAAATTTAAGAGTAACAATCACATCTTGTTATATTAATGAAACTTCTGTCACATTTTTTTGAAGCTGCGGATGCTACACACATACAGTAATTTTCAAGTTGAAAATAGCACTTCTCAACCACCTTTTGAAATGTTCATGCTAAATGTGTTGTTGTATGAAACTAAATGACCTTCAATAGTATTGAAAGACTGAGTAGAGTTGGTCTGAAAATCAGTTAGTAAAATTGTAGGAGAGAGGGAGCAGTATAGTTGGAAAATAGTTGGGAAATACTGTTTTTTCTTGGTGCGGCTTGGCAAGTCCTTCTCTCTTAGGCACACCACAGTGAATTTGGGTTACCTAGCGTCCCACTTGTTACTTATACCACATATGAATAAGGGACAGAGCCTTATCTGTTCCCAGAGAAGAAGAAGGTTGTTTCTGGAAGAGCTATCCTCCACTGGGAAAGAAGGTTCACTCCTGGCACTAGTGTTTCTGCCAGAGTGCAGTAAGTTCTGGGATATCGTTAGGCAGGCACAGGAGGAAGATCCTTGGTCTCTCCTTTTAACAGGCACCATATCTGTGTCACTGGAGACCAAAGAGGGGGTGAGCCATGCTGGATGTCATCTACATGCCCCTGTGTGAGGCTGCGTGCTGGGTGAGAGCGTAGTGAGGGGCTGATCACTGCCAGTGCAGTGCTGTGTGTTTGCACATACCTGTGTCTTGGCATCACCAGGATGGTCTGGAGGAGCTCTACAGAGCTCCACAGGTCAGATTGTGTTTCATAAGTGTTATGAAATACGTTTATATATTGACTGGGAATTGAGAGAAGCTGTAGCCATGCAGGTCCATTCTTTCTCCATAGTCTGTGAAAAATACATTGTTTTGTGCATGACTTCAGTCTGATTTTACACAAGGTCTTTGATTTGGCAATTATTTCCTTTATGATCTTGGGGGAGGGATAATTATACGTTGGTCTGCTGAAAACTGAGAGAAGGGACCTTTATCTAGTCCTCATTTACATTGTGAAGTTTTTGAGGGGAAAGGATAGTCTCTAGATGTATGATTTGATTTTGCTGAGCAAAGCAATATTCAGCTTCAAGCTAAGTTCTCTGTTAAAAAAGTTTGCATACAAAAAGCAGTGGTTAGTGCATCCAGAATTGCCTTCAGAAGCAGCACCTCTTCAACAGGCATTTTTTTTTCCCCTCACAGAGTAGTTCCAATGTGTGGGCTGCCTGATTTGGACTTCTCCTTCCTGACTGTGTCCAGTTAGGTGGCTTACCTTCCTCCTGAACCATTGCAAACACTGCTCTGCTCAGGCTTACCTCTCCATCCTCTCCTTCTTGCCCTGAGGGCATTTATCCACCTCCCCTGAACATGTGAAAAGTTCTGTGAAAGGGAAGACAGTTTTACATGTACATGCTGCTGGAGAAGAAACTTTCTCAGCTGTTTCTATATATCATTTATAAGATATATAGCTTTATATGGATATGTTTCTGTAATTTGCAGACAGATAAAGCTTGCATTTCTTATGGCATTTTTTTTTTTAAATTTTGGGTTCTAAATTGAACAAGTTTGTGTAATTTTTCAAGCACATGGGCTAAGAAGGTAAATCTCACCTGATGCTGAAATGTTAAGGGAAAAAAAAATCCTTTGATTCTGCAGCCTGTCCCACAAGCTAGATTTGCTGTGGAAGGACTGACTTAAAGAATTACGCTACATTTTTTTGCCACAATTTTGCCGTAAGAAATCCTGATATTTGCTTGCTTGCTTGCTTAACTAATGGACTATTAACCTGGAATCCTTTCTGTCACAGCCACTTGTGTTGCAGCATTTGCACATCTTTCATTTGTAGAAATTTGACCTTTAAAATAGCTTCTGGCTCTCTTAGGATGATTTTTTTTTTTTTTTAAGGAAGGATCCAGTTTGCTAAATGATCAGCTCAGTGACTTTTTTTCTGATTTCACTTCTCTCTGCACAACCAACTAAAAACTATTTGTGCCATTGTTTGGTTTCTGGGTGATAGATGGTTCATGTATTGTTCACTCTTTGCTGCATCTCTCTGGTGCTGCATGTCACAGGGGCTGAGAAGTGCTGCCTGCTATGACTGCCTTGTCAGCATCTGTGCTTACCATTCAATCTCACCTGGCTGCCGCACATATTTTTCAGCAGTAGCTTCATATTTACTAAGTCCTTAATGAAAATGCTGAAAGCCAAGCATAAAGTCAGTTTCTGAAGAACATACTTGACCATTTCCTTGTTGAAGAAGTTCTCTCCTAACATGAAGACTTGTTTTAGTTCTGTTGTAGCTGGATAATTTTAAAGCAAATTTGAGAGAGAACTTGATCAAAAATTTCAGTAATTTGTTTTCCGACATAGAATCTCATTTTCCATTTTCGCTTAAATCTCTTCCTGCAATCTTTTCACTTTTAAGTTTGCTCAAAGCTATAGATAGGCCACCTATTATAAGACAAGGTATGACCATTCCAGAGATCTCCTGTCCTAAAATTTCAGCTTAAAAATATTTGTTCATTAGCTTGTCCTTTCTGCAACTGTCAAGAACCAGCCATAGCAAAAAGTGTCAAACTTAATCTTTCATCACTATATCCACATAACAGTAATCTACCACTAATTTACAAAGTTGTTACCTCTTTTAGCAGGGACTGTAAGGTATAAACTGGCTTACATAGTATCTGCTTCCAGCCATAAAAGAGACAAACTGGCAGTGTAGTTAGGGGAGCTTCCATGACTACAGCCGTGCAACACCACACAGTGGGTAAGTAATTTATTTCACTTCCACATTTATTTCACAGTTTTCTTAGTCTGACAACTTTTGCATGGATCAAGCTCATTTTAGCAATAAAAAGAACACGTTATTTCCATTGCTTATGGATACTGTGTACCCTGTCTTACCTGGGTCACTGCGAAATACATTGTCCCGTGAAGGCAGATCTTTAGCGTAGCATCTTCTGCACCTTGCAAAGTATTTTCATTTGGTAGTGTTCATGTTTTAAAAAGATAGGTGAGTTGGGTTGCTAAGTAGTATCTTTTAAAGGTGACAAATGTAGTGTAAAATCAGTCATAAGTTGTTTATTGTTTGGAGGTTTATTCAGTTATCATGTTTATGAGAGGTTTACATGAGTAACTATGCAGCACTGAGAAAACATCATGGCGTAAGGAGGCATTATCAGCACTTTTACCTAGACTATCCTCTGGTTACAGCACTGAATCTAGTGTCAATAGTTCTCTTCACTGGCAACTCCAAACTCCCACATGCAGAATTAACCCATATGCAAATTTAATCATAAAACAGGAAATAAAAATGGAAGGAGCATTAGTCTTTGATTCTGATGTTTCACCTACTGATACTCGGTGCAGGTTTTGAACCAGGAGGGGAATCATCACCACCATCATATTAAAGCGACTGATCTGCTCTTCATGGTTCAGCTCCTTGTGCACAATGGAGCTGATATTTGGATGATGTTTAATGTTTATATACATTCGCATGTACTGCCTTACTGTGTCATGGGAAAACTGCTAGTAGTCTGAATAACTGTACTCCTGTTTAGTTCTTAGTGCAGTGCTTGCCTCTGTCATGTCATATGTTTTGCATGATTCAGTTGTATTTTAGTATCTTCACAGTCACTTTGAGATAATCTTGTTGGTTCTTTTCTCACTTATGACTTCTTCACTGCCCTTTTCAGTGTATCTGCTTTCTCCCCTTTCGTGCTTCATCCTGGAATTTTCCAAGATCGTGTCCTTGGACTTTTCCTCTTTTTGTTTTATTCTTTGTTTCTAGGTGAGTTAGCCACTTGCATTGCTCTTACTGTTATGACTATACGGATTGCTTGTAAACCTTTCTTTCCACTAGTGTTACTGCTCCTTCCATCTAATCCTGTGTCTCAGGTTGGATCTTTAACATGATGTCTTTTAATTATCTTATCATTTCAAAACAGAACTCTATCCACATCTCTCCTTTTCTGTCACAAATGACAAGAACATTATCCTTCTTGTCACTCAGATTCAGTGACTCAAGTTTATTTTTTTACTCTTACTTTCCTCATGCTTCATACATCCTGACCAGAACCAGCTTTTGCACCTTTTTTCCCCCCTAATATTTCAGATCTGCTTTTTTTTTTTTCCTTCCCTGCCTCTGTTAAATTTCACATTCAGATCTTCTTGCCTCTGTCCTGACTTTTGCAGTTTCTTTGATTCTTTTTTGTTGTTTTGCAAATCAGAGGTTGTCTCCCTTCAAGCAGAATGTAGTCAGTGAATGCCTTCTTTTAGCCTGCTTACATTTTTGTATCCCTTCCTATTTTATATTCTTCTTAAGGTCTCAGTCTCATATTAAAGCTACCTCTTATCACTCACAAATCTTTACAGGGGTACTTTCCAAATGTGGTGAGCAGTCTGGTGGTAGATTGTGAGGGTGTGGGAAATGGTCTATGAAACCAAATGAAGTATCAATGCTACATTGCTTTTCTTTGAGAAAGTTTGTTAGAGATGACCCAAACCTCTTGGAATGGGTCTTTCAACCTTGTCATTCAGTGTTTACTTTCTATCATCAAGTTTTATGCCATGACTGTCCATTCTGCTTTGCTAGTGTTTCCAGGCTTGTCCACATATTTGAAGACAGTTTCTTTCACACACATTTTCTGAAGCCTTGCACTCATGAAGGAACCTCAGGCGCTCATCAGCAAAGCTTCTGCTGCATTTGCTCCTGCATCCTTCTCATAAGCCCGCTTTTGCCTTCTTGCATTCATAAATCAATAGTTTCCATAATAGTTTACATAATAGTTTCAATAGTTTACAATAGTTTACATAATTTGCTTCTATTGTCACCTTTTCTGTACTATTTTTGCAGTGGTTTGTCCTCAAATGATAGGTTCCTTTAGCCACAGACAATTCTTTAAACCATCTGTAAAGCATCCTGCAATAGTGAGACTGAAGTACGCAAAAATGCAATAAATTCATTTTGCCAATCTTTTGTGCATTCTGAGTCTTCGTTATTCCACTCCAGCTTCCATTAAGGCATGACTTTTTCTGTTGAAAAGAGAAATATACAGCCTGCCTGTGAGGCCACTATTAATTCCACACTATCTCTCTTTTATAGTGCAGCTGGCACCCTACCCTCAGGAGAACAAGCTCATCAGTTCTACCACATGCTTGTTCTCTACCAGTTCAGGCAGCAGGAATCCTAAGTTAGCTATCAAATATTGGTCTTGCTTATGGCGGCACAGAGCTTTCTACAATGCCTCTGGGCCAGCTGAAAATAATTTCTAGCACAGTTGGAGTGAAACTACGGCAGTGTAACATCCAAAGACATGCAAGTCCTGAGGAGGGTGGCATTCTGTGTTTGCTCCAGTAAAGAACAATGATTTACAAAATAGTAAAATAAAAATATTACAGGTTTAATTAAGCTTCTTTAAGTACAGTACCCTTTCTTCTGGGTGAGAAGTAATAAAAGTATCATTGGTTGTAGAATAAATTATATTTCTGCCTTGTCAGACATTTCCTACATTTCCAATATTGAATTGTCTCAACTTCACTTATTTTTGTTTCAGTAATGTTGTTCATATGTGTGTACATGTTCATATCATGTAGACTTCCATATACACATCTGCATGCATGCTGCAGATAGTACCACAATAGATTTCCAATCTATTGTTTATCAGAAAGACAGAAGAATTAGCCATAAGCAGGCAGACTGAGGCATGTCATTTTAGGCAGAAAGTAGAAGATTATTATCTTGTTTCTTATATTATGTTCCTTCATATTTGGTTTAGCCATCTGAGAGAAGTCCGTTGCAGAAAAGGAATATTTTTCAAGAAATGTCTTTGTCCTTCAAACAATTAACAATACTTTAGTTAATACTGTCCAAGAGCAGTGGCTCTGTCTGTGCTTATACCTATTTTTGTTGCACTTTCCTGTCCTTAAGCTTAGATGGAAGTACCAAAAGGGTTCCTTTGTATTCTCAGTATAACTCTGCATATTTTCGTAGCATGATTTTTTTCACTTTGTAAAGTTTTGTTCAACTGAGTGTATGTCATAGGCAATTCTTCCTGGTATGATTCACATTTCATTAACTTACTAAAACTTACTGTCTGCTTTTGAGGAATTTTGAAGAGTGGAAAAGCTCCTTTCTCTTTAGTCTTAGTCTGCTGCCAAGCTGTACTTTAAACTTTCCTGTCATCCTATTACCGTAAGAGTTGGCACTGTTTTTCTACATGTTGTCTAAGGCATCATTCAAAAAAAGAAAAGAAATCTAGCTCTCTCATTAGGTCCCCAGTTGATGGGTAGCTGTATTTCTGATTGTATTGAATCCTTGTTCTGTAAGCATCTAGCAGTGATAGACTAGATTTTTTATTTTATATTTTATATATAAAGTAGCAGGTGCTGCAATACAGAAGAGTGGAAGTTTTGGCCTCTGGTTGGACATGATAGGGTCTTTCTCCTTTCTTAAAATTGCTACTTCTCCCCAGCTGAGTTGATCTCACTGGAGGACCAGACTCTGTCCAGACAGGACTTCTATCCCTTTTTGGATCCTGTTTCTCAGTAGACAGTGCTGTGCACCACATGAGGCCTTTGCAATTCATGGCTGTCCCACCCTGCTCCGTCCCTTTTCTGGGCACCAAGCTGGGCTTGGTGGGGTGGGATCCTAGCTCTTTCCCTCTGAACCTGCTGGAATAGGGGCTGATGCAGGCATAGACTGAAGAGGAGGGGAAAGGAGGAAGGGCTAGAGACAGAGGGAAAGAGGACATAGTGCCAACAGCAAATTGTTGGCATGGTCCAGGCCACTGCAGGCAATGCAGGGCAGTACAGAGGACTGGCCAGAATCAGGTGGATTTTGCTGTGCAATGTTGTTTAATGTGTAAGGACACAACCTAAATTAATGCATTTGGATACATATAGGATAAAGATACTCCTGTGTAACTAGTGTATCGCCCTTTACTAACATCTGTCTAGTACAAAAGGCAGCATGATCTTCTTGCTTCACAGAGGTCATCACATATTCGTGAACCAAGAAGAGCTGTTGGACGTTTGCATGTTATAAATTTGGCTATGGTCAGAGGTTAGACATTGAGTGTTCTATCATCTGTTGATCCCTCTGCTTCTCAGTTACTTTTATGACATGGTGATATGTGGTAATTACATAGTATTATTGTTTGATAATAGTTTTAAGGTATTTTGTCAAAATGGTGATTAAATCTGTATCTGGAAAGTGTGTTTTCCTCATGTGAAGAACTGCTTTTCTTTCAAAATTACAGAGTAGGTCCAAATTCCACTTACGAAGTAAACCCCCTTTGACTGTATCCACGTTTCATTTCAGTGGCATGCAGTATTGCAATTTGAAGCTCAGTGAATGTTCCTCCTCATCCATGTAGCTTAAATTCTGTGAGCTGTGGGCTATAGTATTTCATTACTGGCAGTTCTTCCTTTTTTGCCCTGGTCATTTAGTGGCTGTACTTCACTTTTGCAACATTCTTAAACAGGAACAAATTTACTGCAAAGAATCCTGGTTCTAGAAGTTTAAAAAGCTGATTTTCTCAGGCATCTGTTATATTTTATTTGGAAGGATCTTTTGTTTATTTATTTATTCATTCATTCATTTATTTTTTGTCTTAAGTTTTAAAAGTTGAATATATGCAATTTCATTACCTTTCACTCCCAGTAACATTTTAAATTAAAATGTCGTAGATGTCATTATTATGTTTAACTTAACCATTTTCTGCATTTCTGGAAGTTCTCAGTCTTATTTTTTGTAAAGCATCTCGTGTCAGCCTTTTAGTTCTTTGAATATTACTTTTGGTAAGTTTTTATTTCATTGGCAATCCTTACTTATACAGTAGCAAAGTCATTTCTTAAATTGTTACTTTGCTTTCTTTGTTCTAAAACATGAAAAATATACACAGTAATTATTTGTTATAATAAGAACATACTGATTAAATAAAATTCCGGCTAAGATTCCATGAAATAGCAAAAGGGCTTGGATGTTTATGTAGAATGAGAGATTTGAAGTTCTTTGCTCAAAACTTGCTGAATTTAGTACAAGTACCAAATGGCATATTTACAAGGTTATATGTTAAATTATGATGTTATAGCTATTCTTAAAAATGAGAAAATTTTTAGAGCTGTTTTTGGAGCAACGAGTAATGTATGGGGAGCTAAGTAAAATGGTTGTGATATGGATTAACAGTAAGATTGTAGGATTTCTAACTGTAGACTGAAGTTCATTCCTTTCTGAAATCATTGGTGTGTGCGTGTGTGTATGTGTGCGAATGCTTCTGTGCGCTTAAAACTGGAAGGCTTTATTTATTTATTTCACTTTCTTTTCTTTTCTGCTTTTCATATAGAAAATAAAAAAAGGCCCTTTGGACTTGAAGGAAAGACCCCAAGCAGCATTCTGATTTGCCTCACTCAGAGTCCCTACTGTATTTATTTTCCTGAAGCTTTTTTCCTTCCTTTCTTTTTTTTAATAAACACTTATAAAACTATATTGCTTGAAGTTGCTATCCAGCTGAAATACCTGTGAAAATCTTACCTGCCTTGAGTACCTATGTTCCATTGCTCCTCTGTTCATTTCTTTCCTGTTTTTTTTTTTTTTTTGTAGTGTTATATTTTCCCCACCCTATAATCTTTTCTATATTTGTTGAAAAAAAAATCATTTTGAAGGTTATATTCAGCTTCATTTATTATGCAGTTAGCTATAAGTAACATGGGGACTCTGCAATAAGTAATGGCTGAGTTTCAGGCCAGGTGTAATGTAGAGTACTAATATTCTTGCCAGTAACAATAAGACGTCATCAGAAAGTTTATTGACATCTGGACGAGTGACAAAATAGTTGTTCTAAGATACCAGTTTTGGAACTGTATGAACTGGCTACTTATAGGCTGAGCCTCAACGTGATTGAAAAAGAGATAGGGTCAAAGGTACTGATATATGGAGCATGAGATATTCGGTAAAGGTATATGGGAGGATGGAGGATGAGATAGTTTATAGGGGCATAGCTGTAAAGTGGAAATTACATGGGAAGTGTTACGTGGCAGATGAGATTTAATCCTGAAAAAGGCCATCAACTGGGGAGTAACCGTTCTGCATAGAAAAGCCTCAAATTTCTCTTCTAACAATATTGTCTAAATAGCCATAAGCAACTAAGATCAAACGTTGCAAAAATATTTTGAAGTGGGAGTAAAAATAGTTGTGGATGCATGTCCCAAATTAAAAAGTTTACTTTTTTTTTTTTTTTTTTTTTTTTTTTTAGCAAAACCTACTGGTTGTACTGGTGATCTGGCTGGTTATGGTATTTCCTGATATTACTGATGCCTATAGTGCCTCAGCCAGCTAGGCTTTACCTAACTGAAGTCTCACGTAGCTGTTAGGATGCCTTTCTGTTTCCTGCCCAGGTAGGGCATGGAGTGCAGGAGGATGTAATGCTGTAGTGCTTAGGAAGTAATTTCCACAATTCATTTTGTTCCATTTTTTAGGTCTGAAAATAAGACCTCCTTGCAAAACCTCAGAATCCTAAAAATCACAGTTATTGGAAAAAAGGTTGTAGCAAATGTCCATTTGGTCCTCACTTTTCTTTGTTTTTGTGTTTTAAAAAGCTTTTAGTTGTTAGTCCATTCTTCATGCATTGATACTCTTTAAAAGCTTTTATACCATTAGTCTTTCTAACTATTTTCCTGAGCAAGCCGTACTAATACTGCCTTTTGCATCCTCACCTGGTTAATTATTGTTATTCAAAGAAAAACTGATTGTCATTTAGATGACAAATGATCTGTGCCATCAGTCAGTTTCTAGTTGTGTGTTTTCATGTCTTCATTAAGCTCAACTCCTTTTTGTTGCGTTTTTTGTAATTCCTGCAGTTTTTTTTTTTTTTTAAGAAATTTCTAAAGATTTCTGGTTTGATCAGTCTTCAAAATCTTTTAAAATATAGATAAATAATTTTGCCACGAAACTTTTGTTCCTCTAGCCCTAAGAAGAATTTGTAGCAGCACTATTGATGATAGGACTGCATCCTCTCCAAATATATCTTACAGACTGCCTTTTCTCAATGGCCTATTTTTCTTTAAAGCTTCAAAAGTAATCTTAAATATCTTTAATTCAGTTTTGAAGTTTTTAGTATATTACACGTTACTGTAATATCTTTTCTGTAGTTACTTGTTGTTATGTATGTGTAGTGGTTATTTCACACTGAAAGACACCTAAACTCCATCACGCCACTCTCTCGCTTCTCAGAAGGACAGGGAGAGTAAATACGATGAAAAAAGACTCATTGGTTGAGATAAGGACAGGGAGATCAGCAATTACCATCATGGGCAAAACAGACTCAGCATGTGGGGGATTAATATAATTTATTGCCTATTGATGATAGACTACAGCAGTGAGAACTAAAATCAAACTAAAAACACCTTCCCCCCGTTCACCCTCTTGTATGTCCTCCCCCCAAGCAGAGCAGGGGAATGGGGAACGGGGGCTGCGGTCAGTCCATGATGCTTTGTCTCTGCCGCTCCTTCACGGTCCCTCTCTGCCCCTGCTCCACGTGGGGTCCCTCCCACGGGATGCCGTCCTTCCCGAACTAAGCCTGCAGGGGCTGCCCACAGGCAGCAGCTCTTCAAGAACTGCTCCCACGTGGCTCCGTACCACGGGGTCCATCCCCCAGGAGCAAACTGCTCCAGCACGGGTCCCCCACGGGCGGCAGCTCCCCCAAGACCCCCTGCTCCTGCGGGGGCTCCTCTCCACGGGCTGCAGCTCCGGCCCGGGGCCTGCTCCTGCGGGGGCTCTCCATGGGCCGCAGCCTCCTCCAGGCCACATCCACCTGCTCCACCGGGGGCTCCTCCACGGGCTGCAGCGTGGAGATCTGCTCCATGTGGGACCCATGGGCTGCAGGGGGACAGCCTGCTCCACCAGGGGCCTCTCCACAGGCTGCAGGGGAACTTCTGCTGCATGCGTAGAGCACCTCCTGACATCCTTCTGCACTGTCTGATGGGCTGGTTTTCTCACCTCTTTTCACTCCTCACTCTCCCAGCTGCTGTGTTGCAGCAGTTTGTTTGTTTGTTGTTTTTGTTTTGTTTTGTTTTTCCCCCTTTCCTAAATCTGCTCTCCCAGAGGCCCAACCAGCGTTGCTCACTGACTCAGCTCTGGCCAGCAGCAGGTCCCTTTTGGAGCTGGCTGGAGCTGGCTCTGATCTGACCTGCAGGACGTGCTGGGCTCTGCTCACAGAGGCCACGCCTGCAGCCCCCCACTACCAAAACCTTGCCACGTAAACCCAATACAGTATGTTCTGTCTAAAATACTATATATATATATATATTAAATAGCTTGGATCTAACCAAAATTGGAAAGGAATGTACTTATTCACACCTGTATATTGTCTATTTAAAACCAATTCAAACAATCTCCATACAAGACTGTCAAACAACTTTTGCATTCCAACTTAAAGCTGTATGTCAGCGCAGTGTGTCAGCTTGAAGTTGTACTGTTGGAGTGATAAGAAGTGACAGATGTGTGTGGGGAAACAGACATTTTTGATGAGCTGTATTAAGCTATAAATATTTCATATTGTTGTTTACCATTTACTATTTGAAAAGTTGACACCTGTATTTTTAATGTATTTGGTTAGAATTTAGTGGTAAGTCAAGTCCTGATTAACTGAACTGACTTTATGGATATGTGTTGCAAATATATAAAGATGAAGACCAGAGAATCAATACAAAATGTTACAGGAGGCATTTTTAGTCAGACAGTGTTTTAAACTAGGCAGATGTGAGCATTAATGGTTACACAAACACATTTGTTTATATACCAGATGTAAGGTTTGTGATATAGATGCAAAACATGTTTTAATGCTTAATACCAGAACATCTGTTCAAGTATCTGAGTTGTTAGATGTGCATGGAAGACCTGTATTTGGATAATTTCTACTTTTATGGAGGTATTTGACATTGAGGACATATCTCCTAATAGAGAGCCTTTCATCCTGTAACAGTGTTTCAGTGCAGCACTACTCAAAAAATCAGTGATAACAGCAGGGAGCAGTGTATCTGCAACAGCTAGGTAAACTGAGCACAAATGGAGACAGCACAGATTCTCATCTTCCACCCCACCAATGCTGCCTGTTGGGAAGTCTTCTAAAGGTGGCATTGGGATAGTCTTTTACTACCGCAAAATTCTTTGTGCATTTTCATATGCTGTCCTGGGTATACCTCTGAGCAGCCCTGGCGATGCGGTGCTGTGATGGCCTAGCAGAGAATAAAGGAAAAGCTCATACTATCAGAGATAATAAGCAGAGGGTTTTCTGTGCTGGAAGCAGTAAACACATTGCTTGTTATGTGAAGATCATTTTCTTTTTTTTCTTTTTTTTTTTTTTTAAAGTAAAGATGCCACAGGAAAGAAGTGTAAAGATCAAAAGTCTCATATTAACAGAGATGTGAAAGAAGTATTTTATTGCCTTCTCAACTTTTTAAAAGAAAACACAACTTCAGTTGTTGCTATTTTGAAGTGTCTATTTGCAAGGAAAAATAGTGTCTTTTCACAGCCTAATTCTAGAATAGGAGACTGGTTTACATAAACTCTGTTAATAATCCCTGGGGATAGGCTCCTTCAGAAAGCAGTTCAGACCACTGTAGGGGTCTGTGTTAAGTCTCTTCAGTCTCTTCAGAAAAGTCCATTTTTTTTAACCTTCCATAGTCTGGTTAGAGAATTCTTTTGTTAAAGTCATGATTTGGGGGTCAACATAAGAGTTTTACTAGAGATACTTCCTGTCAGAAGTCATTTTAAAACAGGCTGATGATACTAGTTCATGCTGAAGAATGTTCTTGGTGCTGTGAATTTTCTTGAAAGTAATTGGAAAAAATCTTTGCATATCATGATTTCAACATGATTTTAGCCATGCTGCGATTATCGCTTGAGGACAACTGCTTGTCATTTTTGTGAATTTGGTCAATATAATACTTGTTTCAATTCATGTTCTCTGTTTACAGTTATGAAACAGTATTTTTCTATAGAAATTTATAGGAATTTTCCCTGGTTGTATTTGGAAAGCAGCAGGAAATGATGTGGAGAACTAAACCACTGTGCCCCATAGCCAGGCAACGGAAACTTCACTGTAATGTTTTTATCAGATACTGGATCCTAAATATTTAATTATTGTGAACATTATTATTTCTATTTAAGCATTGTATTAGTTCCTAAAAGATGCTGCACGTCTGTAAATACTCTGCTGAGCCCTAACTAGACAGTGTTGAACAGTGATATTTTTTGTTACTGAAAATAGAACTGCTATAGTGAGAGCAATCTCTGCTAGGTTTTGATTACAAGTTAACCTTCCTTTTTTTCCACCCAAAGTAATGTTCTTAATTTGGTTCTCAGCAGTTTACAGACAGGCAGCAAGTCTAATGCTTGGCTGAGACCGAAGCCTTGTGGCTTGTGTAGTTAGACCTCTGGTCCTTCTTGTGTAGTTAGACCTCTGATCCTTCTTGTGCTGGATACTGCTTTCACAATACAAGGACCTAATACAGTACAATGTAATCTGCCACTACTTGAATAACAGTCAGGGTTTGTGATTCTAGCACCTGGCTTTTAAGCACAGTTTACAACTGTAGCAATAGATTGTTTTGAATTGATGTCAATATTTTCAAATATTGATAAACAGTTAGTGTTCAAGAACTTTTTTGTGTATAATTACGGTAAAAGGAAGACTTCAATTCAATTATCTTTACTCGAATATGTTAAATGTCTACAAAAAAAAAAAGTGAGCACCCAAACTGAAAAAAAAATGTTCAAAAAGCCAACAATTTCCTTTTCAATCTTCTGACAATAGAGGACTTTGGTCTGGGGTCCAACATAATCCTCCAAACCTGTTTTCCAGGCTATGGTGCCCTGACATGCCTCACTCTCACGCTTTTTTTTTTTCTTCCCTTTTCCTTTTTCTTTTTTTCTTCACTACAGTACTCAGATAAGGTTTATTATGTCCTTTACCTAACTGCTGTCTATATTGTGCAGACAGTATCTTAGCACTTGTTCCGTTTCCCTACTGTTTTCACATCCTGCATGCTCATACTGTAGCATAAGGAGATAATTGAACTCATGTTGCACCACGTTTTGTGTGCAGCTTTTTCTAAATGCTTTGTGTGCCTCTTCTGTTGAGATAAGTCTCAATTTTCTTCCTCCCTAATGACTACATTGAGGATTTGCTAAGAGTGCAGTGACAATGCACGTGAAAGAGCTCTCGGTATCTGACTGATGACACTTCAGCAGCTAATTGCTCATAGAATTTTACTTCATAAAATGGTTTATACACCTGTTTCACTCAGTACATTACTTTGGAAATTTACACGGTGAGTGAAGCTTTGCCAAAATGTGTGAGATATATTCTAAAAAACAAAAGCGTAATTGGAATTTATAAGGGATCTGCTCTGAGTGGTTCTTTTTTTCTCCCACCTGTAAACTTTATGAATAGTAGATCTTACTGACAGAATGTGTTTATGAAATTTCTGAAGTTTTTACATTATTTTACTTCATTTGTCATTCTGAAAGATACGTTTTTGTTTTCACTGAAAATGACAGATGAAATCACTTACTTAAAAAATCATCTGATTATTGTGAAAACCTGTGAAATTGTGAAATATATTGACTTCAGTTTTTGAAAGGATCATGAGGATCACGTTGGTGAGTTATTTCATAAGAAAAGAAAGGAAAGGATAAAGCAAAAAGCAAGCCCACAAATCGTTAGTAAATATACATCAGAGAGACACTTTTTCTGATAATTTTAAATTGATCTCATGTAATTTCAGCTTTCCTTGGGCATGGAATGAATAAACCAAGCAGTAACCAAGCTTGTTCAAATATGACTTTGTTTAGCTCAGTGGATACTCCAGTTAATTTCATCAGTGTGCAACACAGTATGCTGACTTCAGGGATACAGATATTTGTGGGGCAGCAGCAGTTGGCATAGTTTCATTTTTTATTTTATCAGAGGTATTTATCAGAGGTACTTACATTTTGGTCCTGCTGCTGCTGTTCCCATTCTTCTTAATGGTCTGTAATGGTGTTGCTGCTTGCATCTGGAGACACCAGCTGTGGAAGTGAGAAAGCACTGAATTTTGGGTTGTAGTGAGATAAATACAATGGACTTTTTTTTTTTTTTCTATTGAAACATTCTTATTGAAGATTTGTGACTCGCTTAAGTGCCTAAGTATGTTTGGCCCCAAATAAGAGGGTACATCTCAAAGATCTCAGTCTGCAGTAGGTGGCACGTAACATAGGTCAGGTGTAACGTGTAGAGTGTGGTAGAGAAAAAGTGATAGAAAACTCAGGGTAATCACAAATACACTTAGCCATTCAGTGACAGCAGGAAATAGGCAGGCAAGAATATCAGATTGCAGTACCCAGCCTGTTTCCATCAGAGTCCTGGATTAAACTTTTTAGCTTTACTGACTTCTACAGCATAGGCAGAGTGACAGTCTGAGGAATAAAAACAGATTGCATAGAAAATACAAAGGACATCTAAAAGCTATTGTAATTAATAGCTCACTTGCTTGTAGCTTTAGTGATCTGGAAAACCTCAGTTTTGACACCTGTACTAATGATGCAACAAAATACCTAAACAAACGTTGCATGAAACATACGGTGAAAAAGGGTGGTTTTCTAGCACAGCAACACTTACATCTACCAATTTCCATACAATGCATCTTGTAACCTCCAGAAATTTATCCGGCTTCTCCTTGAATATTGTTAGCTCTTTCCATGTCAGTCCTCTCCTTCCTCCACCACAGTAGCTTACAGACCTTAAAGTCTGTAAACTCCTAGCTCCCAGGAGGTGGGAAGAGCAGTAAGAACTTCAAAAGGACAGCGGTAATATTAATAGTAGTAGCTTGAAATCTATAATTCTGTCCAAAATGTGAACTGTTTCAGAGATTTGAAGGGGTTTCTTCTTGCCCAAAAGCAGTGAAAGGGGAAAACTGAAGTTTAGGAAGTGTCCGATACGCTCTTCAGTAGTCTTCTCATTTTGAGTGCCTAATCCTGAAGGAGTTCTACTGTTGCCAGATGTCAAAGCTACTATTCAGTAATGGACTGAATGGTCTTTGTATCTATGTGAAGTTTGTATGAGAATAAGAGTGAATCAAAGATGTTAAGTGAGCCAAAATACTATATTTGTGTCTGTACTCTCTCACCTTCCCTTAGCTTCTTCCATGTTCGTTATATGCCCTTTTCCCCCTTCCCAACCCATCTTTTTTCACCAATGCAGAAGGGCCTGATTGGTGTAAGAATATCAGAAATCCTTTTGACATTTCTAGCTAGTCTAATCTAATGAAGTTTTTTGGAGTGTTCCAAGAAAAGTTGCTGAAAACTGTCAAGTTCTTGAGTAACTCAATACTTTCTGTAGTAGAAAATAGAAAGCCTAATGTCTTTCTAATGAACACACTACATGAGCTCTAGTGGCTCTTGTCCATTCTTATATGCTTTGATTTTGTTGACTGCTGGGTAAATAGGCAGATAGATAATGTTTTCCTTCTTCAGAAATTGTACCGTCTTTAAAAGAAACATATCTGTGAGAAGAAAAACATGCCACAAAGAGGCATAAATTCAAAAGTCTTGTTCTGTGTTTTCCTCTTTACTGAGTTTGTGTTCCCCCATCTACCGAAGACTCAAAGCCATTAAGAGATTAAATAAGTTTAGTAGATCACTCGATGTACTTTAATAGTGCATTTTTTCCTTTTCTATATGAAGCAAAGCACAAGTAGTGACAAATAAAGGATCTTTATATATGAAACTCTTATTAGTAGATGATGTTATTTGTGCTTATTGTAATTGTATTACTTCATCTGTCCTTCCTCTATGCATGCTAATACTCAACCTGATTTTCTTGAGTTGTGTTGGCCTGAGTCACTAAGTTTATTATTATTTTTTTATCACAGCTGCAATGCCATATTTTTATTCACAATTCCTTAAAAAAAAAAAAAGTTATTTAAAATCATAACTGGATTTAATTGAACCAGTTCTTCTCTTTCTTGAGGGCCAGAAGGACTGTGGCAGTCTATATGAATCTGTCAGAGAGGCAGAAGTACATCCCAAACCTTCGCAATGGTTTCTGTAAATTCAAGAGTAGGCATAGTTGGACGTACAATGTAATTTTTAGATTTATATCTAACGTAAAGGCTTTTACCAATGTTCTTTTCCTTCAAAGTAAGTTAAGCTGGATATTAAATCCTTTTCAAATATGGGTTTGGTAAATTCTGACGTGACTGCCAGATTTTCATATAAGAGCATTGGTTGTCCAGTAGCTTGTCCTCTGGTGTTTGTATCAGGCAGGCCTATTTTATGTGAGCGTGATTTAATTTTATTCTTTAATGTCTTTGATGTCTTTGATGGCTTAGTTTTTAGGTGAAACTAGGCAGGATTTGTCCAAGAACATAGTCTTCTATGCTCAGCATAGTCTGAGATTGTTGCAAAGTGTGTATGCCTCCTTTTTGAGAACCCCCTTTGTTTTCTAGAGCTAAAAATGAATATAACACATTACTTTTTAAATGTTCTTACTGATCCCATTATTCTTTCTGTGCATTTTACAAATAGGATGTGATGTTTTGAGTATGCTTCAGGCTTCAGTAGTTTGTATAATGTTCTATTTTCTGCAGCAAAAGCATGTCAAGGTGATCTCTGTGGGTGGTTAATATTTTCTGGAGTTTATTCTTCAACCATGAAAATATGCAAAGCTGGAGAGGTTGGTGGTATGTCATATATTTAGATATAAAATATATTTTTTTCAATTTTATCTTCATTAAAGATAACAGAAAAAGTCACAAGTGTAGTAGTAAATGCTGTTTGTTCATGGGTGAACACAGCAATTGTCACTTCTGACTTGTGTTTGTTGTTATACTGGTGAGCATTTTTGCAATAGCTTAGACTGTAATTTTGTGACAGTGTGGGGTAGAGGTGTCATAAATAATGAATAAATGTAATATTTTAAAACATTATGTTCAAAATCATAACAAATCATAGACATTGGGGGGAAATCTGCCAAATTTATTAAATGTTTGCATTTTAGCTAAAATACTCTTGATTTGTTTGAAAGTCTTTAGGTGTTATTTTGCTTGTTTTCATATATAAGTACTTGTAAAAACAATTATGCAAAGCAAAAATAGCAACTATATAAAATAAATACATAAACATTGTAACAAAGTATTTGAATAGGGAGGAGTTGTTAGAAAATTGATTATTAGAGAACTGAAAGAGACAAAAGCTAAACATTATTAATGAAGGCTTTCACTATTGTTACAGTAGTAAAAAGAAAAAAAAAATGGAAGTTCAAATCCCAATACATCCATATACATAAAATGCATTTGATTTATGAAAAAAAAAAAAAAAAAAAAAAAAAAGAAAAAGGAATATGAAAAAAGCTAATGAGCATTTCAATAAAACGCATTTTTTTTCAGGACTAAGCAAACATATAAGGAAATTAACTGTTAGTAAGAAATAATAATGTGCCTGCATGCTGATTGCATGCTGATAGCATGTTTAATCATTGCTTCTGTCTTCTCATTTTGTTTCCTTTAGCGTCTGTCTCTGGGAAATTGTATTTCTGCTGTTTGTAGAGCATATAGGGGAAGTGAGTCTTTGGTTGTAAATGGGAACACTGAATGTTTTCTAGGTGTGCCTTGTTAAGGTACAGTAAAAAGATCCAAAAGGTGTCTGCAGCAGAGATCTTTTCATATCTCTTGCCTTTCCTGACAGTTTGATTTACCTCATTAAAAGGCTGGAAAAACCACAAACTGCCCCTCCAAGTTCCAGATCTTTTTTTCTCGATGAGAATTTCTCTCGTTTGGAGCTTAGGCTGTTTGTAGAACCTGTGAATTACTTTGGTGCATGTCTCTGGGCATCATGTGGAATATCACACTCATGTTCTCCAGCAAGAGGCAAACTAAACTGAGATCTAGAAAGAGTTAATTGTTCTGCAGAAGAGCTGCAAATACATCAAAACCAGAGAATATCTATGCTCAGTTGTCTGGTGGTTATAATCTCTGAAAACATGGCCTTTTTATGGATATGGATTTCAGATTCAGAAATAGGAAACTAAGGATTACGTCCAGTGTTATACTTTGTTGTTACTCTCCACTCAACCTGTTCCCTTCTCAAGACAGCAGGACAACTATATCTTGTATCTTAGAAGAGATTTCCATTCAGCATTCTTGTCTCATTCCTTTCTCATCCCATAGATGGAATGGGAAATTTACCGTCAGCCTATCCAGCAGCTTTATGGATATTAGCACTCCACAGAGTTGAGTGAGAAGCTTGCAGTTTTTTGTTGGTAGTCTTGGTAGTTTTTTGGAAGTCCCGGGAGTAATTCTGGTTCCTTACACATACATACCTGCCACAGGCTCCTAATATGCTGCTGCTACTCTTAGGTCTGAAGTTTGGGAAGGTCACTGTAGCAGCATATTTAGCACTACAGAGAGTCCACAAAACAAATCACGTGTGTGAAACAGCTGGTTGGAGGCAGTGGCCAGTACCATCATACTCTATTCAAAGGGTTAGTTGAACTTTCTCCCTTCTTTGTGACTGAAGATAATTAAAAAGAAAAGCAAAGTTTTGTCTTGGTTAGGAATTTGATTTTACCACCAGATCTTGACTTGCTTCTTGGAGTTGGTGTGCTACTGTCTTTACATGCTGCTAGCCTTGCTAGCTAACACCTATTATTGGTAGCTGTCTCATTTTTGTGAGCAAATTGGAGGTATCTATTACTCACAGGAGATTTATCCTCCTCTGTCCGACAGTGGTGGATTCCTTCTGCTCCCCACCACTCCTTCTGTGTGTACTGTAGCCAAAGGTTTCATTGAGGACTCCTCCCAAGTTCTTGTTTATGCAGGGTATCTTCTGGTATTCTGGGTTTCATTTTGTTTTTTATTATTATTATTATTATTATTATTATTTTTATTCTTGGAAGCTCAGTTTGGGAGGACAAGGGGCTTGATCCATATGCTACTACAAAACTCTTGTCTTTTGCCTGCAAAAAGTAGGTTCTTTCAGGTCACTCTTTGGTCTTGTACCTTCATAAGCTCTCTGAGTGTTGCCCTGACTGTGCTGTAATCCAGCCACCGTACATTGTAAAAGTGATGGTGGATCTTCTTGTACCATTCCAACAGACATACTATGCTGTATTTTCTGTCAACTGAATTTGGAAAAGTAGTTTTGCCATTAATGTTCTCATAGAATTTGGAGATAACGTACAGCATCTACGTAAATTTCTAAGATTATAAACAAAACACATGGACAATTGCTTGAAAGAGGTGAAGAAACTGTGTTTTGAAATTGTGTTCCTCCTGTACACTTTCTATGTTTTGCCCTCTATTGTCTTTCTCTTTTAGTTCTACATATTCTGGGATCTGTGGTTTGAAATAAAACTAATAAAAGTAGCCAGGAATAAGATTGCTATTTGTTCCCTCAGTATAAATCCCTGCATGCATATCACTAAGTGAAAAGTCTTCAAATATAATTGTGGAAGGCACTTTTTGATTCACTGAAGTGTACAACAGCTGATTTATTTTACTTTATTTTTCTTTATTTTTAAAGAATAGTACCTTTCAATGGATTTTGTTTACCTTACCTCTGTGGAAATTTTGAAAATTTCATAACTTTGGCTACCAAATGAAAATGCAGTACTATATTTTCACTTGTGCAATAGCCAGTCAAACAATACAAGTCACCTGTTGCTTTGTGATTCTCTTCACATATAACAGTACAGAGGTGCACAAGCAACACTGAATTTATACTTGTATTGGAATTAACATTTAATACCGACTAAAATCCCTCTATTTTACACTTCAGTGACTGAAAAAGAAACAAAAGAATTAACCATAGTAATTTTGGTCAGAGCTTATTGACTTTAGCAATGAAAGAGATTAAAAATATATTGCAAATATACTTTTTTCTCTGTGTGTCAGTGAACACAGTTTTAGTACCTAGCACATGACAAAATAAAGTTGGATTTTGTCACCAAAATTCATGTGTTTGCTTTGTAATTAATATAAACATTAAACATATTAAAATGTATTTTATATGAACTAGTTGGGCTAAAGTTGAAATAGATCATATAGAGAGTTTGGAATCAGGGAAATAATTTATAGATTCATGATACAAAAAATAATAATAATAAAAAAGGAAGGGTATGGAATTCTTTGGGTAACCCTCAGATAAGCTTCTAAATGTAAAACATTAGCCAAGCAGATTTTGAATGTTGCTTACAGCTGATGTCTTGTAAAAATAATGTGAAATCTGCTGAACATAGCATAGTCTTTTTATACTTAACATGGTGGGTTTGATTATGTGTCCTGCAAATCTGAGATCTCCCATGAGGGCTGGCAGATATGACATGGGAAATCTGCACCCTTCTGAAGTGACAGCTGGAGGCCAGCTGGGGTTACCTGGACGCTGTTTGCAGAGTTATGGGGATGAAGGATATTTTTGCACTTGTCTTGAATCCTTAGAAAGACTTGTATGTAAAGTTAGGAGTATTATGAACTCAAGGGCCAGATCTTGTTTACTTGTCTCAGGCAAGAGCCACAGTCAGTGGAGTCAACAGGACGCTGAGTTGAAGTGGTCCCTGTTGTATATTTATTTCCCCTTAAAACATACCTGCTAAAAGCTGTACAGTGGAGCAGGAATCACGGGTAATGGCACTACATGAATCCCAGTTGTGGAATCCACAAATGACAGAATTTCAGATGTGCTCAGTTTTGGCTTTAAAACTGTTCTACTGAAATCAGAGGAAATTTCACTATGAAGGGTAGCCTAGTTACATCAGTACCAGCTGATGTACTGCCAGCTAGCCTGGAAATCTCATCCATCTAGTATTTCAGAAAGCACTCCTTATACTCCAACATTTAATGGTAATATCAAATGAAATTAAATTTATTTGTATTTTATTGAAAAGCTTCAATTGCTTTAAACAAGGACAGTTCAAATTTCCTGTGGGCGGTATACAGCTACTGCAGTGCAAGCCCTTCCTGTGACTGCTGGTAGACAGTTGTCCAAAGGCCCTTTTACAATGCAGTGCAGGGCAGCAGGATCAAATTTAAATAAATGCTTCATGACATTAGGAAGACATGACTTTAATCTCTTTTACTTTACCTTTGACACCAGCATATTGGTGATTGTCTTTATCCACATTTTAACATTTTCACTGTTTATTCTTTCATTGTTCTCATTCTTTTCTTCTCCATCATCTGCCTTTCATTTTTTATTCGTATCTTCTTACATTACTTAATTCTTCAGCTGCTTGCATTTTTCCTGTTAACACCGCACAAGGCTGCAGATACGGGCAGGTGGAAAAGCTGCTGCTGAGTAGCATCTGAAGTGCATCTGCTCTGGTGTGACAGACCAGCTGCATGTTTCAAATGCCAACTTACTTGATCTCGTTCGTTTACTGTACTGGAATTACGTGTTTGTCCTTGTGCGTGCATGGTCACATGAGTACCCAGAGCTATCCCAAAGCAGTAAGAGTCTACAGCCCAGGCCACCCAGCAGGCACACAGTTGCCTCCAACACTTGTTCTTTCCTTCTTTTCCTATCCCAGCAGGTACATACTGTGGCTTCCACAGCTTACTCTCAGTGTCCTCTTTTGCTTTTTGCACTTCACATCTGTCACCATTTATCCCATTTTCATCTCTTGGTTTTGAACAGAAATATTCCCCATTTTTTTCTAGGAAAATTGTGAAGCTTGTCAGCAAAAGTGACATGATTTTCTAGGTTTTGGGGTGAAGGGAGAAACAAAAGCTTAAATGAAGATAGCTCCTTTGAAGTCTGCTGACACTAGCGAGTGCTGTTCTGCCAAGGGAGATGCGTGACAAGGGGCTTGAGGCTAGGTGGGGACTGGCCTACTTGGTCTAAAACCCCAGAAAGTAAATCAGGAAAGCACATTGTTACCATAGTAAAATTATTGTTTTGCTAGACTATGGTTAAAAAAAAAAAAAAAAAAAAGAACTGCTTTTGTTCAAGGAGAGGCCTTTGTTCATGGCACAGTAATATCTGGAAGCTTAAAACAGGTTGAGATACTACATCGTCAGTTCTCTGTGGAATTTAAATGTAAGCTTTTCTGGTTTGTATTCCTGATTTTATGGGGGCGGGTGTTTACTTTCTGTGTGTTAGAGACCATGTATTTGTGCCACTGATTATGTGTAAAGATTAAAGCAGTTTAGGAACAGAGCCTGTATATTACCTGACAGTTTTTAATGAGTCCTAATGAGTAAGTGGAAAGATATTCCTTTTGGGACATTGGATCAGACTTATATCCCTGACTGGAATTTCCACAGGAGTGTATTCAGCAAATTGTTGTAAATTAAAATTTGTTGGCTCTGCCACAGCCAAAACAAATCATGTTACTGGCAGAAGTAATCACACCATACATTTTTGAAGTAAAGTGCTTACCTGCCATGATTCTCTTAATGCTTGTATTTCAATCATCCCTTTTAAAAAGAAAATATATGTTAATAATTTGGAAAGCAAAAACATGTAGATTAGCTTATTAATATTTTTGTGTATTTATTTCATATTGAGTTTATATGTTTATATGAGGACCATTTTATTCATGTGAGATTGATTGATTAAAGAAAGTCACAAGATGAGCATAAATAGAAAAATGTGTGTCCAAGAAAATTTATTGCTTTTAAAATATAAAAGCTATCCACATTCCCATTATGTTTTGATTTGTATGTTTCCAATAGAAAATATTTTGTGTTTCACGAGTAGCATGTGCATCATACAGTGTAGGATGTTGCTATGGGAATTGTTGTACTCATTTATTATGAAATTCGATGCAGAAATGAGAATTTATATAAATGCTTAAATTAACTTGTGCCCTTCATTTTGTTTTAAACTTTTTTTTCTTAATCCATTGAATAGATTAAATTCATGCCACACAGTTGCTTCTTTATAAGCAAATATAATTTCTTATCTTATGAAAATCAAAGATGAATGCTTTGGTCACTGTTTCTTTGGCTCTTGCCATTGGTTTAAATCACCAGAGTAAGAGGATTTGCTGCTGTGGCAATATCATCCAAAAGGCAATTAAAAAAAGTTGAAGAAGATATATACAGATTCCTCTGTATGTAACCCGCTGAATGGGGGGAGTCGTACTGCAGCTCTGCAGTTATGTCAGACAGCTTCCCAAAAGTTACAGGCAACATTTGGACCCTACATACATTGTGCTTCGAAAAGATCAATTCAGATTTCTTCATATGATTTAAAGTTCTTGTCCAGAAAGTTGCAATGAATCTGAGAAGAGTGTGGCTAAAGCACAATCAGGGTGTTGCAGAGCAACTACTTACAGTAACCAAGTAAAAAATAATTGAAAAAGCATGTAGTTATGTTTTAACATATGTTCCAACTTAGAAACTAATCACTTGTGCAAATTTTTCATCATAAAATATCAAGTTATTATATGCAAGTTATTACATACTTCACTTTGGTACTGACCGTTAAGGAAGATCAGTAGGACTAGATTTATACTCATGTGTCTGATGTTCTGATTTATACTCATTTACTGATGTTCTTATCCTGCTCCACAGCATGTATATGTTAATATAATACCATTGACTTCAGTCATAATTAGAAATAACATGAGCATTTATGTTGTTTTTGAACAACAACAACAAAAAAAAAAACGATAAAAGCTTACATGTGAAATGTTCTTTTTTCTTCACTGAAGATCTTGTTATGTTAATGAAAATTTCTGCTAACGAAAAGTGATTGACTTCCTTGGGGTGCACCTATGTAGCTTTTGTCATGTGGGTGGGACGTAAATCTTTCAGGAAAACAGAGAACAATTTATGAAATATTCACAAGAAAAGTATTTTAAAGGGATAATGGTTTATAGCATTTTTTTTTCTTCATAATTAATAAGGAACTGGATCTTTGTATACAGTTAGGATACCCTGTAGATTAGATATTTGAACATGTACCTTTTAGTTTACTTGCACAATATAAAGCTCATGAATAATCCCTTTTATGTATCCTTGAGCATGCATGTTGAGAGAGATCTTGAGAGAGTTCTCTCAAAATCACATGAAAATTCTTTCTGGTTCATGTTTGAAATACTTCGTGTATGATTTATTCGCAGCTTATCCCTTCTTCTCAAGCGAAGTGGTGCCCAGTATTCTGTTACATCCCTTGTCCTCCTGCTCAATGCACTCTGTTTCTGTAGTATCACCCCTCCATAAAAACTGTATGAGAAGAAAAGATTGGAAAGTCGAAAAGGTCAAGTTTCCATCAGTACCCTGTCCTGTGATTTTCTATAGGTATCAGTGGCTGCTATTTTCATACTTTTTTTTTTCCTGCTGACATTGAAATGCAAGTACAACAAAATAACATTATCAAATGAGTGCATCCAAAAGTAATGTGATTGGAAATGCTTTAAAAATCAAAGTGGATGACCTGGACTCTCTTGAAATCTAAGGACACATTCATAGAGGACAGTAGCACAGTATCTGGTATGTCTAATAAGACACAGGTCTCTGTTGACCAGCTGTAACCAGCCATACCACCGTCATGGCTGAAGGCAGCATTTAGTAGCAGCATATGGCTCCACCAGCATGACACAGCAGCAGTCACTCTCCAGAACTTAGGGCACACTCCGTTTGCCTTTCTGCTGCTTTCTAGGAACAAGGCCTCTTCTATTTGATGACTATCATTCATTAGTTACAGATGAGGATCAGGATATCAGTGAGTGTGCTTTTAGATTCATCTAATTTACAGGAAGAAAATAGATCCCATTGTGTAAGTGATGGCACAATGAAAGATGAGGGAGGACATGAGTGGGACATGAGCTTCTTGAGAACTGGGCATAGCTACAGCTTGATGCCTGGATGTCCCTGAAAATGAGACGTACCAGTGCCAGTTCTCCTTCTCTCAGACAGCTCTTACCATTTGTAGTTATTAGTGCCTTTTGGTCTCCAGGAAGCTACTTATTTCTATCTAGTCTTTCATTTTTTTTTTAAACGCATTTAACTTTTGCATGCAAGAAACATGTCATTATTTTATACTACAGAAAATAATACAAGACACTTTTTAGCATATGGGTGGGTGGCCCACAGTTGTGTTTGATGCTCAAGCCAGCTTAGATCCATCAAGGACTTCAGCATCTCTACTGCTCTGGAGCTCAACTATATGATTTGTAAGAAACCACTTCTGTTTGTTTGTTTGCTTTGAGCATGTGTCTGTTAGCTTTGTTTGTTAATTCTTATGCTGGAATGCTCACCTCCTCTGTACCGTTACCAAATTTTGGACATTTTTCATATCCTCTTCAATCATCTCTTTTCCAACCTGTAGGGTTGTAGGCTATCTAGGTATTGCCTGTATAGAAGCCATCTGTACTTTTGACTATTCTTTCTGTTTTTCCCTGTCTCTTCTACAGGGCTGCTGTATCCTTTTTGCTAAGGGAGGGGAAGGTTCTAGACACTACGTACTATGTACCAACTTCTAGCCAATGTTGCGTTAGATGATGATTTTTTTAATGCTTTGTTAGCACTTTTTATTGTTCCATTTAACTGCTACTGAAAACGGAGCTGAGATTTTCACAGGAAAATAATTTATAGTTGTCAATGCTCATTTTAAGATTGTTCAAAGCCCATCACTGCATAGTTAGCATTGTTTCTTCCCTATGGACATAGAATCAGAATCATAGAATATCCTGAGTTGGAAAGGACCCACAAGGATCACTGAGTCCAGCTCCTGGCTCCACACAGGACCACCTAAAAATCAGACCCTATGTCCAAACGCCTCTTGAACTCCAGCAGGCTTGGTGCTGCGACCACTTCTGTGGGGAGCCTGTTCCAGTGCCCGACCACCCTCTCGGTGAAGAAACTTTTCCCAGCACCCAGTCTGAACCTCCCTTGATACACCTTCATGCCCCTGATACAGCTTTGTGTCCTGAGGTCCTGTCAGTGTCCCCAGAGAGCAGAGCTCAGCGACTGCCCCTCTGCTCTCCTTGTGAGGAAGCTGCAGGCCTCCATGAGGCTTCCGCTTAGCCTCCTCTTCTCTAGGCTGAGTGAGCTCAGCTGCTCCTCAAACATCTTCCCCTCCAGACCCTTCACCATCTTTGTAGCCCTCCTTTGGACACACTCTAACAGTTTTATGTCCTTATTGTAGTGCCCAGAACTGCACACAGTGCTCGAGGTGAGACTGCACCAGCCCAGAGCAGGACAAACACATTCCTCAGCCAGCTTGCAGCACTGTGCCTGATGCACCCCAGGATACAGTTGGCCCTTTTGGCTGCCAGGGCACACTGCTGGCTCATATTCAACTTGCATCAACCAGAGCTCCCAGATCCCTTTCTGTGGGTCTGCTCTCCAGCCTCTCAGACCCCAGTCTGTATGTACGACCAGTGTTGCCCCTTCCCAGACACAGAATTTGGTACTTGTGGTTGGTGACTGTCCAGCCCTCTGATTTGTCAAGATCTCTCTGCAAGGCCTCTCTATGCTCAAGGGAGTCAACAGCTCCTCCCAATATAGTTTGCAGACTTAGTATACCTTCACGTCCTGTATCCAAGTTATTTATGAAAGCATTAAGGGGAACTGGCCCTAAAATGGAGCCCTGGGAAACTGTACTAGTGACTGGCTGCCAGCCTGATGTAACCCTATTTACTATAACCTCTTGAGCGCGATCCATCTGTCAGTTGCTCAACCATTGTATTATGTATTTGTCTATCTGTGTGCTGGACATTTTGTTCAGAAGGATACTGTGAGGAACAGTATCAAAAGCTTTGCTGAAATCCATAAAGATTACATCAAGGGAAGATAGCTTCCCCTGGTCAGCTGGCCGGGTAACCTTGTCATAAAGGGAAATTAAGTACGTTAAACAGGACTTTCCCCTTGTGACCCCATGTTGGCTGTGACCAATGACTGTGTTTCAATGACTGTTTCAAGGTGTTTTTCAAAATTTCCCGGAATAATCTTCTCCATATTTTTTCCAGGCACTGTAGAGAGACTGATAGGCTTGTAATGACCAGGGTCTTCTTTCTTACCCTTCTTGAAAATTGGGACAACATTTGCCAGCTTCCAGTCAACTGGGACCTGTCCAGATTCCAAAGACTGTTGAAAAATAATAGAGAGAGGTCTTGCAATGACATCAACCAGCTCTCTGAGTACCCTGGGATGAATCACATCAAATCCCATAAACTTATACGGACCCAGATGGAGCAGCAGATCCCACACAAGTTTGGACCTGGCTGGAAGTTTATCGTTCCCACAGTCAAGTAATTGTACATTTCGTCTTATTAGATATTGCCTCCTATTTATCACTTCACATTCAGTAATATATTTTCTTTCTGCGGTTATTCCCAGTCTGTCCTCATCTTCACTGCCTTTGGTTTAGTGTTAGACAATGTCACATCATGGCTCACTCCACTTTCTAGGTAATTTTTGAATATGCTGAATATCACTAGTCTTCTTACAGATAGGTGCCTTGGGTCTCCATTGCTCATCTCCTTCTGTGACACACTGCAAACTGTCATTTATTCTTCATATTAATATCCATTCTTTTAATAATTTTAAGCAGTGCAAGACCTCCCCCCTGCCCCTTTTTTTTTTTCCATGCATTTTTTTTAGAGCCTTTGGGTAAGAGAGCTTATAAAATGATTTTTGGAAATATATGGCTTACAATTTGATCTCACTTCCTTGTTTTTGAGGGACTTCTCTGAAAAGCTGTGATCATTTGGGACATGGCTTTCCTTTTCATTCTGGAATGTTGACTCTTCCCCATATATATTGACATGAACATATTCTTTGTTGTAGTCTCTCCTGAGTTCCCTGGTGTGAACTTCATGTGTACTGATCTGTAGTTTTTTGGATCTCCTCTAGATTTTTTTTTTGATTGATTTCATATTCACCGTCAATTGTCTTTCATGCCATTTGTCAGCTATTATAAGTTCAGTTATTTCATACTCGTGTTCTTTTAGAGCTGTTGATGGCATAAACTCCAGTGAAACAATTTCTTAGAGCTCAGTTTGTCTTCTTGCTCTAGTCTTCTCTAACGGCATTTCAATTTAAGACAGAACATCTCCTGTATCTCTGTAAGACGGGAGTTTGGCCTAGTAACTTCTCCGATCAGCAGATGGAAAAGCAACCTTGTGTGTGTGTGTGTGTGTGTGGCCCCTTCCACACACATGCCAGCCATGGGCAGGGACTCCCAGGTGGTTGTGTGTGGCAGGCCCCTCACTGGGCCTGATCCTGACCCCTAACCCTGGCCTGTCCCTGTGGAGTCTCCTGATGCTCTGGGCTGGGGTTAAATCTGGCTGCCCCCAGGCCTGCCCTGCTCCATGTCCAGGGATGGCCAGATCCTGCCCTGCCCACCCGGTAGACAGCCCCCACCTCTCCTGGACCTCAGTACACAAGCAGCTGCCAGCCCCTGTGGCTTTCTGACACCGTAATGTGTATTTACATTTAAGCCTGCCAGACACTACCATTCTTTCTCTTTTCCTCACTTGGACACAACTTGAAGTTTTTAGAAGAATAGCATCCTTCTTTCTTTTCTAATATATATATATTTTTCCTAATAGCCTCCTTTATCCTGTTTGTTCAAGTCAGCTCTCTTCTCTGGACTTCCTTAGTCTTCTTTGATAGGTTGCATGCATTTCTTTTGAGCTTGCAAAAGGTGTCTTTAATCAGTCTCTGTGCCATCTGTGAAGATGTGACTCTTGTAGCTGTCTTTTTTCTTCCTTTTAACAAGCGTACTCATTTTTATTCAGTGACCCTCTTTGAAATAGTGGTAGATTTTTTGATTTTTTTTTCCTTTTGTTGCCCCGTCAAGGACATAAATTCCAATCTGCATCAAAGCACTTATTGACTGTGGCTAGAAATTTACTTTGGGTCATAGCCCAATGTGAGGTTTACTCTTACAAGACAGATAGAAATATCTAACAGCCTTAATTTTTATCTACCATACTTGTAGGGACATTTCAGTGTTATGAAGGTGCTCTGTTTCTTAGGTTTCTTTAGGGATTAGTTCAGAATATGGGTTATATTTATGTTCTTTGTCTTTCTTGATGTCATCTCTTTTGGCTATAGTTGAAGGAATAGGTGTTGGTTGTTTAACATGAATAGACTGTCAAATTCCAGATGGATGTGATAATCAAGAGCAGTTCTCTTATTTTCGTACAAAATCTGTATATTTTTATGAGCTGACTCTGTGTCTGAGATGAACCTGAATCACAGAATCACAGAGTAGTTGAAGTTGAAAGGGACAGGGAGGTCATCTGGTCTAACCCTCTAAAGCGGTCTGTATGAAAATACAGGATAGCTGAAGACTGGATTAGGCATTTGCTTCGGTGGGGAGGGCTGGTCTGTATGTGCAAGTTCTCTCTCTGCAGTTTGGTGTGGCTCTAAGTAGGGAAGTGAGGAGTGGATGACTGAGAGAAGTGAGAGCAGCATCCTCTAGAGAGGCCTCTTACTCTCATCATGGGCTGTGAGAAGGAATACACCATCAATGACATAGCAGTCTCCTCTTTCCAAAAGACACAACAAATGAAGCCGTACCCGATGTTGGTGTTAGGGTAAGGACCTCTGCACGGATCTGATTATGTCACAGACATATTTTGGAATGATTATCTGCAGCTGACCTCGGTGTTTGGATCAGTATTGAACCAACCTCAGAAGCAGCGTAGGCAGTCCTGGAGGTGCCCAAACTGAACGCGTGGTAAGGCCATGGAAGCCCCATGTTGATGAGGGAATAACCCACTGTTCAGCCAAACTGAGAAACATCTACTTAGCAAATGCTGCTAACGGTCAGCTGATGGAGATGTTTGCAATTAGTGGAATGGTTATCTGTATTTTCATGGTGGCTTTTTTGGCAGGAATTTGTAATTGTATAAGTTATCTTATACCCTTTCTGTATTTGTTATTTTCTCTTCCATTTTTCATAGTTTGTTTGGTTTATTTTTATTTATTTTTTTCCTGTTTTCCTTCTGGTTTTTAGCAATTTGGTGGGGGGTAAGGGGGTGGTCAGGAGCTGTCTTCTTGCAATATATGGATTTTTTTGTGTATTTGGTTGATTAGGTGGGTTTCCATCTGCATTTCTTGGGAGTGGAGATAAAGTTTTTTTTTTTTTTAATGAGTTTTTAATATATTTGTTTAGGTGGGATTTTTGGGAATGGAGAATAAACAGGGGCTAGAAGCTCCACATGCAGAGCATCATTAGAATAACTGCTAAGTGGCAGGACAAATTGAATGATGGGAGCTCAGTGATGCAAGCTCTGCAGAAGAGAAAAGCAGAGAAGAGGAGGGGACTTTCCCTACAGAAAAGAGTTGGAATGAGTGGAGATGTTCTTTGTGGAGGCTTTGACTCAATGTAAGGGAAAATATTTTCACTAAAATGACAGTTACATAGCAGAACAGGTTTCCTAGAGAAATCAGGTTGCAAAATCTCTTTTTTTGAAAGTTTTGAAGATGTGTCTGGCTGATGTCCTAAGTGACCAACTCTAAATTCAGACAATTTTTTAAGCAAGACTTTGGACACTACAACCTCCTGGGTCACTCCTAGTGTTAGTGAATGAGTCTGTGATAATGGTGCATGCATCATGGCAGAAGGGTAAGGTGCTCTTTGACTTTATGTTTTGCTAATTTTTAAATCTGTACACACATCTCTCTACAAGAACAAATTAAATACATAAGAAAACCTATGATGTTTACCATCAGTGTTCTTTTATAATATTTTCTAAAGTTGTTGCTTTTACATTCTCGTCTGATAGTGTTCCTGAATCCCTTCTGATCATGTCATATGGAAAAATGGGAGAAACAGAAAAGTTGGAATCCTATAAATAATAAACAAAATTGCAGTGTCATTGTGTTTGTGGTATAAGTAAACTAGTATTGTAGTTCAAATGCTTTTGGACTAGTTATTTGCTTTTGTTTTTGTTAATGTTCTTCTCCCCCAATTACTGTACGCTGCTGCAGTTTAATATAAGAGGCATAAGAAAATTCAACAACAAGTGGGAAGTGGATCTTCTTTGAGCTGTCTTACAGTAAATTATATGTTTTCAGAAGGAAGACAGACATGCCTGAAGATAAAGTAAGGCATAGTATCTGCGCATGTTGGATAAATAGTTTAGAAATCTCCATGAATATGATATTGGCTCGTGCATACTTAAAAGATTAGTGTCAACATGGGTTATCTATCATGTAAGTACAAGTCAAGCAAGTTAGACCTGCCTCAGGGGTTGTTTAGTCTGTATACCCAGCTATTCAGACAATGTTCCTGTGAAGGTTTGGGAAGAGGAGACTTTCATAGGGAAAAATATATATCTATATACACACATGCTCTCAGGTTTTCCCTTGCTAAGTCAAGCAAGCCTACTTTTTCTAGCCTTTGCTTGTAAAACAACCCATCCATTCCCCTGATTGTCCCAATACCCTTGGCTAGGCAAGCTTCAGTTTCAGGTCATCTGTCTTGAATACTACTAGTGAAAACCATACATAGGGTCTTAAACAAGGTCTCATTAGTGAACATTGTGTGACGCCAGTAATATTTCCCTATCTGGAAGTATTGTTCCAGAGACATCCTAGGACTGCATTTACCTCTTGCACATCTTCACAGTTGAGTCAGCTCATGAGTGTTTCTCGGTCATTTCCAGACCTCCCAGCTTCAAGCAGCAGGTGTCAGTAATAGCCCCCAAATGCACATTATCTTCTGTGCTCATCAGTTTGATCCCGTTTGTAGCCCTCATTCTGCTCCAGGCTTTCTGTTTATTCGTACTGTCTCCATTTTCTCCATTGTGTCTTAATAAGTAATCAATGTCCTATTAATTTTTAGTATAAGTAAGATATGAATGGAGAAAACAACTGAGCCCCTCCCAGCCCTCCACACCCAAATGAGCTTTTATGTATAACCTGTACATCATTTACAGAGTGACTGGGACATTTCAGAAGTACACAATATATTTGGTCCATGTCATATTTTTTTTTCCTTTTTTCTGTCACTACGCAATTCCCAAAGCATTAAATACTAAATTTTTAATGGTTTTGTGTAATTTTTATTATTTTTTCTTGACCAATTTCTTTGCAGTGTTGCGTGATGTTGTGATTAATTGCGTATAGATATTTTGATTAGGGAATTCCATTTTTGAAAATTCAAGATTAATTTTAGTGGTATGGAGTATAATGTAAAATTCTGTAAGTACATAGCTTTTGTTTAAAATTTTGGAAAAGAGAAAGTTGCAGGAGGTTAACAACTCAAGGAGAAGTGTTCAGGAATTAATTATTTTCTCTGTGCCAGGTAAAAAAATGATTGTTTGCTTCCACAACCACAGTGCTTCTGTTTGGACCCAATGATAACAAAACCTAGCCTTCATTTGTCTAAGTATTAATGTAGAGTGGCATGTAAAAATTAACTAATGAGATCACAGTAGTATGAAGGTCTTTTTGTAGGCTCATTTAACTTTGGAATGATTATAAAACATAACTATTAATTTATTTTGCATGTTCTTGTTAATTATAATGGCATCCAGTAGTGCTTATCTAGTTATGAGCTTCTGAGTGTTTCCCAGTCATGGAACCTGTCCAACTCAATACTTAGATTCAGGAAGAAAAGCAGTACTTCTTTTTTTTTTTTTCCTATTTGCAGTGCTGTGATCTACATAACACTCTTTAAAAATGTATTTTTTTAAAGTGTAAACTAATGTCTTGAAGTAGTTTAAATATGAATATATATATATAGTCTGATTATTAAGTAACTTTAAACATTTTTATTTCATACTTCTAAAATATATACATATGTTAATGATGTATTTTCAAATAAAATTCAGGATGTCCAATTGACATAATGCAAATTAAGACTTGCTCCAAAGTCCTATTACAAATTAGGAGTTCTTTTGTTTTTAATTGCACAGGAGGGCTATGTGTTTGAAAGGTGGAAGGTATGAATACCAGTGAACATATATGGTATTAAAATAATAGTCAGTGTCTCTAACAAGTAATTCTTGTTTCATTGAAACCAGCTGTGTCTTTAGCCTTATTTGTATTACTTCAAAACAGCAAGCATATCTAAATATATCTAATATACGTGACCTTCAACCATGTTCTAGAATACTCCTGAATGCTTTGTTGAGTTGAAATATTTTATACAATTACCCACATAGAATAGTAATGCACAATTTGAAACATTTTTTATAGAAAAAATGTGCATGGGCAGGCCTGACATGAAATAGAGACATCTCAGAATGGCTGCTATCTAACAAATAGTAGAACTGCTTAAGAGCTTTAGTGTACTTCTGTGGAGTTACTTAAATTTTCAAAAGGTACCAAAGGCCACTGACAAGCCAGGATAATGAACATGAGCATGTAATCTAAAAAAAAAAAATAAATAAAAGTTGTTGTAGAGACTGTTCAAATATGTAACAGGTAAGCTTATCCTAATAATTTATGATCTAAATGTAAAATGAGCTAAGAGATGAATGCAGTAATTAAATGAATGAGTTAAAGGGAATTGTTTACAACATGTGGGCATTGTATTTGTTTATTTAAGTTTCAAAGGAATATCTTCATCAAGAGATGAATTTGGATTTCATTTTGAATTATTTTGTTATGTTTTAGTGATTTCTGAAACAACTGTGACGATTCATATAAATAAGAGCCAAATCCTGTTAGTTGTACTCATAATGAACAATGTAAAAAATCTAGTGCAGGATATCATATAGCATCAGCATATCTTGTGACAAAATGCTATACAACCTGTATAACAGTGTCTGTGTGTGAACAAGGAACTATCACCTGTAAAGCTTATAGCTATAGTAGATGGATGATCATAATTGTTGCACATTTTATCATTTTGAGAAGAATTTGAGTAGAGTTCTAAGTATATATTTCTAATGAACATCTACATATCAGATTTATTCAGTTGTTGACCCATGCACTTTTCCTTTCTCAGGTATTACAGAACTTTGTGGTATTTCCTTGTTTGACTCAAAGTTCAGGGACTTGAATGAGAAGCCAAAGACAGGTGGTATGCAGGTGACTTTCAGTTCAACTGTATTCTGCTGTTTACTTGATGAAAGTGTTCCTGTGGGAGTAGATGGTAGTCTACTTCAACAGTGGTCAAAGGGATGGAACATGCTGGCCTAGTTGGAGGGAGGGTAGAGATATTCTGTTGCTAACCTGAAATAACTGGAATGATCCAGGTCCATATTTTAGGTTGCAAACAAAAATGAAAACTAATCAGTGTTTGTAACAGGAGTAATATTGTTTTAAGAGACTGCTGTCTTCATCAGGTAAGTTGCACTGGAATGTAATGTAAATGAAGTGTAGGTCAAATGATACATTTCTAAAGGTGAAGATTTATACTGGTAAAAAGAAAGTTCGTAAGTAAGGCTTGCCATCTATCTGATGCACATATGTCACACGTACTATATGCATGCCTTCCTACTGTGAATATTCTTTGTTGATTTTTGAAAATTCTAGAAATCCTGATAATTCAAAAAGAACAAAGATAAAATATTAATGATTGAGACTAGCCAGTGTGGTTATTTTCAAATTAAGACTTATTTGTAAGTGAATAATTATGATAAAATGTTATCAAAAATTTCTTACAAGAAGTCTGTATCTCACCAAAATAGGTCATGCTTTGATGTAAGATTTCATATAACTATCATGTATTGGCTTTCTTTCTGGGATGAAGCAAAATGTGATGTTTAATAGGATCCAAACTGAGAAATCTGATTATCTGAAACATTTTTGGAGTAAAGGAATACAGGGAAAAAAAGAATACAGATACTGATGTTCAAGGCCCACATACTAACATCTATCAACAGACAACACATATTGTTGGAGAAATAAGCATAATTTGTATTTCTGTCTAGACTTCAAGTGCAGAAGAAAATTCAGAGGCATAGCTACATATACAATGTTTTAATAGAAAACAGGAGAGCAAGGTGAATGCTTTCAATTGGTTGGACATTGCCATTTTGGATGTAGGATAACTACATGACCGCCACACAAAGTTTCATTGACACATATTTTACTTTCCAGCAACTTTTAAGAATTGCCACCCATCTTCACCTCCTCCTATTTGCCTTAGGATTCTTACCTGTTTTTAACATTTTCTTCTTTTTTCTCTTTGTATTAAGAGCTCATAAGATTTCGTTCTCATTTCCCAGTGCTGTCCTGCTGTGCAGAGGTTTCACGTAGTGTTTATTCCTCCAGCCTGTCGTTCTCTGCTCTACTACAGAGGCTGCCAGCTAGCTTTCAGTTTTCTAGGAACTTCGACCTTCCCAGCAGGTTTTGTTATGCTCTACAAACAAAGGAAGAAGTTAGAACTGGAACTCTTTTAAATGTCCAAACATCTTGTAACAAAGTGTGTATTAATAATGCCAGTTGGAACACAGATTTTTTTTTTTTAAACTGTGGGAAAGCAGTTTTCTCTTTATAAAATTCTATATTCATTTTACTCTTTAGTCTGCTTCTGTCTGACCTTGTCAGCAAGGGAGAATTGCCAAGAGGCACAGTTGAGAGGCTACTTCAGAAGTTGCAGAGTTTCAGGTGCTAAGGCTATGTCTATATTAGTAAATTAAGCCATGATTGGAAATATTTCCAGGCCCCTGCCACATTTTTACTCTTTGCAAACTAGCAGTGTTCCAGAAATTTTGACAAGGGAAGACTGACCAATGTCATCTACCTGGATTTCTGTAAGGCCTTTGACATGGTCCCACATGATGTCCTTACCTCTAGATTGGAGATACGTATTTGAAGGGTGGACTATTCAGTGGATGAGGAATTGGCTGGATGGCCACATCCAGAGAATTGTGGTCAACATCTCTATGTCCAGGTGAGGGCTGATGACGAGTGGTGTCCCTCAGGCGTCCATCTTGGGACCAGTACTGTTTAGTATCTTTATCAATGATATAGAAAGTGGAATTGAATGCACCCTCATCAAGTTCATAGACAATACCAAACAGAGTGGTGCAGTCAATACAGAAGGAAGGGATGCCATCCAAAGGGACCTGGACAAGCTTGAGAAGTGGGCCCACGTGAACCTAATGAGGTTCAAGAAGTCCAAGTGCAAGGTGCTGCACCTGGGCCAGGGCAATCCCAGGCAGGAGTACAGACTGGGAGAACTCATTGAGAGCAGCCCTGCAGAGAAGGACTTGGAGTTCTGATGAATGAAAAGCTTGACATGATCCAGCAATGTGTGCTTGCAGCCCAGAAGGCCAACTATGTCCTGGGCTGCATCAACAGAGGCATGGCCAGCAGGTCAAGGGAGGTGATTGTCCCACTCTACTCTGCCCTTCTGATGCCCCACTTGGAGTACTGCATCCAGGTCTGGGACCCCCAGCACAAGAAGGATATGGAGAAGGAGCTGTTAGAGTGAGTCCAGAGGAGGGCTACAAAGATGATCAGGGGGCTGGAGAACCTCTTCTGTGAAAAAAGGCAGAGAGAACTGGGGATGGTCAGCTTGGAGAAGGCTCCGTGGAGACCTCATTGCAGCCTTTTAGTAAAGGGGGCCTATGAAAAGGAAGAAGAGTGACTTTTTACATGGGCAGATAGTGATAGGACAAGGGAGAATGGGTTTAAAGTTAAAGAGGGGAGATTTTGATTAGATGTTAGGAGGAAATTCTTTACCCAGAGGATGGTGAGGCCCTGGAACAGATTGCCCAGAGAAGTTGTGGATGCTCCATCCCTGGAGCTGTTCAGGACCAGGTTGGATGGGGCCCTGGGCAACCTGATCTTGTGGGTGGCATCTTTGCCCATGGCAGGGGGTGGTGGAGCTAGGTGATCTTTAAGATTCCTTCCAACCCAAGCCATTCTATGATGCTATGAAATTTTTCAGACATTCATTTGGCCATTTCCTTTAGCTTGAATGCCGGCCCTGTATTTTTGGAGGGTATGTCAGTATTCTAGCATAGATATAGGCTGGTCTGTGCCATATAATTTCAGCAAACAGAAATGTGCTCAGACATTGCTTAATTTGGTAGCATAGATGCAATGTCGAGAAACTTTCTACAGACCTGCATGGTCTTTATTTCTTTTGCCTTGTCCAACCCTCTCCCTTTAATGCAATCTTATAATCTCAGCATTCAAGCTGTTCTTTTCTTTTTGTCCTTTCAGCCTCCCTAAAATACATACAGATTTAAATTTCATTGCTGTGCTGTCTCCCAGCTTCTGTACCTTCCTTCACATGACTGAACTTATTGGTGGTTGATACTATGTGCAATTCTTTGTCAAGAGCAAACTACTTCAGGGAAGCTTCCTACTTGCTTGTCTTCAGATGCGCGAATAATAAAAATAGAATTAAAAAAATAAGACTAGACTTTGAGTGATGCCTTATCTGTCCCTCTACTGCAAGGCAGAGACTCAATGAACAATTATATTTCTTTGTGGAATAGTGAAGGTACTCTTTAAGCTGACTACTTGTTAAGAGAATCTTTCTCTTTAAACTCGCTCGGTCTTTTACCCAAAATATTTATGTCAAAATAGAAAAATTGAAAATTATAGCTCATTTTTTTCTTTCAGAATACTTACGAATCAGCTGATGCACAGTGGAACTAATTAGGGGATGTGATAAGATCTTTCCTGTTTTGCTTTTGTTGAATGATATCTAAATAGCTGTAAATATTCCTCTCCGTCTTTTCAGGATGGTGATACTGGAATTGATTTTGGACATCACTCCAGTTCAAGGTTGAAGTTTAAGGTCTTCTTGAGGTTCAGAAGAAGGAGGTGAGTACACATGAAACATTGCAAATCATTTGAGCGTTATCTTCTGCAACTTTGTTTTGTCCAGGAATTGCTGTTCTTGCTTATCAGTCCATATTCAAATAGCTGATCTCTCCTTCCTCCGATTCACTGAGCTATATGACTACTTGTGTTCTGACTAATAACAGAGAATATTGAAGCCATGTAGGCTTTCCCTGGTTTTTGGGGCCTGACACAGAAAAGCAAGTGAAAATGTTGTCTCACCAAGGTCTCTGGAACCTTGGAGGAGGTGAAGTGCAGTGAAAAAAACTTCAGTATAACAAGTCAGATTTTAGCTCCACCCTACAGTAGTATTCCACTTTTTTAAGTTAGGAAAACAATACCATATGTATTTCTACATAGAAAGGAGAAAGGGAAAATAGCAAGATTATTCTTTAAGAATCAAGAACAAAGGTATGGTATAAAAGATATTGTATTGGATGTAGTCTCTATTGCATTTACTCTGAGTCTTTCTGCAGTAACACTTCTGGAATTTCTTGGTTGGCTTCTGCTTTGAAAGGAATTCAGTACAGTTAGTAGGAAGAAAATAACAGTGATCACAGCTATAGTTTTGCTCTTTAAGTCACTCTTGCATCTTCAGTGACTAGAGTTAAGGCTCACTGTACAGTTTTGTTACACCAGCTGCATTAAGATTATGATAATTTGTTCAGAAAATTCTATTAGATTATATTTGCATATTTTTCTAACAATAATTTAACACTTACAAGGTAAGATTAGTAACGAATCCCTGTGTTTGTATATTCCTAGTTTGCTGAAACAGGAATTACCCGTGTTCCATTGGGAACCAGGAATGTTCCATGATGTTAAAGACCATGATTTCAAATCTTGTCTGAACTATGGTGTGTGTTAACTATCTGAACCTGCCTGTAAAGAATCACTGTGGACATAGTACTACCCTGGGACTTGGCACGCCTGCACTTAATAATAACATTAATACTATTATTAGTACTATTAATACTTAATACTTTGCTTGCTCCAATGATTAGTGTAAGATAAGAGCTTAGGAAGACACCGGCATCTATTTCAGATTTTTCACACATGCTATTGCAACAAAGAATTAATGTACATGGTAGGTGTTGTAATTTTTCACATTTTGCTATTGCTACAGGAGTAGAAAATACCTTGAGAATATTTCCATCATTTTTCAAATTCAAAATTTTAGGCAATATTGTCATGTATAAGTTTCAAAATTTGTTCAACAGGTGCCAGGTACTGAATCTTCTAGATGCAGGTTTCAACAACGTACAGAAAACTAACTCACCCTAATAGCAAGCAAGCTCAATTGCTTCTATGTACACCACTATTTCTGTAGTAAAGACATATCATTTCCCTGTGTGCCCTGTGTGGCAACTGCTAAGGCATTATGAAATATTCAAAACCACCTATATTCTCCTTATTATTAATATTGCCATCTTCATGGACTGATGACTTGGAAGGTAAGAAAAAGAAATAGTTCCAGGAGCAGTTAATGATGGTGAGAGTAATTAGTGCTGAAACTATGTTCATAACAAGTTCTCTAAAGTTTCACTATCTGGCAGGAAGCACAGACCTGCTTAACCTACTTCAAAGTGCTACCAAACAAGAGAGTCCTGATATGTGTTTCACTGTGGCTCTCTTTACCCATTGGGTAATAAGAAAGGAAAATTCATTTCTTCCAATTTAATTTCACCTTCTTCCAAGGACTTAAGGCACAGTCCTGAAGGGTACAGCATGACTCTGGTGGAACTACTACTACTACTACAAAAAAAAAAAAAAAAAAAAAAAAAAAAGAGGAAAACAGATACAATATTAACTTTAGCAGTGTTGTAAATCAAAGGCTATATACAGCACTGTACAGAGAAACTGTAGACAATGCTGGTATTGCATAGAAATTTGTGTATGGTTATATGTTAATATGTAGCAATGTATTTACAAAACAGTGTTTTTTTTTTTTCTTACATTACCCAGAGGAGAAACCAGTGAAAAAGGTCAGATTCTTTGCTTTCTAGCTAGCAGTGGAAGTATGATTGGATTCCTATCATGTATTTATACATATATGTCTGAGAGGTGTAACTTGTCCTTAGTAATACTAGATTCTTCATAGACAGTGTCTATGAAGTAGTAGTATTTTGGAAAACAGTTTGGTTTGGTAGAAGCATAGTTATTTTATTAAAGTGTAGTAATTGAAATCTGGTGAGCCAACGAGCTTTTTTTTTTTTTTTTTAAGAATGTTTTTCTGGAAATTTACTGTGTTCTGTACCAAATAATGTCAGAAATGCAGTAACACTGACTTGTGCATCTATAATAGTTTGGCAGTATCATTTTATTGAATTCCAATATGTCTGGAACTTAAGGCACATGAAGGAAAGTAACAGTTATTCTGTTTCCTCCATTATTTTTTTTCCATAACTTGAAGTTAAATACAATCTATAAAAATGCTTTTTGTGAAGAAAGCCAAAATCTTTTTTGGCCTTTTTAGCACTGGTCTCTATTTCTTTCAATATGTGAAAGTGGAGAGGGAATGTGTTTGTAGTCCATGAGGAAATAGTAGTAAATTCTAAATGCTAGTTCTTCAGTATGTCGTATAGGGTTGATATTTTTTTTTTGTTTTATGGCAGGACATAGTGTCTTTCCACTGACTGAAAACTAGGATTCAGTTGTAAAAGTAATGATAAAAATATATAAAAATAAAATTGCATTCATGAGTAATTTTTTAATTAGCATCGAGAAGATTTCTGTATGCTTTCTATTCCACCTTTCGTTAAACGACTTAGTTTAGGAAGAAGTTTGAGAAAACTCAGAGTTGGAAAAACTGAAATCAAGACAAAAATCCATATTGGAGAAATGCAGAAGCCATGAAAAAATGTTCTATTTTTAGACTGATGACTTAAATGGGGACTTTCGGGGACTATTAGCAATCCAGTTACTTCTGGATTTTCAGACTAAATTAGGTTTTGACAAAAAAGCTGAGGTAGTTTTCTAAATGGGAATATTTACTGTATTTTCTGTGTTAGTGAACTGAATTGTAGTTATATAATTAATTATTATTAAATTGATCTAGCTTTACTGTCCTGTTTTGGCAATTTGTGGAAAAGGAGATGTGCTTATTCTTGGCTTTTTCTCATACTATAAGATTTGAAACAGCATGACTTGTGTACACTTACAGTATATGTATGTACGTTGTTTATCTACCAAATATCCAGTCTCTCTCTAAATGGTTATTCTGCATAGGGCAAAAATATAATTTTGCATTAAAATATTGTAAGATTAGTACAAAGATAACTCATATAGTTATCTTGCAGCTGAACTTGAACTCTTAAGAGCCATGGGAGGACGCGTTGCTGGTGATCATGTCGATGACCAAGGTGTGAAACATTAGATACCAGTAAATCATACAAGTCATTCCATTAGCTGAATAATGGATTGGCATTAGCTATGTCCATGAAGAAGGCTAAGCCTTCCACACATCCAGTCAGAAGGCAAGTAAGTCTTGATACTGGCATAGGTGGAGGAGGATATACAGCTGACAGGAAAATACAACATCTGCTTTCCCAAAAGTGACTGGATGGGGGCTGAATGGCTTTATCTTCAGTCCAGTTTCCACCAGGAAGACTCTGAAGCATAAACAGTATTTTACTTTTTTAAGGAATTGTATTAGGACAGAGACACTTTATTGTAGAATATTGAGTGATCTTTGAGGGGTGATTGTGAATAGCTGTAAATTACTGATGTGGGGGAGCCTGAATGCAATGAAAATGAAGGTAACTTCTGTCAAAAAGTAGTTTACGTTGATAAAATTGAATTTGTGTCCTGGAACTAGGAGGTAGTAAATTTTTGCTATGATTATACAAAATACCAAACTATGGATTTAAACTGGCCAGCTTTTCAATTCAGCTGAACATTAAGTACAGTCTTAATGGTCTGATTTGCTGGGAAGAGCACTATTACAATAATCTGCTTTTTACAGCCCATATCAAATATGAACTTGCATCACTTATTACAAAGTTTGAGCTTTGGGAGATATTTTCACAGCATCTAGGAGTGATGCCCCACATTTCTTGGAATTAGTCCTTAATGATATCATCTTCAGAAATGAGCTGTTGCTCAAATACGCTGATTATTTTGTGGTTTCTATCATGGAATTTTTTAAGGAAAAGCTAGTTGAAATCTGATGTTTTTTCAAGTAATTGTATGACATGAGAGAGAGGTAGTGTGCATCTTAATAATTTTATGCCTCTTTTTTTCTGTGTGACATGAATAAGAGAGGTGAGAACTCTTAATTTTTAACTGAACTGGATACACGTTTCTAAATGTGGCCTGCTTGAGAACAGAGAACCATTACTGTAGTTGTCATGTAAAATAAAGTTGGAGTCTGAAGCTCCTTTTTAGCTGTCAGCTTTATTAAGGAGCTACTGGTGTGTTGAGCTAGGCACACACATTATATAAGCAGTGTATGGTAGCGTCTAGGGAGAATTTTCACTCTCTTCACTGCTGCTTTATTAGGTCTCGCTCACTCATTCACTGTTGCCCTGTCTTACTCCAGCTTTCTGGCTGCAACTCACAGCACAGTAGGTCTAATGTAGATTGACGCCTTTGCCAGAGGACTGATTGAAACTTGTGTCTCATAGTTGCTAATGCTCACTGAACCATTTTATTGAAGATAAAGTAAATAAAATAGATTGCCATATGAGAATTCTCTGAAATCAAATGGAATAATTTGACAGGTTTAAGCCCATGAAAAAGCCCAGGCATTGAAGCAGATGGGAATACTTTTTATGCACAATATACCAGGAAAAGGTGTCTGCTGGCTCAGTGTTAATCTTTTAATGGTTTTTACCAAAACTATAATTGTTGAAAATCTTATAAACATTTCAGTGGAATTTCCATTGTTTAAATTGTTATTTTTCTCAAACAGTGGACTTTTAATTTATTTTTATTTGATTTAAGAGCAATGGATATACTGATTTTGTCGTCTTTATTGCTCCTGATCCTTTAAGAGACTAGTCATGATCATGTCGATGACCAAGGTGTGAAATATTCGATGGCAGTGAATCATTCAAGTTAATCCATCAGCTGGATAATGGCTTGGCATTAACTATGTCCACAAAGAAGGCTAAGCCTTCCATGCGTCCGGTTGGAAAAGAAAATGTGGATCACCAGTCCCTTAAAATTTAATTTAAAAAGATTCAATGTGGTACTATTTCTAGAGTGCATTGCAAGATCTTAAAGATTAACTAAGGGTGAGTTTATTATTTGAGAAAATAATTATGAAATAATGCAAAATAGATTACTACTTTTAAAGGTTTTAATAATTACTAAGTAACATAATTTTGAATATTACATGTAAAGTTGCTAAAATAAGCCCTGACATTTCTAAAGGCATGTGTGATCCAGTACATTAAAGATATGAACTGCTAAGGCTATTGTGCCAAACTATTTAGAATAATGGTCAACAAGACCCAAATATTCACATTTTTCTTTTATAAAGAATTTCTGTAGCTGAGCAGTGTAGTATGTCCGTATTATTTTTAGAAGTAAGATCATCCATAAGAATAAGCAAGTTAAGCTGCAACAGATAATATATACCTCTTACTCATTTACCTGGATGGCAATGAGTATTGGTCTTTTTAGTCACACTAGTGGGTGTGTGACTAGGAGTAGCAGTACACACAAGTTGTGACTTGGACCGTTTCAAGAAAGCAAGACACTCGAATGATAGTTTAATACAATAAATTACTTAAAACTCTCCTAGAGTTACCAGATTAAATAAGATCAAATATATTAAAAAGTATATGAACAATGTTTGCAGCTACCTTGGATTTCTACCTTGACAACACAGTCGTTTAGATACCAAATATATTCATTTTGCCAATACCAAATATATTCACTTTTTAAGAATATATTATTTATGTTTAAACAAAATTACTATGTTTGTATGTGTGTGTGTTAGACCAATTATATTTTATTTTTTTAAGTTCAAGAAATTTATTATAAAAGACTGTTGTTGGTACTTAAGGATGAGATGCTTGTGAGGTTTCACAAATACTGGTTTTGAAATAAATTATGAATGAGCTATTTGAAAATGGCTTTCAGGAGTGAGTTGACAGACTGGAAAAACATAGTAAGGATAGATTTCCAGATTAACTGGTAGCCAGAATACACAGTTATTTGTGCCGATGTGAGCAGTGACAGGGATGGTGCTAGTCAAAATCATATTTCCAATGTGATTGTGAATAAATCTAAGAAAACGTGAATGATATTCTCAGTTTTTCCTGTCTCGGTCATATTTTTAAAAGGGAAAATTACTCTGTCGTGTTTATAATCCAGAGCACTGGCACCAGCTGTGCTCTGGAGAGATCTTTTCTCTTTGTTGTTGTTGCCATGCTGATGGTTGTATGTGTCTGGCCAAACTCATAATGCTCTCACAGCATCCCAGACTTTGAATTTCCACACTTAAAAAGCAAAATTTAATGGCTGGTGTGCCAGCAAGATAGGGTTTCCCATCCTCCTAAAGGTAATCTCTTCTCATTCATTGTATCGCACATGTAACAGGATGAAAGAGTCATCAGCAGCTGTGACTTTCTATAGGAGGGACAGGAGGAATCATGAGTCCTTCCTAATCCACATTTTAGTTCTTTCACTTTCCTCTTCTGCATTCTATGAAATAAAGTTCTCAGAAAGTGCTGTCTTTTGGAGGAGGCAACAGAGAACATGAATTTAAATAGATTTTAATTATATATGTGGAGTTTCCATTTTTTTTTTTTCCCCTGGTGACTGATCCAAGATAAAGAATCACTGCTCATTTCTGCATTGGGACATCTTTCCTATCTGTCACAGGTTTTTCTAGTTAAATTGGAAAGTCATCAAGCATTACTGCAGGTCTTGCCTGTAAACTCTCCAATATAGATTGATATATTGCGGTGGTTTTACTCGGGTGGGCGGCCGAGCTCCACCACAACCGCTCTCTCACTCCCCCTCCTCAAAGAGGAATGGGGAAAAAATACGATGAAAAGGGCTCAAGGGTTGCGATAAGGACAAGGAGATCGCACAGTAATTATCGTGACGGGCAAAACAGACTCAGCGTAGGGAGATAGTAAGATTTATTACCTATTACTAACAAGCTAGAGAAGTGGGAGACAAAGGAAAGAAACCAAAAGCACCTTCTTCCCCATCCACCCTCTTCCAACTCCTCCCCCCAAGTGGCGCAGGGGAACCGAGGAATGGGGGTTATGGTCAGTCTATAGCGCTTCTTCTCCACCGCTCCTTTCTCGGTCACTCTCGTCCCCTGTGCTGTGGCGTCCCTCCCACAGGATGCAGTCCTTGCTGAACTGATCCGACGTGGACTGCCCACAGGCATTAGCTCTTCAAGAACTGCTCCAGATATGGGTCCATATCACGGGGTCCATCCCTCAGGAGCGAACTGCTCCAACCTGGATCCCCCACGGGCAGCAGCTCCTGCCAGGTCACCTGCTCCTGCGCGGGCTCCTCTCCACGGGCTACAGGTCCGGCCCGGAATCTGCTCTGGCAGGGGTCTTCCACAGGCCGCAGTCTCCATCGGTGCAGGTCCACCTGCTCCACCGTGGTCTCCTCCACGGGCTGCAGGGTGGAACCCTGCTCCACTGTGGTACTCCATGGGCTGCAGGGGGACAGCCTGCTTCACCATGGTCCTCACCACAGGCCGCAGGGGACTTCTGCTCTGGCGCCTGGAGCACCTCTCCCCCTCCTTCTTCACTGACCTTGGCGCCTGCAAGGCTGTTCCTCACTCCTCTCACTCTCCCAGCTGCTGTGTGGCGCAGCGTTTTTTTTTCCCTGTCTTAAATATGCTCTCACAGAGACACAAAACAACCTCACTTATTGGCTCAGCTCTGGTCAGCAGTGGGGCCCTTACCAAACATGGGGCAGCTTCTAGATCCTTCTCACAGAAGCCACCCCTATGGCCCCTTGCTACCAAAACCTTGCCACGTAAACCCACTACATATATATAGAAAAAAAAAACAACAAATTTTATCAAGAGAAGTAGCAACTTCAACAGTAGTTTACTTTGGATTTCTTTAAGACGTAAGGAAACCAAATGTGGTTGCCATTATTTCCCAGAACAACTTATTTGTGCCGTTTTTCTACATTGTCTCTTATTTGACCATATCTGAAGCAATTCTGAAAGACTGATTTTCATGATACTGTTGTCTTGTGTTTTCCAGAAACACAATAAAATAAAATATCTGTATTTTTGGGATGCTCTCAAAGTTACCTTATCCTGAAATCAGTCTATGGTACATGTGGTGAATCAGCTAAATGTTCATCTTAAATATCTTAAAATGCAACATCTTAAATAGAAAAAAAAAATGCAAGCAATATAGCAAGCCATTCAGTACAACTAACTGCACATGAAGAAATAATAGCAAATCTAATTCCTAAAACTATTCAGGATCTTCAAAATGAAATAGATGTTTATTTGATTGCTTTTAGAGTTAACCTCCCTAAAAAAGCTGATTTTATTTTAGGTTTGTATTTGTAAGTGGTGCTTGTTAACTGTCTTGGAGAGTGATTTCTTTTCTCTTCTGGAAAATGCATTATGGGATCTGGCAAAGAATGAGGTAATTTTTTTGATGTGGGCATTATCATCTAAGAACTGGACAAATATCACTGTCCCTTAGGAACAGGGCCTCAGAATTTTTAATGCTGTCTGTAAAACAGCTATTTAGTGATAATTGTTGTCAGTCATGGTGTACCTGAGATAGGTTTTCAGTGGTGATTTGAAGGGGAAAACCATGCTTAAAACTGCATTAGATTTTTTACACGATTCAAATGTACAGAGTTTAATTTTTGAAGGAACTTATGTTTTCTTTTTCTTTTCCTGAGGTTGAGTCATCTGTAGAAACTAGGTAATATTTTGGTAATATTTTGGTTCATGTGGTTGCTCTGGTCCTACAGCCATGCATACATGTATAGATTTCATTACATGCATGAAAATTCAGTGAATTATGACAGATCTGGTAAAGGTTCTGCAGAAGAAGAAAATACCAGGTATATATTCTTAAGCTGAAAATTCATAGCTGCTTGCTTGTAATATAAATAATATATAAAGTCTTTTCAAGAGTAAGGTATAGGAGTCAGTGCATTAGCACGTACAAAATAAAAAATTAGTTCTAGAATCTGTATACTTCAGTCATTATGTATTTTTATAAGTAACTACACTATTGGGAAACAGACTAAAATTTCAATTCATTGTTGTATACTTGGAGAAGAAACTGAGTTAAATTTTGGTTTACATTTATTGAAATATACATAGATGTTACTGTGCTTGAATTGAATTCACAGCCTAATAGTATTTTGTATTATTTTGGTCAAGCTAACTAAACATATCAAATTAGAGGAGATGGATATTGTGATATGACAAAGATGTGACTTCATGTCTTTAATATTTTGCAGCTAACTTTGAAACTAGTATTTATCATCTGAACAGGGTGTACTACAATCAGGTTGGTGAATATTTAGCTTTCTTCCTTTTAAGGAAGAAATGTCTTTTACATGGCCAGTTACCATTAGTTTTTACTTTGTTATCTGTTTGCTGTGAGATATAATTTTTTGACGTAATACAAATGCAGTTCTCTACTTCCATCACTTATTAAAGAATTAACACATAGAAATTACTTAACCCAAAGACATTTATATTAGTTTTGTGTAATCTTATTTTTCTCAAATTAGATTGTTACTAATTTTTAATAAAAAGTTCAGAATTTTGTAATCTTTGCATTGTCATCCTATCAGTACTTCTAAATGGAGATTTTGCCTCAGAAAAGTTTCTCTCTGATGGTTATGTGGACCAAATGAATGAGAGCATCATTATTTATTTTATTTTTACAAATATGGCTGATCGGCTGAACTGAATTACCAAATTGAATGTTAAAATAAGCTAAGGTTTCTCTTTTAACAAAATTATTTTGTATTGACCTTTTTGAGCCGTAGTGTTGCAAGAAATATGGAAGGTAAGCACACCCATTTGTAAAGTCTTTTTTTATTGCAGAAGTATTAGACTTATCTTTATCAATAATCCTTTTAATAGCTAAAGCACATAATTAATTTAATAAAAAGATGCTGCAGTTCTAGATACCTCTGCCCTTCCATAGCAATTCATTATTGCCACTACACAACCTGTGTTTTCTTCCTTTCTCTCCTTCAACGTAATACCAAACGCTCTCCAGCTGATGCAGTGGAAAATCCATTGTCTTAGACCAAGACACTTACCATATCAGCTTGAGCTGTGCTACTTGGCTTTGAAGAACAGTTGCTTAGGAGGGTTCATATGGTTCCTTTGCCAACCCCTGAGTGGCAGCAGGCAGCACTGGTATTGGGGAGGTAGCAAACAGCAGGGGAAGGAGGGAGAGGGCAGGAGCATCCTTAACTGCTGCAGCTGTTTGCTAAATGAACATATGTCTAAGCCCTTGAGCCTCCACAGAACATCTTTGTACAGGTCAATGCTTAAATCACATGCATAAATTGAAGGAATACAGGGTTCAGGTGTTCTAAAATAAGTTTGATCTGAGCACCTGTTTATTTGCTTTCTAACGCTAGGCCTTCTGTTTTGGAAGTCCAGCAGTTCTTTACTTTCCATTGTAAAAGATAATGGGGTAATGCAGTTAGTTATATCAAAGTAATATTTTTCTCTAAAATTGTGCATGTTGGACTTTTAGCAAAATGAATATTTGTTTTTTCTCTGTCTCATTTTCTACGGTGAAAATGGAGGATTTACTAAATATTGTACTTTTGGACTATGTGAGAGAGAGAAGTCAGGTAGTATTAATGTTACTGTAGTCTTATCATTTATATTCTTTTAATTTTGCAATTCAGAAATATTTTTAGTTCAAGGTATTTAAAATTTATTTGATTTATTAGGCTTGGGAAATATGTATGTTGAATTGATTGAATATATTTGATAGGACAGTGTTTTGAAGTTATTACGTTATGAACTTGAATACCCTGTCCAATACTTCAAAGATCCTAGAAGATAGAGAATGTGATTTAATTATCTCTTTTTCATTTTACTAACTTGACCTCTGTTCCCAGCCTCGAGACAAAGAAAGACAAAGTACTGTGAGCAACTGGCAGTTGATATTAAGAAGGTATCTCCCACATCTCTCTCACATCTCATAGTAACAGCCAGTCCTCAGTATGGAAGCGAGACTTCCCCAGCAATATTCTATCCTCCAGCTGGCTTTGTCTTTCAGGTTCTACCCCAAAAAACCTCTCTTTTCTATGTGAGGTCTAGCTGTGCAGAAACACCTGGGGCAACATAGCCTACTGGCCTCAATAGTCTAAGGATGGTTTTTGAGAGTGGCCAATTTGGTCGTCTGCAAGAGATAAGTACAATATATAGGCTGTTTTTGTGGTGTGATCAGGTGTTTGTGGAAGATGACCGTAGCTATTTGTTTTTGTGAAAGACACTGGATGCTGTCTTTACAACCTAGTAAGGATTTCTCTGTTTTCTAGTAAAAAATCGCTAAAGCAAAATCCTAAGATATTCTAATATTTAGGATCTAAGTCTGTTGGGGCAGTGAAGGCTGATGATAGTTTGGGTGAAGGTGGGGGGAATTTGTTCCATCTGACAGTGAAAGTCTTGTATCATGACAATACATTAGGCTATGCTGAAGTCGTACAGGAATAGATAAGTCTTTTTAGAAAGCCCATGTTTGACAGAGGAGTTGCAGAGAAATTTTCAGTCATCCATGCAGGTGATTTGCACAGTATTGGCAGTCTATAGCAAAAACCGTTTTTGCAGCATCTTTTGATTGCCTTTGCAGCTGCCAATTTTAAATGCAAAATATAAAGTTTTTAATGAAATTGTAGTTGTAGATAACTATTTTATTAAATATTTTGGTTTCTAGTTTCTAGTATCAAACAGTGAATATTATTATATATTAATAGATAAAAAGTTTAAAGTGTAAGGTGACAAACACCAAGAGTGACTTCAAACAGCCAAAATGACGCATACTCTTCCTCCAGAAAAAATCAGATTCCAGCAACTACAGAGGAAGTTATCAGGGAGCTTTAATTGAATTGCTTGGTGCTTTGATATGTTTTAGATTTGATCTATGTGCTGTTCATTTCCCTTAATGCAGTAACATTGCTAGTTATTTGCACTATGCTGGTGCATGGCTACTTCTCTGAAAACTTAACAATTATGATTATAGTAGGACTGTAGGATGAAAAAATGTTCTGTGTATTCAAACTGTGTAATAATACAGGAATGAAAATTATGTTGTTTAATTGTTTGGTTTTGCCATGTAGTATTATAGTTACTGTTAAATATGACTTTTCTATTGCTAATATAAGAAAAGAAGTAAAAACAACAGAAAAATAGGTTTGACCTCATTTGACCTTTCTGACGTTCAGTCAGTTAAAAGGTTTGTAAGATGTTTAATTACCAAATGGTATGATCATTATTCATCTCATCATTTGATATATAATGTCAAGTGAATTGCCTCCCTAGAGTGCACTGTGTTTCACAGATCAATAGATTTAGTAAGAGCTTGAAGGAGAGCTTTATACACTCATAGAAAAGAAGGAAAAGTATATCTGCCTTGTAAAATGGCTTATGTAGTTATTCTGTGAGCTTGACAGCATTACTATTTTATTTACTTCTCAGGAATACAGAATCCTGTATCACAAAGGCATTTATTAAAATATATTAAAATGCTGTATTGAAATTTAAAAATACTGCTTCTGTCTTACTTTATATAATACAGTAGCTTTAAAAGTCTGTCCTGAACATCACTGAATTGTAGATACAGCTTCATTCAAATCTGTTAAAATAATTATGCTTATTATAACTGATTTTTTGCTTTGACACTGCACAACAAACATGCTATGACAAAAGGCTGTCTAAATACACGATTGCTTAAACTCTTCACATTTTGTTTTTCTGCATTTTTAAATAGGTATTTAACTTTCAGGTATAGGTATTTTAACTTTTTTTTTCTTTTTTTTTCCCCAATTCGTTGTGATTTCTAAGAATGCATATGCACACATGGAGGAAAAAACAAACAAACAAACAAACAAAAAACCAACCTTGCCCCTAAATTGGCTAATTTAATACTTATGCATTTAGAATAATTTTCCTATGATTTTTTTTTAAATTAGTTGCAGAAAGGATAATTACATATAGGATACTTCATGTTTACTTTGTCTCTTCCTGACGCCAGGGGTTTGGTCATGCCAGTCTGATCCCTTACCTCTGAGGGAAGGGGTTTCCAAGTGACTGAACAAGACTCCAGGGGGAGGTCAGACACTGTATTTGTTGCTTTTCTTTCTTAGCAAAGTTTTAGCTGCTCAATTTGCTATCTTGACTTACCAGTTTTCTGCTTAAAAAGTAAGAAAATAAAAACATCTCTCATTGGTAACCGTTATATTAATGAGGATAAGCTTTTTATCCTAAATTTCCGCCTTTCGTTGGTGCCTGTGTCAGTCAGGCACTGAGGAAGCTGTAGTTCAGCAAAGCAAACCCTCCTGCCTGTGGGACGCAGGCAACATTTACTTGAAAATTCTCCTTCCTTATTCATGTCACTTACAACCCATCATCTACTCAAAGATTAATTTGAATTGTGAACAATATCTAAGCTTCCATAATCCCTTGCTCTTGTCCTTTTTCTTAAGCTGCTGTTCTGTGACAGAGAGGCCATAATTCTGCAGTGCCTTGTTCCTCAGGCCTACCTAGAGTAACTCCTGCCAGGAGCTGTTTGATTTTTTTTTAGCAAGGAAATCCTTGCCTGTTTTTTGAACAACCTGGAGAAATTGTCAGGAGGCTTTTGCAGTCTGATGTGCTCACTGTCTGTAATTCTTGTAAATGTAAAACCTGATTTGTCCAGGCTCCTTTCACCAGCACTTTTTGAGATCAGATGGAGTTGTGTCAAGTCCAGGCAGTGTTTCTGAGGTTTCTTTCCCGTGTTTGTACTCGCAGTATTTTTCAGCAAGTTAACAAATTGAATAATACCAATTTCTGTAATAGCTAAGGTAGCTGGAATACACACCACATCATCCTTTTTACTTATTTTGCCAATGTCCCTTGCCGCCACTCATTCTTTACCACTTCCTTGAGTGTCTCTGAGGAAAAATACTAATTCAGTAGTTTTCTCTCTTCTAAATGATGTAACTACTGCTTGTTTAGACCTTCTCAGCAAGGGGCTAGGATTTTAAAAGAAATGCAGGAAATCTGCAGGTTTTTCTGCTGAGGTTGAACATCCATCCATGTTTTTGTCAATGAGAACGCTTAAGCATGATTAAAGTAGCTAATATTGGAATTCTGCAGAAGCATCAACTGTTTTGATGATACATTCATCTGTGGCTTGCCTTGACAAAGTTTGAAACATCTGGACTTGATCTAGAAATATGTACATTTTATTTCAAGACTGAGTAGGTCTTTGGCCGAATAGCCATCATTTAACACCTCTTAACATCTAACACCATCATCTTAACATTTAACACCACATTTAACATCTCTTAGGACTGTGTATATCAACAGTCATCTCTTCTAGTTTGTTCTTAAAGATAGAGTACCCTTCATGTCTCGGCATATGCATTTATTTTCCTATACATTTACTGCTTAACAGTAAATAGCTTAATATAATGTGTATTTGAAGTGTGAAATCAATTTTGGATGAAAATAATAGAACTATTTAACTGCAGCATGATCTCAATGCCATCATTTGGTAGGTGCTGTGGTAAAGGGTTGACCAGCGGCAAAGTACAGCAAAGCTTTGAGGGAAGCATGGCAGCAGTCATGAGTAAAACTTTTTCATAGTGCTTACGTGAAGAGAGTGCAGTGGTATGAATAAGGGCAGTGAAGCCACAGTGGCCAGTGAACTGTCATATTTTAGGCAGCATTTCTATTTCTTGTTTGGCATAGAAAGTACAGCATCTTCTCAATGCTTGCATGCAAAATTCTTGCAAATAAATTCTCAGAAGGAAAGGCAGTTACGAAAGTGTTTCAGTTAAAACTAAGGAAAATCTATGCATTTAAGAGACATTATGTCACTGTATTTTGATGCACTTTTAGACATAGCACATATCTTCTTCAAACTTCAAGTATAAATATCGTTGAACTCATGCACAGAACTGTTTAATGGAAATACATTATGACTGTGCCATATCTATTACTGATTGGTGCACCTCATTGTGATGATAATACAGTGTGAGTGGAGGCCAGATCATCTCCTAAGTGGATTTGTCATGCTGTCAAATAGGATGCGGCCAGTTGTTATTGGTCCTATATAGGTAAATTTCATGCCATACTGCTATTAGGTGTGGCATGAGGTAGGCTGATTTTTCTAAGAGCTCTCTTTCAGGAAGCGTTCCTGAAAGGTTTGGTGGCGAGAGTGAGACAAAGAAGCTTCCAGGGTTCCTAAAGCACCACTGTCTTTGTCCTGATGTCCTTCAGTGACATTGAGCAGAGGCACTTATGCCTGGGGTCTGTCCTGTCCCCTTCTAGGTACTAAACTTAAAAGTTCTCCTAGACTTGTTCCAGGAGTAAGGAGCAAGAATGTTGGGACTTGGAAAGTTCTTTGGTCCTGTTATAAACTAAATGATTCAATAAGGTATATATTAAACAAACAAACTTACAGAACAAAGTATCCATGAACCTCTGCCAAATGCAAACGGAACTTTTATTCTGTATATTGTTGTTCAGAGCTGAGAAGCAGAGTTCAGGAAACTAAGTGTATTGTGATGCTGGGCGTGGTCCTGGGCAACTGCTTGTATGTGTCCCGGCTTGGTCAGGGGAGTTGGACCAGATGACTTTCAGAGGTCCCTTCCAACCTCAGCCATTCTGTGATTCTGTGATCACCATAATTATTACGACTACAGTTTCAGATATCCATTGATAACCATTTTTTGTAGCTGTTTGAAGCACCAAGTGATGGAGTTTGCAGCATGTGATTTTCATAATTGGAATTAAGAACATTCAAGATCCCTGAATGAAGAACATTTAGAACCCCATTCCTCTACATTTCTTGAAGAAAAGAATCTTGAGAGGCACAAAATTCTTGAACAAGTTCCTTCAGAAATAAAGTTCAGGACAGATACAGGAAAATCATTGGATGTTTATGCTTCATGAAACAACTGCATCTGTTCTATACAGATAAGACATTATAAAATCCATTACTCTTTGTAAATTTAGGAGGCCTTTTTTTTCAGAAGATCATTAAAACAATTTTGGTGTAGGTATCTGTACAGAAATTCCTAGACGTGTCTGTGTTCTTAAGCAGTATGAATTTATTGTTCCTCTATCAATGCTTTGTTTGATGCAGATATGTTTCATAATTTTTCTCTCAAAAGACAAAATCCAAACATCAATTTACACTGAATCTCCTGTCACATCTTGAAAGCTTCAGCATCTATATAGAGTCAATGGTCCAATGCTGAAGTTGCATTAAATATTTTACCTTTACACGTTTTCATTGGTTTGCACTTGCAGGATTTTTGATAAGCATTGCAACCTCATGGTGAGGGAAAAGTGAATTTTTTACAGTGTAGAGGATAAATAGAAGTATGTGCCAATTTTCAAGAGCCCTTAAGTTCAGTCAGAGAGTGTTTCAGACAATAAAGGAGGAAAACAAAAATTTCACCAAAGAAACATTTGGCTGGAGCAAAAAAAAAATAAATCTGTGCTGTAACTGCCACTCCACTCCACATCCTTCACTATATGTTGATGATGTCTGAAAAATATCAGAAGTAGTAAATATGACTGTGCATTTCAGTACTGTTTTTTCTATGGTTCTAAAAGATGTCTGTCTTCTGTATTCCTAGTCATTATGCAATGACCTATGCATAAAAAGGGAATTAACAGAGACAGTGTTATACAGAAGGATAGTTGTTCACTTTCAAAACTCATGGAGTTTTGATTATTTCTCCTATAGAACATTATTGTTTATTCATTGAGAGCCACAGATAATATGTACCACAGTAAGTGAGCTGGGTGGAACTTGTACAGTTAGCAAACATTGCAATTAAGTATGATCAGTTCAGGATTTTGTGGAATAAAAGGATAACAGACTGCAGAAACAAAGTCTTCTCCAAATTGTATCCAAGTTGAATAGCTTCTTTATCCTTTGTTTTTCTCTTTGGTTAAAAAATACTATTGGAAATTCCATAGCTATTAATATGTGACTTTCCCTGTAATTCTTAATTTGTCACACCTGGAAGCTGTTGTCTCAAAAAAATAAGTATGCATGTTGTACAGGTATGGTGAAGACATATGTGTTGAGTCTGTCTGTCCTCTTTCTGCAATTATTTGTGTGCTGGTATTTAAAAAATGCTTTAACTACAGAAAGTATTTATAAGAAAATTCAGCATTTTTTAACAAGCTTTTAAACTTCAAAATGTTTGTTTATTGAAAAAACTCTGGAAATAGATCATCTGGAAGTGCAGGGTTACAGTATGTACTGATATCTCTCTACAACTTCCTGAGGAGGAGAAGCACAGAGGGAGGTGTCAGTCTCTGCTCCCTGGGAACTGATAACAGGATGTGCAGGAATGGCACAAGGCTGTGATAGGGGAGGTTCAGACTGAACATTTGGAAAAGTTTATTTGCCATGAGGGTAGTAAAACACTGGAACCAGGCTTCCTGGAGGGGTGGTTGGTGCCCCATGTCTGTCAGTGTTTAAGAGGCTTTTGGATAATACCCTTATTAATATGCTTTAACTTTTGGTTAGCCCTAAAGAGGTCAGGCGGTTGTACCAGACAATCTTTGTAGGTCCTTTTCAAATGAACTATTCTATTCTATTCTATTCTATTCTATTCTATTCTATTCTATTCTATTCTATTCTATTCTATTCTATTCTATTCTATTCTTATTCTATTCTATTCTATTCTATTCTTATTCTACTCTACTCTACTCTACTCTATTCCTAATATGATTAGACTACAAGCAAGATTTTACATGGATTCTCCTGAGTATTCCTGCTTTCAAAACTAAAACAGCAAAAATGCAACAACAGCAACAACAAAAGCCCTGCTGTGGACTTCATTATCATGGAAAGAACACTTTCAAGATTATGGCCCTTGCATATGACCTGTGCAATGTTGTCTGTCCTAAATTGTTTCACTTTCACAGAACAGTTGTAATGTGTGTACATGAGCTAGAGGTAGCTTTAACCTTGCTGTTTTGGAAAGCAGTAGCTATAGTGCAATCCTCAGTAGGGCTCTGCAAATCCATCTGCAACAGTATGTGCTCACCTGCTGAAATGTGTGTTGCTGTTTTCTGGGTGTCTGCACAACTGGAGTAACTCTGGATCTGATACACTTGTACAACCTGGTGATGTGTCCTGATTTTGCAGAAAGCCTGAAGCGATATCTCTGAAATGTAGCATCCTTCATTCATTTTATACCAGAGATATTATTGGAGACCTTGTTTATTATCTCCTTTTATGTTTATTACGATTTTGTTTCAAGCTTGTTTTTTTTTTTTTTTTTTTTTTTTTTTTTTTTTTTTCCCAGCTAGCATAATTAAATTAATACAAACCTCAGTAGCCTAGGAGAACTCCTAAGAAAAAAAGTTGTCTGTTTTATTTTATCAGGGACAGTCTCCACAGGTACTAGTATACTATACATCTTAACCCATAAAATGGAATTGCACTGCTACCAGTCAGCTTTGAACTTTTTTTTTTTTTTTTGGTGTATGTAATCCCCTGTAAAGATCAACAACCTTTATTATCACACTGTTTGTCGAACTGTGAGAAAAAGCAGAAAGGTTTGTATTTTGAAAACCTTGCTATGGCTGCTCAATTTGGATTCTCATCTATGGGACATGCAACCTGTCCACTGGGAAACATAGGTTTACTGAAGTAATTTATGGAATTTTATTTTCTGGTTCATTGAACAATTAGATAAAAATCTGTGAGATAATAATTTACGTGTTGGCTTGTTTTTTAAATGTAGACTTTCTTCTCATTTTCTTTTGCCCATAACCTTTTTCTCCAGCAAAATAAACAAGCAAACAAACAAAAGAAAAAAAAAAAGCTGGCAATTGAGGTAAACTGTACATGATCAGAAAATTAAGGAAATACTGGAATTACAGATTTTCTGGTCCACGTAAACAAGAATTTCCATCTGGAATTTCCATTTATTTTGAATTGATACACTGTTCTTCTGAGGTTCCCAAGCTGTGGCTATGCACCAGTTCTGAGTTCCCATCCCATCAGTTTGAATATTGTTGAGAGGGGAAGTTTGGGGAATATTTTTCTCTAATAATGTAGTACTTAATCAGTAGTTGTAATTAATTAGTGGTTTAGAACTTGATTTATTAAAATACCATAGTGAGGGACAGTGTCCTTCTTAGGTAAGAGTGATGGGTTGTAGATATTTGTGATCTGTTGCAGGTATTTGGTTCAAAAACTCCATTTCTTTTCTGTCCTGCAGCAGTACTTTTTTCCTAAAATGTCATTAATTTTTAATAGGGTACATGTGGAATGGAGAGGCCAGAGCCAGACCTTGAAGACACCCTCTCTTAAACTGAAATTTTTTAAATGAGTTGTATGTTTGTAATTATATTAAAAACAAAACAAAACAAAAAAACAAAGGTGTAACTAGAATAAAAATAATGCCAAAAACAACAACAACAAAAAATCATTTTTCAAAAATTAGTACGTTTTTGTTGCATTTTAATATATGATACAGTCATCTTAGGAGACTCGATAGTTCCTGGTTCCTCCGTTCTTTACATTTGCTGTTTTCACTAGTCATTTTCTGCTGTTCTGATTCTGTGCTTAACACTGAATATTAGAGGTATTCTGAGGGCACTCAGGGCTCTCATTCAATTGCAGCCACTCTCCCTTTCTCCCCTCTATAGCAATCAATGGTTCCTGCAGACCACGTCTATCTTGGTGGGACTGGAGTGCAGAGACAATTAAGTAGTTGGGTATTTATGCCAGTTCTCAGGCAGGTTTTGCATACTGTGCTGAGTTCCTCATCGCTGCATGGGTTGTGATATGTGGGCTTTCTAGTTTCAGGCTTGCACACGGAAAATGGAGTTTCAGCGGTGGCTGCAGTGTGCTTGGGCCTCAGTCTGCATCTTTTAAGGAACATGGAAAAGTAATCGGAGCTTAATTTACCTATCCTCCTGTCTAGGATATATCATGCTGCTTTGAAGAGGTCTGTCCAGTCTCACTCTCTTTATAGAAGTGCAGCAAAAGTGCATGCAGAATAGATGCAGCTAATCTACTATTTGAGATTTCATAACTTATTTTAATTTTGTATTGGTACATTGATATGAGAACATTTACATTTTATTGCAATTCAAATATTTCACTGATTTTCATATTGGTAATCAGTTGTTAATGACAGTTTGTTTATGATGGACTGAGACATATTAAATGTGATGACACATTATGTTGCACTTCATTTAAGAAGTAGGTAAAATGGTGTTTTAATAAAAATGAACTAAAGGTTTTGGACTGCATAAGAAGCTGTATGGACTGATGGTTCCAGTGGTAGCGATGGGGATGTCGTAACTACTGACCATTAAAAAATAAAATTTTATTTTATGGTGCTAGACAGGTACACTGAGTCATCAGATGTGCTCTGCCAAATATCTGGATCTTTCTTTGTTGGTTCTGAGCCCAAAGAGCTGGGAAAAAAATAGCAGGGAAAATGTACATGGGATTTAATAATTCTGAAGCCAGCGTAAACAGAACCATACACGTATGTAGCAAAGAAAGGGGAATAATTATTAGCCATCTATCTGAAAAGATATTGGATAGGAATACAAGAGAAATTCAGGATCCAGAAAAAACAGGATGGTGTTTGCTAGTGGTGTCACAAGGGAAAGAGGAATGATGTAATGTCAGAAAAACTTTGGTGAATGTAATATGCATTTTCTGATTTTTTTTTAATTAAGTCAGGAATAAATCTTGCAAAGTTCTGTGAAGATCATGAATAAAATCTGTGCTGAACTCTATGTCCAGTGATATTGTTAATGACATCGATGGTTGGAATACTTTAATTTCTTTGCATTTTATTGGTTTTAGATGTTTTCCTGTTGGGACAGTCAGCCAGGAAGGCAAGATATAATGTTTTTTCATATATATATGTGTGTGTGTGTGTGTGTGTGTATTTAACAAAATAGTTTTTTTCTGCTACTATACTGGCATATGAAATGCATAAAATGCATGTGTAGGTGCAGGTTGCACTACAGTACTAGCTATGAATAGTGTATGTTTAATGAAGTTTTGCAGTTTCTAACTGATGGGTGATTCTTCAGGGAGTTGCAGTATTGCTACTTTAAGTAGACTACTTGACAAATGTGGTCTCATTCCAAATCGTTATAAATAACAACAAAATATATACACCCACACATACACATATATATATATTGCATATATATATATATATAATACAGCAATTAAAGTGTAAGAGTTCTAGAGCAGTATGCAGTGATGTTACAAAGGAGTAATGTTCTTATGTGTTTTTTATTACATATTATTAATAACATAACTTAATCAGAAAAAAATACAAGGCATCTATGAATTCGGGGGCTATAGCACCATTGAGGAGGCTCCTATGAGGTCATAAAGCATGAGAGCAAAGCTTGCCTAGTTTGTGTAGTCACAAGGACATCGTGGTAGAATTATAGTCCCATATTGCAGCATTTGTGTTATATTTGTTTTATTTTTGAACACATTTACTCAAGTCTGGAATTCATGTCTGCTTCAGGTAGATGTTTCATGTTTATCTCTAAGTTTCTGCTTCAGCAACTTTCTTTCTTCTTCCCTGTTTTCTTCTGATTTTTGTTTCTGAAGGCCTCCATTTCAGTCCTCAATATGGCACTGGGAAAAATGGAGGGAAGGTTTTCCCTGTTGCTGTAGTGTCATATGTAATACATGAAATGCACGTGTAGGTGCAGGTTGCATTACAACACTAGCTATGATTAGTGTATGTTTAATGAAGTTTTGCATTTTCTAACTGATTCTTCAGGGAGTTGCAGTATCCTTACTCTAAGTAGACTTTAAGTAGACTGCTTGACGAATGTGGTCCCATTCCAAATTGTTATTTATAATAACATTTAAATGTTAAAAAAGTCTCTAGCTGTTTTTTCCATCCATCTCTTTTAACAACAACAAGAACAAGAAGCAGGCTTCCAGCTGAGAAAACTATGTGTGAAAACAGTGTTTTCTCGAACATGTATAACAACTGTGAAATTCTTCACCATTTCTTGTGTTATTACTGTATTTTCTAATTTGTATAATGATGTTGTAGCTCTTCTTTATGCAATTTAATTGTACTACAATATTTTGGATATGAGAACATTCTCAATAGTAAAATTTAAACTGTAATTTGTGTTCAGTTGCTTCACACTTAAATTGGCAATGCTGTACATCTTTGTGATGCCATTGAAGACTGCGAAAATTCCTTTATCTGTAACTTTTTATTCAGAGAAACCCATTCATGAAACAAATAAGGTGGATATGAATTTCATATCTATTACTTAGGAATGAAAGAGAAAATGAGGACACATAACCAGCTTATATAAGCATTAGTCCAGTGTGAATGAATGATTTGCTCTGCAGTCCTCTTATCGATAAAATAAGAGTAGTCGTAGGTGTAACTTTTACTCCGATGAGTAAGTAAGAGTAAGTAAGATATGAGTGCTGGAGTATTCAAAGGCATGACTGAATTACTTAGAGGGGAGTTATTGCACCTGAGCTGATGACCACATACTCATAGCAGTTGGAAGTACAATGCTGTATTAATCCTTGATAAAACTCCATTTGAAGTACTGAATTTTAAATGAATTTGGTATGTCATGTTCTCTTGCTGCACTAATACCAGACTATATTTTGTAATCACAGAAGGGAGCTGTTTATTTTAAAAGTTACTTGGGATTTTGTTACAAAATTAAACAGAAGTTGCAAACAACAGGTAACTATGATGTGTTAAAATATAGTACTTTTCTTTTAAGCGTGCTATTTAAAATATTCTAATTGATTAATCTTATTTTAAATAGTTAATGTAGTACTGGGCATATTTGAATCTGCTCTTTCTTTTATCTTGTTATGACAGTTCATCAGGTTCAGAATTTTTACTGCTAGCCTCGAACACTGAATTCCTGTGTTCTTCTGGCTTGGCCTTCCCTGCAGAAAGTGCCCTGCTGTGGAATTGTCTATCTCCTAGGCTACCATAGCCTAGATTTGCTATTTTTAACATGCTTTGTAAGAAAACAGAAGTTTTGTAAGCTGATACAATCACACTATCTGTCTTGTCTGTCCCCCACAGTAATTCTTGGACCTGTTGGTCAACTTCAGACAAATCTGACATAGAAGTAGTAGCCTCAAATATACTAATATCCATGAAAACAGTTGGCCTGTATAACAAACATCCAAAATAGTGTATCTGCTGAGGAAAAAGGCTGCATCATTAAGTATGGCCCTACTGTTAGTCATAAACTCTGTTGTTCTCAGAACTGTTTTTGTAGTCATTTTGCTTTCACCCATAATCATTTACTGATTTATTCATTCCATGTCACTGCAGTACAAGTGTAGAACTACTTAATTGTCACAAGTTATTTAGAGTTTTATTTCAAAATTACTTCATGGGATTAATCTTTTGCAGTTGGTAGGAATCCATGCTCGTTCAAATACAAATTTGTTTGTATTTTAGGAAGAATGACTGCTTCACTTTTTATTTTGACATAAAATCTTTAAAAAGTTAATTTTTCATTTAAGTTTAGAGAATGAAAAATTTGTAGGTAAATAATTTTAGATTATTTCTTTTCAGAATTTCAGTCTATGTTGGCCACAGGAACTAAATATTTGTGAAAGTTAGTTTATGAGAGTTTGTAGAAAAACATACATGCAGCAGAGAATATATATTATGTGAAAGCTTCACATTTATTTACATCTCAGTACCATAAAGGTGGTGTTTTTGACACCGTAGGAAGTGAAGAACATGTGTTTAATGGTAAAAAAGATTGTTCGTCCGTTTTTTCTTTTTATGCAGCCTGGTGAAAAAAAATTCTTCATGGAAGAAATACATTTCTTTGGAATTGAATTCTGCTTCCCTGTTGTGTTCTTCTAGTTTGCAGTATCCATACTTTGGCTACCTGCCTTCCAATTTCAGCAGCAAAGGAAGCATAGGACAGAGACTACAGCCTCTGCACAAAGTAACACTAAATTAAATAACCCCAGTTCATCTTCAAAACTCAATCTATCCAATGCAGTGATGAAACATAAGTCCTGGGGAAATAAATAATGTGGGACATAGTAATGAAGTATGGAGGAAAGGTCATGCAGTGGAGGTTGAAATAATGCTGTATGAACAGCTTTACTTCAGGCTTGTTCTGTTTTTTAAATGCTTTGCTTTTGCATTCTCAGCATTCTTTTAATGTAGAAGATTAAACAAAAGTTTGCTTTTTAAAAAATAATCATAATAGCAGTTCCATTATACAGATTTACCTACCTCTTATTCATCATGACATCATGAAATTTAGGTCCACACCTCAGACTTCACCCTTCCATCTAACTAGTTGCAACATTATGTTGTTGTCTTTGTGGCACTTGAGGAACTACAGAAAAATGAGACAAACATTGCAGGTAGACTTAATAATTATTTGTTATGAATTATTTAATATATTTTAAATGTAATATATGCATGTGTTACATTTCATTCAAAAAGACCCCTAAGCACTTTAAACTGTGCACAAAAGAAAATTGCTTTTTTCCACTTGCTTAAATGCACCCTCTGCTGGGGTAAAACACAACAGCTGTGAAGTGCAATGTGATCTTGAAGCACAAGTGTTCAGGAATTCTATTTTATGGCTCATCTGCAATACTGTGAACAGCCAAAATCCAGCTACGTTCCTCTTAAGACAAGTCTGGAAATTGATTTAGTGTTGGCTCACAGTAAAAGGTGTTACCTGTATACTCTTGAGCCAGTGCTGTTTTTTCCATCTAAAAGCCTATTCTACTCATATATTCATAGACCGAAGAGATACAGTTCCAGGTAGTTTTATTTGTCCTTCAAAACTTCCATGTGTGTCAGCCTGATGTATTTCTGTTAAAGGCAGTTGAAAATAACATCAAGAAACTGCTTGACATTGTGTTTGTCTTCCTGTGTTGTGGCTAAAACCACTAGGTTTCTTTTCAGAAAAACCACACTCGTTGTGGGTGTTCTACTTTAAAGAAATGACAACAGTAGACAACACAAGCTTATCTTGAGCTTCTTGTTGCTTCTGAGAGTTGTATTAATTTCCTAGGAGTCTTGCCTCAGGTGGCAATGAGTGACTATGGGGACCAGAATCAGAGGCTTGTTTAGAGATAGGATGTACTATTGTGTGTTCTTTCCAGTGTATTATCATTAGAAGCGTTTCAGAAACATTGCAGGTAGTATAAAGGAATTGAAAAGGAGAGCATTTTCCCTCTTGATGTAAAACAGGAGTCCAAGAAGAAGAAAGCTTGCCAGTAGGTATCCCTTCAACAGAGTGGCAGGTTTTGCAGAGCATTGATGAGTTTAGTGGAAAAAAGTCTTAAGGTGTAAGAATGGAAGGAATGCCCCACTCCAGAATGAGTGACTTTCAGATTAAGCTTTTTTTGTTTTGTTTTGTTTTGTTTCATATCTTTTGCTTTATTTCAGTCTTTATGTTTTTTTCTTCTGTCAGGTTTCCACCAGTCAGTACCATCTAAAAAACCCGTGTGTCCTACTAAAGGTCATGTGTTACTTAATCATAATACTTTATCTGAAAGACTAGTGAAATAAAGAGACTTACAAGCAAATAGAATTTTTACTGTATATTCTGTAACCATAAGGGGATTACTTGACCTCTTGTGTCTTTTGCACACATCAAACTCTATTCTAAAGCTGTCTTAAAGCTTTCAGGAGCTCATCCTCTAGGGATTTTCCTTTTGTCTGTCAGTCCACTGATAGAAAAACATGTCCAGTCGTATTTAGTCATATGTAGACCATCTCTGCCTTTTGACTGTGAATATTCCTATCAAATACAAAAATACTTTCAGTTACATTGAACCTGATACTGGCACTCATTTGGACTTTTCTGATTAACAGTTTCTGCAACTTTCTACTTGGCATCTTAATAAGAGTTGACCTCAGTAGAGTCTTTACTAAAGTAACACTTATTTTCCTCCAGAACACTGTAGAGTTCTCTGTAGAAGACTGTTTTATGAAGGCCGAGAGTTTGTATGGTTTTGAGCTTTAATGTTCAATGAAATATTCCCACGTCTCATACATTCCACTAACCATTGCTTTGCAGCTGTAACTAGAGACCTGCATTGGCATATGGATAATGTTCCAGCTCAGGGCCTAGTTTCAGCTGTCTCTGCACACAAGAACATCTAGCTGTTCCTTCCATATAATTTGAGTGACAAATGCTGAGTAAACTCCTGGTTCTTGACCATGGCAGTGCATGATGGTGGCCATTATCACCGTGCAACAGAGCTCTTTTCATGAGGCAACATTAGGCTTGGAGGTGATGGAATACGGTGCTGCAGCTACCAGTGAACCTGTTTTTAAACCACAAGCTATGGCTTGTTCTTCTTCTTGTTTTTTTTTTTTTTTTTTTTTTTTTTTTTTTTTTTTTTTTTTTTTTCCTGACAGTTTATCTTATTTCATCTGCCATTTTGTTTGGGATGTGAGGTTAAAGTGAGTAACTGTACTCTATTTGAGAAAGCCTTACACACTTGCTGAAGTTGTTTGTTTTTCAAGTATGCCTTGAGAAGTACAGAGAGCTCTTCTTTCTCTTTTCAGTCCCTTGTCAAATTAGGGACACCATGTAACTGTATGCTCAGAAGCTGGTCTAAACTGTACTTTTCTTTTTTCTAAAATTTTCAGGACTATAGTGAGTGTCTAATAATTTTCTTATGAAGTTCTACATGTCCTTATCTTCCCAGTTAATATTGGTCCAGGTGAGTTCAGTGATTCTGTGTTGATGCAATCAAATTAGTAATTTGGGTATCTGCTTGTAGATGTGCCTTATTCAAATAGGTGAAATAGGTCATGCTACATGGTTAGATAAATATTACCTTTCTGGGTTAGCTATCTGACTGCCAGCCAGTATATTTGTTATCTAAAGGTCTGAACAGTTAAAAAATAAAATAATAAATAAAAATAAAAAATAAAAAATTAAAACATATTTTTAACCATTTTAAAGTGTCTTGATCTCAGTATGTTACAAAATTGAAATACATATCGTTACAATATTTACGTAATTGCAGATCGAAAGAGGAAAAAAAATAAATTCTCTAATATGGACAGTGTAAGTTCAGTGTAGCTTGGAGTTTTCCTCCAGCTTCCTCCAAACTAGAATGATCTGAAGAAAAATTAATTTTAAGTGGGATTAGATGACTGTTGGGCATTTGTAGGTTGATACATACAAATGCTTGCCTTACTTCATTTCAGTTAGCAACACTGTCTCTAATTTTGTATCTCCTCAATTAGCAATATGAGGTTTTTAGAGCTTTCCCATCAAATATTTGGTATTTGTTTTGCTGTTTTGATGTCTATCTATAACATTGAATTTCTGAGATAGAGAAATAAGAATACCGATAAGAAATGTAATATTGTCTTTTCATCCAGAGGGTATGCTGCCTGTTCTTGGTTCAAAATTGTGGAAATGTTTCTGCAAATGTTTACTTGGAGCACTTATGTTCAATATATTAATCTGCAGCGTAGTCTCAGTCTTAAATGAGCAACTATTTGGGGCACCGCAGCAAATAATGGGGCAAAAGGAATGTCTAACCTCCTTTTGTGCTAGCTGCTGCTGGGGTGGCTGGGGTCTGAAAATGAACCAGATTTTGACTCCCTTTTGCAGGTTTCTCAAACGCCTTGGCTGATAGAGCAGCCAGTGCTCCACCAGGTTATAATTCCCCTTGCTTAGTGCTTAATGTACTTAGAAAGTACATCCGAAGTGTTAGGATCTTATCTGATTTATAATCTTGTTTCTACACAGCTGCATGAGTATCATCACAGTATTTTGTAAGATCAGGTTGTTAATACTCATCATCTAGTTCAACATAATAAAACTAATAATCAATAAAACATAACATAATAAAACTATGTAGTAAGGGCTGATGGGGCTCTGTGCACGTCATGATGACAGGAAATTGTTACTGATTGTTTGTTCCACCCTTTGAGGGGCCAAATCTAAATCCTTCCCATAGAAAAAGATATTTATCAGATGAATATTTATCACCCTCAAAGATGGTAATTGTCACCAAGAACAAAAAAACTTGAAAAAGCCCTCCAAGTGGAGTTAAATCACTTACCATAGATTGATCTTACCATGCAGAGTTCCACATATTACTTTTGCTTGTTAAATTCCAGTAAAATTAGTTTTCTAACCAGCCTGTGCAGGTTAAAGTGTCAGGTAGGGAGCCAGGTTGGGTATTGCTGGTGGTGATGAAAACATCAAGCTTTTGAAGAATAAATAACAATAGCTCTTTTAATTTTTTTTTCTTTTCTTTGGTTTTCTGCTCTCCGGGTTGCAAACATAAAAAAGAAACTTCCCTATACTGAGTGTATAAATCAGTATTTATGCAGTGCACAATTGGCCTCTCTTCCAGCTTGCTTAATGCAATTCACTTTACTTTGAGCAATTTAGAAAATATTCTCTGTAAGTAGTACACATTAAATTTAAGTAAGAACATAACATTATTTCTCCCTGCTCTTTTCTTACTGCAGTATTTTTCTTATATTTCATATTTCCGGTCTTGAATCCCATTCTCTGAAGGTTCTCTGCATTGTAGGGGTTTATTTTGTTTCTTTTCAGCAAAAGCAGATATGTGTTCACCAGCTGTAGAGCTGGCCCATGCGTTAAGTTATGGATACATGAAATATGACTTGTATAAAATCCCTTTGTGTTTGTTTCAAGCTCAAAATGCACTTCAGCATAACTCATATATGTGGCTTGCATGCATATACCATGAATTTTTGAGTCCCACATAAAGAAATCTAAACATTTCCAGAATGCCTCTCCATACCCAAATGCTTACAAATAATCATGTAATAGTAATGGTTTGCCTGTGCAACAGTAGGTAGTTAAATCGTGTGAATATTTTTAACTGTCCCAAATTTAGTCATTCTTCATCTTTGAGATACTCAGAAACTCTCTAAGCAATATCTAGCATCTGTGCTCACTTTTAAAAGTTAGAATTCCTGCGTTTTCTTCATCAACATTCACCCATGCGTCAATGAATTCACTCGGAGGGTTTCATTTTGTATAAAGAAATATCTTTAAAAAAGACTGTAAAGTAGTTTGAGATTTGGCAGCTGTGAGTTGTGCAGTAAAATGGGATTTCAGATTTAATAGATTACTTGCATTTCTAGATTCCAAGCAGTTGTCAAATGGTTGCCTTGATCTCTGGAAAAGGCAAGGGATAAATGGAAATATGTGTGTCTTCAGCATCAAATCTGGATTTTCTAGTTTATTGTGACCACTGGGGAGGAAAAATAAATAAATAAATAAAAGCCTTTATTTCAATATGAAATGAATACAAAAGAGAAACTGACCATGTGCCTGACTTCATTAAAAAATATCTTGTATAGTAAATATAATATGAGTTGGATTTGGCTTTGATATTGTATGTCTGCGACAATTTCTTGTATTATTTTTTCTCCAAGTAGCCTGCCCAGTACTAATTAAAACCAGTGAATTTAACTTCGCTGCTCTTTTGTGAAAATGAAGCCGTTTGGATTAATATCTTGACTGTAAACTGAAAGGAATTTTACAAGATTGTTTTGGATAATTTGTGAACTCCTAATAAAAGGTGCTAGGTAACATTTGTAATGATCATATGCATGTTTACTTTTGCAAATTTAGAAGGTGTTTTCAACACTCAATGCATAAAAATACCTTAAATGATCTAGTTACAAAATGGCATATAATAAATTACACTGCCATTGCGTGCTTTTCTAGGAACTCTCCTATTTGTATAGCAGCAACAGACTCACTCGTTGGAAATAAAAGAAGTGAAGTAGCCTGAAAAGTATCACATGATGGCACTGTTTCCATTTCCACCTCCAATATTATGAAATAAAGCTATAATAAACTGGTATTAAAATGGTATGTAATGCCAATGTACTTTGTATAATTTATGTAAAAGAAAAATCTAACCACTGTGGTTATTAATATAGGTATTAAAATGGATGTATAGTTTTCCTCAAAAAAGTGTTTTGTAAAACTTTGCATATATGTAATCCTTATTTTGTTTGTAAAGCAAGAATTCTGCACCATATATAATGTTTATCAATGCTGAAATGTACAGATTCTTTTAACATTGTATTAGGAAAAAACTTAATTGTTGTGTAAATGAGATGTTTTATTTTTTGTTTTGATTTTATTGTGGAAAGAAAGCTAATGGCTGTCCTTTTTGTATTTAATATAAAGCCTTTTTGTGGTAAATTAGATCATTAATACAGACACATTTTTAAAAAATGCAAATTAGCTTTCCATGAGCAGAAAAGAGCTTAAAGTGTAGTAAGGTCAGAGGCAGGATCAGACATATTTGTAAAATGAATTATATTCAAGTAGGAATATGAGGGAAATATGAATGTAAAAAAATCAGTGATTTATAGGATATAGATGTTAGATGTCATTTTATTTCATTTCTAGGTACAGATATTCTGACTGAATATCTGTAAATGTTCATGTTCTTTTTAATAAAATAAATTAATAGTCACCTCTAAATTAATATTTTCTATTTGTAGAAGCATCAATTTTCATTTTTAGCAAGAGAGAAGACATTGCTGTTTAAAAAAAATGTTGGTGGGTGTGATTCTACCATACTGCAGTTTGTTTTAGAGTAAAGTAAATATACAGTCTCATCATTCTATCATATACAAATTTGACAATTTTATAAATTTTGGTATTATGGGGATCATTGCAAAAACAGAACAGAACAAAAACCCTGCAAGAGGAATTAAGAAAAATACCCACTGGTGATACAGAGCTAATGGCTGGGACCTGGATATATGCCAGACTGGGTGCTTGCACTCCAGGAATGTCCATTGCCAGTATAAACTTCTGTTTTGAACAGAGTGAGGTTCCTCTGTGTGATTTTTGGTGTGAAAGCAGGGGAAAAAATGCCTATGTAAAATCTATCGTGTAAAATTTAACTTAGGTCTATTGAATTATCAAATGTAACTAAATAGAAGAGGGTATAATAAATTCCCCTGAACTTCATCAGTAGACTGGTCTTAAATAATAACAAAAATGCTTTTGGAAAACCTTCAAAAGAATATATTATATACAATATGTCATAACATTTAATCACTAAAGAAAATTGCTCCTGTTGCTAAATCAGTAGTAGAAGCTCACTATACAGATTTATTCAAATGTTTTAAAAATCATTTGACACCTTTAATTTCCTTGTTCTAGTCTGTAAACAGTATTTTCATCATTAGGATTGGACATATTCAAATCTTCTTTAGATATCCTGGCTAGGAGCACTGTTTTGCACAAGTGTTCCAGTGTTACACTACGTTTCTCTCAGTATCTGATAATCCTCACTGTTATATTCTTTCAAAGCAAGAGATAAAAATTATTGTTATTTGGATTTTTTTCTTTCCTTTTTTTTTTTTTTTTTGCAAACTTTGAAAAAGATCTAGTGAGATAGCAGGGCTCACATAGTAAATGGCAACGTATAAGAAAAAGCATTCATTACTCAGAGCTGTCTATTCATTTATATGTCCCATTTGTTCATGTATGAGGTGAAGAATTTCAGAATACACAAAGTGGAGACTTCTCTGCTCAGTGTATTTCACCATTCAAATTACTTGCAATTTCAAAATGCCAGTGTTACTTTTCAGGACAAATTTCATACAATAGTAATTCTGTGATTATTCATCCAGTTTAATTAATTCAATTAAGTAAGTCTGCTGTCAGGTGTTCTTTTAATAATTGAATCAACATGCAGATACATAATAAGCATAAAAGCATTTCTATGGCTGCAGTAAATTTAGATCCAAAAGAATCTGCTATTCCACTACATTTGATATAGATTATTCTATAATATTTCAGTAATGGGTTGCACAAAGGCTGCCTTTTAATTCTTTGCTTTCTCAAATGTCTTTATATATAATGGTTTAAAACAGAAGGTGTTCAAAAGAGGGTGACCTTTTTCCATTACCATAGTTCCTGTCATTAATGCATTATAATTTTCTTTAGAAGTCTGGAAAAAATGTGTATATGTGCACTCTGTAGCAGGTATGAATCAAAGTGTGTTAGAGAAAGTTAAGAATTGTCTGTTATTACTAAAAAACAAAAAAAAAAAAAAACAAAAAAAAACGGAGGAAGTAATTTTATTGTTATTTTTACTGTGAAAGTTTAAACAAACCTTACACTTTATACAAAGCAGTTACAGACTTGAAAGTTTTGGCATCTGCAATCTGAACAGCAGTTGACTGAGTCAGATACTAAAAATAATATGCCCCTTAACTAAATTTAAAGCCAGCAGAATGTTGTATTAGACTGGACTGTGTATAAAGGATGATATCTCCGTTCTCTGCTATATACTACCATAGATTTTATTTTGATAATATATATATTAAAAAACAGGGTACATGATTCACTTGGTGTACTCTCAATGGTGCTTGATGTCATAATTATTGTAAATATTAATTGCTGTGCTAAAAATGTAAGCAGGATGACTTTGTATTAGATGAAAAATGAAAATAGTCTGTGTACGGGTAAATAGATAATCATACAAAAGTAATTGGGGTTTTAAAACCCCAATCTATTCTGCCAGCATGAGCTCGTTTGCATGTTAATCACAAGAGTGATTTCCTACTTCACAAGGAAGTCCACACTCTTTCATAACCACTTTTAATTGCATTTAAAATGTTGCAGGGTTGGGATATTAGAAATGGAGGCGTATCAGTGTCAAATTAATAAAAAAAAATTTCTGAAAATCTTTATAGGCTGTAGATTATAATATTATAGTCATTTTTGTTAGGAAATACAAAATGTGCATTAGGATATATTTTAAGTGAGGTATGTTAAGTGATAAAAGCAGATTAATTTGTACATCTGTTGTTTCTTAAGAAATTTGATAAATGGAAACCTAATTGTAGCTGGAAAGTATAGAATGCATTTTTATTAGTAACTTGTTTTATAGATTAACTGTTGCTTGATATATTCTTCCATTAATTTATCATTTATCAATAAAATAGTAAATTAGCAACAGTTAAAGTGGTTTTTTTTTTTTAATTAAATCATAAGGCAGTCTGACAATAGGAATTTGTATGCTAAATTTCTTTAAGATATAGCATTTTAACTGCATGTTTATTCAGAGAAATCTAGTTAATGATTTTTAATGGAAAATAATTTCTCGGCTTTCACATATAGATTTTTACTAGTTATTTTGAAACTGTATACTAAACATAATAGATACAAGAAAGCAATTACAGATGAGAATTTATGTAATTTATATTTGCTGAATGCTGTCATTTGAAATTGTACTAGGAAAATTGTGACAAAATACATCTATTTTGTTGTTTATAGTAAGCTCTGTCTTTAGAATTAGAGATAGGAATAAGCACAGTAAAAATCTTTTAACACTGCTTTTTTCTCTCAACGTTCGAAGCTGTGGAGTAATAAACGGACAACATTTTAAGTGATTTTGTGATATTCATATAAGATTCAACAGAGCTTCCTCTGTAATCTGTAAAAGGCCAATGTCAAAGTAAAGACAAAATGACTTGCTCTCTGAAGACAGGAATGAAGAAATGTAGCTCTCTAATAAAATAGTGTAAGTTCACAATGGTTACAGTGTGATCAGTCTCAAAGATACAAAAACTAATTTTTAGTCAAGCTGTTAAAAATTATATATTTAAGAAGATGAAAAGTTTGAGGATTAAAGAAAAATCACTCACAATTTTAAAGAGGGTATATTTGCTTTCATCACCAGGTGTTCTTTCTAATATAAATTACCAAGATGATGTTTCCATAACATAGCTTGGGGTGCTCTGGAGATTAAAACTACCAAAACAGACCTATTAAATTTTTCATAGGGAGGGTCCACCAGGGATAATAAGCCAATATTCCTTGTCCCATATTCCAGATGTTTTATGTAATTCTGCATCTTTCTAAACCTAAATCGTAGCTTTTCCAGAAAAAATGTACTATGGAGACTGAGATGAAAGGCAAGAACTGTTGAAATGTTAATTTTACTATCTGCTGTTGAGGTCTGTTACCTTTTTTGTATTTTTTTTCTTACTCCCAGTAGCTCAGTTCTGTTTTATGAATGTTGTGGTATTTCAGTTGTTTGAAGTTTTGAAACTTGGAGCATGACTTTGACTTAGCAAAACACAATGCCACATGGTGTGTGACACACTGATGGATAGCCTTTGATCCATATGATTCACACTCTTTCTTATTTCAGCCTTTTTCTGTATGATAAAAATAAAGTTTTACAGTAAAATGATCACAACAATAATACTTGTATTAGAAAACCAGAAAAAACGTAGATTAAATAATGCTCTTAAGTATTTTTCCAAGTAATAATTTAATGAGCAATAATGTATTTAGTTGATTTTTTTTCCACGTAGACTGTGGACATGTAAAACAAATACTGGGGGTATTGCACACTATTGCACACTATTTCTGCATTGCTCTGAAACAGTTAATGCCTTTAGAATAATGTATTACTGTGCTTCACAAATCAGTCAACAAACATATGATGGTCTAAATGCACCAGGCCAGATCTTCAGATTCCTGGTCCTTGGCTTCCTATTGATCTCCAGTGACAACTGACCACCAGAAAAAAACATGGATCATTATTCCTGTTATAGTTTCGAACAGCCTTAGGTCTGGTCTAGATGAACCGATGTCTAATTGGCTTTTGATCCAACACAAGATATAGGTGGTGTACTCCAGGATACTGGAGTATACAAAGGGATGGATTTATTGCATTGTGAAGTGAAATTCCTTCACCTCCCATCCAGGGGCTGTTCTAGTAATGTTTAGATATACCTGGTTTCTGTCTGGTTCTTTTTTTATTTTTCATTTATTTATTTATTTATTCTCCACTGATCAATTGTGTTCAACGTAGCAGTTCACATGCATTGTTCTAAGATAGTCATTTCTCACCATATCACTTTTTTTAGGGTATTAATTGACTTTCCTAAAACTGTTACTTTTATTCTTTGTAATTTTTTGGACTGCAGTTTCATACTTTCAGAAAGTGCAGTATGAGTTATATGCAGACTTGTGCTATTAAAGGCTAATGCCCTGATATTATAAATACTTAATGAATGCTTATCATTGTCTTACATTTGATGTTCCTGATTCTTTAGCAGTTCAGTTCTTATCATCTCCCTCTCCCTCTCTCTCTCTCTTCCCCCCCCCAGCCTTTTCTCTCCTCATCCCCCTCCCCCAGGTTAGGTCAATTTCACTTTTTTTTTTTTTCCAGAAGATTGGAAAAAGAGTAAAATGATGGTATCATGTGTACTAGGAAAATGCCAAAAGTTATAGGGGAGAGAAACTGCTGAAATTTTACCATTGATTTAATTTAACATAACTTGATTTAACTTGCTTTCATTTGGAAAACAAAGCTGGGTTTTAAGGAAAAAAAAAGCCACAGTATTTAAACCCTCAAACTGGAAAGTTCCTATTTCCAGTTTTTTTTGGCCTCTAACTCTTTAGAAAAAATACAGGGAGAAGTGTGATTATCCTCCTGAGTCTAAACTAAGAAACCAGGTAACCTCTGTGTCTGTTCCATATGTTTTTGGGAAAAAAATTCTGGCCTTCTACATCATAAAGAGGGAAAGAAGAAGTGAAAAACATAAACTGTTTTATATGTGTTTTTCACCTTTGGGAAGAAACAAGTAAGAAAACATACAATTAATTCCTAAGGAGATTTACTCCTTTCTCATATGGTGGCTACAGTGCCTGAAGGTATGCTATATATAATGCCCACGAAACAGTATGCAGAACTGTGTCAGTACTAAAATATATTCTGAACCGTTCTAAACCTGACATGTTTGGCCATGACTTTAAACCAAGTCTATTTAACAAGCTGTTATAAAAACAAATTTTTAAGAGGACTTCAGGAATCTAATTGTTCTGCTGGTTCTGTAACTTTAGAGAAAAAGATTTTTGTGAGAAAAATAGGCACACACTTTTTTTTCTTGTCACTATGTGGTTGATTGTTCATCCTCTGAAAATGCAATGTATTTGATTTTATTCTTGCAATATATAGGCAATATTAATAAGACTGATGTTCTTTTTCACACTTGAGATTTTTTTTTCTTTGCATTTTATTTTCTTCTTTTGCCATAGTTTAAGTATTAGGGCTGAAAAGTGGGGCAAAAAGATCCTTTTATCTTTTAAACATGTACAGACAGTGATTGTAGCCATTTTCCCTAATCTGTTTCCATAGTTTGTTTCTACTTATTTCCTAGAGGCAGTATGGTGTGATTGTTCTGCCACAGTTCATATTAGTTATTACAAATTTTGCACAGTTTTCAGCTCAAGTCCTTTAATGTATATTGTTAATAAAACATCAGAGTTCTCCAGCATGGGTAGAAGTTTTATAAGTGTGTGGCACTGTATCTGAGTTGGATGCTTGATCTCCAATGGTTTTCCACGGGAACGAGTATCCTCCAGTTTGCACTTGAAAAATAAAAAATCCTTCAGAAGTACTATCTACATTTTAAAACAAACAAACAAACAAACACTTATTTTTTACTTTGTTATAAAATAAGGCCATGCTATTCACTGTGCTGAAGACTTTGGAGTCTAAATAGGCATAGTGTAGTCTGATTTATTGTGGAGCAGCACACAAATACACTTCTTGCTACAATAACTTGTATGAATCACTGTAGGAATCACTGTTTGCCCATTCCATGTATTGTTTGTTGGCAGAATAAAGCCTTACATGAAGGACAAGTAGGATAACCAGCTGATGGTGCTATGTGACACATTAGTAGGAAGCCTGCCTATGGTAAGCTACTTTGTTTTAGGGAGGAAAACCTTCTCAGGGTTCTTGCATTTTTTGTAGTAAGTGTGAACTTCCAGTGTTTCATTGAAGTTGTAGATGGGAGGGATAGTATAGTGGTAGAAGTAAACGCTCTCTCCACACCACTTCCAACCACTGATGTACTTTCTCCTCTCCTGCACGTTTCACAGTCACAGCCACAAATCCAAACCACTTACACAAGACGTGTACTTCTTGTAAGCAGTCCTACAGAACATTGTGAATGTCAGCTCTTAGTAGTTAGGTTTATTGTGGTAATGTTAGCGTAGAAAATAGGAAGGTGCCAGATAGAGCCTGCTCTGAGGAGACTCATTACATGGGATGCAGAGGAAGAAAGGGAAGGCAGAATAAAGAATGATGGAGCTGCATTTGCAATGCTGAAGGCCATCCCTGTGAGCTGTCTTTGGGCCCAGTCAGGCTGTGGGAGGGACTGGCAGCTCAACGCTGCCTGTCCTGTGTGGGCCTCTACCAGTTCTAATGAATCAAACAGGGCCAGGGGTTATTTTCAACCCCCCAAAGGAAGACCATATGCTATCTTCTGTCCTGATCTCTACACTGTCTTTCCCTTTACTTCCCAGGCAGGGAGGCCTCCACCATAGCATGAACAGAGAGCAGTCCCTGCTGTGTGCAGGCCTGCAGTTTGGGGCTGAGCATGGCCTGAGTGCTACCCAACAGTGGCCAGGATTCAATGGTAGAGGCAATTGTGGTATGATGCTTGAGCCTGTGCTGTTTTAAAGTGTGAGTACAGCTTCTGAATCACCCATGGGGCCTTAAGGCAGAGTTGGTATTTTTGGGATGGTGCCTGAAATGCTGAGGCAGCACATGGGTTCCTTGCAGAAGGATGCTGGAGGCTCCAGGTTTGGGGCACTGGGAATGGTGTGGTTCAGCTCCGTGTTGTTGACATGGAGCAGGCCCAGGTACTGTTTGTCCTTTTAATTGTGTCTGAATTTATACTTGAAAACAAGTAGTTACTTTGCTCTAGAAGAAAGCCTTGAAGTTAATTAATACACCAGAAATCTGATAATCAAAGGAAGGACAGAGGAGGGTGCCAGCTATTTTGTCATCTTATGATTTTCATTATCATGTTAGTCTATCTTTTTCATATTTTGCTTTTTTTTTTTGCTGAAAGTTAAGGAGGAAAGGGCCAGCAAGAAGAAAGAAAGAGGTATGAATATAAGTTTTATGGGAAGAAATTGTGAGGGATAGCAGACATTCAGACCAAATGTCCAGCCAAAACAGGACAGAACTGCTCCTGTAAAACTTTCAGAAATTTCTCTGAAGGAGCTGATGTTACTCTTTTGCTGCTTCTTCTGCAGATTGTTCTGACCATTTAGCCCTTATCTGGGTTCCCCCTGCATATTTCTTTTTTTTTTTTTTTTTTTTTCCGTACTAAAGATCTTCTAAGGGGCCTCTCCTCTGTAATTCTGAGTTGGGAAAAGGAGAGACCTGGAGTATGCATTGCCCTGATTTCACTTCACCCTTGGCCTCATCCTGCAAGAGCCCCTTCATGGCACTACCTCTCTAGTGCTCCTGCTGCCTCACCTCAGGGCTGGAAACAGAAACACCTGGGAACCTACAAATACTGCAATATTTACTGAAGTCTGTCATTGTCGTGCTGTTTCAGTTACATTAGCTAATGTAATTTATTTGTAATTTTTTATGTGATCTCCTATCAGTGAAATGAGGGTCATACATATTCATTTACTTGAAACTTTGGAAACAGTCTGGCTTTCAGGTATATTTGTCATGTTATTTAGTTGCTCAGCCCAAATAATGCGTGTTGGGGGGAAATCGTTTTATTTTGTTTTAAAGAAATGAGGATCAGTCTCTTGCTGATCTTGACAATGTGTCCTCATCTTTGATACAAAGGGGAAGAATCTGGTTGAAATATATATATATATATGTATATATATATATAAATTTATTTTTAATTCAGAAATATTCTCATTGGATTGAGCATTTCGTAAGTGGACTCCAATATGACATCTGTAATTATCTCAAAATACCATAATTAAAGAACAGCCACTATAGTCGTGCTAGCCAGGCTGCAAATAGCTTTATGCTGGGAGCATCAGCTGCTGCTGCTGCTGCCATCTATAGGTCGCGTGGGGAAAAATGAAGCAGGTTGTGTTCATAAGTGTGGCAGAACCCATGCCAGCACACTGCAGCTCAGAGGAGGAAACCAAAACAGGGATCCTGTCCCAGTAGGTACTGAATTTTGAATCATCTTCTTTACATTTTGGGTTAGATTTTTCACAGGCTGATAGAGTATGAGAAGCTGATCATAGCCTTGCTATGAATTCTGATGTTGGACTTGAATAATGAGTCAAAAGAACATCTCCTCAGTCGATACGGTTTTATGTGTGAAAAAATGTTATATGCTGAAGTTTGAAAAAGTTGAAAGTTTGGAAAAATGAAATAAGCTCATTGTTTTGTTTGTTTGTTTGTTTTATATACTTGCAAACATTTTGCATGGTTGTCTTGTTGTGTCTAAGATACATGCAGTGAGAACAGTGCATCTTGTATTGTTGTTATTAAACAGAGAATTTAAGCAGATGTAATGGCTGGTTATTGGTTGTTACAAACAGATGAGATATTTGCTCTATTTAGGCCAACTAATTTCTTGTAGTTTATTTTACATTGGAAATTTATGGTCATATCCGTAGCTTGTATATTTGTTAAGTGATTATATAATTTTGTCTGAAAGCCCAATCTCTCACTGTCCTCTGGGAAGCTTACTGTATGCCCACTTTTAATATATTGTATAAAAGCAATGTTTCTGCCTCGCTTTTGATGTAGTGATCAGTCAAATCTGAAAGGTTTGCTGCTTCTGCTTATTATTCTGTCTATCCATACAGGTAGATAATTATCAAAAGTTCTGATACTTGCCTGTAACTAATCTTCCACATGTTTTAAAGGTATATAAAAAAGGAGTCCTCTTTTATTAATCAATTAATTTATTTTCTTTCTGATGTCAAATGTCTGAAAAATACCATAGCTTATATTGGAAATGAAAGGAAAAAAAAATGTCATCCTGAGGAAGGTGTAAATCATGTAACACAATCTGAAGACCTACAAGCCAAGGTACATGGAGTAAGATGACAGAGATGAACACAGTTTGTATAAATATAATAATAAATTTAAGGAACTTACCATTTTCGGGTTAATTGATGCTATTAACTCCATCTTTATATAAAAATTACTTTTTTTGTGCATACTTTTCCCCATTTTAATTATGGCTGAGGGATATAAAAATCAGTCTCAGTAAGCACAATAAAGAGTAAAGCCAAAGGCTACCCGATCTCATTGGGATCTACAGATCGATACCCTTTTGTGAAACTTCTCAGCATACTTCTACCTGCAAGGAAGTGTTAGGTCTAGCTCAGGGCCTGTTAGTCTGCTACCTGACATTCATTGCTGAAGACTTGACCATAAAAGACCTAATCAATCCACCTAGCGCTAGAGAAGACCTACTGAACTAATGTTTTTAATCTTCATAGAATCATAGAATCATTTATGTTGGAAAAGACTTCCAACAACCTAGCACTACCAAGTCTACCACTAAACCATGTCTCTAAACACTACATCTACGCATCTTTGGAATACCTGCAGGAATGGTGACTCAACTACTTCCCTGCGCAGCCTGTTCCAATGCCTCATAACCCTTTCAGTGAAGAAATTTTTCATAGTATCCAACATAAACTTCCCTTGGTACAACTTGAGGCCATTTCCTCTTCTGCTATCGCTTTGTTGCTTGGGAGGAGAGACCAACCCCCACCCAGCTACAACCTCCTTTAGGGTAGTTGTAGAGGGTGATAAGGTCTCCCCTGAGCTTCCTTTTCTCTAGGCTAAATAAACCCCAGTTCCCTCAGCTGCTCCTCATAAGACTTGTTCTCTAGACCCTTTATGAGCTTTGTTGCCCTTCTTTAGACAAACTCCAGCACCTCAATGTCCTTCTTGTAGTGATGAGCCCAACACTGAACCCAGTATTCGATGTGCAGCCTCACCAGAGCTGAGTCCAGAGGGACAATCACTTCCCTCGTCCTGCTGGCCACAGTACTTCTAATACAAGCCAAGATGTTGTTGGCCTTCTTGGCCATGCAATCACACTGCTGGCTCATATTCAGACGGCTGTCAACCAGTACCCCTAGGTCCCTCTCTGACTGTCAGCTTCCCAGCCACATTTCCCCCAACCTGTAGTGGTGCAAAGGGTTGTTGTGTCCCAAGTGCAGGGCCTGGCACTTAGCCTTCTTGAACCTCATACAGTCGGCCTTGGCCCATCAGTCCAGCCTATCCAGATCCCTCTGCAGAGCCTTCCTATCCTCAAGCAGATCAACAGTCCTGCCTAACTTGGTGTCATCTGCAAACTTACTGAGGTTGCACTAGATCCTCTCCTCCAGATCACTGAAGAGAACTGGCCCCAGTACTGAGCCCTGGGGCACAACACAAGTGACTGCCTTCCAACTGGATTTAACTCCATTCACCACAATGAGGTCTTCCTTGAGGTCTTTGTTTAAAACAGTAATTTCAGTGTTTACATTGACTGTCCTCAGCATTTTCCAATTTATTACAAGTTTCCAATCCTAATTCTGGCATTCACATTAATTTCCAGATCAGTAAGGGTGTTAGATAAGACTACTACTAACTGGATGTTGTGATACGTCAGTGAACTTCTTTTCTGTCCTCTTCTTTGTATTATGTATCATTAGTCTGGGTGTTCTTATCCTGTCAAATTCTGATCAATGTGAGAGTCCTGATATGCATAAAATGTTGCAGTAGGTTAAGATCCTACGAAAGTATTATTTCAGTATATTAGGCACTTTTACATATTCATAGTTTTAATCTTTATCGTATACTTGATTTTTCTACATTATTTTAAGTTCAATTATGTCTTTAGCATTCTATTTTTGATTAAGAGAGGTAGTATATGAAAGAGTCTTTTTGATCTTTTAATTATTAAAATACAAACTTGTGTTTTGGTGGACAAAAAGCTTAATATGAGCCAGCAGTGTGTACTTGCAGCCCAGAAAACCAACTGCATCCTGGGCTGCATCAACAGAGGCATGGCCAGCAGGTCAAGGGAGGTGATTGTCCCACTCTACTCTCCCCTTCTGATGCCCCACTTGGAGTACTGCATCCAGCTCTGGGGCCCGCAGCACAAGAAGGATGTCGACCCGGTAGAGCATGTTCAGAGGAGGGCTGCGAAGACAATCAGAGTGCTGGATCACCTCTCCTATGAAGAAAGGTTGGGAGAACTGGGGATGTTCAGCCTGAGGAAGAAAAAGCTCCATGGAGACCTCATAGCAGCTTTCCAGTACTTAAAAGGGAGCTTATAAAAAAGATGGAGAGTAATTTTTTACGTGGGCAGATAGTGATAGGACAAGGGAGAATGGTTTTAGCTCAAAGAGGGGAGAGATAGATTAGATATTAGGAGGAAATTCTTACTCAGAGTGTGGTGAGGCCCTGGAACAGGTTGCCCAGAGAAGTTTTGGATGCCCCATCCTTGGAGCTGTTCAAGGTCAGGTTGGATGGGGCCCTGGGCAACCTGATCTAGTGGGTGGCATCCCTGCCATGGCAGGGGGGTTGAACTAGGTGATCTTTAAGATCCCTTCCAACCCAAACTGTTTTGTGAGTCTATGATTCTATGATAAACCAGGTCATTTTGATATGATGTATTAGTTTGTTACCCAGTAGATATTTCAGTAGATAAAGGTATCCTGTGAATACAATGCCTTCAGTTTCAATAAAATAATAATATTCCTAGAAAAATTAGTTTTCCTACCTGGTCTTCTGATCTTCAGTAGATACTCATTTTCATTTTCAAATCATTCTATTTCCTTACTCAGAGGAGATCAAAATTTTACTATTTCTACTTCTTATTTTATTCTGTATGCTTAAATTTTCAAATTACATTCCTTTGCCTTGTAAATATGATACTTTTAGTGGATAATGTTACAGGCTACACCTCCTCTTATACTTTCTGAAATGGAAGGGTACAACTTCATCACTGTATTGTCTGACCTGGTATTGAAATAGAATTCCTTGTGACCTGATATCTAGAATGGTGTATCAATAAGAGTGGTAGCTGGGTCATCATGGAATCCCATAACCACCTAAAATAGCTGCATCTTTGTGTTGAAGGATAATGGTGACTGTTCTCTGGGGCTGGTTGTGGACTGGGATTGCAGGACAGTGTAGTAGGCAATCACATTTTGTATGGAAAGTCAGTTATTTTATTGAAGCTAAAGCCATTGCTTAACGGTGTTCTTCATCTAGGTGGCAAATCAGTTAAGATGGCCTGTTAGAGATTGAAGTGACTACTAAAGTTTTAAAATGCTGCTCTCCATAAACATTATGTAGTTAATTCCAGTGGAGTGTTTTTTCTTGCCTGAGTATCTCTAGATTGAAACTGCAGTCATTGTATCTTCAAGTGGTAAAGTGGAGAACTTTCTGTTTATCATATGCTTTTAACCTTCTTTTTGGGAACTTGAATAGACAAAGACTCCTGGAGTTCAATGTATAAGACATGCTTTCATGTTAAGGTTATCTGAATTGTCTTTTAAACTTTCCCAATTTACTGTGGACGTTTGAACTGGACACCATATTCTGCAATGGTTATATTATGTTGGGATTTTAAAAAGCATAACTGTCCTTTTCTCATTCTTTATATGATCAAGGGTCTTTGTCCGTTTGACCAGTGTGCCATGGGACTTCACTATGCATCGTAACTTCAAGTCTGTCATTATTTCTAAGATACTGTGTTTCATCCTTTGAATATGGACTTCTTTCTTGGTAGCTGGAAGTACAACTTCACGTATTTGTGGTAGGAGAAGTATTCATTTTCTTTATTTAGTGCCTTGTCATAGATTTCAAACATTTTGTTCTAGTGGTTGGCTCTCCTTGTTACCATTTGGTGTGTTGTCTGCAAACGTCATCAGTAATGAATCTGCATTTTCTGGGAGGTCATTGATAAAAATGTGAAATGGTACAGGACTGGTAACCTACCATGGCAGGTCTGTCTTAAAAATGCACCTAATATAACTCCCTGTTTGCAGTTACATTCTGAGACTTACAGATTTGCCTGTTTCTAATCCATTCTAATCCATAACATATTTTCAAAGTTAATTTTGTATCATTCTTGCTTTGAAGTCCAGGAGTGGTACTTTGCAAGCTAACACACAGAAAATATTTTTCTCTGAAATCAAGTCGGACAGTTTGCTTAAAACCAGGTGTAAGTGAAAGATCTCCATAGATTGTTGGTCTGAATATTGCATTTGAATGGTGATGAGTTTTTATTGCTAAAAGCAAGGTTACTCTAAAAATTCCTACCTTTTATATTTGAGAAGTATGACACTGTATTGATATATGATATAAAAAAGGAGGCAGTCTATTTCTAGAGCAAGTTATTTAAGACTTTACTTTTGAATAATTTTCTTAATTAAGAGGAACCTATCTTCTATAGTTAAGTTCATTGTAGCAGAATTTGATTTGTGTTATTGAAGGCATGTAATAAACTTGGCATATTTACTACACAACTTAAAAGATAGCATATATATCATGATCACAGTATATAATGCAATTTCTTGTGAGGTAAGTAGTGGAGAAATTTACACACACTTAATATTCTGTCTTTGAATTGAAGTCCATGGTTAAGTTCAGCTCCTGTTTTTTTATTATTATTTCTATTGTTGTATAATATAGTGTTTGTTTTATAATATAGTTTTTGTTTTGTTTTGCTTTTATTTTAAAGAGATGTTCTGTAATATGGAAACTTGTGGCAAAGTACATGGCTGGAAAATGTTCAGAGTTTTGTTTCCTGATATATGTGGTATCTGTAAATCCTGGTAGGCTTTTGCCTTGGTACTGATACAGGATTAATATAAAAGCAGCTCTATTCTTAGCTTGTATTTAATTCTCTGTATTGAGCTGTGGTACTATGCATTATTTCAACTCCATGTAGTGTTTCAAGTGTAAGCTAGAGTTTATTGCCAGGCGGCACGAATGAGGCGTATAAACGTTTTATGGACAACAGATGCAGATAAATGTAGGAATTTATCTCATGCATTGTATACTTATTTGGCTCAGAGATACAACCTTTAGTAATTCCTCTTTGCTGAGTGGCATTAGACAATTAAAAGCATATAAATTGCTACAAAAGTAATTACTGCAAAGAGAAATAATCATAACTTCCAAAACATAAAATACAAAGTTACTTCTTAAAAGCATTGAAATTGAGTAAACAGAAGAGTGAGGAGTAGCAGGGAAAAACAGCAACAACAACAACAAAACCACAACTGTCTTGTCTCCTGGTCTCCTATTCAATTAGTAGATTGCATTTTATTATTTATATTTTAATTTATGTATATATATATTTATATTTGTATTTATATAAGGGTTATCCCAGTTGCATGAGATTTTCAAAATACTGTTATTTTAAAAGTGAAATTAATAAGTAATATAGATAGAAATGAAGTTGGCCACTTGTTACCAATATATCCTCATCGACTTTCGAGGGCAAGATCGAACGTGTAACTTACTTTGCTTGGATGTACTTTCGCCTCAGACAATCTCCCTAGATAAAACAAACCTGCTGGAGCCCTTGGATTTATAACATAGTTACTCAAAGCCTGAGACTTAGCTCAGTTACAATGATCATATTCCGGCCACTGAAATCCACAGAGTTGTATCAGAGTCAGAGAGAAGAGAATCAAGTCCGTAAAGTACGTTGGCTGCGTTGTCTGGTGTTTGTTTCTTCCACTAAGTCTTTTCTTAGTTAAAGCTATTAGACTGAGGAAAATAGATGGGTATCACTTGGGAAGGACAGAAATTAAATAATATCCTCTGACACATTTTATTGGAATATAATGTCATGACATACAGTGCAAAGCCATGGTCATTCTTTTAAGGAATTGTGCTAGTAATACTGTGTAAAAATTCAGCCTAAGTATACATTTTCTGTTAAAGTGGGCTTAATATAATATTTTTGCAACAAGATTGCGTTCTTTTTTTTTTTTCTTTTCAGATTTCTGTAAAAACAAACTAAAGTGAAATTTGATAAACCTCAGCTCTGAAATTATTTTTAAACAAACTTTTGCTGGTGACAGCTTATTTTCTTAAGTAAGCAGATTCCATATGTGGTATTAAGTAAATCATTTTGTGATTTGATAGTGGCGTATTGGGGTGAGACATCCTGTAATGTAACTATGTCTGAAGTTATTTACTGTTTTTCCTCTGCCAAATTGTGATTGTTTAGTCTGCTAACACTTGTACTAAAGGTTTTTTTCTGAGTAGTGGTTAGCAGTTGTTTTCAAAGCAAATGTTAAATGTAAGAAGGCATTCCTCTAAAAAAAATTCCTGTTCTGGCAGAGGAACTTGATTTGTGTTCTTGTTCAGTGTTCCTTTACTGTTTTTAGTATGGCTGTTGAAATCTATACCTTATATGATCTCATTGTACTGCCTGCATTTCATTAATGAGTGACTCTGTTTAGGGCTTGGGGAGTGAAATATTTTTCATATGACACTACCCAATATGAGTGCAGTGCACCAGCTGCAAAAACCACAGACCATCTGATTTTGCGGCTTTTGAGGGTGTGAAAAGTTCAATTGCATATACTAGGGCTTATATCTGTATATTATACCATATGGAAACGGAACTACTGTAGACTTTAAAAAAAAAAAAGGGGAAAAAGAAACGTTCTTTAGTCATGGTTCAAATAAATATAAATATATATGTCTTGCAATATAGATAAATTAATGGTACTACATGGTAATAAAATAGTTTTTGGAAAGAATATAATGATGTGTATTACAAGTCTTGCTATGTAATGTTACTTTTAAAGAAAGATGGTGAATACAAAAGTTGTAAACTAAGTAAATAAGTTTGTCTTTTTGGTTATTAAAGCTTAATTTTGCTCCTGAAAGGAATAGCTTTTTAACTAGTTCATCAAGATAATATGTTTTTGATAGTTAAAGGTGTTTATATTTCCAAATTGAAACTCCTCCTATGCTTTCATTGTCTAGAAGGAGAGAAAGCAGTTCTTCAGAGTTTGGGTGGGCACTGTCCAGATTAATCAGAACGAAAGCAAAAAATACTTCCTATAATTCTATTTCAGTCATTATTTGGGAAGACTCAAGGTAGTTTTGAATTTACTAAGCCAAAACACAAACAGTCGTACTAGTTGTCACTCTTCTGTGGTTTCTTCCATAGAATCAAAGTACAAGCAGCTAGAAGTGGATCTGTGGAATAGTTTGTCAGGCATGTTTATAAATAGTTTGAGAATGCTCTTTTAAATGACTGAATTGAAGAAATAGAAAGAAATCAGAAGTATTTAACCATCTTAAATTCCATGGTCATTTTTTCTGTGTGCTCATAATTACACTAAGGGAGTTTATCATCAGTGGAACTGCATGCAAAAATAAATGCTTTCATGTAAAGCCCTAACAGGGATAAGCACCGGTATTCTGGTTGGGAATTGATCAGCTGGTGGTCACCAACTTTCATGCTATATATATAAAGTTAGCATAGTAGTTTGCAGCTTCTTTAAAGCAAAATTAATTTTCAGATTAATTTGAGAAGTGTGAGTGTGTGTTTTATGCAATAGGTTTGCTTAAGACATCAGAAAGGAAAAAGTTAAGAACTGTTAATGTTTCTTTTGAAAAAGCACCAATCTTGACTTATAAGCACATCTGTAATATTTTATTCACAAGTGTACCAGCAGTTTTGAGAAGCATTCTGAACTGTTCTCTAAAAGCAACAGAGAAGCAACCAGTAAATACTGTAACCTGTTGGTGAGAACCCCCAGTACACCACCCCACCACCTCTACTGCTTGGGTCATTCAGTCAAGGAACATAATAAATCTCATGATTTATATCCTAAATCAGTCAGTACTGAATAAGAAGTCCCAGATAGCAGAAATAATAGCAACCGGTACATGACCAGGTCCTAATCCAAATTTTGTTTGGTTAGGTCCAAATGATGAACAGTGTTGTAAAATGTCATTCCTTTCTGTAAAGAAAGTGAAAAAAGAATAAACATGAAATAGGGCTAAATTTGTCGTACACTTTATTCACTGTGACTCATCCTTTCAGCTCTCTATATAGTTCTGCCATCAGTAAGAAAGTGCTTTTTGTTGACAGTAAGCCTCAACAACAGGTCTCTCTGAACCACTGTCGAATGTCGCTTAACTGCTCACGATGGAGCAGCTATTCAGAGCATGGTTATAAAAACCATGACTGAGGATTGATTCCACTCATAATGAGGATCAGATGTAAGAGTAAGCGTATGAGTATTGTAGCAATACATATTGCCAACTGAGAAAGAAAGAAAACAGAAAAGAAAGCTTTTAGCTTTTGCGGTTTCAGTTAAAAAAATTTGTGATATTTAAATAGTTTCATGAAATCACAAGTTGGCCACCTCAAATTTTTATATTGGGCTTTTATGCATCAGGAGTGTTTTTTAATTATGTACTCTTTATTCTTTTTTATCTCCTTTTTGGGCTCTGACCCTTCTAGGGATTTAAATTTTAAATTTTTAAGCTGCAACCATGAGAACTGTAAAATTATATTAAAAAAAAAAAAGGAATTATTGTAAAATTTCTTGATTCCAACCACTGAAGCTTTCAGGAAAATATCAAACATTATGAGATTTGAAATAAAGCCCTACGTATCATATCCAAAGTTATGTTGTGAAAAGCAAGCACAGTATGAGTTAATGCACACCAGCAGGTGAAATGGTCTGGCTACTGAAACTGATGGGAGTCTTCTGCAGTTGAGTTCATCTGATCCTCAGTTTTATTCTCTTAATCCTTCTACTGTCAAATCCAGAGGTAATCTGCTTGTTTTACTTTCTTTTACTCTGCATCTCTATATGGGGTCTTTCCTCCATTTCATCAGCAGTGAGTCAGCTTAGTAGAGAGAGAGCTATCAATACTGAAAGAGACAGCATAGTTGTTAATAAATTTATGCAATCAAAATTATTCTTTGGTTTTAAATATGGAAGCTTGGGAGGTTGAAGGCCCTCAATAGGACACCCAAAGAAAGCAGTCAAAGTGTGTGAGGTGTACAAGGAAAAACAAGATGTTTGTAATAAAAGCGTAATTACAGATGGCATTTACAATGAACTATTATTCTTACCTTCATGAAATCCTGGTCTGATGGTATTACTGGGAATATTGTAGCTAGCTGTTATTCATTTAAATTTATACTACTACTCAATGTAATTTTTACCCCAGATTGGATCCGTACAGATTCAGAAAAACATCCTGAAATTTCGATATATCGTGTGCTAAGAGAATTGATAAAATACAGCATATGAATCTTATGTAGGCTTTAGGAGTAAGGTAGAAAACTAAAATGGTCATATTGGTCTTTGGTAAAAGAGGTATAATGCAAATAGTTAATGCATACATTTTGAATTATGTGAAATAAGTAATAATTTTTCAAGTTTTCCATATAATCAATCTCATTAAAAGTTGAGTAATGGAATTATGAATGGTATTTTTGTTCTTTGCCTTCTTTTTACTATTTATTCCCTAGCATTTTCATTCTTTATATTTGTATTTATTTATATTTATACATTATATATATATTACATGCTAAATAGTAGGGAAAAGTACGTAAAAAAAACTTCTGAAACTTCTGGGCATTAGAAAAAAAATCCTTATTTTTTGTCCTTTTTTTGTCTTTTTTTTTTTTTTTTTGGTCTTTATTTATCTAAGTGTGTAGAACATCATGATTTTAGAATTTCATAGACCTCTTTTAAGAGCAGTAGTGTTTGTTTGTATCTTTGGTTGAAAAATGTAACCTTTTCATTAAAAACACTTTATCCTTGTTTTTCATTTTGTTGGTTAATAAAGGACATGAAGTAAGAAATAAAGCAGTTAGGAACCTGTTTGTAATGTTAACTAAGATGAACTATAAATCGTATTTCCAGTAAAGTACACAATGCTTATACAAATCAAAAATTCTGAGTTCTGTTTTTGAATGGTCAGAGGATAGTAATTACTATGAGTCCACATATGAAGGTCAGCAATTTGGTTGTACTTTATTATCCACTCTTCTGTATTAAAACCAAATAAATTTAAAATAACAGGTTTGCTAAGTTCAAGTTAGTATTTCATAGGTGCACATCAGACTAAAACTGTACAAGCTGAAGTCCTTCAGCTAATGCTTTCCTTCAAATATTTTATTTTATGAACTTAATGCCGCATTAACTTCTAGATAATCTTATCTTCATGAGGCATTCACAATCTTATCCCATACAGGTGAATAATCTAGTAGCACCTTAGTATAAATTGATTTGTTTTGTGATCAGATGTTATTTACTACTCTTAAGCTACCCATTTTTGTTCTAGGAGAATAAACAAAATTAAAAGAAACATCAATACCATTGCCAAACTACTTCTCGTTCTTCTCGTTCTTCTCGTTCTTCTCGTTCTCCTTCTCGTTCTTCTCCTTCTCCTTCTCCTTCTCCTTCTCCTTCTCCTTCTCCTTCTCCTTCTCCTTCTCCTTCTCCTTCTCCTTCTCCTTCTCCTTCTCCTTCTCCTTCTCCTTCTCCTTCTCCTTCTCCTTCTCCTTCTCCTTCTTTTTTTGATGTAATTTTGATATTATCACTTTAATTTTGGCTTGTATCAGACATGCACTTTAGAGGCGCATCTTCTGATCATCTCTACTACTGTGTTTTGGTTTACAATGCAGAGCCATCTTGGCTTTTTTAAGTTAGATGCCTTTAAGTAAGTGTAAATTGGAAGAAGCTCTTCAAGAGTATATCAGATGGTTTCCATCCTTGTCACTTAAGCTGTTGGATCAGACTGAAGTAAAATCTGCCAAAGGATATGTAAAGTGGATGATGAACTTGCTATATGGGTTGTCTACTTTTTTAAAATAAATGTCGTTTATGAAAATATCAGTGACTGCTTAAAAGATATTTTTCATGAAGCGGAGACTTTCTTCTGGTGTATTCATGGAATAACAGCAGTTTCTATTTCAGCCAAAGTAATGCATTTATTGCAAGTAACTCTGCTTTTAAGGATCTTTGTTAAGGTTATAAAATAATGCTCAAAAATCCAGTAATGCAGTTAGTGTAGTCCTAATTCAGGCTTTCTGTGTGTGCAAACTGCGATTCAGTCTTTGGATCAGCTGATCACATCTTATAGAGTTCTTCAGGATTCCTTGCTTTGTTCTGAATGTATAGTGCCCATTTCATAAGAAGCTACCCAGTATTTTGTTTTAGTATCAGAAAAGCGTGACAGTTTCCCTTGTCTATGGTATATCATTCAGAGTGTTCTTTTCTACATTACTGTTTGCTGTAGTTTGTGCTTTTCAAACATTACCAGGGTCATTGTCCTGTTCATTTGAGGGATGCACTGGTATTATCCCTGTTCTACAAAAATCAAATAAAGACAGAGGAACCTGTGATCTAATTTTATGGAGTACTCAGTGGGACACAAACTTTGTCCAGAACACTGCTTTCACTGACATCCTGTCATGTCAAGCACATCAGACTGATGAGTAGACCCCTGAAAAATAGAAGCATAAATTTATGTCAGTCTGAGGATCGGTTTTAACACGTTGGTATTATTTAACTCTCATTTATAACCTGAGATCTGATATTTAGTGGTCATTAGTCATATCTGTGTCTGTCATCACGTAGATGAAGTTGGGATAGCTTTTAGCATCTACATATCACCTTATGCTTATCTGTATCAAAAATGGTTCTCTTTTCTGTTGTCTAGTTACTGAGTCTTATGATTTACTGTAGTTTCAACACTGGACCCAATCTTAAAATCACAAGTAGCTCAATACAATTTAATTTTATTCATCTTACTGAGGCTTTCCTTACCTTTTATTTTCCAGTTTTTATCCAATTATTTGTCCGTACTTTAATCTTCTCTTCTATCCTATGGAAGACCAATTTGTTTGTGTCTTTAGTAAAGGTTGTAGTTTGGTACTGTTTGACAGCATCACTCATATCAGTGATTTAACTGGTGAGTCAATGGGCATTTTCTTTAGGCTGACCTGGATGCTCTGTTGCCTCTTCTAATATGAGTTGAGTAGCTATCCCCTGACAGTAACTAGAGCTTCCAGGTCTATTTACCCCTCTTGAGTAAGAGCAGTTCCATGTAGATACCTAAATTTAGGTGTCTTTATTTTGACCTAGCTTCCACTTTATTTATTAAATAAGATAAAAGATCCCAGTGATGTTTATTTCAAGCAACTTATCCGAGCATGTACAGACTTCCATTTTTTCATTTTTTAGAATTTAATTTACTTTGTATAGACTTTCAGGTTTGTGTGGATTTCCCCACAAAATTCTTAGCAGTCATGGTCATGGATGAACTAAAATTTTTAAATGTTCCAGTTGAACTGAAATCAGTTATTTTGCTGACAGAATTAAAATAAATATTGAGTTTGAACTCAATTAAAAATGTTTTCTGTGACCCTCAAATGTCTGATTTGTTTTCTTTCAAAGTCCTGAAAAAATAAATTAATTGGTACACCCCATATTTAATGGTGAACAGGAGTTATTAAGTAATTTTAACTTAGATACATAGATAATTTTAACAGACTTTTGTCTGTCTAGGAATTCCATCTTTTTGCCAAAAAGCATGGTTGAATAGAAAGCTTCCTTTTGTCTGTTCACATTTTAAATGTTAATTAGCTTTCGAGCTCTATTAAATTCATACATAACTATTTGGGTTTATCATTTCTTTTTAGACAGATAGCAAAAATACTACTATATATGTACTTTAAACTTCAGTATACAAAGGATAGTTAAACAAATGGACAAGAAATATATTAATAGATATTAATTAAAAAACAGAAGAATCTTGAAGAATGTGATATTAAGTCAAATACCACCCAAATGGAAAAGTGTTGTAGAAGGAGGGCAATTTATCAGAAACGAATATCGGAAGCTGACTGTTTAAGACCTAAGACTGGATTAATCTCCCCTAACTTCAGATGCCCATAGTGTAGATGTCTTTATCTTAAAAAGTGAACTAGATTCCTGCTGTAGTCATTGGGAAGAAAGACTCACTGAGAGGGAAGGACTCATCTAATCTGACAGATCATTCCAGATTGTCTGGAATGATACCTCTCAGGAGGCAGAATTACTTTATTTTAATGATTTTTTTTTTTTAAATTATTAATCACTTTTCATCTTGTAACTGTTGTGAACATGTATGTTATTGTATTTTCTGATCTTATTTAGAAATTTGTTTAACTTGATGCATAATTTATCTAAAAACTACATAAAACAGTACACTTGCATAGTTGGTTGAAAATGAACATATAAATGCTCAAATAATTTAGCTTTCAATCTTTGCATTTGAGTTGGAGCTACATTTCATAACCAACTAAAAATCTAAGTGGAAAAATGTACTTAGATGCATAGTGGCATATAGGTGGGGTTTATTAATTGAGCTAATTTGTATCTAAAATACTAGGTTAATCTTATTTGTTATGCTTATAATGCTTGTAAATCAGAAAATAATTGCCTAATTGTAAATTACATATTGGTTAAAGCCCCTGTGTGATTTCAAAGTAAGACTATGTTTAGATTTGCATAGTGTACCCTTTCTACGGAGAAAATGTACATTTCTTCTAGACTGTGGAATGAATGTTTCTGACACATGCTCACAGCATGCTGAGTTAGAATTTTAATGAGTGATTTTTATTTGAAAATATATCTTTTTTTTTTACTCTTTTTCTCTCAGATGTTTTCGCAAGTTATTGTTATTTGCAAAATAAGAACAAATGGTACTTTTAATTCTAGTGCGAAAATTTAAACTAAACATAAACATTTATGAATGTATGAATGTCTACTTTTTAGAATGATCTATAAACTACACAAATCACATCTCTGGAAAGAATATTTTGCTTGCAGATAGACCAGTAAGAACTTCTATACTGTTTCTCTCTCTCTCTCTCTCTCTTTTTTTTTTTAAAGTAAAAATGAAATTACTGTCAAATGTGAGTTCCTTTATCAATTCTGTTGTTGTGGATTACATGGAAAATAGGTTTGTTTTTCAAAGTGTACATTGATCTTTAACAATGCCAAATTAAACGCTCAAAAAGTCTGCATAGCATTGTATATTTTTTGCATTGTGGTTAAAGAAAATCCACAATTTTTATCAAATTTTATCTCTTCACAATGTACCAAATTTTGTACTGATTGGTAATTTCAGTATGATTGAAGAAAAGAGTAAAGAACAACAACAACAAAAATCTGCACGCTAATAACTTTTACTTGACAACCAAGAATGTAATACCAATGTTACTGCCAATTAATATAAGTGCAACTATCAGTCCATAAAATGTGTTTTCTATAAAAATTAAATTCTAAGTATTCATTCAGTCTTCTGATTTAGGAATGAAATTTTGCAAGGTACATGATTTCTGATGATAAATTTAATGCTTAGTCCAAGTGAAAGTACTTTTTTTTCCAGATGATTCATGAGGAATTCCATTGATAATCCCATTAATACCATGGTGTTCCTAATTAATAATTTATGTAATGAATGTATGCTATGAGACTAACCAGGGAACATAACGGAATCAGGGTAGTTCCGTAACAACCCAGTATGTATCAAAATATGCCAGCAGCAGATAGAGAATATAGGAACAGATAGAGGTGTTGGGATTATGGTGTCTCAGGGAATGTAGAAGAATGTGGGTGCTGTGGCTGTGCTGGACTAGATTGGATGTTGGGAGTTTGGGATCATTCATGGAAGACATTGAGAACAAGCACTAAAATATACTTTGACTTAAAATTTAAATGTAAATTAAAAACAAGCAAGAAAAAAACAAACAAAACAACACTTGAAAGCATCTATCAGTGCTCATATCTGGCTGAAAATGAGACTGTTTCTGGTTTTCACAAAAGCAACTGGAAATCAGATGCCTAAATTCAGCATGTCTATGACCGCAAATACTATGTCCTCAGATAACCAATTGGGTTAATGTTCTTACAGTCTGTATGCACTCCCATCCCATTAGTGAAGTTGCTCAAAACTGAAAACTTCAGTGATGCTGGCAAAGCTCGGTGTTTCACTCATATCTAAACAGGTATTTCTCTGCTCAAGTTTGTGAGGAAGCAAACCCAGCAGAGTCTATACCAATAGACCTAACACATGTTGGTAATGTTAACTGTCCATGAAAGAGAAGGAAGAGCAGAAATTATGTGTCTTGTCTTAAATAGTAGTTAGAGAACAAACAGAAGAAATGTACGTCTAGAGTAGGTCTTCTGTAGTCTTTCCCAGTCTGAATGAATTTATTAATACATTTCTAGCTCTTGGGAAAAGTAACATATTATTCACCCAGAAGTTGAATTTGTAGGAAACATTTTTTTTTTTTTAAAGGTAGTATTTTGCATTGTATAATTAATTCATACTGTAACACAGTGATTAAAACTGTTTTTGACTCCTGCCTCAGCAGCATATGTTTAATAAGTGGCTTTGAATGAAATATGTGAGCAGTCCTTGAAGTGGAGACCTGAAGTCAGGTATCCTTTTCCTCAGACAAATATTCTGGTAACTAGTCTAGTGTCTTGCTTGTTGTTATCAGCCAACTTTTTTTGTTTGTTTGTTTATTTTTTTCTCTGTTTTAGCAGGAAAAATAAATGTAATTTTAGATTATAAATTATGAGGTGTGTTGTTATTCCTGTGTTTCTGCCAACATAAGGTTTTGTCTTCCAGTTTCAGAAATACTTGCAGTTACATTTTTAGGTTTATCCTTACCATATTACACAGCCTTTGGAAGGACCTATATGGCAGGTGGGGGATCATTAACAAATGGAAAAGTGAACTTCTCTGTAATGGAATAGCAAACCTCATACTTGGTAGTTTCTGTGTGTATCTGGATGTTTATTGAGATGTCTGTAAATGAGACTTCTTAGTCACCTCTTTAAAATGGGATTGCCCTGATATATTTAAAAGTGTAAAATTTTTGTTTAAAGAAAATAAGTGAATGTTTTTCCTTTGATAAATGGTGGTTCAGTTCAGTTCAACTTTGTGTGAGAGTTCTCTTTAGTTGTGTTAGTTTGTATTTCTACTGCAGTTGTTTTCTGAATGTGATGCTGCTTTTTCTATCAAGCTTTATTAAAGTGCTTATGTCTTGCCTTTATCTTGTCAGTTGCACTTTTTTAACATCAAAATTTTATAAATGAAGCATTTTGTATTTATTTTGCATCAAGTTTAATTATAGAGAAAATTGGAAGAGGTCTATAAATGCACGGAAAGATAAAATTCTTTAGAAATTACTCATGTTTATTGGACACATAAGAAAAATCTATTATAAATTTGTTACAAACATTATTTGCTAGTAAAACTGCTATTTAACAAACAAAGTTATATATTTTTGGTTGTTTAGATTAAGTGATTGGTCTAATGTTATTGCTTCTGGTATACTTCTTTCAATATTTTGGGAAAAAGTATAGCACCTCCAGGCTTATTTTTCTCTGCTTTTTCTTCTAACTACTTGTATGAACCAATTGAATTACTAAGTATCCACACTGGAAAAAAAAAAAAAAAAAAAAAAAAAAAAAAAAAAAAAAAAAAAAGGAAAGTATTTTTCCCTTCCTGAAAGGCTGATGGTTTAAAAATCTGATTAGCACTTCACTGAAGTTTGGTTCTAATTTTTTATTTGGTGATTTCTAATGAATTGCTGGTTTGATTTTTTTTTTTCAAATTTTGTTTAATGAATCTTTTGTTGATTTATGTCAATGGCATATAGCAAGTCCATATTTAAAAATAGTTACAGTGAAATTTTAAATCTATTTTAAATGCTTCATTTAAAATTTTAGATCTGTGTTTAGTAAAATACATTATTCTTCTTGTTCTCGTTAGAGTGTTAATCACTGTGAATTTTATCTTTATTAGCAGGATAAATGTACACATAATTAGAGGTGGTTACAAATAAACATACATTTCCCTTTTGAGATCTCTACACTTAAAGTTCTGAATAGTTTCTGTAAACCTGCAGCACGTTTTTATTCAGAACCTTTTGATAATAAAAAGAAAAGAGACTTGAAAATCTGTAGAGTTCTGTAGGGAATTTTTCCCTATTGTTGTATGGAATTTGTATCTGAGGATCTCATAGTGAGCATAACATAATCAGTAAGGAATCTACACTTTTCAGAGAAAAAAAGGCTAAAGGCAAAATTTGTGAGTATTTAAAATACACTCTAAAATAATTTCAGATAACAATCTCATGTGGTTAATTTGACATTATCCAACTTTCTTGAGATAAATGTAACCACTTAAAAAATCTCAAATATTAATTTGCAAATGTGCAAGGGTTTAACAAGTTTTCTTACACAGTTCTATTAATGTGAATATATCTACAGTAAGGTGAACAGGTATTCTCATTTACCTGGGGAGTGTATTTCTGGATACACTGTTTGCTGTTAGGTTTATAATAATCAGTCCATTGCACATTAGTGTGCTCACCCAGTTGAATTAAAAGATAGATATTAACTTCTCAAATGCACCCAAAAGTTTTTAAGAGACAACTTTTAGTGAAAGAAGAGAATTTTGAGTGAAGAATGTACAAGTGAAGTGGAAGCTCCACATATACTCCACAGTATTTATCTTAGAGCAGTGAAGTCTCTGCAAGCTTTATGATAAATCAGTTTCCCAATATCACCAATGCGTATTTTAGATATTTTAGAGGGTCTCAGCCCCTCTACAGAACTGCATAGGTAAAGTGCTTTGAAACCCTCATCTCACGTTCCTTCCTGCTCCCCTTCCCTTAATAAATAAATAAATAAATAAATAAATAAATAAATTGATAGAAGATTTCACTCACTGCTTTTTCAGAGTGTATTGTGCCTTCAGCTTGTGGCCTCAGCATCAGCCAAAAGTTGAACTCTTCTTCAGGCTCTGCAAGCCCCCAGAACTAGTGTCCTGTACCTGCAATATGGATTTCTTCCCAAACCTGGTAGAATAAGATTTCCTTCAGCTTTTGAGTTCTTGTCTATTGAATCTGTACTTAAAGAAGGGGAAGAAAATGTAGCAGTGTAATTTTGTGCAGTGTAATACAAACATGAGGTAAAATGGGTGAAGATGAAAAGACTTCCTAAAGAAGTGGGTTTTAAAAAGGATTTTAAAAAGGAATTTGAAGTACAGGTTTTACTTGGCAGATAAGAGAAATGGAAGGCTTAGCCAGTGAGAATATGAGTGAGGAATGTGTTTATGTGTATTCATTTTAAAATCTGACTATCCTAATCAGCATCTGCCACAAAACTAATATTTGACTGCTTGTTTTTTTTTTCCTCTTTTATTTTTATTTTGTTTGTTTCTTTGTTTTCTGAGGAGGAGATAGAGGTAGTGGAAAGTGGAATTGAATTGCCAAATTTCATCACAGTGGTATAATAGTGTTCTTCTAAACCAAAACTGCCTTTTTTTGTGTGTGTGTATGTGTGTGTGTGTGATCAGACCATGTCATTCAGAATAAATATTCAGGAACTGAAAGGCATTTGTGTTAGCCTACCAAACCAACTAATCTGCAGCAGGAGAAAAAAAAAAAAAAAAGAGTTATTTTTAGATTGGTTTCCTAACAAACTTACATCGCTTACATCCTTCCCCTATTTCAGACAGAGACTAGAAAGTAGAAATCCCCAAACTATAGTGATCTAACATTTGTGTTGATAAAGAAAGTATTGGGTAGGTAAGAAAACCAAGCTGAATTTATGCTTGTTAACTATTCTTAGCTGTTCTTTTTGTCCCATACTACATGGGCATTCAGCAGCAAGACAACATGTCTGTATAGAAGCCATGAAAGAACATGATGACTCTCGCCCAGCTGGTAGATAGTTGATGTAGAAGAGGACTGGGAGAACTCTTTCATGGAAGGGAATAGAAAGGATAGGAAATAAGAAAGAATTAGGGAAGAGATTTAATTATTAAAGAATTGAAGCAATTGCATGGGGAAACTTCAAGACTGTTTCTGAAGGAATCTGAGCTTTGGTAGTTTTGCTTCTTGTGGATAAACTTGGCTTTTTCATCAACAGTCTGTACATTTTATCTCTGTTTGAACATTAATCAGCTAAATAATGTGCATTCTTTTTTTTTTTTTTTTTCTTGGATAGATCTGTCTGTCTGTTTATATGCCTATATATCCCTAGCATATTCTGGTAAGTAGCAAAGATGAAATTCTTCTGTTGCTGAAAGGAGAGACTCAGTCTTGTGTTTTCTTTAGGTTCTTTTAGCATTTCTCCCTCCCTCCTTCTGAGCACATGAAAACTAATTAAGTTTTCCTTTTTATCTTCGTAAAATATGTTTCCTTCTAAAGTTGCAGTAAGAAGCGTATGTATAAAAATCTTTCATAACCTGTGTTGCCTTTCTGAGCCTCAGTAATGCAACGAGGCAGCCAGTGTCATTGAGACACGGCTGGGCTGTAATAAATGGGGTAGTCCAATCCTCTTATGGTTACTGCTCAGAACTACTTTGCTGAAGTAAAGAAACTGAATTCTTAAGTGTAGAGAAACTGGTAATACAGTCTAGATTTGACTACTGTTGAACTTTCCGGTTGTAGATTTACTCTGAGCACTGCCTCCTGTGGAGAAAAATAGAAGATGGGATTATTAAGTAACTAAAAGCCATTTCTTTTTGTTTAATTTTCTTTTCTCTGTGTCCTCGAGAACTCCTGGCACATACGTGTCAAAACCAAATTACTGTCCATGAGAATTGTTTCAGACCTTTCTAAAGTCAATCTTACTTATATGTGTTGCAAAGAATAACTTGCCTTACAGTGTGAAGTTGTAAACCTACACGTTTCTCTATCTGTATCTACTTGCCTGTTCTTGGTCACCATGAAATACGAGCATGCAGTAAATGGTCAAGTTAACGTGGGTTTCTCTTGTCTTTTGTGGTGTACTGTGTGACAAGTGTTTGACCTGCAATACCACTTAGATGTACAAAAGTCTATGGGGCCAGATGAGATCCACCCAAAGGTAAGGAAGGAGTTGGCAGAAGTGCTCACCAAGTCGCTTTCCCTCATTTATCAACAGTCCTGGCTGATAAGGAAATCCTGAGGAAATGGCCTGAAGTTACACCAGTAGAAGTTTACGTTGGATACTAGGAAAAATTTCTTCACTGAAAGGGTTATGAGGCATTGGAACAGGCTGCCCAGGGAAGTAGTTGAGTCACCATTCTTGCAGGTATTCCAAAGATGTGTAGATGTAGTGTTTAGAGACATGGTTTAGTGGTAGACTTGGTAGTGCTAGGTTGTTGGTTGGACTTGATCTTAGGGGTCTTTTCAAACCTAGATGATTCTATGATTCTAAGTCTAGCAACCTGGTCCTACAAACTTACTTGTGATCACTGCACAATGCAGGTCTCAGAACGTCCTTAAAGATTTTGTGTATTCCTTGAGACTGTAACTTCACTTGAAAAGTGACATCTCTTTTAGAAAGATATCAAAGCTTCTTATAAAGATTTGAAAAATAGATAATCTACCATATCTGTCATCAGTTGGTGGTAATAGATTATTTATTTTCATTGTATGGAAATAAAGAAATGTGACTTTTACATGAACACATTCAGTCAAGTTAATAGCTTTCAACTGTTGGATTCCAAAATGCTCTCTTTTCCACTAAATGAAACTGCTGACTGCTCTTCTTGCTTTATACATACTTGCAGTTGATAAGCAAGTTCTCTCTTAACCCTTTGTTCTATAAATGAACTAAATTATAGTTTTAGCATTTTTGTTGGAGAGGTACATTTTAGCTGTGTATGCTCAGATGAGTTATATTGAGGAAGATGGGCCCATCCGTTTGATTGATATTTCCCATTGTATTAAGGCTGGGGTCGTCTGAAAAAAAAATAAATCTCTGATTTACAATGAAAGTAATAAATTTGGGACAATAAAAGTTCTTCAGAGAACCTACATTGTCTGACAATTTTCCACTTACAGTTTTCAAGATCTGTGTATTTAAACAGTTTTAATCCATGCAATGTAGAATATTGATTTTGTATGGTGCTTGAAAATGTCATGCAAGATTAAATCTTATAGCAATCTAAGTGTACTATGACAATACAAGTTAATGTTATTAACCAAACTTGTTATAGCATAAAAAATGGTATCAAGTTTAGTTGACAAGACTTACAAATGAATGAATTATGCTATCATTTCTTAATTATTTACTGCTCACCCTTTCCAGAATTTATACTGGCGTGATGTCAGCCTGATTGTAGTTTCTCAGGTTTGATCTTCATGAACACTAGTGCCGCATTAAGTTTTCTTGATTCTCTTGATCTTGTAGAGTATTCCAGGATTTGTTAAAAATCCACATTAATGTTTCAGTGTATTCCTTTTGCTTTAATTGCTCTCCAATGGGTTAATACTTTGGGGGTATACATTCTCTCTCTGGATTTTTATAAAATGACCTGCTTTTTCCCAAATTGAGATTTACTAAATGCTTATTCCTTTGCAAATAGATTTCTAAGAATTGGTTATTATTTTCTTAAGCCTTTATGATTGTAGATATTTATTGACACCTTATGATTTTCTTCTTCATACACCTTTCTTTGCTGATAACTTCCCCTTTTGGGATCTGGCTGGAGTATGGCGTGGAGGCTGGACTTACTGCAATGGACCTTTGTCTTCTTAAATATCAGATATGAAGTATAAAGTGTGCACATCATGTTAATGACTACGTCCAGCTTCATTATGTGAGCTTGTCCAATCCAGAGCATATAGATATTTCCCAGAAAGTATGGTTAGGACTGGGTTCCCTGAGGTTAAGTGAAGCAGTAGCAGGAAAAGCCATGATTTAACCAGCCTTCTGCTGACAGTAACTCAGGTTTTGTTAGTAAACTTTCCAGTTTGGGATTGTAATTATGCTTCCAGCTGCTTGTTAAGTGCCATGTCACAGTAACGCCAAAAAATGTCTCTTTACCTTGTCTTCTGCTTTTTGGTTGGTAAGGAATTTAAGGCTGTCAGACATGGATGCATCATTAGCATAAGGGATATCACTGTAAATATTGATCTGTGTTACTGTCAGTCTCCTTAGCTGGGCTACACCTTAGATCTGTTAGAGGGGAAGAAATTTTGCCAGCCTACTTAGTAAGATGAACATCCAGCAGTGAGAATGTCATCCCTTTCACTGGTGAGCCCTGTCTGTCTTCTGCCGCACCTTAGAGTTTGTGGTGGCCCACCGTCCTGACCTGAGAGGCCTTTTTTCCTCAGAAATAGCCATGTGTTGAGATCAGCAGAATGGCTGAATGGAGGAATTGCCTGTAAAATAGAACAGAGGGTTTCTGAGAGAAGTCTTTTGATTCTGAAATGTATTTAAAATTCCCTTTGTTGTTGCAAAGTGTGTCAGACTCCAGTTACCCAAATTCACAGTTTTAAGGGCAGACCAGAAGCTCTGAGCAGATATTTGTATGCTGAGATTTGTTTGTGTGATCAGTTAGTCATTTCTGGGTGAGAAGAGATGTCATTTTAATTATGGTTTATTTTGATTTCTGATCAGCTTTTTGATACCATACTGATGGTAGAAGAAAATACCCTGTTGGTATTTGGTAATAATTTCCAGAAGTAATTTTATTTGGCAAAGGCATATGCAATCCAGGATACTGAGTACAATTTATTTTAGGTATGATATACACATAAGAAAAATAAGGCTGACGTCACTGAAAATAATGTTATTTCTTCAAAGTTGCTGAATATTATAAGTGAAATGCTTAGTAATTTTCATCCTGGATTTGGTTGTTTAGTTTATCATGGAATTTTTAAATTAAGGTGATTTGAGGATTAGTGGAATAGTTTTATAAGATGCAGTACAGACCATATTATACAGTTGAAAAGGCAAAGTCTCTAGACGTGTAACAACTTATCTGATGAACTACTTGTATTGCCTTACCTAACATGCTTACTACTAGTGATTGCTTACATTTTGTATCTCATATAATCATTTTCATTAATTTACCCTTGAGAGTATGGCAAATAATCAGTAAGCACTAATTATTCTGAAAATGGTGAGTTGAATTAATTTTATTATGCAGAGAAGAGTTTCAAAGATACAAAATGTTAGCAAAGAAATGCTTGATGATTAGTATGAAAAGACAAAACTGTTCTGAAATATAGAGTTATGCATTTCATTATTTGGTATTTTAAAATGAAGAATTATATTGTGCCATACTACCTCTAAATGATACTCTGGAGTACTTACTGAACACCATGTTCAATGTTTTTTTGAATAAAGCAGAAGACTGCTTTAAATTTTTGTGCCTAATTAATTTGTGTATATCAAAATGTTATCTTCAGAATAGTTAAATTAGAAGTATTCAATTGATTCCTGCTAGAATAATGTTCTTTTAAACATATTCAAGTTCTTAATTCTAATACCTGAAGTATTACATGAACATTTAACACTAAACTTCTGTGTTGAAGATGTGTCCTGAGAGCTATGGAACATTTAATTCTTCTGGGCTTGTTGGAAATTAAACCTCTGTAATTTTAATTGTGTAAACTTTTACATTAAAATTACTTCTGTGTTTCCAGAAGGTGTGTCTCTTCAGACTTTCTTAATGACCATTTGAGATGTGAGGGTCTGTGACAATACCATTTACCAAGAGATTTAGCTGTTGCAATCTAATTTTTGCAGTATACAGTAAGTCTAATATTTAAAATGGATTTTGAAAAATAATTATTTTTAAAAGCTGTACTTTTGTATAGCATGTGTACATATAAAGTTTTTTGACTACACTGTATGGCTGGAGCCCAACTTTTTTGGGTCACTTGTATATCCTCTCTTAATAAGTTAAAAGATTAGGTACTGATTATGATACTGTCATTCCTATGTAAGCAAGCATATTTTAGAAGCAGAAAGCGTGTTACTTATCAGAAAGATATTTCATTAGTTTTAGATTTTTTAAATTATTATTTTATAAATTGGAGCATTGACAATGTAATAATTTTACAATCTAATTGCTTTCACCTGTTAAAATAAGTAAAATGCATGGTGGTGGAAAATGTGTGTACATTAGAATGGAAAATAGTTGAACACATATCCTGCAGTATAGGACTTTCTTTATTTCTTTTTTTTTTCTTTTTTTTTTTTTTCTTCTTCTTTTTTTTTTTTTTTCCCCACAGAAGTATCTGTTTTGTACTGCTACATCTTCTAAAAAGTCTGTGTGGCTTTTGAAAACCCACGATTCTGCAGTGTACAATATTTCATGGTAGCAGCTACTGCAGAGTAATGAGGCATGGTAGCAGCTGGTATTGGTTTATTTCAGAAGCTTTGTGTCTGATTCTATTAGCCTACCTACAGATGTAAATGCTTTTTCCAGTGTATGATCTAAACATTGAACAAATAATTCATAATTTTAAAATAGTTAAAGGATAATTTTTGCATTTTGTTTGAAGTTTATTGTGGGATAAATTGTGAAGTAATTGTGAGTTGCTACTAAAACTAAAGCAATTCTTAACCAAGCAAAAGAACAGGAACTTTTATAGAAAAAGATGAATGTTTGTCACTGAACCCTACTGAATCTAAACAAAGAAAGAGATTACCTAATAGTCTTGCAATGCATTTGAAGTACAGTCTGCTATTTGTTTGGGGAGTTGAATGGAATATATGTCTTAAAATATTTCAACAGCAGTAGTGGAGTTTTTCAGTGGATAGATCCACACATTACTAAATTATTGTATCTCCTAATCAGGACTCATTATTATACTGTAAGACAAAAATAATTCAGGCTTTTTTCTATTTGCCTGTGATGCATTTTAGAGCTAATTTGTACTAATGATGAATGGCCTTATGGGCAATACTGTGCTGTTTTGCGTTCTGATTTTCTACCCAGCTGGGTTAGTTAAGTGAATAATAGCACAATTGTTAAAATTTAATTCACATTTTAGTTGTGAAAAAAACTCGGTTTCAGAGAGTTTCCAGACTTGTTATTACAACAATCAAAACAAATTTCACAAAACATTTTTTTTCCCTATGCGTAAAATAAGTAATAACAGATAAGAGTTTAAAATATTATACTTTTCATAAGCTGAAAAAAAAGTGTAATTTAGATGTTCCAATTATGTAGTTATTATCTCGAGGTTTGTTTATTTATTTATTTAAATAACTTGTAGACATTAAATGGAGACAATAGTTGGGGTCTAATATTTTTTATGCGTTAGTACAACTTGTATATGATACATATATGATGTAATGTTTAAAGTCATTATAATATGTTTTTCCTTTAATTTAGCTATTACTGTTTATCTATTATTACCAGTCTGAAAGCTGTTTTTCAAAAAAGGTATATTTTAATAAAAAAGATATATTTTTCTCAATTCATATTAATTGCATGTGTTGATTAATGAAATAAGGAATACATGGTCTAAGATTTAAAATTTAAATTCACATGTTTTTGTTTTGGAATATATATGCTTACTGCTTTAAGAAAGAATATGTATTTTCAGTTTTTCAGATATGCTATTCAAAGTAACTAGTTTTAATATAGAAATGGCTCATTTTATAGAGCTGGATATACAGCATGCATGCCTGTGATAGCAGGAGGTTTGAAGGTGCAGAAAATCCTTATTACCCTATGTCCATAACACTCTGAATTTAGGTTAATAAATTATTATTTCAAATTATTAGTATTAGGAATTAGGAATGTCCTTGCTTATTTTTGGTAAAAAGTGACAAAATAACTTTTTCAACTTGATTAAAAAAACAGTTACAAATATGCTTAGAATTAAATGTTTAAGCAGACTGTTGAATGAGGACATTGTCAAGCAGTTATATGCACTATTAAATTTAGTTTTGAATTTGAATATGGTCAGAGTACAATATAAACTCCACTAAAACAGAAAATCAGGAATTATCAACAGCTTCAGTTCAAGGGGTGAAACAGAGTCATTTTCCGCAGAGTTTTGTTCAGGTTGCTGTACCCAACTAGCACTTGCGACAGCTTAAATTTCTCACTGTAATGTGGTGTTTGTGGGCTTTGTGGCCTGTAGTTTAAAACTCGTAGTCCTAAGTCTGGTCATCCAGTGATGATTGGCTCTGGCCTCATTCTACTGTAGGTGGTTTCTATAAATTCTCTCAGGCTTTATGACAAAAATTGTTCATAAAGTAATTGGGAGATTTCCTCAGAGCACTCTACATCAAAGGATGCTTAATTGTCCTGGCCATGCAAGAAGAAAAACAAGATGTGAAGTGCTCAGTTTAATTAGGCCACAACTTTATTAACTCAACTGGGAGCACTACCCGGCAATAAATGCAGGTCATTGTTCTTTCCTGATCATTGCTGTTTTTGGAGGACTGCTGTTCACTTCCCTTTTCCAACCTCAGAGGTGGGACCTCATGATTCTTCCCTTTACAAGTGCTAAGTTTGAGGGATATGTGAAAGAGGCATTCTTCCCTTTTACACCACATACCTGGAGTCATGCAGCTTTCCCTTGCCTGTCCAGTAATTTTCTCCTGACTCCTTGTTTAAAACAATTAATTCTGCAAAAGAAATCCAGTTCAGAAAACTGTTAACTAATACTCAGTTTAGCAAGCATGTTACTACAGTAATATAAATATGAAGTATGAAGATGGGCATCAAAAATTCTCCTACTTATTTGTGCTGTTTTCTGCAGTGTTACTTAAAACAAGTACTTTGCTGCTCTTCTGTAAGACCCTATATAAGCAATTTAAGTGATTTTATACATGGCAATGCATCTGCATCTCCAGTGAAGACTGCTTTGCAACAGAGTGCATTGCAGTGTATGAGCTGAGTTTCTCCAGGCATAGACAACTATGCCATTGATGCCTCTGGGAAGAATACAGCTCATCTGATACACTCAGCTGGTACAAAGTAGCTGTGTGGGACTTGGGAATTCAGCTTCTCTGGTTGGCTTGTATTAAATGTATCATCAAGTTTTATTACTTCCTTAAGGAGAAAATAATCTGTTTGCCTACAATTAGTGAAGCTTTCCCATCATGTAAAAATAAATACCCGTTTTATCATGCCTCCCTTTTTACTAAAGGGGATACAAAAAATAAGTGCTAGTAGTTTCTGAAGAAATTCCTGAGTCTTTTAACACGACAAAGTGCACCTTCTGAACAGGTGTACCTGTGCTGCCTAGCATGCCAGGAACTTTCCACAGTCTACTTTTAATAAACAATCAAACTTTTATACCAAACATTTTCTATAAATTCTCATTTTCTAATTAAAAGTTTGTTTTGTGGAAGGAACTCCAGGTGGTATAATTAGTGAAATACATTTTAATGATAAATCTTCCCTGTCCTATTTTATTTTAATAACAAAAATGGTCCTATGCATTTGAAATGCTCCCTATGGGTTGTATATAAGAGCTTGGTTAATTAGCTAATCAACTTACCCACCTTACCTTTTAAAAAGTGTCCTGTTTCACAGGTGTAGACTCAAATTTTATTTGGGATAGAGGAGATAAATAAAGCCTGCGATGTTCACCCTGGCTCACCAAGAAGAGATTCTGGACTGTCCTTTGAATGTCACTTTCTTAACAGGCACGTCGATTACAGGGTTTGGCCTCTGGGCAGCACAGGCAGTCTTTGAGGTATTCCAGTGCCTCTTACATCAGGCCTTTCCAAAGCATAATAGTCTGGACACTAGAGCATGGTTAAAATATTGTTAACTCTCAGTGTGTTTCTGGAAAAAAACAAACAAAAAACAAACAAACAAAAAAACCACCTTTAGTCTCTTAAGACTATCATTTTCTTCACTTGTGTTTTACTTGTTTTTGTCCTTTTTAAAGTTGCAATCAGTATGTAGCTTTTATGACATTATTTTCCTGCATTTCTTTTCCTTTGCTTTATTCCTGTTCTGTAATTTCATTTGTTTTGAAGTTTTAATTCTAGTGAGTGGGGTAAACACTGACCAAATGCAAGTGTTCATGTAATTTATTTTTATGTTGTATCTTAAAAGTTCTTTAATTTCTGTTCCAGGTGGTCTACTTGTAGCATCATTTACCTGTTCAGGAAGGGAAAAATAGTATGGAGTCATTCTGTGAACATCATTTGTAGCATTAGCATAAACACTTCTTTAGGTTTCCAACTATTCATCAATATAAATAACTTTGTTTACAATGAAAAGGCTTTGGGATTTTTTTGTATGTTGGGATTTTTCTTCTTCTTTTTTTTTTTTTTAAATTTTTTTTTCCAAGTAAGACATGGACACAAAAACAAAATTTACAGTTTAATTAATTTGCTTTAATTTGCCATAGAAGAGAAAGGATTTTATCTGGGAATCATTCTCCTTTGTATAATTTTCATGACAACATCTGTATTTTTAGTTCAACTCTTCCATTCTTAGTTTTCTGCTGCTTTTTCACACCACACTCATGCACACAAGCAGTAGCGTCTTGGCCTGTGTCCTGTCTACCATTTTTGAACTATTTTGGCTGAATTAGTGTCCATCTGAGAGATGACATACAGTTAGATATTCCTCAGTCTGATCCCTGTTGCAGGGTGATTTCATAAAGATGCCTCTTTTGATAGGTGTATATCCATTGTGCACTGTCAACCCAAGGTATTCAACATTTTTTGCTGTCTGAAGACGACAGCATGCTCAAGCTCCTTAGAATAGCCATCACCAAAATGTTGACCACTAAAAGTCTTTGGAAGAGCACATGCATTGTCTAGCATTTCTTTATTCTTTGGCCAGTGTAGCTGCTAGACAGAACTGCATGTGCATGTTTTACTATTAGAGGCAAGAAGAGGACCTGTAAGAATATTTCCAAAACCTCCTCATTTTATAGGAAGGTGAATTATATTCCTTTCAAGGAATATAACCAGTCACCAAGCATTTATATCCAGCCTTAGTTTCATCTGAGTTATTCCAAACACTGATGAGGGAGGAATTATTGTAGACCTTGTCAGCATAACTCAGGTTCTGAAATGTCCTCCAAAATGATAAGGATCGAATATTAATTGCTGCAAAGGCTTATCTGTGTGTGAGTACTGGGTGGCCTCTATTGGTGAGAGCAGTCATGTTAAATTGGTGTTAATTATATCCTCCTTTCCTCCTGCTCAGATTTCTTTTCGTCTTCCTTATTCCCCAATAACGTTACTAAAGTCCCCATTGTAGACAGTGGCTTTCTGTGAAATGCCAGAACGCTGTAGCACTGACCAACATTATTGCATTTCTGCCTGTTTTCCCACGGTGCTGTCCTGTTGACTTCATCCACTTGAGATCCAAAATAATATGGTTAAATCTGAGATGTTTAGCATTACTGTCATCTGCTAAGCAAAAGAACAAAATCAATTGTAAAATCAGTTTGATCACTACCTTGAGCCTCTAGCTACTTTTGAATTTTATGAGGAGAGTAATCTCTAAGTGTTCTGCAATATCTGTATAGCTTACAAGGTATTTGTGGCTACCTTTACTCAAATCTTTAATACTGACTCATTGGATTCAATGCAATTACAAAATGTAATATTTTGTATTTTATTTTGTGCTAATCTGCAGTGAATAAGGAAAATGTAGTGTTCAGTGTTGCAGAGCAGGATCTTTTTTTCTGGAGGCTTTGTTCATCCTCCAGATATGCACTAGCCTTATTTTTTGTGACTGGAAAAAGAGCTTCTGTCCTTATGAACACTGTTGACATGAATGGAGTTATTGCTGTTTCTGTCATTTCTGGTATTTCCAATTTACCCTCTGCTTCACTGGTGTATGAAGCATTTTATGAGCTGCTTTGGCAGAAAAAAAGGATGTTTATAACATGCTTGCTTTCCGAAGGGGCTAAAAAATCTCAGTGGATTTAGCAATGCCCTCTTGACGAAGTTGCATAATTATGAAAAATACCTGAATAGGTGAATGCTCCCTTTGCAGAATATCTTTGCAAGATAAAGACCCTCAGAAGTTTGTAAAGATTTGGAAAGGCCTTCAAAATTATTATCCAGAGAAGGAAAAGAACCCAAGCTCTTGTTGATTAGGAAATCTCACATGAGGCCAGAGTGTAGTGATCAATATGAATGTATAGTCATCACTATGTAAGCTGTATTGTATAATGTCTTCTTACACATTGATATCATTAGGAGTTGGCAGTAGTAGCTCCATAGTAGTTGTAAGAATAGTTCTTGTATTTCTTAATTTCACTTCGACGTACAGACTTAGAAGCTATGGGAGAACATGCTCTGAAGTGCTGAGCACAGACATTCATGCCAACCAACATGAACATATGTAGGGAAACCTGAGGATTTGGTTAGTGTGGGGAAAAAAACAAAACCAAAAACAAACAAACAAACAAAAAAACGACTGTCATTGAATATGTACAAGGATTTTTACTGTCTGATATATTCTGCAGGTAATGTCACTATACTAGGAGACTAACACGTTTCCAAGCATGTGCTTCCTATGTACCCACACTTCTTTTTGAGTCTCTTGTGCTACATTCCCAAATATACTGTTTGCTCCTCTGTTTCTTTTCTCCTAATGTTCACAGATGAACAACCAATGTCCTCCCTTACTTCCTTTTTAATTGGCTTGGCCAAGAGGTCACCAGTTCTTAGGGTCCCTGCCCATGACTCCCATGAGTATTTATTCCAAGGAGACAAAGCCCAAAAGAAGTATTTACTGTTCCAATAGCAGCTCTGCACCAGTGGTCGTGTAACATTGCTCTTCCTCTCCTCATGTCTGTAATATCAGTCCAACTACTTAATCCTTATCTGGATAAAGGTAAGATGCTTTCCCTCTTATTTTCCCCTTTTATAATATTCTTTACTGATGCTAGTAGGGTCATGGAAGATAAGCAGAAGATGTTATTTCATAAGTTTCCCTTAGAGTGAAGGGGTGTTTTCTCAGGCAGAGAGATACCTTTGTCTTTTCTGCAGTGCTCTTATTGATACTGGTGAGCCCCTTACAGTTATCAAGCACTGCTTGCAGTAGCAAAGAAATACACTTTTTTATTGATCAGAGGTCTGATAGGGGTCAAAGAAATAAGTTTATCAGTCCAGTAGGCTCTCTGGCATTTAAGGCATTGTAACCACAAGAAATAATACAAATGATCTGTGGTATTCTGTTCCCTGTTATGTCTTGTACCTTTGTAGCATGGCCTTCAGTAATCATGAACATTGGCCATTTGTTCTCCTCAGTGATGATTAGGGATATTGCTTTTCAAGGTAGCAGTGGCCATTTTCTTCTTCATGCTGATGGCTACTTTCTTATAGTCAGCTGAACATCAGTATCTGGGGGAATCAGCATTTTTTCCTAAGGTAGTCTAGGTAATCTTTGTTCGTTATCATTTTCTCAATCAACCTAGTAGTGCTAGCAGGTAGAATTATTAATGCTTCATGAAGTAAGGTATTCTACAAAAATTCTCCCTCAGAATTAACAAGTTATTATCATTATCCATCCATTGCTTGTCCTAGAAGTATAATAATACTGTGGCATCACATATCCTCTTGGCATGCTGAGTTATGGTAAAAAGAATCAGAGAATTGTTTGGTGGGATTATTTAACAAACATTTGTGTAATATTTATTTGTGTATTTTTGTGTAATATTTATGCTAGAGCTTGCTATTCTTTGAAGCCTCATATACTTTTCCCCATTGCAGTTTATCATATCTTTATATCTAGACATCAGGTTTCTCCTGTCGTCACCCACAATAGATAAGCTTTAGGGAAAAATGTGTCTCTAAGACACATTTCTGTTACATTCCTGTTACATAGAAAAATCTCTGCAGCTGGGCTTTGCCAATGCATAACATTGTTTCAAGATACAAGAGCACTGAAGATCTGATTATCTTTGTTCTTTGCCACTTTTAGGTAAACTTTCAAGACTAAAACGCAACTTAATTAGTGGTTGTGTTTCAGATATTCAAAACAAGTTTTTCAATTATAACTGGAGGTAGGAAATTGAAAGCTCATGTTTATAAGCCTTTAGTATCTGCTTAGCTTTCTAATCCTGGCAGCAGGATTTTAATATGATCATATAAGTAAATTTGCTATTCTAAAGTATGGAAACCAGTCTTATTTCAAACAAACAAACAAACAACATATGAGCACTAGAATCGATGTGAGATCTCTGATATCTTTGTAGCATAGGGTTCATGCCAAATCACAGATGTCTGCACTGTGGCAAAGGTGGCAAAGCTTCTATTTGTAATGAATGGAGATGCCACATCAATCAGTAGTCAACTGAATACAGAGGATGATTTTGCTTGCTTTTAAGTTGGTGTCTAGGGTAGGATTTATCTGTTTAAACAGAGGTTTCTAGGTATGACTAGAAGCGCTAAATATCTGAGATATCCACAGAGGGTTAGCAGATCTAACACAGAACCAATGTCAGTATCCCTGTACTTGTGGATTGTTAGATAAAAATTGGGCATCATTGCCTAGACTAAATGAAATAGCAACAGATGCCTATATTTAGGCAACTAATGAAGGGACCCCCCCTTGTGAAGGGACCTTTTCATTTCTCACTAGGCTCTATTGACTGTACAGATTACAGAGGAAAGTACAGATATTTTGCAGTTGTAGCAGATGGTTAGAAACCAGAAATACATGTGAGGACCTAAATTTAAATGTTTTATGTGAATCCTACCTTCATATTTCTTCCTGAAATGTGAAGTCCAAATAATGCAGAATGTTTTTTCCCATGTATTTAAGCATATTCTTAATCTAAACTGGTCATTGCTGAACTTTCAAGACATGTCAAAGGATGTCCTTGAGGCAAGACTAATGTTTGCTTACACAAAATGGGTCAGCAATGTGTAACTTGGTTATCTTTTTTTTTTTTTTTGGTATTAAAATAAATGCTGATGAACAATCCACTGTCTTTTTTTTTTTTTTTTTTTTTTTTTTTGGTTCTAGTTGTTATGGAAAGAGGTGCAATCACAAATCGAAGTTTTAGGTAACTTGAGAAATACTAGCTTTCAAAGGCAATCTCTGGACTCTGCTTACTTTTACTAGGGTCAAATACTACTTTCTGATAAAGTTATTTAAAAGCAGCATAAAAGAAGCCTCTGTATCACCTCATCTGTACCTTTTCCTAGATAAGTTTCTGACCTTTCTCTTGAATTTAAAGGAACTGAGAATATTGTGTGCATTCTTAATCTCAATGGCCAGCTTCAATATATTGATATATGTACAAAGACATATGACTTTTTTGATTTTGTAAGATTTCATTCACTTCCTACTCTTACAAAAAATCTGGATTGTAAACAGTTTAAATTATTTCAGAATTTGTGCAGGAAGCAAGTAAATAATGGTGGGGAGAGTGAGAGGAAAGATGAGTACAATTCCTAGTGTTGCTAATGTGGCCATCATATTGACCAGGCTGTTTTAAGATAATGCTTTATGTTATTCTTTCAATAAGCATCCTCTTTAGCAGAGTGAGCAAGTTAGACAAAGGAGGAGAAAAATAATAATAAATAAATTAGTAAATTAATAATAGGATCAACAAACAATTGTATAGTTATAAACTGAATTCCAGTATATAGTAGGAAAAACAAGGTAATGAAGTAAAATAATAGAAAGATGCAAGAATAACCTGAGACAGAACTTCTCATTCATATAATGTAGACTGCAGACATTCCAGCATGTCTAGTTTAGACCTGTGTAAGTTTGTTGGGCTCTAAAAGTTAGCCATTGCTGTCAAAACTTGGTTAAAATAAACATTCTTGGGCAAGCAGGCAGGCAAAGTGTTTTTAGCAAATTATTTGCCAAAGTGGCAGGTAATTGCCCCATTCTTAATATCAGGGCATTTTGTATTGCATCGCAAAAGCACTTCTCAGCTTCTTGGTGAAGTATAGTAATGCTTGAAATATTTGTTACATCAGTTTTTTAAAGAGCATCCTGGCTTTTAAGTAGCATGGACATAATCAATGGACTCGTGATTTTTTTCCTATCTTTACATTCTATTTAAAGACATTAATTAGAGTTTGAATGACATGAAAGACATCATGCAAAAATAGAATAAAATGGGCAACTTAAGGAAAGGATAAAATTTCTTTAAAATATTCCATATCATGTCTTTGATCAGATTATCAGCTGCTTGGTTGTGTTGTCTCTGTGGTGTTGCTGTGGTTTATATAACATCTACAGCTGTGGGGCCCCCTCAATTGTTGCCTCCGGCCACTTGTTGTAAACATATTAATGAGAACGAAGATAACATTGTCCTGTTTGTTCTCATCTGTATTTACTAGTGAAATGGATAAGTTGCTAACTTAGTGTATCTGATGTTGTAATTTTATGTAATCATCAGTGCTATGTTACAGATGACTTTGTCAACGAAACCTAACTGATCTTAACTAATCCTTTGCTAGTTTTCCTAACAAGGAAGGACAACTTGTTCTAACTGCTTATTTCCTTTATTTTCTGCAACTTTACATTTCCTAATTAAAAAGTTGTTTTCCTCATGATGTTGTTGACCACAAAAAGATCAGATCTGTTCCTTCCCTCTCAATGAATGAAAAACAAACAAACAAAACCACACACACACAAACACACACACACACACACAAACAACACCAGTAACTTCCTAAATTTAATTCTGAGATACTGTACCATTTTCACCTTAATGAGTTAATGAGACCAGTAATGCTATTTCATCTTTTTCATGCTCTGCTTAGGCCTTTATAATGAAATACTCTTCAGTGTTACCTGGAATGACTAAGGAAACAGGTACAGAGTGCAGACAAGTCTTTTTTCAGATGCATGCTGCTGGGAGGAATATCTCTAAGGAAGTTCTTGACTGCTGAGTTTCACACAAATGGAGGATGCTTGGCTGTATTCACTTGAGTTAACCTGGTGCAGGTGTGAACAAAAAAAGTTGTATTTGAGCTGCCATCTCCTTGGTAGCTCTGACTGTATTTCTAAGACATGGGGAGACTTAATTCACTGTTCTTTATGCTATAGTAAGCTTAGTTGTTCGCAATGAACAACTAGAAGAGCCTTTATGTACTTCTGAGCATACACATGAGATTGTTCCTTGATGGATAGTGTAAGATAGGTTGGAAGTGCCAAGAGATTTGCCTAGCTTTTGTCACGGGAAGTAAACTATTCATTTTCTTTACAATAATGTTGAAGTAACAGTTAAAGCAGGGAAAAATGTATCCTATGTCACGATTATCCTCACAGTATTTATATACTTTATCTCATCTCTGTCCTTAATTTTTCCTGACATTTTATCACAAATTTTCTAGAGCAAGATCTTTCTCATGTTCATATAAATGATATTTTCATATGCTGTTATTCTACACCTGTTACTGTGTCTTTTTTAGTTGTTAAGGTTGCTCCCAGATGGGTGATGCTCTCTGGCATTTTGCCAGCTATACATATTAAAACAATCTAGTATTTCTTCTGAGGTTGACACAGGACCCATTACTCATCTTCTTTATGTAGTGGTACTCCAATATAACAGTCTTAGAGAATAAAGTTTAACAGATGATAGCTCTTATCTCGATGGAGGCATGGATTTATCCCCTTGTATCTGGCTGTCTTACGTATCCATTGCCAAGCAAATCAACCAAAGAGAACAAACATCTGAACTTCTTACTTTGGGTTTGTATTTGTCTGCATTCCTGCTATACTTACAATATGTGGAGTGTGTCAAAGCTGTGAGAATAATCTCACAATCCCGTGGTGAGGTAGACAGACACTATCCATATCTCATGGGTTAAAATTTCATTTGGTGGGATCAAAGGGTTGGATTTGAGATGCACTTGGTAACCACGATTGGTTATCATCTCTGAAAATCAAATCCAAAATTATTTTTCTATAAGCCACATAAATCATAGCTCTTGTGCCCCAATCCCATGTTACAGCCTCAGGCCAAGTATTTGGCTGTGAGGGCAAGGGTCCTGGAAGGACACAAAGGCACAGAGATGCTCAGGCTGACCAAGTCAGGCTCAGATTGGTAGAGTAACTTGCTGGCTGCGTACACTCCAAATTTCATCAAATATATTTTTGCTTCTTTATTCTATTCTTTCTCCAACTCTATTCATCTCCCGAAGTGCTAAAATGCTAGCTAAAAATCACTTAATAAATCTAGAAGTGTTGTGTGTAATAATTTTTTTAAAAGTGCTAGTCAGCGCAGGTTGACCTTACAGCAGAGTCTTTCAAGTGGTTGTACAGCCTGCCCAGATCCAGTTCCAGGTCAGGAGTTCTTGCAGTGGAAACTTGTATGTTAGGAGGAGTTCACATGTTTAGTAAAGTTGGCTTTATTTATTTATTTATTTATTTATTTTTAATTTAAGGATGGAAAGGAAAAATACGGAAACATTATGAACAGATTGAATAAGACTGAATATATTTCAAATACGTATTTTTATTAGTGTGCTAGGGCTGCTAACACACACACAAAAAAAGGAATTCTCCTCTTTTATTCTTTTTAATATAAATACAATCACCTTCCAAGGAAATTAACATAGAGGATATCATGTGTTTTTGAGAAAGATTTGAAGCAGCCTTCTTATTTACAACCCTTTTGCTTTTTGTTTTGTTTTTCCCAACCTTGACAATTTCTTCAAATTGCTTATTTTCCTTTAAATGTTTTACGGTGTATTTGCAAATGTTATTAGTCAGGTAATACTGTATTATTAATTCTGTAATATCTCTAAAGCCATACTAAAATGGTAATACTCAAGTATTACATATATCAAGTGGATGGAAGGAAAACTGTGCTGAACTTAGAAAAACAGAAATCTTACAAATAAAGTACTAGAAGAATTAAGTTCCATATCTGAATAATTTTATTCTAAAGTACAGCGTTACTTCAAGAGTATGAAAGGGATGACATTTTCCCTGACTAGTGAAGGAAAAAATGCACATTCTGAAACTGTTTCCCCCATCTTTTCTTATGCAGAGGTTTTATCTGCTGTTTAATGGGTAAACTTACTGTGAAGTATAGTTGCTTGTTTAACTTTACCCCTATTCAAGTCTTTGATTTTGGCAGGTTAGTTAATTCAAATAAAATTTGTGAAGTTAAGCACTTTCAAGAAAAGGCATAGGAGAACCTAATTTAACCTAGAGTGTCTCTTTTATTCTTCTGTTATTCATTTGAAGTGCCCTATCAGCTTGAACTGACCAACTTCAGTCATTTTTACCCTTTTATTTTTTTCTCTAATGTAAACTGAAATTCCCTGCTGTTCGTGGTATTTTAGTGTTTAGCATCATTTAATGAGCAGGTATCATTAAACTTAAAAGGTCCTTTTCTGTATATCTCTGATTAGTTAGTGAAAGAACCAAAGAATTCCTCTAATTTATCTTTGCTTCCTTGTTATATTTTGATGTTGGCCCATTTTACGTTTCTGTGCCTTTTTATGAAATATGAAATTATAATTTTGGTGTGAAAGTAGGACAGAAAGTGGAAAAAAATCTTTGGTACTGCTCAGATGTGTAAGCTAGTATGGATTGTTTACCAATGAACTAAGAGAATACTATTTATTTTTAAACTTTTGCTCATATAAATATGTGTGTGTCTGTGAGCACGTGTGCATATGTGTATATATATATTTATAACATATTTATATAAAATAGATACTTATTCTAATATAAGTATTCATTATCTGTGCTTTGCAAATATACTTATTAACCCCTGCCAGTAACCTTTGCAGCTGGGTACATGTATATTCGACACAAAATTCATCCTTTCTTGTACATTCAAAAATCCCATTGAACTCACCGTTGAATTTTAATTTTTAGTGAATGTAAGATCAAAGTCCAATTAGTCGATGATAAAAACTCTACGGAATGGAAAAAATGAAAATTATCAGTTATTAGGGTATTATGCATATTTGTGCAACAAACTAAAGAAAGCCAAGTAAAAATATTATGAGGCTATCTATAAAACAGTCATAACAACAGATTATTCTTTTTATAACACTAATTTGTTCTGGATTTTACAGTTTAAGTCCTTGAGAAGGACAGTCCAACTCATAATTGAAGGCTCATGATTTGTTCATTCAAATAAGGGTTTTCAGGATCAGGACCATTGTTTATGCTATCATTTTTTTTCTTTTAGTGTCTTAAAGATCTAAATGATCAAATCAATACTAAAATGAATCATTTATGTTACTGAGATATTTGCCTAAGGTAATTCATCATTTGATATAGATATTGCCACATTTTAAATAGTGACAGTTATGGTAATTGATTAATTCAATCCAATATACCATTCCAATATCCATTTCCCATTTTTGATGTGCTAAAAAATATTCAAGCATTTTGATTTTCTTCTTATTTTCTTTTATGAAATAAAATCTGGGAGATAGAAACACTGCGTGAAGAAAAAATAATGAGGGTTGAATGGAAGTAAAGGTCAGATATTATGTAGAAAGTTGCAGATGGCACTGAATGTCATTAACATTGCTAACATCTAAAAAGATGTAACAGTGCTGCCTACTGGTAAGATGTAGTAGTATTAATGCATTAAAGTAAGTGTGAAATTACGTGTGAGCCATATTCTTCATTGTAACAACGGCGGCGTCTAGGTTTTCACACCCTGATAAGTATTGACAAGATTCATGGGTTTGCATCAGGATTAATAATATGTTCTTATATGTGTCACTTGAATGGAAATTAGATGTACAAAACAAAAGACAATTATTTTTTCATGGACAATTGTAAAATTCTTTTCTAACATTATTCTATACATTCTGAAAAATTTCTACTGAATTTGACTATATTTAGGTATAAAATCGGTTTTATTGTCTATGTTGCCCTGCTATTTTATGTTATATGTGAAGACTTACTGTGTAAAATGCAAAAATGGCAACCAGTTAAATGGTAGCAAATAAGAATTTGTAGCACATGCAGAGCCTCTTATCCAAGAAAATAAAATTGCTTTATAAACAACCCAGAAGATTTTCTTTTACAGATGGAGAAAATGATTAACTCCATTGTCTAAAGTTAAACTCTTAACTTCATATTTAAGTGTCATTTTCAGGAGTACTGAGTTATTTGAGAATTAGAACATCGTGGAAATATCTAAGGGAATTATGAGCTTGCCTCTTTGAAACTGCTTTACAGTTTCAAAACAGGCATTGACATCAATAATATAGTAAAATGGAGTATAAGCCAGCTGGGCAAAACTCAGATTTTTCCATCTCCAATACAATGCTTTATCCATCAATGTTATTAATGACAAATACAGGGAAATTATTTACTTCCATTGATGTGAATACTCCCTAAGTATTTATCTAAAAATAGACACATTTTTTTTCTAACGTTAATAAACAGAAGCTTTTTGAGACAACAGTGCTATTTGTCGATAAACCGAAAAGTAAAAGACAGAGGTCAAAGCAACAAGCTGGTATTCCTTCTGGGGTAAGCTGCTTTACCCCAGAAGTATGGAGCTGGAAATACCGAGGAGTTCTCCTATCAGCAGGACAAGAGTAGTCATTAATATGCATGGCTCCTTCTTCCCCAGTGTAGGGCCTCTTTCTTGTGTTGAAATATCTTCCCTGGGAGTCACCAATTGTAAGCCAGGGCTGCCTGCAGGAGCTCAGTATCAGTCCTGGAGATGATTCAGGCAGCTAATGATACTTGCAGCTAATTACCTCGTGCTACCTTGTCCTTGATTATCTTCAGGGAAGGAGGAGGAGATGCTACAAGGAACGGATCCTAGTATCTTCTGTTAGGCTTCCACTTGAGGATCTGTTGAGATAATAGGTAAAAAAAAAACTAGTTGTAGGAAGGCTGCCCCTTCTCTTAAAAGAAACTGGTTTTTTTTTCTGTTTAACATGTCAATTTATTCAAAACATAAATTAAAGATGTATACAGCTGATGCTGACACACAATCTTTTAGAGGGCTGTAGGAATGCAGGGATTTTGTGAGTATACAATAACGAGTGAAATCTGAATGCATACTTTTTAGAATGGGATGTTTGATCCAATATTAGTAACATTTAGGAACCAATTTATACAACAAAATGGCCACTACAGTGTTATGCCATGCAGTCTAGTTTCACTTGCACATTTTATGCATCTCATACCTGATTAACAAAGATCCTACTGTGTTCCACATGATTAAGTATCATATCTCAAATACAGCTTTACATGTAAATATCTATGTACATATGTATCTATATTTACATGTAAATATCCATTCAAAGACAGGAATACTTTTAAAAATGAGGTCACTCATACAAATACAATAAAGTTTAAAGAGCATTCCCTCCCCAAACTTTTGTTTTTTTAACTGAAAGTAGAAAGAACGTGTCTTTTTCATTCTTTTCTAACAACTTATCTACCTTTCTCCTCTGAGTGGGATGCCAGCCCTAACAGTGGATAAATGCAGTCAATAAAGATTTGGAATCATGTTTATGTTTGATTAAACTGTTTTTTGTCTTGTGATTTCATCTGACTGCCAAATCTAAGTAATTGAGCCCCATGACACAAACAATTCAGTATATCATAACATATTGACTGAGAAAGCACTAATAAGTATGGTATAACATTATTATCCCCGTATCCTAAGTAGGCATGATATGAAAACTGGATTTGCATTGTTGTAGCCATTTTTGCATTGTTCTTGCAGGATGAATACAGTAAGTGAAATGTCATTGTAGATTATGTAATAAAATGTCTGAAACTGTAATGTAGCCATGAAAAAATGCAGTTTAACATTATGTGCTGTAGCATAATGCAGAGCAATTAGATAAATTACTGTTAAAAATAGATGAAAAATCCATTCCAACAAAAGCTTAGCTCACAAAGAGATAGATACTCTTTTCCCTCATGCCTTAAAACCCGGAGTGGAAGGTCCAAGAAGCTACCAGACTCATTTGTTTTCCATCATAAATTTTGAGAGAAAGTAAGTTTGATTCAAAAAAACTTTAAACTGCTCTTCAGCATATACTATACTCAGGGATGTTTAAGCCAGAGTTCCTACCTGCTCTTCGTATATAAGAAATTGAGATATCCAAGATTAGAAAAGAAGTATGGAGAGCCCCAAATCACTTTTTAACTCCTCAATTCAGTGCTATTTTATTAAATAATCATCTCTTCCAGTTGCTTCCAGTTGTATGTTGAACTGGCTGGGGTGTTTTGGATGTGAATCTTCCTTTGGTCTTCCAACATGAGGCTAACAACTGGATAGCCATCAGCTGATGTCAAGTTCTGTGGCAATAGCAGGATAACTGATCAGTCAGGTACACTGCAAGATCATATGAAGGTTAGATTCTACCAGGCTTTAGAAAAAAATGTTTTCCACTATATTATCAGAAGGGGATGACTTGAATCAATGGAAAAGAAAGATACTGAAGAGTGGATTTTTACGCTGTTCCTAGAATGTTAAATAAGACATATCCAGGATCATTCCCACTACACAGAACAGCTGATATTTTTGTTGTAAATTCTCTGAGCTTGCAAAGCAATTTGTGGTGAGATCCACCTGCTTGTTTGGAATGGTTCCTGAAACATTCTCACTTCTGTGCTGTGTCTGCAGATTGTCTAGAAAAGTGCCAGTTGGCATGAGCAAAAAGCATTTTAAGAACAATTTTAACGATTTTAAATGTTGGTGTTCATATTCTAGTGCTCAAGAGTGTTTCTGGGCAGTATTTGATTTTCTGGTAAAGATGTAGCTACTGAATCCCTAGAAGTGACAGCAAACAGTGACTTTGGATCCTTAGGATCCCATAGGAGTTGAGAAACTAAGTAGAACTAAGCCTGATGAGCATTCAAAGGAGGGACATCAGCCAGAACTTTGAGCTGTTATTAAGCTTAATCAAAGTTCAGAAAGAAAGAATTCCCATCATCAGACTAATGTCATTTTCATATAAAATACCCATCAGGTATCCTCGTTTGTTACTCAGAGGAGGGCATATGTAGGTAGAATAGATGTGCCTACATGTTTGTTTTATCACGTCAATTCCTGTGATGAGCTGGAGTGATCACAAAAGATTTGGGCCATAAAGAACAGGGTTTAGCTAGATGGTGCCTCTTGTACAAGTGCAATCCTTACTCCCTGCAGGACAAAATCTGGACATCTTCCTCAGAACTTAGTTTTCTTCTTTTTAATATCACATTTTTAAGTTCATTCAATTTTTAACTGAGTGAGGATGCAGTTTTTGTAAAAGAAAGGAATTCCTTATAGCTGCTGTTTTTTCTTTGTTTCTCTAGGTCATATCTCTATGTTCATCTGTGATTTTTTTCCATCACATGCTAGAATTCAGTTGTGTTAGTTTTATCCTCACTCTTCAGAAAGTTTGGGTTTGCACTGTTTTTTTCATTGTTCTTCATCTTCCATATTCCGTTTATTATTTTAGCCTAGAATTGGCGCTGTCTTTATCAGTAGGTAAGAGACAGCCATGAGCTATGCCTTTGAAACTCTTTGGTGTTCCAAGGACCTTGTAGTAATATACCACTTGCAAGTGCATCTTTTCTAATCTTTCCTGGAGATGTTCCATTTCTTTTGTGAAAAATTAAGAATTAGAGCATGACAAATGCAACATATTTGTAGTGAAAATTCTTAAATGTTATGGTGTGATAGGCAGGGTGGTTTTTTTAGGATCTGCCTTCTGTTTAAAGAAAAAAAAAAAAGTGATTTAAAAGTCAAACTTGGTTAAAACCATAACTTATTATTGCAAAATGTTTGAAAAGTTACAGAACTCCTTTTCAATCTTCAAGGTTCAATTTCATTCCTATCAATCCTTCTTTTCCTTTTTGAATTAATGAGAAAGTGAAGAACCACTGCAACATTTATACCTGTATGTTGAAGTTTTAAGTAGTAGTGTTTAATGTATCAGTTCCAGGTAAGTGCATTCAAGTGTCCTCTGTTCAGCATTGTGGAAAACTTCAGGGGACTGACTATTCATAGTGAAGCTGGTGGGAATACTTGGGAACTTAAAAGTTGTGAACACGCTTTGAATATCTTGATGAATCAGATCATAACAGAGGAGTAGTATTTGCCTTAGGCTCCAGAAGCTATATAGTTACTTAGATACTCAGTAACATTTTTGTTTACTGTGTCATACCTGGCATTTTAAAGGGCAGCACAGCATTTATTGTAAGGCTTACAGCTTTTTCACAGTTTTCACTCCTCTCCTCACTGTGCTTTTGAAGAGGTGTACCCATGCCGCTGTGCTTTGTGCTCAGTGCACTGTTCTCCATGGCTGCTAGGCATAATGCCTGCAAACTTTGCAGCTCTGAAGGGTCCTATGTGCAAATTTGTGAATCACTAACTGCCTTCAGCATGTAGGGCTATCACAGTGGTGCCTCTCTGTACATACAGTAGCAGAACTTCTGGCACTTAAGTGACGTCTTTTCATCCAGGGAGGCAAAGCTTTGGATTACTTTCATAGACTTAGAGGCTTCAGTGCCACCTGGTATTTCAGGCACTTAATTGCTGTTTTGCAACTTGTCTGTGGGAACTGAGACTGTCTTTCAAAGATGCTTTCAATGTGTTTGTGTTGTACAATGGAAAGTGATGTAGTACATGCTCATTCTACCTGAGCTAGTACTGATCCACGCAAGTACTTCTACATAGCACAGCTGTATGTCCATGCAGAGACGCTCATTTTGGTATTAATGCTGAAAAGTCCTGCTGAGTTTCTGAGTTCCATTCTGCAGCTAGCTTGAATGCTGATGGTTGTGTTATATTTAACTGCAGAGGGTAGTCATGCCTCTAGACTTCCAAGTGAGACACTCTGGATTCTAAGCAGCTTTGGTGTTGGAAAAATTTGTCATCTTTTCAGTCCAATAAATTTAATTATTTTCTTAATAGAATTACAGATTTAGTGAGCAAAATGAGGAAAAAAAAAAAAAAACAAACACAGCGATTTGGCAAAGTATTTTGTTAAGACAACCCCCCAAATAACCAAATCTAGTTAGGAGGACTATAAATAGTAAGGTAATGACTGGTGAATTCCAAATCCTTTTGGCATGTCTGCTCTTATTTAATTAATTATCCAGAGTACTACTATAGAGCATGTTTAGTGAAGACCAAAGAAGATACTAATTGGTTAGAGTTGTCACCACTAACAGTACTAAAAGAGTAAGAAAAGCTTTCAGCACACAATAACTGTCTATACAGGGTTAAGGAAATCATAGTTCTGTCACCATTAAATTGATCTTAGAAAGATATCTCATACGCCTTATCTGTTATTTCATATTTTAGCCATCAACAGTGGTATCTTGAGTACTTATAAAGACCACAATGGATGTAGCAGTCAGAGAACCAGAAAATTAGAATATTTTTGCCTCAAAATAAGTTAATATATTCAAGAGAGGGTAAATTGAATTGCAGGAACCTAGACAAAAGAGACATTGGGGTGAGGAAATGACAATGGGGCACACTACAGTAGATCTTAGGCCACCTTGTATTTATTCCCGTCTCTGCTGCTGGCTTTGTATGTGACCTTGGTCCAATCAGTTCCTTATTTCACGCCTCAGTTTTTTCATCTGTTAAAAAATGGGGATAATGATACTGACTTGCTGATGAAAAATGCCTTACAAAATGTGGGTGCTATTATAAGCAGGGTATCAGATCACCAGGTCGATAGCTAATGGTTCATGAATTTGAAACTGTAATGTAAAGCTATGTAACTATGATTTACTACAGGTAAAATATTCCATTTGAGTCTGAGCCTTAATTAACCAAAACAAACATGAGAGGTTGCAGGGAGAAAGATTTTTTAATGATGATTCAAGGACTTAGTGTATATGTATAGTTTGACTACTTTTTAGATGTGATAGATTTTTAAGCCACGTCTAAAACTGTTTGGAACAGATGTTCTAGAGTGTTGCAATAGATGCAGTGTAAGAATGAGAAGATGTTAGCAGAACAGCGTTATTAATGCTTGTGCAATGATACCCAGGTTAGCTGTGAATGATTTGATCTGCACTTCACGTTGCAGGCCCATGCAAGCATAGAACTAGCAGATGAAGTTTCAGTATAGAACTGCTGCACAAAGTTTTTCTTGGCTAATACATGGGACGTGACTTACTTTGCATATGCTGGACTAGTGATCTGAGCACGTGCAGAAAGTCTGGTGCGTTCCAAGTTTGTCAGAGTTACTATGCACACTGAGTAACTGTGAGAGTTGGCCTGTGCATGCATGGGGAACTTCTGCAAACACTGCTAAACATCCTCTGGCCTTTGCATGTGACAGCCAGAGATGGCTCAGGTAATGTCTACAGTACTCAAATTCCATGCAGCCAGGATTACTACTGTACTGGATAAAATCATGGGCTTCTGGCAGAATTTAGGCAGAACAGGCCCTCTGGAAGTGATGTACTTCCATCCCCCAGTCAAAGCACAGTTGACTTCCATCATGCTGATTGAGGTCTTCCCTAGCTGATTTTGAATATCTGAGAATGGAGACCTCTTCCAGTGTTGGATCACTTCACTGTGAGGATTTTTTCTTGTCATCTTATCAGAAATTCCTATGTTGCAACTTGTGTGCATTGCCTCTTGTCCAGTCACTGTGCACCTCTGGCTCCATCTTGTTATACCTTACCACTAGGAGTGGTAAGACATTAGAGGGATCCTTACATAGCCTTCTCTCCCGAAGACTGATCAAACCCAGTACCTCTCTATATGACGTCTTCACTCCCTTGACACCTCGATGGTCTTCTGTTGGACTCAGCATAGTATGTTGGTGTCTTGCACAGAAAGTACTCCAGATGCAGTGTCACAAGTGCTGAACAGACAGTAAAACATTTCCTTTGACCCAATGCCCTCATTTTTGCTGATGTGGTTTACAGCAAGCCTTCTTAGTTGCAAGGATACATGCTGACTAATATTCAACTTGTCCATCAGGACTCCTCAAATCCTCTTCTGGAAAGCTGTTGTGTATCCTGTTGACACCTCACCTCTAATATAGGGTTGTTCCTGCCTAATTGCAGTACTTCGCGTTTGCATTTGATGAAGTTCTGGATGAGGTTTTTCATCACCTTACTCCTCTGGCCTATTGAGCTCTCTCTGAATGGCAGCCATATATTGCTTTCACATCCCACCCATTCCCTGAGTTTGGTACCAACCATGAATGTGCTGAGGGTGAACTCCTTTCTGTTGCCCAGGCTGTTAACAAAGATTTTAAATGGTGTTGGTCCCAGTACTGTTTCCTGGAAAGCATCACTGGCTGCCAGTTGGTTTTCATACAGTACATGTCAACAAGTAGAAAAAAAATGTGTTGGAGAAATAGGGTCTTAGCTGCGTACAGGCTGATGAGCAGAGTGGAGCTGCTGCAGTTAAGAGAGAGCTCTTCTGCATGCCAGAAATTATAGATGTCTCCACACTGTGATAGAGTCAAACCTCTACAAGACTGCAGTACAAAAATAGGACAATTATCTAAAACTGTTAACATGTGTAGGCCTCAAAGATATAAGAATAGGAAAGGAGGCTAATATGACATGTAAACAGTTGAAATGAGGGAAAATTTTGGCTGAATATCAATTACATGTGATTAATGAGAAATGTGAAACAGTGTCTTCTATTATCGCTGAGTTCTATCTAGCCCACATCTTACTTTTTCACTCTCGTTCACTGTGAAAGATACAGGCTGAACCTTGTGATAGTACTGTGTTTTCTAATATTTTTGTACGTTTGGTATTTTTGATGTCTGTGGCTATTAAAGGAGAACTTTGCTGCATTGTTAAATGCTGTTCTTGTGGTTTTCACACCTAAGTGTGCAAGCAGAACTAGAGCAGGGCTGAAATACAATGAAAGTTTGGGTTGGAGAACTACTAAACACAGATGTATATTTCAATTCAACATTACTGTGTAGCTTTCTTTATGGAATACATTTTCTCTTTTAAATCTTTATCATTGTGGAATCTGAAGAGCTTTTTCCATTTTTTTTTCTGTAAATGCTGTTTTTTTTTTTCTTTTTTTTTTTTTCTTTTTTTTCCCCTAATGTGAAAAGGGAAAAAAGGGGGGTTATCAGCTTGAAAAAGAAGATTTCTTTTTAATGACTGGACTTGAAATGTCAAAGAAATCCACACTTCTGCCTAATCCTGTATGAAATCCCATTAGATAGTGGCTCCAATGAAACGTAGAGCTGAATTAGCTTCTGAGTGTTCAGATCTGGTGATTCTTGGGATAGAAGTCTCTGTTTGTGAGTTTAATGCTTCCTACACTCCATATACTCTGTACCACTAAATCAGTGTAAGCCTGCTGCAGTAGCATAATCTGCTTTACTAGTTAAAGTTAAAATTTAATCTTAAATATCTCTTTCTGCTATTCTATCTTGGTAGTACTCTTTTATCCTTATGCTTTCCCCAGATACTAGCTCTTGCGGTTAGTTATCATTACTTATTTAAGTTGCCACCCAACTAACACAAAATTAACTAAACCCATTTCTAAGCAGAGTGTTTGGCACTCTTTTTGCTGCAATGGAGTGCACCTGTTTATACTAGACCAGAATTTGCCCCAAATGTCTCATTTAAAGAACAACATCAATGATAATTTCGACTACTCGCATGCCAAATCCTGTCAAAACATTTTTGTTTCTGCACATCATCATTATTCGTTTATGACTACATGGCCGTGGGAAAAAGATTTCTTCGTTAATTACAGACAAGGAGCCTGCAGAGGGAGCTCAAACCATTGTTTATGTGGGCCTCACTAAAATAGCAATTTTCTTCTACAGGCACTAGAGTGACTTGTTATTTAAATATATCAGAAATTTGTTCTTCAGTTTAGGAGGTTTTTACATTTGGAACCTAGCTATTTTGGAGATACAAGTGCAAATAAGAGAATCTGAGAAGTGACTGGGAAGAGTGAGGATTTCTGGGACTTGATAGGTGGCACTGTTTGAAATCTCCAGAGCTGGAACATCCACACCTCCAAGTCTTCCTTTTCAGTCCTTATTCAGGATGGAAAGTAGCTTTGCCAGGTCACTGAGCTGTCAAGTCAGAGCCAAAATAGTGCAGAAAGACCAAATCAAAATCTGTGAGCTGGAGCTTTGATCAGGAACGTGGAGCCTCAGGACAAATGAAGCCAGGCGTAGACACGGATTGGAGGCTGTTGCAGGTCTTGGTGAAGGAAGGACAGACAGCGCCTTATTGTGGGTGGGAGCAGGTGATAAAACTTCTGGTTGGATGAGCTCTTCAAAAAAACATTTGATTTGCTAACTGTGATGTGTTTCATCATAAATGTCATGAGAGAAGGGAGGTACGTAACTACCACAGGAAGGAACTAGTAATACTGCAACTTAGCTGTGAAAAAGTAAACAGGAAAAAACAACGTGCAAATCTGGCAAACATGAAACTGGTAGTGATGTTGAAAAGGACAGCACTGCATGCCTTGGGCCTCCCCTTGGCAGGTGCAGGGAAGGGCTGGCATTGACCAAGTCAATGTCCCTGTCCTGCTCTGGGGATGCGCGGTATGCCTCTGCCAAGCAGTTGTGAAGCGTATTGAACTTCCCATCCTTTTCTTGCTGCTGAAAATGAGAAAGAACTCCATTTTTCTATCCTGTCAGACATTTTGGCCTTGCAGAAGACAGGAGTGTGTACACAGCCAGGGCCTGGAAGCCTGCACCATCTCTCCTGCCCAACTTGGCTGCTGTGAAGGCAAGAAGTATTTGCTATTTTGTTGTTCTGAGAGTTCTTTAATAATTCAGGATGGAGGAATGGTTTTAGAGGTACTAATTTTTTTTTTTTTGGGCGGGGAGGTTTTCCCTATAATTGCCTCTTATATCTATGGGTAACGAGCGATGAGCTCTGGCAAACTCTTGCAACAGCCTGAAGTTAAGATTAGTTTTCATAGCTGATCACTAATTGCAATGGTCTGATAGAGGCAAAAGAGATCTGTTCATGTTTTGGTCTTTCTAGTGAAACTGTAAATATTACCAGACTCAGTGAGGCAGATGGTGTATGAGTTCATATTGAAAAACTGACTTTGCAGTGATAATCTAAACTGTGCTTTCAGGGGGCGGGGTTTCACCTATCCTTCAGGTTTCTTTTACACCTTGTGTATGTGGCAGAGGATTTTTGAGTTCTCTCTTGAGCTCTGAATAGTGTAGGATATCTGGTTGCCGTTCACTAATATGTGAATGATATCTTTCTAGATGGCTTGTATTATTCATGTCTTTTTAATTTGCTGAAATAAATCTTGAGTCTTATTGTGCTTATTGTAAGTTTCCTACTTGGAGAAAAGGTGTTGCTATACTAACAGTTCTTTTTTTGTGTGTGTGTGAACTAAATATTGGTGGTAAATACTTGTGAGCAAAAGCAATGAATCAACTAATCAGTGGGTTGTAAGTAGTGAATGGAAATTCACTTTTCTTGTGGTATCTCGAGCTTCACACTTATAGGTTCGTTCTGGTAAACACACACTGATCTCTAGTATTGGGAGGGCTGGGGGGGGAATTAAAGCAGAGATGTAGACACCTGCCCCCCGCCCCCTCCACCTGCATCTATTCTAGTTTCTTTTATTGTCAAAACCTCTCCAAGTTTCAAGAACACTCTGGATCGAGACCTTTTTTTTTTCTTTTTTTTTTTTTTCCATTTGTAGTTTATTGCAAACGGAGGCTTTAAGGAATATATTTGCCCACTTCGCTGTTTTTAATCTTGTATTGTTGGTCACATGCTATAGGTAAAAGCTGTTATTAACCAGTTGGTTCCTGACTACTTGTGTGTTGCACTGTGATGGCATTTTCCTGTTTGCAACAAAATGTGATCTACCTTGAATTCACATGGCTAGTGAGTTTTGTATCCACAGCAGGCAATTACCGAATGGTCAGGCAATTAACCATTTTTACTGGCTTTTTTCTTCTTCTCAATAATAACAAATTTATGTAGAATAAGTGTTAAACTCATAGTGAGTTTCCACAAAGATGTTTGTAACATAGCCTGTTAATCTTCCGAAGGAGAAAAAGATGCAAGTGTTGACATAGTGATAACGATTAAGTAGTTTGGGTTTTGAGTGGAACCAACCATAACCATCACTGGAAACCACAGACCTCTTTTTTGTCATTCATAAAGTGAAAGACGTTTTGAATACAACCTGTGTACATGAACTTCATGTGTGACATACATCAGCTGCTTGGCTTATCCTTCGTTCCCTGCTGGTGCCTGGGCTCCCCTGATCACCCTCACTTTCTTTGTGACAGTTTGCAACCAGGCTTTCTCCTGAAGTTTATTCTCTCTAGGAAGCAACAGCAGGCAGGATTGTTCACCCTTGGATCCATTCCAGCCAGACTGACTCTCTTTACCCAGGACAATCCTCCAAGACAAGTCTTGTGCCCCCACTTGCCCTCAAATGCCCCTGTGCCATGCTGAGGGACACACAACTCAGACCGTTGTCATCATGCTGTAAGACCCCTCGCCGCTGATCTGTGGCCCAATCTTCTCAATATTTAGGGCACTTCAAACTGGAAAATGAATGAAAAATAATTACTGTACTTTGTATCTTGTAGTCACCTCGAGTGCAGAGAAGTTGCAGGCCAAGTTTTATAAATTGTGAACGTGGCGGCTCCGGTGCTGCGAGGGTCCCAGCCCTGAGTAGCGCGTACGTGCTCCAGTCCTCACCCACTGCTGCAGGTTTGGGTTCGCTTCTTGGTGTTGCCTTCCCAAACAATATAGGCATGGGGCTGAAAGCCACCACACTTTTCCAGGTGTGTTCCTGGAACGCTCCAATGGGATGACAGCAGCAGGAAAAGCATCTGCACTGCAGAATGAGCTTGGATTTGCTCAATGACTTTTGACTGCCAGTCAAAACATCCTTGGGAAGTGAAAACCCACCTACAACTAGCACCAAAGGTTTTGTGTTACTCAGTTCATGTCTGCATGTAGCAAACAGCAGACGTAGGAAAAACAAGAAATTGATATGTAGCTTACAGAGGCCAAGCAGTCAATCCTTCCTCTTCCCTGTGAGTGCGTATAATTGCTGCCAAAGTTAATTGCTGTTAATTGAGTATGTTGGGAGACAAAAAAAAAAAAAAAAATAAAAATAAAAAAAGCTTGCTAAGCAGGCTTACCTTTAAAGACGAGAAATTTGGAGTGACTGCTTTAAAGTTGTTCCTTACCTCTTCTTTAGTTATCCTTGTTATGTTACCCTTATTAAAATACAGTTTGAATAAGAATAATACAATTCTGATATCCAGCTATTTAACCCTGATAGTGTAAATGTAGTGAGTAGCATTTGTATACCAGGAAATAAATGACAAAATTTTACTTTGGATTTTTTTTAGGTTTAAATACGGTAATGCGTATTCTGTGACCACATATACTGTATAATGCAAATACACAAAATTTAAACCTGGTAATTATTCTGTAAATCCATGATTGTGTCTCCTTCCAACTCTTACTTACTCAGGCAGTCTGTCTGTACTCTCACACATGTAAAGGTTTTGCAGGGTTAAGCCTGTGATTTCTAGTTACTAGTATTTATATCGATACAGGGATTCCCTAAATATCATCCACGCATCTTGGAATTTATATTACTTAATGATGATGTGTTCTGTTCACATTTCTTCCTCTTAGTTCCTTGTAGTGCTCGGTACTGTTATTAAATCAGTTCTGTAGCTTATCAGTGCAAGGCTTGCTTATAGATCATGCGGTACTAGAGATAGCATCCAACTGTTGCAAGAGCTGACAGTTGTCCAGAGGATTACGACTGTGATCATATCGAGTTTGGGGGGATCCTGACCTGTTATATGTTCTTTTGCATAATTGTTTCTGGAGGCAAAAGGGCAGAAAGGGTGCAGAATTAGAGCAACGCATTTGACGGGAACTTGTCATCTGAAAAACAGTTTGCATTGCCTGTCATCTTTTGTTTGGTAGAAAACAGGCTGTGACATAATACCTGTCACTGCCAGCGGGTTTTTCTCTGCACCCTGGAGTGAAAAATCCCATGCAGTAGCAGCCTGAGGTCTAGGCTATGTATGTGACTACATAGGACCGGCTATTTGAGAGGTCTGTATTTGCATGCAGGAGCCCACCTGCCCCAATTAGGGAGGGAAGGAGATTAAAAGAAAAACAAAAAAACTAACGACAGCCTTGATCCTGGGAGAGATCGAAAAATGTCTTCTGAGTTTTTGTTTTCTGTTAGGCCAGAAAGAATTTTGTGAAGAAGAGGGAACAATAAATGCCAAACATGCCAGGTGCACCTCTAGGTCATTAGCATGGAGCTGGCCTGAAAGCTGCTGGCAGCGCTAGAAAGTTTGGAATAGGAAACTTACACTGGACGGCACCGTTTGTTTATTATGGTAAAAAGATGGCAGGTGAAGGGGAAGAGAGAAATTCCCCGATACTTGTTTAATGGCAGAATAGTACTCAGTGTTGTGATATCTATGGGGAATTTATGCCTTAGAATTAATTCTAATCTGGGTAATAGAGTAGGTGTGTGGACTGTTTTATTTAAGACACTAGACTGCATTTTAGGGGCTGATGATGATGCCATGACAAAACTAAGGACTGAAAGGTTTTTGACAAATGCAGTGATATCCTAGCCATTGAGAAGCTTGTCCTCCAATTAATATGCTTCTGTGATTTTATTTATTTATTTTTTCTGTAGTGCATATGTTTTTGCAATTGTTGTTCATTAGTTTGTTTCTGACTCAGGTTTTGGTCAGCATTTTGTTGTCTTTCTAAATGCCTGATATAAAATATTTAGGACTGAACTCAAGGTTAATGTCATTTTAACCAGCCAAACTTGACGTACCTCTGATAGAGCTTTGTGGAAGAGGCACCTATCGCTTGATAGCTGTGTGAAACTGTTGCCTACAGAGATGGGCTCTTGACACTGTCTGCCAGCCTCAGGCTGTCCGCTTTGTGTCTGCTTTAATTGAAAATTAATAGTTAGGGGGTTGCTATGGAAATGATACCATTGCTTGCAGACAGCAAACCCAGCTTTTTGCAAAGAGACACTAGTGGTATTGTTTGTCCTTGTTGACCTCAGAAGTTCAAAAGCCTGGAGGAGGAAAGGAGATGCAAATATTTTACTTAAAAAAAATAATTTGCATATTTATAACATTATTTTTGAATGTCAGAGATTATCAAGTTTTTTTTTAACAAACTTTTGTGGGTAAAATGAGAGAGTAGGCTTTTAAGTGTTATGTTAATTGTTATTACGCTGCTTTGCAGGTTCATAAGGCAGTGTTGCTGAAGAGCATATTATGTTATCATTCTAGTGAATGTAAACAGATTTGTGCGAAAATGTTATTTGACTGATGTGATAATGGAAACTATCATTTATCTCCTCTGGAGTACATAAAGCCATTTGTATCGTTGTATATATTATTCACAGTGTCTTTGAAACGTGAAAGCACCGTAAAACTGTGGACAGTTGGGGAAAATAAAAAACACGAGAAAAGTAGATCAGGGAACCTTTTTTTGTCAAAAGGGAGGGAGCAAATAAACAACACGCACCGAGCACCAAACATTAACAAGCCAACTAAAATGTAAACTCTTTTTTTTTTTTTTTTTTTTTTCCTCCCCCAAACGTTGGCACTGCCTAAATCATAGTTGGACATACAACACGTCATGTGAGGGTAGGCTTTTTCTCGCTTTGTTCATTCCTGTGATAACGCATGTGTTCCTATCTGCGTGCGTGCAGCCACCCCCAGCCAGCCACCCAGCGACTGCCTGGGATCGATTTTTATTTATTTATTTATTTTTTCTCCTTCTCGAAGAGAGGTCTTTCTGGACCTCCGCTTCCCGGCGCAGAAGTGCTAGCGCCGCGCTACCTAATGAGTCAAATTTTTGAATCCGAAGTGAAGAAAAATAGCTGCCACGCAGAATATTAAACTGTTCCCTATCGCGGAGCGAAAAGAATAAGTGCTTTCAGTTCATTTCAGAGGAGGTGGAGAACCAGCCTAGCCTCGGGGGTTGAAGGTGAAATGTGAAATTTGCTGTAATTACTTACCCCAAACGTCTGTATTAAAGGCTATTAGGAGCAGTTATTCTAAGCACTTCTTTCCACGTCTTCCCCCCTCCGCCTCGGCTTCGGAGGCGCTGCGGCGGCGGGGGCCGGGCGGCGGGGAGCGGGGCCGCCCGCGGCATTGTTCGCCCCGGCCTCTCCGCGCCGCCCCGCGCCGCCCTGCGCCTCCCCGCGCCCGGCCGGGCCCCTCCGCTGCCCCGCCGCGGCTCCGGGGCCGCCGGAGTCCGGCGCGGCCGCCCGGGGGGGAGCTGCGAGCCGAGCGTGCGGCGCGGGGAGGGGGGAAGGCACGGCAAACAAAGCTGGGATTTACGGATTCGAGCGAGCCCGAGTGGCTGTAGTTTGCAGGGTAACACTTTGAGGTTACGGGTTTCCCCCCTCC